>NC_081528.1:22899144-23596019 GCF_030273125.1 Centropristis striata | reverse complement strand
CGAGAGATGGAAAGTAAAGAAACAAAGGGAAAAAAGAGACGACAGTAATGATGTAATGTGTGTGTTCGTGTGGCAGAGTGAGAAGGGGAGACGAGGAGGAGAGCGGACGCAGGTACAGAAAGGTCAAGACATATAAAGTGTTGGATTCTGCACTCTGATCCACGCCTCCTTCTCTGTTATTGACGGAGCCCTTTATGTCTCTGAGCAACAACAGATTTGTTTTTCAGTATGGACAGACTTCACTGGCATTTAATTTGTTTTGGCTGGCTTTCTTAAAGCTTAGCTGGTGTATGTGTGTGTGTGTGTGTGTGTGTGTGTCTGTGTGTGTACATCTGTGTCTGTGTTTATGCTAATTCTTTTTGGAATCCCTTAAAAGATTTGTGGGAAAAAGAGACTGAATTTGTATACAGATCCACAGATTCATTAAACTTTCTCTGACTGGGAATGTCACATACTGTACTCTAGCTGCTATTAACATTCCTCTTAGCAGAGCGCCACTTCTTAATACTCCAGATTTATTGTGTTAATAACAATGAAGTCAAACTGTCAAGTGAGGAATTTCCATCCTTGTGAACTACACTAGTTTTCCCTAGCGGGGGCTGAGGGAGAATCACAGTTTCATCTGCCTGATCACCTAAAAATTACACTCACATACAATGAAACTGAATCATCAGTTACACTTCCAGGGAAACATATTTTCTCCCGTATTACAGTCATTGTTTCTAATCAAGTCTGCAGATGGAGGAGGTTGGGGTGGATGGATGAGTCAAACAAACATCGATGGATCACGTGTTTTGTGTCTTTTTGTGGTCATTTTGTGACTTTCTTTGGTCATTTTGCGTCTCTTGTTTTCATTCTGTACCTCTGACTCTTTGGGTCCTTGGCCTGTAGGCCCGTTCAGTAATCCATCCATCTTCCTGTCCCGTGTGAAGCCAAAAGTCAACACTCACTTATCTTAATTTCCCATATGACTTATTGTATCTAAATAAAAACATACTTATTTTAACCCAAACTGTGATCTTTTCCTCAACTTAACCAAGTAGTTTTATTTCAGTAACAACATTTACCAACAGTCATCCTGGAGAAAATATGTTTCTCTCAAAAGGTATTTAAGAAATGAAGTTTCATTGTATGGGAACATCATTTTTAGAAGACAGTGTTGGTATAGTAATTTCGAATTAGTTTTATTACGTACCAAAGAAAAATCTCTCTCAAATAAGCAAAATTACCACAGTCAGAAGGGTTAAAAACCTTTGCATGTCACGTTGAATTACTGTCAATGATAGAGTATCTGTATCTTCAGTATGAGGCATGTCATATGAGATATGATGAGTGCATTCAGTGATATAATTAAACAATGGACCTTTGTCCTTTTGCACATGGTATATTTGACCTCCCCAGCACAATGCTGAAGATGGCACTTTCCTCTAAAGCCTGTTGATTAGTCAATGCAATACTGATTAAAGTTGCCTGTTTTAACATTACAATCAGTCACTCTGTACTTTCGGCTGATTATGTCAAATGATCTTCTGATAGAAGTGAAGCAGAGTGGAACAATTACCCAAACCTATTTCAGAGTAAATAGGAGAGTTCAAAGAGTTCGGTAAGTTTTAATGCAACAGATGAAGAGTTATTAATGAAACCAGCATCCCACCGTCTCTATCGTCCTCTGTCAGAGAAATCCAGGCTGGTGCTGCACCGTTTATCGTCCTCTCTCAGAAGAACAGGGTCAGTGAGGGGTAGCCTGCTGGAGAGGAGCGGCAGGTAGGTGGAGGGATTTTCTCAGGCATTATATCGCCTTTTCACAGACTGCCTACAAAGTTCTTTCTAGCATGAGAGTAAAAAAAAGCTCCCTTATTTAAGTTTAGGCTGAATTTTCACACCAAAAACTTGTTAGAGAAGAATATTGTTCTTAAGTCTGAGGAGGGATGAAGCTTGTAAAAGATCAATGTCATCAAAGTCTCGATGGTTGAGCTTTACAAAGAGGCCCTTTGTGTTGCCTGGGTTCTCAAGAAAAACTGGTAATTTTCTCAACAGACAGGAGTGGCGGAAGGGAACGATCAGTTGAAGAATACAGTAACAACAGAAAATGTTTAGGGTATTGATTTTCCTATTGTGCATTGAGAAGCAAGATGTGACGATGAGGAAATGCTCATTGACAGCTTCGTTGTGGAGACACAAGAGAGAAGGGAGAAGTATTCATTACCCCATGACTGATATCTTATGAAATACTATAATCATTAGTGGTATTTTTGAATTGCCACAAAGAAGTTCTTGGTATCCGTCCTCCCTTTCACATGCTTGTGTTAATTTGAATAATGACACAGTGCTTGCATTTTGTTATTCATTACATTTCTCTAACACTAATTATTACTGCCAAGGCTGGATATTAAAATAAGCAGTATTAGTTTCACTGGATCCAGGGCCATTTTATTTAAACTCTGAGTGTCCTTCTTTATTCCCAGGGAGGATAGTTTTCCCTTACAAAGAGCCCGTGGTGTGTGGGATAGAGATTTTTTTTTCCCCCCTTAAGCTGTGGGTGGTACTGATATAAAAAAAAAAGGAGCTGGTTCAAGCACAAAATGTTGTTGTTTCTGTCTGACAACTTTATCAGACGGTCTCATGAGGTCAGTGACTGTCGTCTGTGTTTGTGCATGAATCCAAAGACGATAGTGACTCGCTGATCACTTCCCTTTAAATGTTTGTTTTTTTCAGAAACTGCCCGTAATAATGACAAATGGACGTGCTGGCCTGCCTTTGAATGACTCAACCTTTGGGCCGGCTCTTATCTCCGGGTGTTAGGCACGGCGCCACGCTCTTCATGATGTGTCACTTTAAAAAAAGGAATTCAAATATTTCTGTGATGAATGTGTTTCTTCCTGTGCTTGAGTCCTTTCTGTGGCACAGGGCGAGTGTCCGGGCTCTCCTCGGGGATCCTGGCGTTCTGCCTGGGCGTCTTTCGTAGCTGGAAGTGGAGCCAAAGAAATGTGAGACAAAATGGGCTAATCCCGCCTGCTATGTGCAAAGTAGTACATCACAACCGTGCCATAGCAACGTCAAATACTTCTTGCATGTGCAGTCATGATAATGATGGATGACAGAGAGACAAAGAGAACACGAATGTTCTGTCAGTTCTACTAAAGCGGCTTCACTGAAGGGATTTTTCTCAGTTGAGGCTGACGTTTCCTTTTAGGTAATCTTATCTGTAATGGTCCCACCTTTTGTTGCATTTGGACAAGTTATTACATTCTATGTTGAATACCTGATTTTGATGGGTCGATTAGTCTGGCAGTCTGTTATTTCAGAATGCTTTGACTATATATATATATATATATATATATATATATATATATATATATATATATATATGTATATATATCAGAAGCAATAATATCATTTTTAAATAAATTAAACAATTTTTAAATCGATATTTTTTATTTTTCAATTGATTGATTTGTACTGTAATAGATGGGTTAATGTACAACATGTGGACAGTGGAGAAAAGTAGCAAGTATTCAGATCTCTTACTTCAGTAAAAGTACTAATACAACACTGTGAAATTACTCCACTACAGGTAAAAGTCCTGCATTTAAAACTTACTGAAGTATAAGTACAAAGTACTTAAAGTGTCAAAAGTAAAAGTACTTGTTATGCAGAATGGACCCACTCTTATTATTTTACATATTCTAAATATATTATTAGATGTTGAAGGTTAAATAAAAAGAAAAGAAGTCTAATGACTTTAAATGTATCATGTTTTTCATGTATAATCTCGATCTGAGAAGTAACTAAAGCTGGCAGCTTAATGTAGTGGAGTAAAAAGTACAATATTTGCCTCAAAATTTAGTGGAGTAGAAGTAAAAAGTTACATTAAATGGAAATACTCAAGTAAAGTACAAGTACATTCCACCACTGCAGGCGGGTCATTACTGTGAAATAAACCAGTGTGATTCAAGACCAGTCTGGTCCCTGTTGGCATTTATTTTACGATAATGACCCACTCACTGTACATTATCACTTACTGGAATTATAACATTATAAAAATAAGCATTACCTCTTAAGAACAGCCTGCCCCCTTCCCAAAGCAAGTCATGGTTTACGACAAATGATTTCTCAAAGCTTTGGACAACTTTTTGTGTATGCATACATCTTGATGCAAAACAAACCCACATTCACAACCAACATCCGGTAAAATCTGTATTAAATCATGTAATGATTTTTATTTCCAATTTTAGAACAAGTGACATTTCAATGCAATAATTTTCATACCAGCTGGATCAAAGAGTCTTTGAAGAGTCCAGATGGGTCCTCAAAACAGCCTTAAGTGCTGTTAAACAACTTACTTTTTTTTCAAGTCTGCTTTTGTATTTTTTATCTTTTTTTGGAAAACCTTGGATGACAGTGACTGTGAATGTAATCATCGCTGAAGCCTCAGAAAAGATGATTACATGAACAGGCACAAACTGGGACAGTCCTCTGTGTAACACTGCAGATTATTCTTGTCAGCCAGGCCTGTTGACTGACGCTGAGCAGTCGTCCTGTTTGTCTCAGCAGAGTTAGTTTGAGAGTCTACAGAATTTGTTAGTCTGTACATTTGATTAAAGTAGTACTCTATATCTCAGATGCATTCAGGTGCAATTTTCGATCAAAGAGGGACGCGCAATTGGTGGTAATGCCAGCCAACGCAATCAATGTAATGGACTATTTTGGTCTAGTCACATTGTATTATCTGAGCAGCACTAGCTGATATGTGGAGAGCTAGACCTGTGATGCTGTGCCAATGGAATGTCAAATGTCCTATGAGGCTGCCTCTTCAAAGTCGGGTCATGCTATGACTTTTTTTCTCTTTCTCGCCAGATGAACAGCTTAAGACTCACAGTTCATATGACAAATTGAAATGGAAGTGCTGGTGGATCACATCCAAAACTATGGGACCTCCAGGAAAAAATGTATTGTGGTTACATCACTGGCCTACTAAAGTAAAAATATAGTGACACTGAGATGATTATATGTGCTTCTTGGCAGAGGTGAAATGTAACAAAGTACATTAACTTAAGTACTGTACTTAAGTACAATTATGAGGTACTTGTACCTTACTTGAGTATTTTCATTTTATGTAACTTTATACTTCTACTTCACTACATTTAGCTGCTGGCTTTAGTTACTTTTCAGGTCAAGATTTAACCCAAAAAACGTGATTAATTTTCAGTGATTAGACTTTCTTTTTGTTTAGATAGAACCACATAACCGTACATTAGGTAGTTAAATGTGCCATATCTTGAGAAAATTAAAACACATGCTTACATAAATGCATCAATAATAATAATCCAATAATATATATTTAGTATATATAAAACAATCTGAGTGGGTCCCTTCTACATAACGAGTACTTTTACTTTTGACACTTTAAGTACATTTTGATGCTGATACTTTTGTACTTTTACTTCAGTGAGTTTTGAATAAAGGACTTTTACTTGTAGTGGAGTAATTTCACAGTGTTGTATCAGTACTTTAACTGAAGTAAGGGATCTGAATACTTTTTCCACCACTGCTTCTTTGTTACTGTCATCTGACTGAATAGATGCTTATGAGCCAATCACAGTGTTCCACATCACCTAAAGTGGACTGCAGCCACACCCCCTTTAACAGCAAACATGGCTGACCATGAGGGAACAAGGAAGTGTAAGGCACATTTTTGTCAGAGGAAAAAAGGTTGTTAAACTGGTTTAAAGTAAAAATGAGATTATATATCACCTAAAGCATCCAATCCAGTCTTGAATTGAATCAGACTGTTTGTATTTGATTTGCTAATGATACAAAGATACATTTATGACAATACAAAGCTGATGATGCATCCTAGAGATTATGTAGACAGAATATATATTATATATATGAATATACATTGAACATACTGCTTAGAAGATAATTTAATTTAATAATACAAACATACATATTCAATGTATTTTAAAGCATTGCTTTATTTATTGATAGGAATTAATGCTATTATCATGTTAGGTGGTTTCTTGCCTTCAGAAACACATAATAAAGTACTTAATCTTTTTCTGTTTTTATAAATGCATGGAGAGAAATCCACCATTACAATATATTTTTCTTTGGAACATTACTGGGTTGTGAACAGGTTAAAACATCTGATTCAAGCTAACAATACAAATGGCTTAAAAGTGACATGCGGGTCAATAGCAGATGTAGAGACACGGACATAGCAAACAACATAAGCTGCATTAAAAGATAAGAAAAGTTCAATAGATCAGTAAAGCACGTGTGCTTTTGTACACTCAGAACAAACACCACTATCTACGCAAGGCAGCCTCCTAGAAATTCTGTCCGTATATATTACTAATTTGAAACGGGAAATATGCTTTGATAGATCAGATAGAAATACTCTGCTGTTGATAATAATGTGTGACTGAGATGTTTTCCAAGATCCATGAATATACAAGTATTTTGTGTGTGTGTGTGTGTGTGTGTGTGTGTGTGTGCGTGTGTGTGTGTGTGTGTGTGTGTGCGTTTCCACATTGCACTTGACCATGATTTTCTGTCCCACCCCAGATATACACAACCATGTTAGACTGGAATTTAAAATAAGAAAAGAGAAACTTTCACCTTCGGTGGATGAATGTGAAAACAAACTGTGCACATCACTGTGCACGGTGAAGGTCAAACATCCAGGTGAAATGGCAAAAAGCAAAATATATTTTTGAGCAGGGGGGATTTTAATATGTCTGCCAAGTCAAAAATGTTGATACTGACCACATCTGAAAGCAGATTTATTTTTATTTACATTTTAGACTGTCACACATCAAATAAAGATAATCTATAGAGACAGCATTGAGCTAATTCAAGTGGCTCATAAACAACAATCAGTCTTCATCTTAAGAGCATAAAAACGCCTCTCCAAAAAGCCTTTCATTGCCTACTTGCTCTGTCCCATGACCATGAATACAATCACTTTGTGGGATGGAGCTTCAATACCTCTATAAACCTTTGTGTGGAGGCAGGGTGCAGTCGTCACCCTGGAAACATCTCAGGGTTAAACTCCAGTTACATCAGTGGTGAGTCATCACGTTACCAGCATCTTGTAGAATCATTTTCTTCCCCCTGAATGAATTTGGGAGTTAAAAACAAAATATTACAAAAAAGGACAACATTGTTTAAAAAAAAATTGTTGTATTTCCCATAATTATGACAATTAAGTCTAGCGACAACACAGGAAAAAATTTTCCCATGGCCATAACTCAAGCAAGTTTAGGTTGACATTTTTTCTCCCCTAACATGCACTCAAACTGTTTGCTGTTTCAGCCGATTTCCATGGTATTATTTATTTATTTAAACCTCTTCCCTACCCTTTTCCCGCTCACTTCACTGGGTTCAAAAGTTCAATTCTTCAGTTAAAGTTAGAATATGTTTGGGGCATTTTATTTCATACTTGTTCTGCCATTTAATGGGCCGATGGGTTCCCCCAAGAATGCTTTACCTTCTGAATATATAAATCAGACTCATGCAAGCAGTGCAACGGTGCAGTTGTTCCAGAGAATCAGCATGCAACATCTATGTTTTATTGCTGTGTTGTGCTGGCACCTGATTATAGATACCCAGTGAACTTCAGGGTTGTCATGATGATTAGGCCGTGGCTGGTTCTGGTTCTATACACAGCCCTGTTTCAGGCAAGTGGTTGTATATCCACTTGTCTGGTTTTCAGCCAAGACCCTGATCTGAAAATTCTCAGCAAACTAGCGTGAAATCCAGTTAATGGTCTGGCTGTATATATATACTGTATGCATTTGTACAGAGGAGGTGTCATTGAGAGGGCAAGATGGTACCTTTTATCTATGCACATCTTTTATGCCAAAAAGAATTCTCAGCAGAGTGCAGATCTCTGCCAGGCGTTGAGAATCTCCTGCATAGCATAGCCCTGAACTCCATCTAGAAATGAAACCTTTTAAAAGTTGTTTGCTTATCATCTCACAGACAGACCTGACAAAGCAACTTTTTACACATCTGTATTATGTCATAGTCATTTCGATATATTTTGAAAAGTTTATTGCAATTAAGTCACAACAATATCACTCTATATTGGGTATGTGGTAGCACGGTATTGGCAGTCATCCAGACACATTTACTGGAAGATGTGATTTAATTCACTGTACCTCTAGATGATATTATTAGGCGTGTTTCCATTAGGGTAAAGAGTGGCCGCTGGGAAAGCTTCAGGCCACGCCCTCTCAAATGGCTGCTCACTTGGCGTGTCTGCATTACAAAAAAAGGCCCCAGAGGGATTTCCGAGACTCCGGAGGTGACGTATGGTTTTCGATCATCGTGTAATCTGTAATAAACAGTTTCGACCGTGACGTCACATACGCGACGGATTTAACACGGGAGACGCGGCAAACATAAACAATAAGGAAGGAGATGGAAGGAACAGAGCTAATGTGTTTCTGTCGCTGGGTTCATGCACATGGCAGCGATGATTATGGACGGGAGGAGATGAATCCTCTTGCTACTTTGCCGGCTTTTAAAAGTGGCACGTGTTGTTGTGGCATCGAGTACTACGTTTATCCAATCTGCAAAGAGACTTTTTTCAGGGGAGAAAAATGGCACTCCTCTTCGACGAGGCCAAAAAACGGCTGATTAAACGGCAGCTATGGACGGCTAACATTCAAATTATGGCGTTTCGGCGAGGGAGACCTTCCTCATTCTGGGTATTCAACTATAGTGGATACACAGCTATTAATACAGAAATGACAGCATTTTGGTTTTGTGGTGTATCTGGGGTTTCCACACAAAGCGCCAGTAGTGGTTAATTCAGCCACTGTTGAGGACAGAAATGAACCTAAATGGCAGCGTTGTTTGCACTGGCATGGGTGTTTCTGAGAACATTGTGTCATAATGATTTCATGCAAACAAATGAGGACAAGCTTAACACTTGGAAGATTGGTGCTTGCCAGCTGAGGCATTAACAGGATTCTAGTGAATAAGTGATATCACTGTTGGGCAGCGCAAGACAATGTTCCTCTGTTGCAATTAATTATTTTGTTATAGTTCTACAGTACGTATGTGAAGTAAAGTGGGGTCATGCTTATCATAAATAATTTTAATAATGGTGCACAGCTGAAGATATGTGATGTGGTTGAATTAAGTTTTAGTGTTTGGACTTTCATCTTTTTTATCTGCCTTTGCTATTCATCATACAGAATCACAGGCATGTTAGTCTCCTTTAACAAACGTGGAAAATATGTGCTCTCCCTGTGGTGAAGCCCATTAACTACAAATCACATTTATGGAATATTGTCTGTGGACATTTAGTCTGGCTATGGTAAGAAAATCAACTTTCAAGTGTTTGAAACTTTCCATACAAGTGAAAGTTTCCCTTATATATCTATATATTTATCTACAACAATGAACAGTTTGTCACCCTGAGTTTTTCCGCTACACAAAGTCCTTGTTGTTGATTCATCCATCTTTTCTGATGATTTCCTGAACCATATTGGTAATTTAAAGTGTGTTATCTCAGTTTTAAGATGTCTCATATAGTTGAGTTATGTTGTTTCATGGCTGTACTTTCTTTTACATCTTCACTGTGAAGAGAGAACTCATTATTATGTTTAGAAAAACTGGTGACAAGCAGATAGAAATCTAAATAACTTGGGAAATGGTCTTCCTTTTTTTTGTTTTAACTTTCTTATCAGGAATCTGGCACATAAAAAATAGCTTGTTTGCATTTTTTCCCTATTTTCTCTTTCCCTTCTGTACTGAAAGAAGTTTCTGAGCTATGCTGTGCTTATTTACTCTGGTGAACAGTATAGCTTGCACAGCAGAGCAATATCCAAATTTGTAATACTAGATTCAGGCCTACTGCTTTCAGCATACCAAACAATTTGCATTACAATTCAGTCAAGCAAATTAAGAATGGTAACCACTTTTTAATTATCCTGTTAAAACTCTGCATACTGTGGTCTGGGTGTTTAGGCGATAAAAGATCATGTTATCTGGCTTTAGTTATACAAAGTCTGCTCTGCTTGTGCCTCTGTGGTCTTGCTGCTATAGCAACTGCTATCAGGGAGAGGCTTACATCCCGTGTAATTTGTGCTTCAAAAACAAAAAAGCATCAGACAGAATCAGCAGTAATTTACTGTAATATTCACAGCAGTTCCACCCAACACACCACAGTTTGTGTGTCTGTGTTTCAACAGATAGAGCTAAAACTCATGCAGTAAAAAAAAAAACAACAAAAACACTTAAGAGCTTTGGAAACCCGTTTTAACATTGGGCAGCTCTTTTATTAAACAGTTGTAAAAAAAAAAAAGAAGAATTGTAAATTATATTTACTTTTAAATAGATGTGTTGCAGAAATGAAAAGATGAGTCTCTTTGCTTTTCTCTCTCACTCACAGCTTCTTTGGGATGCAGCTTTGTCTTAGCTAAATATTCCCATTTATATGCAGGTGAGTGAGCAGGTGGATGCTGGTCTATTATCCCTTTGATTCCTATTTCATAAACAACACGTCAGAGATGATGGTGGAGATGGAGAGAAATCAGATTCTATAATTATATCAGCTCTCTTCCGGAACACAACGCTAATATTAGAGATTCTGCTAATGCATCTTTCAGTTAAATTCTGGATTTAAAAGCTGCATTATTCATCACTTGCCGTCTTGGCGCAAAACCTGGGGGGTAAAAACGGAGGCCTATCATTCATTGCTTTAAAAGGAGCCATTTGTCTGAAGTGAAGGGGGTTTGAAAAATACTAAGATATCTGATTGCCCCTCTCTTGTATGTGCCACTGGAAAGGTATAAATTCTGTATAAATATATACATTTTTAAATACTTTTAGGTGTTGGGTGACAGCTGGAGCACTTTAAGGGCTTGGATGGAATTGGATTGAATCATCAGTAGCTTGCTAAAAGTTAAAAAGTTAATTTAGAAATATAAATACATTAAACATTAGATTAAAACCTTAACTCCCAAGAAATATCCAATCACTGATTTAAAAGTCTGATGCGTGTCTTGCTAATGGAAAGCTGAAGCTAAAGATTAAACTTCCCACAGCCACAAAAATAAAGCCCATATATCCCCAACACCTTCTTGCATATTTGGAGCCAGAGTCTGCGAAGTAGTGATCAACAGGTAGAGCCGCAATTATTGATGTCCCGCCCGTACACCCCAACAACCTATTTTTAGTTTTGCCCATGTCCGATGGACGTAAGGCAAGATAGCGACACCTGTAACGACGAACGTGATGCTTCAAACGGGAAGTCCATTATGTCTATGTTCAAGTCCCTGGGAAGAGTCCCGGGCAAGAAATCCTGTTTTCGTGAAGGCCAAACAATGGAATCACATGACCTGGGGTGAGTAAAACCATTAGTGAATATTTTTTAGCAAAACACCCAATGCATGTTGAAGAAAAATGGTACTGTACAACTGTAGAGGTGATACCAGATCGACAACGAAACATTTATTACACTTTAGATTGGTTTAAAAAAGTAAACACATTTTGATGCCTTTTTTAACTTAACTGAATTTAATTGTAGCTAACTAATGACCCAAGCTAACAGCTGCTTCAGAGGTCACAGCTGTTCACTAATGCTATGCTAATGTTAGCTTACTTCTCCCACTTCAGTGAAAAAACAATCACATAATGGCTGATCAATGATTTAATATCTACATACCAACAACAATGAGGCGGAACAACTTCACAACCGCAACAGGTTGGTTTCTAATTCAGGCATCTGAGGTCATTAATATTTAATTGGACAAAGCTGACAAACAACAGGTTGCAAACACTCAAACTAGATTAGTGCTCAAATTGTTACAAATGTATGGTTGCCTGAAATGAGTGATTTGTTTTTTCTCAGAAAGTAAAAGGGCAGATTAAAGTCATCATGCAGAAATGAAACAGTCCTGTTGATGTACATCTGTGGCTATTAGCAGTATAGGAGTGCAGAGGTTTCAGTGCATTTTCATTAAGTGGTGCGCAGCTGCACGGAACACAGCACTCTCAGCACAAACTTGATCCAAGAAAGCAAGGTCACATTGATCATATTTGATGTGAAGTGACAGGCAGTATAATGAAACAGCTCCTCGTTGTTATTACAGATGACCGTGCTTATCTAAACCATAAAACAGAACCTGTCCGTCTCTCACCTTTGGCCTCGCTCTACCTCATGCCTCCCTCCTGGATGGGGGTGTGTGCACATACATTGTCTTAAATCATCATCTGTTGTCCGATAACAATACATTATTTTGTGCTAAAATTAACACTGGGTGCCCCCAAAATGAACTGCATAGCACATCCATTCTCATTTTAAAGCTTAAATGTTATCAAAGCCAGCGATGTTCAAACCTGTAGGCGGGCATCGTATGCATACAGGGCCTGAACTATGTCTAGATCCTTTTAAGGCTAAAAGTGTTGCCAAAACTAGACAAATGAAACACAGGTTATAATGAATCTACATCAACCTGTTAATGAATACATGCCCTTCAACAGCAGAATAAAAACAGCAGGTGACACATTTTCTATTGTTTCGTCTCAGTACTCGAACACACTGGATTGGAAATCAAACAATGGCTAAAACTGTAGGTGTTGCTGTGGTTTTGAAATGTTGTTAATACTCCTACGTTACTGACTATTTATCAAACAGATAAATAAAAAAGCATGGCCTTTCTGATAAGGTCCCACTTTTCATGCTTTGTCAGTGTACTTATGATGTCCTCACAGAGTTGAGCATTATGCAATGTTTTAAAGTGGCACTGCATAGCACTGACTAATATAGATGTAGACTAGACTACTATAGAAAAAGCACATCATTGGTGACTAAGCACTTAACTTGCCCAAAGTCTGCGGGTCTGAATTTGGTTGAGACGGTGCCAAGACTACTTTGTTTTGCATTATACTGTATGTCAGCTTTATCATCAAAAGGGCACGAAGCAAGGAGACATTTCTTCGGAGCGTCTACAGGTACATGGGTATGCAGGTGGATTAACATCTCAAGGAAATAAGCGTCCTTGCCTTGCATAGCTTGTCGACTTGTTGGCGACTAAACCGTCAACCCCATCAGGTTTAACTTGTTGAGGAGGGTGGGTGGACACCCAGCAGGACGAAAAATAAGACCTGTCAAAGGGATGAGCTCATCAAGAGTCAGGGGCCATCCACATCTGGAGAGGAGATGACACCACCAGATTATCTTGTCTATTGACACACTTGTGGTGATTACATCAGACAACCACATAGCGGATCGGTCATGGCCCTGGTTAACATGACCGCGTCTTCTATTGTGTCACAGGACGGAATCAAAATATGACACAGTATAATGCAACAAGAACTGCAGAAGACCAATCAAAATGTAAAGAACTAGCGAAAAACATCATAGTGCACCTACGGCCACTTGGCTACGAATTATGATGATGATGATGATCTGCAGGTACAGTATGCTGTACACAAAAGCAACAGTTAATTCAGTACCCAACCAAATAATTTTTAAAGCTAGATTTAGATATTGAGTTTCAAACAGAAATGGAGGAATTTACTTTTTTTCCTCTCTTACAAAGTATATCAGAAGACAGTCAGGCTCCCATCTGTTGGATAAATGGTTTGTTTGTGTTAAGTCACAGCTCCAGTTGCCCCGCAGCTTATAATTTGTAAAACAAAGAATGATTGCTGAATGAACCACTCAAAAGGCAACTTCAGTACATGGGTCAACCACTTATTCCCTTGACTGAATAGTAGACTTCTGGGAAACGCTCTCTGACTACATATTTCGATAGCGATTTTGTGTTCAGATTGCCACAAGACCACTCTATACTGTCTAAACTGTCAAATGAATGCAGTTGTTATTTGACATTTTTGTAGGATTTAGAAATGTTTCTTTGATTTCTTGCACAGTAACGTAGGTCAATAAAACACTGAAAGCTTGTCAGACCTCCAGAGCCTAGCCACTGGTTGGACATGGTCAGATTGGACAAATTTTCTGATTATCCTGAGGACCATAACAGCACAAGAACGCCATGGTTGTTTATAAGGTAGCCAATGTTCTGTGTGCATCCTAAAAAGGAGATGTGGTAATTGTTACTATCTTTGGCTGTGACTCTTGGCAATGTTGGGCTTTGGTCAGGTCGTTGGTACAAAAGAGAAAAAGTACTCATTTACTGTTTACCAGCAATGTATTTTTCAAGCACATTTAGACAGTTTAGAAGTTGTTAGTGAAAAGGATGAGTGAATCATGTTGTTTTCATTGTCCTCCTACTACTGGCAGTATTTTAAAAGAATATTACCTTTCCTTTTAAGGAGAGACTGCACTTCATTCCCAACCTTCTGCTGAGTGGCTTCTCTGCCTAAGGAGTCTTTAATTGTTGCTCTTTTGTCATTTTATGTTTTAACCTCCCCCCTAAGTGAAGGACGACTAGGCCCAGGCTCGTCTCTACCTAACCCTGTGCTCTCTGTGTGCATCTATGTGGGCATGGCAACCAAGCAGAGCAGCAATAAAGGTGAGCGAAAAAGAAAAAGAGTGAGTCATCCTCATCCACCAACGAATGTGCGAATCAATTTAAAGACAGAGCTTTTAAGAAGAGTTTGTTTTCCACTACAGCAACAACACACACTGGATCCCAACACGGGTCCAAACATACAGTTACAATGACATAAGGAGGGTTAATTTGCAAAAAATACATATCACTTTAATTTATGTTATTTTTTTATTTTTATTTTGCAAGACAGGGAATCCAAGTTGAACTGTTGTTGCGTTGTTTTGGTAAGATATTTATTACTTAAATTCTCCTAAATCTGTTTTTTAATTCATCTCCAAGGAATGGCTTTTAACTGTTTTTACAAATGAACCCTATAACCCCTTTCATAGTGCCATTTCATGCCGGGACATTCACGGCTCTGCAACATCTCGCCTTCATTATGAACATGCCCGAAGCGGGATACCGGGATCAAATGATCCCACCACTTTTCCGCCTCCGGAGGTAGTCACAGAGGGGGAAAACTGGTGGGACTGTTGGAAGCGGGACCCCTATGAACGGGCCATCCTGGCAAGGCGCACGTGACGTCTAACACACGACTCCCACTTGGGAGGACAGTCATCGAATTACTTTTCACTGCAGCAGCCATTGCTAATTGTGCACAGCGTCTGCCCCTTACTGTAAACAAACCGGCATGCTAACTGTACATGTGGTGTCTGTTAGAAATAATCTGTTATTCTCTCTTCTCTCTCTGTTAGTCTCTATTTTCTGTCTCTGTGCATGGGGGTCACTATCTGATTGACTAGGTCACTATCTATGCATGCGTAATTCACTAACTGTGTGTGTGCCCTCTCTCTATGCATTCATAGATTAATCATGTGAGATGCTTTGATACAATGATCATGTGCTAATATTGTTTTAAAACTATGATTACTCTAGATACATCAAAACTAAATACATTTATTCTATCTGCTTAAACTTAGTAAGATTCTATCATCACAAAAAGATATATTTCATGTTTTGTATTTTATGTGGACATTGCAAAATCTGTGTCCCCACTATCATCTCTGCAAGTCATGACAAGGCAGGAGGTTGTGTTGAATGTTTTGGTAACAGGTCAGGTCACGGACATGGTGTGCTGAGCAGAAAGATGACTATCTTCTCTGCTTGGTGACATGACGTGTCCTGATATTAATTAAAACTGACGAATCAACGGTTCGAGAGGTATGCACCTTCTGGAGAGTTCTACCCACTTTCTTAGTAAACCCTCTGTTAGGTTATAAAAGAGGGTTGAAGGAACAGAAGGGGGGTCCAGACTTCATGAACTGATCCGCCTTAATCATGTAAATAAGGGAAGTGATTTTTGAACCCAGAGACTCTGTAAACTGAGAACTGGGACGTCTCCTGCTCATCATTCCCCATCAAACGATCTGCGCAGAGAAATAGGTGAGAGGTTACTGTTGGAGTCAGATAATTTAATTTTAAAGGTTTCCTCAATGCATTTCTCAGCATGTCCGTCGCTGATCATAAACAAACCGGCATCGCTAACTGTGCACTGAGTGTCCGGTGCTTGTTGTAAACAAACGTAGGTCGCTAACTGAACACATACTGCTGCAGCACATACACTCTTTAGCCAGAGCTAACTGTGTAGCCTATTAGCACTTTGCTACCGCGCAGCACTGTGCACGTCACATTGTCTCCTCTGACTATCTTCTCCCCCACTATTCTCCCATTTTGTTCAGCGACGCCGGACTGCACTATGAAAGGGCACAAATATCACCCCTTAGAGGGATCACTAACGCCCTAAGGCGAAAAGCCGGCACAGATCTTTCCGGCAATATAGCGTGACATTTGCAGGACTGCACTATGAAAGGGGCTTATGTAACATGTACAACTGAATACAGTATTATGGTTTTTCTCAAAAAGAGAGCATCAGTACACTGTATTTCTCTCTCATTTCCAAGTAAAAAAATAGCATAATTGAAACCTTTATGTCTGGTTTTCAACTCACACTGCAGACTAGTTTATCTTATTAACCTCGAAACAAGGTGTCTGTGTTCGCACTCATTCCTGCTGTTTGTACTGTGTCAGTAATAATGATTGCAGAAAAATAGTCAGAGGTTGGTTCCTATCATTAAACATCTGTTTGAAACACTAGAGAGCACAATGCTGTGTGTTACGGAATAAAACACCCACATTAAACTAACTTTCTTTTTATGACTCATGTCTGCAAAGATGAACACATCTATTAGGACAACTTTCTTGCACTAAGTTTGGAAGGCTGACGCTGTTTTTGTAGTTCTCGCTCACGGAAACTTCTCGGCTCTGCTCGTTAGTGAAAGAAATTTTATGCTGAAAAGAAATGTGGGCAATTTAAGTCTGCCTTGCTTGACACCTGCTGGAAGTAAGATAACACGTGGTAAAAGAGCATCTCTCTAACGCAATTACCGGAGCACTCTCCAATTTGAGAGCTTCACTCAGGCATATGTTCATAGCTGGCATCATTAAGTCGAACTTTCTAATGCAGCTTTCGTTTAAACTCAAAGTTGTACCTGAGGAACTGGAGTTGCTTCTGGCAGTGGTGTCATGTTTAAAGTATTTTGATTGTTATCCTATGTCCATACACAATGCATGCTAAATATGTACAGTATGCACACCAGCTCCTACACACGACCCTGTTACATGTGCACAAAGTTGAATGTTTCCGTGGTGTCAGCTACCTGAAAGCTTTGTTGTAGTAGTTAACTGTTTGCTTTCAGACAGAGGGAACTCAGCAGACCAGCCAGACCTGTTCACACCTTCCTATTCCTGCCTGCTGGCGACTCACATACTGTTCTAAGTCATAAATACTAGAGAAGAGTCTTCATAGATAGAGGCTGACAGGTGTATTTTTGTCAATAAAAAAACTATGTATTACTGCTGAAGTCAGACCATTTCTGTTGCAGAATAAAAAGCACACTATTAATACTCACAGCTGTTTTTATCTTTGATATTTCTATTCACATTTCATGACCTTTTCCATCTTGCTTTTGTTGTTAGTTAATGAATAAGGACTGTGAACTTGTCTAGTGAGTTGCTATTTAGAAATGTATTCAGGGGGAATGACAAACATTTCAGTGACTGAGCTGTGAGCCACTTTTCCACCACAGTTCACCACACAATTTAATCCTAATGGCCTGAACCTAAAAAAACATGGACTTGATTTATATGCTTTCATAATTCAATTTTATTATCAGTGTTTGGTAACATCACTTGTAAAAGTTACTTATTACATTGTACAATTACTACCATTAAGAAGTAACTACATTACATCATTACTATTAAATGAGATCAGTAAAGTAACGTGAAATAATAAACACTGTATGGTCCTCTTTGGTTTTAGAAAAACTTGACAAAATATAATATACTTACTTACAGTACTGGATAATCATTGCATTTGCTCTTCAGAGTGTAACAATCATAAAACCCGATAAAATATGATAAACATGATCACAAATAAAGTTGGAATAAAAAATATATATATATGTATTTTTAAAATATTTTATACCTCTTGATTGTAACAATGTGGTTTACTATTGACAGATAAAGTGTATATCTTCAAAACTTTATTTATCAATCTCTTCAAAACATATCACACTGAAAATGAAATCACAGTTAACAGAGGATTGTGTCTGAAATCAAAATTATTCCAACTTTATGGGCGACCGTGTATATTATTTACCAAGAGTACGGTATGTCCACATCTTTATCTCAGTAATTATTATGTAAGATAATTTCTGAAGTAGTGTCATGTGATAAGGAGGAAAGTAGCCTCTGGTATTAATAGTCTGTCTGGGAGTAATTTTAGCCCCCCTGCTGTCCCAGTCTGAACTGCCAGCTATCAGGAACACTCAGGGGTACAAGGTTTCATTTCATCAAAGTGCATATGGTGTCTGCCAGTGACGAACTGGTGTCATGTGCTCAGGAACAGGGAGATAAGGTGCTATACACCACTCAATTGCAGGCATGCAAAGACATAGGCATACCAACACCCAACAAGCAGGGAGGCATGTGTGCAGAATTTGCATTAGCTGGCACGCACCTGTGTGTTTGTGAATTTTAATGAAACTCTCAACCAGCTTCACATGCAGCACTTGTCTTAAGCCTCATATCGAATTTAAACCCCTTTAGTCCCTCCACCATGTGACCACAAAAGTTGAATGCACACTGTCTTCATACAATGTCATAGCAGGGTCTTAAAGTCATATGGTATCAGCCAGGGTTTAAAAATCACGCATTGAAAGTACACAAACAGCATGTTAACATATGTTATGCAAACTTATTTTTCTTAATGGGAAGTGAAACGTTTCTTTGTGTTGAATATACAGTGTTCTTTTTCCGTGTGATCCAAATCCATCAGTGCTAATTTGCTGGTCCAGCATCAGTAGGCAGTACATTTGCCAGTGAATTGCTGACATTGTTTCTTATCACGCGGCTTATAATGAATTACTTTCTCTGTGGGCAGATTCCTTGCATAAGTGGAAGGGGTCTCATCCCGTCCTTAAGAACTCCGCTGAACAGGAACATGCACCAGGCAACATGAGTCCACATGAATTCCCCTTTCTTTCAGCCAGCTGATTGGCACATCATGGTTACTCTGCCTCCAGGAAATGTAAGCACAGCGTTTGCCCCCCCTGTGTTTCCTTCCATCTCTCTAAACAGTGCTTCTTTCTTTCCTCAGCTAAAGACCTTTTCTCACACTGAAAAAGGGCCCCTTCACCCCTCACTCAGGACTCACTATCCATGAATTCCCTGAACTAAGCTCGATTCAGACCCCTGTGACCGGAGACATCATTAAAAAAACTGCCCATCCATCTGCCTGTGTCTTTATGTATGCTTGTCATGCTTCGAACCAGATGCTTGGCAGTTCACCTCATGTCCAGGGTGCAACAGCAGAACATAGTATAGCTTGCTTTTTGCTATCCGTAGACTTTTTTTCTGACAATCTCTCGCTGCAGAAAGTTAAAAAAAAACAGTGTGATTCAGGGGCATAGTGGTGAATCAGCATTGCCTAAGAAAACAAGTACAGTGATTTGCTACTTGGACAAGAGCCTAATCAGCTGCAGACTTTGTATTCCTGTCATCGTGTAGGTTGACCATTATGACAACTTCCCACTCGCAGGAGCCATATTTCTTTTCTTTCCTGTTCAAGGTTTGTGTGTTCCGGTGATGATGGGCGGCCATGGGCAACCAGCGTCACTGAGAGACCTTGCAAGGTATTCAGGGGCCAGTTGAGCACTTCCACTAACCGCCAGGGCTTCTGTGATAATTATATCTCCAACAGGGACAATCTGGAAAGGTTATTTCCATCTGCTCAAAGGCTTGTGGGCGGGCTTCCTCTTAGTTCTTGTGCAAAAGAAGATAGGGGGAGAGACAGTGACAGAGGGGACTTGGCTTCAAGAATGACTCTACCATCAAATCATCTACTCAGTTGATGTACCAATTATCCCTTAATCTGCTTCCTTTCTGTCCACTTCCACTAGTTCTTTTCTTGGAATTGCCAGTTACCCCTCCCGCACATAGCAACTTGAATCATAGCTTAGCAACTGCAGCTCCAAGTGCGGATATCGCAATACGCCAAAGCAGTGTGAAGTGTGACACTTGTCTTGTCGAATTTTGCCACATTTCCAAGACTGAAATTCTGAAATCAAAATGGTAAAGAATGGATTAAAAAAATGGTGTTTGGATGTAAGGCGCTGATATTAGCATGCCTGGCTAACTATCCTACTACTTCTAAATCGAAAAGAAGGGTTTGATTAGTGTTTTTGTGAGAGCACTGATTCCACAAAACTAAATTTTATTGATTGTACATAGATAAAAACAATGCAGTAAATTCATAATACAGTGTATTTTATCCAAAAAACAATAATAATAATCAGTTTAAAACATTAGATGTATTGTTTTTGTAAACATTATGTCAAAAAGCATCTGCAAATCATTGCATCCTGTATCATACTACTATTAGTCAGTATGTAAAATCCCTCCCTCTACTCTTTTAGAGCATGTGGCCAGTAATTACAAATTGGGCCTGTTTTGTCATCCAATTACATCTCTTATGTCTGGTGTGTTGTTTGTGGCAGTTAGAAGCATTGTTAGTCTGTTGTCTAGGTAAACCTAGACATAACCTGCTGTGTGACTCCCACGCTCACACTCCTAAGAATGGCCGACTGCACAGTGTGAATCCAAGTTTAAAGCAGCAGTTTATTGCAAACCTCAGATATGATCATTTTCAAAACAACAAACAGAAGTTCACTAATGGCTACCAAACACTAAACTTCCCCAACAAAAACACAATTTTAAATAGATGGTATGCCTTTAATCTAAACTCCTGAACAGACAAAAATGTTTTCAATGGTGGAAAAAGGGCGTTTTGCTCCTTAAAGCTCAAAAGTTACATTGGTATATTTATGCTCACTAACACAAGTCTATACTGATTTTCTTTTTCAGTACTCTCCAGGTTTTACCTAGAAATGAACAGGAATGCACAGAAGTGAATGCTGGCTTAAATTATTGAAATTGTCAGAGGTGGAGGAGGAGGAAGGCTGCAGCCTGTTGGATTTGAAATTAAATTAGTTAATTAGCTTGTCCAATCCAGATGCAGCTTCCTTTCAAACAGACCAATCATGAAAGACCACCTGTTGGTCTTCATTCTTTTTAAATTCAAACAGTTTATCATCTGTTTTTATTGTTACAAGACTGTTATTTAGAGTAAATTGTAACATATACCATACAACATACATTTCAGAACTGCAAAACTTTGGGTTTACAGGCTTGAATAATGTTCTCGTCATTGTGACTTGTAATAACAGCTTCTTATAGAAGTAGGTTCAGATGCTATTAATCTTCACAGGTATTGCCAATTGTTTCCTGCATAATTGTCAATCCCCGCCATGTGACATTTGCTGCGAAACCAGTGAAAAGGTTAACGATATCTGAAACAAATTGTACAGTACTGCAGGAGGCGAGGTCCTTTGATTGGCTGCTTTCCTGATCCCCCACTACAATTAGTCTTTCTGATTCATAGGCTTGAGTTGAAGATAATAAGCATGATTTATAAGGGCACAGGAAGATAATGAAATGTAATTCCTGCCTGTCAGTATATGAAGAAAGTCTGTAACTCTCACAGAAGAAGAGAAACTCCCTGAAGTCCCTGAAGCTCTGTAACAATGCATATATTTGTTGGTAGTCTGTTTTTCATAATTTTAGAAGAAGAAATCTTGTCAAAGGCTTGATGTAATAATGAGGCTTTGTTAAGACAATATTGGTGGTTTGATTTCTGCAGTTTCCTTCTGTATTGTCTTTGTACCTGTGTGTAAAAAAGCATGAATTTATCCAATAATAACCCCTTTCACAGCTAGTGGATAATTTACCATTATCAGCTACTTCTGACGCTCATTTTGCATCAGTATAATGTGATCAAGCCTGAAGACATAATTCAAAGGTTTTAAAGAACCTTAAAGTTATTTCTGCGTCATCATGTTCACTCTTCTTGATTCACTAATTAGTTTGGGTCATTGATGCCTGTAGCTGCAACAAAACCTTTCAACTCGGCCAAGGTCAACTTCAACGTGAACAGAAGGAACAAAAGGAGAGATTGTAAGCATTTCACATTTGCTCGGATGCTGAACTGGTGACACTAATCCGTGAAATTGTGGTGATTGTAAAATCTTTCATGCTGCCGTTTCGAATATGTGTGTGAAGCATCAATGTTTTCGAATCTGTAGTATCTTTGCAGCATCATCCATATGTGAAGCATTGTCTGTTTTCATGGATACAACTTTGTGTTCTATCCTGTTTCTCTGTCTACAACAGGCTCATTTACTGATACAGAGCTCCGGGTGAAATTCATCGTATCATGTGTTGAAGTCTCTGATAGCTCTGTGCAACCTGGATGTCCGGGAAAATTTCCTCGGGTATGTTGAAGCATATTAACGTTTGCAGTAGATTTCTAACAGGCAATGTGTTGTTTGACGAGAGAGAGCCGTGGGCTTGAAACGTCACTAGCAATAAATCACTCTCCTGGGAGTTATTTGGTGTGTAAATCTTCTTTTTTCTTCTTTTTCCATGCTTGCTACTACAATTCTACAATGTCATTTAGCAGACGCTTTTATCCAAAGAGTAAGTGCCGTGGGTTAAATTTGAGTCCATTAGGACACAAGTGCTTTTAGGTCTCAAGAGCGGTCAGTGTAGTACTTATTGTAGTTTTCAGTGTAGATCAAGAGTGAAGGTGGTCAGTAAAGAGTTGGTCTTCAGTCTCTTCTTAAAGATTGAGAAGTACTCAGCAGATCGGATGGAATTGGAAGTTGGTTCCACCACCGGGGGTGCAGAGGAGAAGAGGAGGAGCCAGATGTCTTTCACTGGAAGAGCGTAGTGGACGGGAGGGTTTAGATGAGATTTAGAATTTAGATAAGAAGGGGCTGTGCCCATTGCTGTGTAACATGAGTGCAAGCATAGTGTTTTATTTGTCCTTTAACTTAATATTTTGCGAAACTGGCTACACACATGGCAGGCCAAACCTCTTCACTTCATCAGCATGCATTATTATTGGTCATGTTTATGATTCGGTTATGCTCCATATGCATATTCCATAACACTGGACAATGGAAAACACATAAAATTAACTTGTGTAATAAATAAATAAGTGAACATTGGGGCCCTGCAGTGTCAAAGTCGGATTTTAAATGGAATTAGTTTATTAGCTTGTCCAATTCAGTGGCAGCTTTCTTTTAAATGGTCCAATCATGAGAGACCACCTGTTTGTCTTCATTCTTTTTTCTTTTTTCTTTTAAACAGTTAATCAACTGTTTTACTTGTTATTGTTGTCATGTTTATGATTCAGTTATGATCCATATGCATATTCCATTACACTGGACAATGAAAAACAATTAACTAGTGAACATTGGGGCCCTGCAGTGTAAAAGTTGTTTTTTCAACAGATGTAAAAAGGCATACAACCACAAGGACTTTTTTTTCTAGTTTTCCATTTTCGTTCCTTTTTTGATTAGTAAAATTATTTTTCATATGACAAAGAAGCAAAGAAAACAAAGAAAAAAGTACTTAAAGTGTGAAAACCAGTCAAGAGTTGACACAATGATTTACAACATTATCTGAGTCGCCCATCTTGTGCAGTTAAACCCTTTGGGATGTGTAATTCACTGTGAGTAGAAGCTCATGTTATATTTCTCATTCACAATGTCTGACCAGACAGGAACTGTGACCTCGTTCGGGGTGTGAATGGTGAAGGCCAGAAAACAAGAGAAGAGGGTGGGTCGAGGAACTGACCGTGGCCTAAAGGAAATAAGGTTATGGAAAAATTGATGAGAAAGATGGGAGGAACAACAGGATGAAAACCATTTGCTCAGTCTATAATAGCACATACTACATACAATACTGACCTGACCTGTACTGTATGACCTGTGCAGATGCTGCTAGGTAGCCATAACATAAACACTGACTGACAGGGAAATAGTAGTGTGTTTTCGAGTGTTGACATATATCTGCTTTGAAAATGTAGTGTATGACAGAAATGCATGTCAAATATGTATGCGTAAGTGCAGCAGCAAGTCAACAGCGGCTGCAAACTTTGAGTCAGTCTCACCTTTCTCCTTGACAAGTAGAAACTAGGTCACTCTGCTCGATACAGAGTTCAAGGGCAAAAAAAAAAAATTTAGGATGGTCACAAGAGATTAAAAATCAGGTTTTACTTAGAAAAGAGCAATTAAGATCTCACTGTGAGGTAAGAAAAAAACACACAGCATGAAAATGACACAGATTTTAAATGTAATTAAAATATAAGATAAAGTGAACTAGTAACACTTACACATAATTTTACCATCCATAGGCTTTGTACAGGTTTATCTCTCACAAGTTGAAGTGGTCTTAACAAATGATCAGATAGTATTTCCTGGTATTGTGAAGCCTTTTGTGCAACAGCTGGTTTTTTAGCGCTGTCACATGATTGACAGATTTATTGAGCCATTTGTTGCAGCTCCATACAAGCTGTCAGGTTAATTTAAGCTTCTGCCTTCTTGCTCTGTGTCCCAAACTGAACAGCATAGTATACCTGTCATATACCTGTGAACATCGACACAGACACACACCCATGAATTACACACATTTTTGACCTTTGCATTAATGCAAATGAATGTGCAAACTTGTAATACCAAATTTACGGACTGATAGGGAAATGTACAGTTGAGCTTAGGTGTGCAGCTTTTCCCCCACAGCCTGAGTGACAGTTATGTATATAAGATGACATGCTTGGAAAGTGTTCTAATGTGAGAGACGATAACTCGAAGAACCTGCTTCTATGAACCATTCACCTTCTCATAACCGCTGATAAGTTGTGTAACTGCACCATTACAACACTGTTTTTTATAATAGGGATCTGTGTTAAAAAAGAAAAAATATTGGAATCATGGTTGTATAACAGCTCCTGAGGTCATTTATGACTGAGATCAAATCTCTAACCAATCACTAAAACGTCCAAACTCATGCAGGCACCATCTGTAATAAGAAAAGATGAGTTTTGTAATGGGAGACAGGAGGATAAAAGGCCACGGTATCTGATGCATGGTGAGGATTTGTATTAAAGTTCTGTCTTATAGAGCAGTATTGATCATGTCAGCTTGGTGTAAAGAATAATAGGCTTCTCTCAATGGGTGAATCCAAAAGGGCTCCACTGTTTCTTGCAAGAGCGCCTGCACCGATTTTTCAATCTGGCCCAGTTCTGGCAACTGCCAACAGTTCTGGTTATTTAGAGAGGGAAATGGGGAATAGCCAAAGTGTATGTCACACTGCACAGCGTACTGAATGTGTGATTTTAGCTCTATGAGAATTTCTAGCTGTACACTGACTAACCAGCTTCACCACTTAAGTGGCCAACAAAGTGGTAAATGACCTGATACCCGAGTTAACAGCAATACTGGTAATGTTTCCCATCATGATAGATGGTCGGTAAATGGTTTTCCACGTTCATGATGATTATATGGTCTCACAAGATAAGGGGAAATTTACCAGGTGGAACAAAGAAACATACCACTTGTGACTCCCGAAGGAAATTCTTGTTCCAGAATGCTCCAATTTACAAAAACAATCACAATATAGGATCATATAGGAAAACAATGAATAAAATAAAAAGAAAGTTAACAATAACAATATTTACTATAATATAATTTTTTTTTAAATAAAGTGTCAAAGGAGTAAAGTGGGTAGAGTGCAGATGACAAGGCACTGGACTGACATTGGAGCCCTGCTGGGGCTCCACTGGTACAGTGAGGGGATCTGAATACATACTCACCTTTCAAATTTTCATGTATGTCTGTCTTCTTTTTTCATCCTTCCATATTGTGCATACACACCCATATCACTCTCCTATTTAATTGTTTATTATTATTATTTATTTAATTATTATACTTATAATATTCAATATGTGTACCTGAGTTGTATTTAACCAATGTAAGTAATACTCCAAGCTGACTTATTATTATTTTTTATATATTTATTTATTTATTTACTAATGTTTTTATTGTATTCTTTATTCTTAATTAATATTACTCAATTACTTGTATTATTATTATTATTATTATTATTATTATTATTATTATTATTATTATTATTATTATTATATTTTTTGTTGGTTTGGTGTTTAAAAATGGAAAACACAACAGGCATGAATGTAAATATGACTGTTTTAGTGCTGAAACTGCAAAAATAGAAAGAATTTGCCCTGAACATCAATGTGACAACCAGTAGTGAATGGAAACATATGCACATATCTGAAATGTGCATACAGTGGAGTCTGTGCCTGGCTTCTAAAGTGCAATAACAGTATTATTGGTCACGCTCATGTCACATATTTACTACCATCTGCTGACCACCTGAGTGCAAATAACTTGAGCGCCATGTCTCAAGTATTTGGGGCACGAGCGGGCGTGAGTTGTCGATTTAGGCTGCCATAAGCGATCATTTGTTACAAATGAAAAGGTTGATTGTCTGGACCAAGTTCCAAGTCAGAGCTTTAGACAATGGAAACAAGAAGAGATACATTTTTTATCGTAATGGAAAAGAAACATGACACAGTATCACCTGATTGTTTAGAGTCATTTGATCTGACAGCAGCATACAGTGGTTTTCACAGTGTGTAATTGTGTTGTTCATCTTTCCTATTCCCGCCCACCTTATTTATTTAATTGCATTGTCATTCAGGGATGGCAAAATACCAATAGATACCTTTTCTAGTGAGTCATCCCAAATCTCTTCTCCCCCTCATGCACTGATGTTTGTTTGTCTAATGTTTTTCTGGGCTGCAATCTTATGAAGCACCCTGTATTTCCCCAAGGATGAAATATGCTACATTAAAGTTTCTCCTGCTTGCTTACTGATAACAGAGAATGCATTATCACAAGTGTAATTACTTGCAAAGAATAAGACTGACTGACAGTATGGAAGCTGCCATTAAAAAAAAAAAACTCTCTCGGGCCCTGTTGAAGGCACTTCTCCTCAGCAGAGCTAACATTAGCGGCTAACTGTGATCCACGGGGCAGGATTTACAACTGTGTGTGTGTCTTGGCAGACGCGTGCCCATGTGTGAATATTTCCGACTCCGAGGCACGTCAGCGTTTGTACTAACTGTTGTACGTCACCATTCTGCTAAATGAGGTTTCCAATTACCCAGGCTGTTGGCCGCAGTCAGGGTTTAATGTGGGGCTCTGGCTGTACCCTATCTCTCTCCAAACAAGGAGAACAATCAATGCTGTGGTCAGTGTGCAAACCAGGAGTTACAGTCGGGCAGAGAAACACAAAAACATGGGAATACATTGGCACCAATGTGCAGCAACCCATCACCATGTAAACAAAAGATATTTATCCCTTTCTCAAGAAAAATATATGATTACATTTGTACTTCTAAGTGCTGAAACATGAGTTATATGACCCCTTCAGTCTTGTTTTTTTGTTGTTGCATGCACACACTTATATTCACACACTTATAGTTCAACCCAAAGACTCTCAGTTCCGTTTCTCATGCAGTGAATATGCATGTGGCTGGCTAGAAGACATTCGTGCAGAGAAAAGGAAATGAGAAGCTTACAAACAGGAATCACATGGCACACACTGTGTCCATATATATACTGTTGTGGTGATGCTCAGAAACAGGAAGCCACTTGGAAAGAAATTTCAACAGAGGCAAAGTTGTTAGATTTCATCGCTGTTGGTGTGATGATCAGATATCAAGTTTATGATACATAAAACCTGCAGAGAAGTAGCTCTGAAGTGGTTGGAGAGTAAAATTGTCCATGTCATGCTTCCTTGTTACTTTATATTTGGTGGAAATACTTTTGGTTGGAAAATGCATCACTGGGGACAAAAAACATTGCGATGATGTAATTATACAGTCATGGAAAAAATTATTAGACCATTGTTTTCTTCAATTTCTTGTTAATTTTAATGCCTGGTACAACTAGAGGTACATTTGTTTGGACAGATATAATGATAACAACAAAAACAGTTCATAATAGTTTAATTTAAGATATGATATCTAGACATTTTCCATGGTTTTCTTGATAATAACCAAAATCATTATCAAGAAAACCATGGAAATGGCTTGATATCAGATAGGTATTAAACTCTGAGCTGTTTTTGTTGTTATTATTATTTTTATCTAAACAAATGTACATTTAGTTGCACCAGGCATTAAAATGAACAATGATGACAAGGATGGTCTAATATTTTTTCCATGACTGTACATTATATACTGTATGTGTGGTCCAGACTGATTTTTCACACACACATTCATATCCCTAAGGTTGAATTAGGATTTTCCCTACTAGCACATTAAACTAAGATAGGGAAGATGGTAATCATCAGGGTGTTTAGCATGCTCATAACGTTTAACTCAAGCACCTCTGTTCCTAAGTGCAGCTTCACAGAGCCACTTTTGAGGCTGCTGACTCTTAGTCTTGTAATAGCACACTTTTAAAATTAGAGATACTTATTCTGGCCCTCATTGCCCTCCATACTGTTGACAAGTCTTGGCTCCATAAACAACAATCTGTCTACTCTACGTGTTCTTAGGCACAAAAAATCATTCATCTTCTACTTAACAATTTCCTTTTTGAACTTCTCATATTTATGAACAGTTAGACAGAGTAGATCATTTTAAGTTGATCTATTTACTTCTAAAACTATATGTATATGGTCATTTGATCGATAAACTGTAAGTAAGATTTCAAAAACAACTTGTGAGTCAGAATAGAGATGATTGTTACAGCATGCATGAATTTCATTCTGCTTTAGGGTCCTTGGGTGACACATTACATCTTCATCAGCTATGCTAACACATTCTCCTTCTGACCCTTGGCTTTGACCGTGTAAGTCACAAGAGAGAATTATTTTCACATGATCAACAGAGTGCCACAAGTGTTGAGGTGTAAGGGAAGACTGATATGGAAAGGTGGTGACATTGTAGCACATTCAATACAATTACTGATGGAAAACACAATGTCATTGATTAAACAAAGATATTTAGTGGATACTAGGATTTGTAAAGTGTTAGGAATCTCAAGGACATTTTACAGAGAGAGATGTTGTGCAAAACACTTGTAAGAATGCTTTTATAATGATCCTGCATCCCACACTGCCCAGACAACCAGCGAATTTAAATTTGTTAATATTAGCAAATGGTACAAATATTTAACGTTCTATAAACAAGAGATCTGAGATCATTTCACCATTTTATGGGGTTTTATCACCCAATAAATCTCTTGTGAATCTATTGAAGGTTTGAGAAAATTTGAGAGAGTTGGGAATTTTGCCAGTGAGGTCAGCGTATTACTGTGGTATGTTGTGTTCCTTACCAAGCAGCAACCTGCCAGGGAAATGACATATTTATTTTGGGTGAAGAACACATAGTCCAGAGGCTGTGTTGACAGACAGACAGGCCGCAGTAGCTCAGCCCGCCGGGACTTCGCTTGGGAACTGGAGGATAGCCGGTTAAAGTCCTTGCACGGATTACGTATGGAGTGTAGACGGGGTGCCCTGGAGCAACAACCACTAACTGCTTAGGGTGCTGTGCTATGGCCAACCATCTTTCTGACATCTCTCCACACTGATCCATGTCTATGTTATTCAAGAAAAACAACAGAATGGAACTAGATGGGCAATCGGAGAGCAACATTCCCTCTAATACTGCACAAGAGTTCATCAACAAAATGTTATCCTCCCAAATTGATTTGACTGACATTGTGTTTTGGTTACACACCACCCTCGCTGGCACGTCTATACAGTTCAGCCAGAACAACTTGGGTTGTTGGGTTAAAGTTGCGTTTAGCAGGAAGAGGGATGAGTACCGGGACAGCATCAAAAAAGTATCTCAGCATGTGAAATTTGTGATGATGTGTACAGGAGATGCTTCGAAAGATTTGGAAAAATGGCAAATCTAATTTTATTGGTACATTTCATTGGTAATTAGAGCCAGTTGATATTAATGTTGCATTAAAGAAAATGCAAATTAAGGCTGTTTCCATTAACTGGATTAGAGCAAATAAACAAGCTGCATAAACATATTTTGATCAGAAGATGGCAGTGTAATGTATTGCTTTAGGCTGATCCGTCAGTAGAAGAAGATTAAGCAAGTGAGAAATAAAATAGAAATAAAATATTCAAAAACAGATCGCTCATCGGACAACTTTGACCACCCATTGGAGAAAATATGTCTTCAGGAATTGGATTCAGTTGGTTCATTCAGTCATGTGAGTTAAATGCTATCTTAGAACTTATTCAGAAAAATAATTTCCATCTCGCGTCTAACGCTATAACTATTTTGTTTTTAAAAGACAAAAGCCACTTCTAGCAGGTGTAAAAACTTTTATGTGCATTTTCAAACGTTTTTTTTTCAATTTCCATGTTTCCATCAAGCTTTTCTGATGCAAATCTTCAAAATCCTCATCGAAAATCAATTGATGGAAACACTGATAATGTCTCGATAAAACAGAGAAAGAATGTGTGATTGGGATCCGTTCCAGAATTTAATGGATTCTTCCTTGGTTTCACAAAAATCAGGCCAGTATTTATTTCCATAATCCTGCTGACAAACACAGAAAACAAACCAAACCAATAGATAACCTCCTGTATGGAGGTATAAATGGATTTTCCCAAGGAGACAAATAAAATACATTATTATTTAAACTCAAACATATCCTCAACATACATCTGGTGTTCTCACGCTGATGGGAAAAGGCCAAGCTGCTCAACATAGTGCACATTCCCAATGTGTTTTTAACACTGACCCATCTGTTATCATTCACTGTTTGATGAAAGACTCAGATCCGCAGTGTTCAAGAAAACATGGGTGATTGACTCCAGCCAAGCTATAGCGGCAAGTCACTGACCTCATTCATGGCTCCTAAGTGGTTATGCAACCTCAATTTGCTTCTTCCTCTGGGTGGTATCTGATAAGTGCTGAACAGTGTGTCTCCTGGCAGCAGAAAAGAGGAACTAGGAGTGAAGGCGAAGCAGAAAAAATAAAGAACACCTCCCAGTGGCATGGCTTAGCAGCCCAGAATTAGCAATCAAAACTTCCTGAATGAGCTTTTACAGTTTTTTCATATAAGTTAAATTTGTCACAGAGTGGACGCAATGAAAGTGAGTTCAATGTTGTATAGATAAAAACTAGACTCTACAGTACATTGAAATATCAAATGTAGACTTGAAAATGTAAATTAAACTACAACCAAACACACAATTGCACACACATATATCCACATTATGTAGCCCTCCCTCTCCCTTCTTGTTTGATTCTATTGTATTAAGTCTGTTTTCATCAGCCTTGCAGGGTTGTTCCTATGTTCCCAGGGTCCTATATTCTCCAGCTCTATATAACTCATAATGGGAACCTGAAAAAGATTATCTGTAATGGTAATGTGACATGGGTTCAATGGTGGAAAGTAACTAAGTACATTTACTTTACTTGAGTATTTCCATTTTATATAGCTTTAAACTTCTACATTTAGCTTAAAGCTTTAGTTACTTTTCAGATTAAGATTTAACATAAAAAATCATTCTTTTTAATTAAACCTCATAACAGTATGTTAAGAATATAATGCTTTTTATGCATACATAATGCATCAATGATGATCATCCAATAATGTATTTGGAATATATAAAACAATCTAAGTTGGTGCTTTCTGCATAGCAAGTACTTTTACTTTTGACACTTTTTTTTGACACTTTAAGTACATTTTTTTTATCCTGATACTTTTGTACTTTTACTTCAGAAAGTTTTAAATGCAGGACTTTTAATGTAGAGGAGTAATTTCAGTGTTTTATTACTACTTAAGTAAGGGAACTGAATACTTCTTCCACCACTGCATGGGTTAGGCTTAATATAAATATAAAATTATATAACATAATTTGACTTCAACACAATAGGAGGGTTAATTTGTGTTGGCAGAATATTGGACTGAGGAACACAGGACCCTGAGAACACAGACGCACTCCCACCCTTGCAGTGTGGCTCTGGGGATTGCAATGTAGGTCAGTCGGGTCAGACTTAAATATCTCAACTGTTGTATGGATTGCTGTGAGATTTGTGTTTCAATGAAAAGGGTCTTTATTTCACCTGTATTTGCAATGATTGACAGTTGTATGGCCTTTTTTCTAATGTAAGTATGTTAAAGGAAGTTTTTTTCAAAGCTTTTAAAGAGAACAATACAATCCATTTACTTCAGAGATGTATCAGAAAAGACTTGTGCAGTGTGTTCTTGATAAATAAGAGGGAACCAATTGTTTTGCTTGTGTGTAACTTGATGTAAAGTGACATTGTCATGTCAAATATGATATAATGATATTGCAGTTTCCATTACTCTTATTATTAGCCACTGCATTGTTTTAAGGTTCTCTTAAATAACTTACCATGACATGCAGCCACGCCCCCAGAACAAAGTGTGATCACTTATTCATTCAGTCACATACACACCTGTGTGTAGGGCTCACCTTGGCGGTATATAGAGTCTTATAAATTTCACAAGAACTGACATCTTTACATTCTGACTTTCATGAGAAGGTTATTTCATATTTCATATAACTAAATATTTTTCATATTTTAGCAGCACTGATGTGTTATTTTCCTATAACTTCAAGAAATTAAATAAGGCTTTTAATTCCTTCCTAAAAGTCCCAACACATACAAGAGAGTAGACAGGAAATTATTTATGTTGATAGATGCTGGCTATCTGGCTAACTGATCTCTTCCTTGCTCTAGTAGCAGAGAAAGTGGCGTCTTCCTGGTTCAAGCTTGTAATGGATGAGTTGTTGTTTAGTTTAAATGAGGCTACATGAGATAGTAACAAGGTGGCTGCACAGCTCTTTCTTCAGCTTTATTTTACACACATTAAGACCATTAAGGACCATTATCAGTTCCATCTACTGTTCTGCACTTACAGCTATGTAGTGAGATGAATCGAAAGCGGCTTGTGGTTTTTTTTTTTACTGCGAACATCCATTGGTCAAAACTGTCAAAGGGTCAAAAGACAGTCAGTGAAACAGAAGTCCTTGTTGAACGAACTGTGAATCATTTTTTATTGCTTTCACACGGCATGCATTCTGTGACCACATTTTCCAAAATCCAAAAACCCTTGTTCATACTCCACCACCTGCAAAACACACTTGCAGTACATTTTTCAAATGCTCTGACACGTTCATGACTGTGTCAGAGCACAGAGATGAAAACTGATGCAAAAGGTTGCCGTGTAGATCTGAATCAGACACAGAGGGCCCGACAAAGCATCTGTATCTGACGAGTTGGAATAAAAAAATGCATTGAAAGCTCAGTGAACAATATTAGATCAAACCTCTTTTATGGCTGACCGTGTTTGGTCAATGCGATTTTATGTGCCTATGTGTTACAGGAATAATGGTGGTGTCTATGATGTGAATATTTTGGATAATAGTTGTTAGTATGCTTTTGTTCGCAGTAATTTCCCAGTAATACAAACAAGTAATAATATGCTTAATGTTGTAATAAACCTTAGAGGAACAATAGCACTTTTGCACCACTAATAATTACCTTTGAAATGAAACGAGTGAAGTAAAATGCCTGTCCTTATGAGGCCCATGACAAGATGTGAGAAAACAGGCGTGTTGTGAACATAGAGGAGGACAGCAGACATGCAGCCTCGCCCGCAGAAAAAAGTGTGATCTCTCACTCACTCAGTCACATACACACCCATGTGTAGGGCTGACCTCTGTGGTCAGCCAAAAAGTGGTCTAACAACAAAATTTCCACATTGGTGGCCATCAGCTGGACTCACAGTAAATTATTCTTTTTATCTTTCTGGGGACCTGCAGAGTGAATATGCTGACAGGCTGTGAAGCATCACTCGAACATGCTTAAAGCATGTTTTCTCTCATATATCCATTCACTGTGGGCCAGACTGTCTTCTGTCACTAATATGACAGAATAGATGCAGCGGCTTTCTCAACATCTGTGTGCGTGGGTGTGTGTGGGTGTGTGTGTGTGTGTGTGTGTGCATAAATGGGTCAAAGATTAATTGACGGTATCTATTATGAGGAAGACAACATGCTGTTCTGTTGTTCTGCCCAGACGAGAAACTTGGCAGGGAAATGAAAAAGCTGCGTCCTTTTTCAGACAGGAAATATTATCATACATTAACCAGAATGGGCAACTGCACTCAGTTGTGTAAAAAAAAGATGAAAGGACACAAGCTCTGTCTAGTTTAACCTCTGATTTTTGTACAAGACTTTGTGTTATTATGTCATAAAGTCATTACTGGTATAATTACCTCTAATTAGCCTCATGCTGCAGGCTTGTTCCATCCCTCTCAGGCCGAGATTACAGAGGTTCATCTCTGGAAAAAACAGCTCTGTTACATGTATCTCCATTACGTTACTCAGGCAGGGTCAGCGAAGTGAGACTGAGGCTTTTATTGGCAGTTCAAAAGCAGTATGAGGTTGTTGACCTGCAAAGTTAGGGTCAGAGTGTGTGCTCATGCATAATAACTGCTCTGTCGATTCTGACCCTCCCTCTTGGCGGCTTTGACCTGCTGCACATGAGCATCTAATTTTGAAGTCAGCAAAGCGACAAACTATCAACACTGCTGAAACAATACAGAGATGTAAATTAATTCTCACTCACATTTGCAGAATAAACACAGCAAGATGCACAAACACAGACGGCAGATGGTTTGTGACGACAGCGTGTTTTTCTTGCACCTCAACACTAGAATGCATGTTTAAAAATAATCAAATATTCCCGTCACTCAGCTAGTTTTACAATCTTTACGCTATCAGAGATAGCATCTCTCTTTACTGATATGTGAGGAGGATTATTGTGGCTAGACACAGAGACTGGATTCACAGTTGACCAGTCACAGGATAGAGTGGCCGTAACCGTGGATGGAAAAACCCAGCAACAAACTGTGAGAGTGATGTTAATTTCACACTTTGTTGCCAGTGTTAACCCCTGCTCACCCCTCCACACAGCAAAGAGGACCTTCTGACCCTGTGGCCATGACCACAGCCAACAGGTCTATCTGAGAATGATCTAACACTCCAGTCTTGCGTCATGGTGCAGAGATCGTTATGTTTCTTTGTTGCTGTAAAATTAACATAAACCAAGCATAGCATATAACATAAGATTTTCCAACCGATTTTCATACATCAACATCTGTGAGGGACTGTATGAAAATTGATTGGAGGTTGTGGGAGTGGATGGTCAGAATAGGAGAGTTATTATTTTTTATTTGCTGAAGTAGCTGAGTCAATATGATAATAACTGGTTAGATTTGGTGGTCAAAGGTCAAAGTCACTGTGACCTCATGTTTATCACATTCTCATGAATGCCAAATTCAAGGAGGTATTTATTTAAATTTTGTCACAAACATCAACTTAGACTGAAAGATGAACTGATTACATTTTGGATGTCAAAGGTCAAGTTGATTGTGACCTCACAAAATACATTTTTGGCTAAAGAATTCATGTCAATTCTGACAAAATTTGCCTAATAGGATGAAATGATGAAATATTGGTATTCAAAAGGTCAAAGGTTAACATCACTGTAACATCATAATGTGAGGCAAAAGCCCTTTTATTTCACACTGGACCACAGGGATGAGGACTGAAAAGCAGACTCAGAAACACAGTTCACAATAGGCAATGTACAGTATGTTCTTTACTGAGAGCACGGTTCGGAACAAGGTTATTATAGTTAACAAAAACTAACAAAATAATGAAAACTAGAATTGAAAAAAACATTTTTGTTAACTGAAATAAAAACGAGAGTTTTTCAAAAGACAATAACTAACTGAAACTGTATTGTGTGGTTACAAGACAAACTCAAATTATCATTAAAATATCTTTGGTTTTGGTCAACTTTTTTCATACATAATCCAGTGTTTCTATTTCTCCAGAGCTGAGTGTGTATTCCTGCTTTGCGGGCTTCCGGGAGAGGCACGAGTGAAATTTCCATGATGAAACCATATTGGCTGTAAAGAGAAACTTCTCAGCTTTCAGAAAACATTGGAATTTTTTCCGATAGCGTAAACCATTTAGTTATTATGGTAATCCCAAATGCGCTTGCACAAACGTGCCGCCAGCGCAACACTTGGTAAACTTTGGATGATGTGCTTTCACTGTGTGCAAGTTAAAGTCTTCAATTCACCCTAAAACCAAAAACTGAAAATAAAAAATCCCAAACTATGATAACCTTGGTTCGGTACATGTGCAAGCAACCAAATAGGTAAAGGTATCCAAATCGGTAGGTAGAATCCAAAAACCAAAAGTCCAAAACAGTTCAAATAACACACAGGAAAACTCATGTAAGGAAGACTGAAGGAATGACACAATGGTACAAGACAAAGTGGAAGGACAGGACTTATATACTGGGGGCAGGGGAGACAATGAGACACAGGTGTGGCACATTAGGACAGGTGTGGTAATCAAGGGAGCTGGAAACACACAGGGAGCAGGGAGAGACCTGAAACGAGACATGATAAGAGTCACAAAACATAACAGGAAACATGAGAACAGCAACATAATGGACACACAAAATAAAAGCACTGGGACATAACAAGCAACGTGACATTTTCTGTCCATTATTCAACAACATAACTCAGCAACAGAGGGGAAGGCACAGAATTTATAGCTTATTTTCAGCAACACCTATATTGAGCATTATGTACTATCATACGAGTTTGAACAGATGTGGATATAAATTGCCTATACAACCTCAAGGCTGTAACTGTAGTTCAATTTCAGCAGCTACTGAATATGTATATTTTTTTGGATCACAAGACCTAGTTATAGGGTACAATGGGTACAATGCCCTTCTGTGTAGAGTTTGCATGTTCTTCCCTTGTTAGCATCTCCAGGTTTTCCTCACACACTCTAAAGACATGCTGGCGATTGTTGACTTCAAATTGCTGTGAATATTAGATTAGATTAAGATTAATTACTTTAATCATTTAATAATTCGATCAGTACAAATTACATATACTATATATAGTATATTACATATACAATACATATTACATGCTACATATGCTGATGATTACACATTGGGGAAATTCAACCCAATTTCAACAATTTAACCCATCCTTTTTTACACACAAGTGAACACACATGCAAGGAGCAGTAGGCAGCACATTACTGCGTCCGGGGAGCTGTGCAGGTGGGTTAGGTGCCTTGCTCAAGTACCTGTCAGTACTGGGATTCGATTCAATTCGTTCTAGGCCACAGACTGCCCATGTTTGTGTCTGTCTCTCTGTGTAAGCCCTGGGATTGTCTGATGACCTGTCCTAGATGTACCTAGCCTGTGTCAGTTGGAATCAGCACTCCCTGCGACCCCATAAAGGATAAGTGCTTAAGGATAATGAATGAATGATGGATGGAGGACCTGGTGAAGCATTTTGAACTGAATGCTAGACAGGAGCGTGACTCACTGGCAGCAGTGGCTCATTGTGTCAAGACAGAGTGGCAGAATTGTCAGTACAGATGGCTGATCAGACTAGTGGACTCTATAGCAATATTCCTTTGGGTATATACTGAGTTTTTCCCATTAACCTTAAGATGAAAGTTCAGACTTGACCTTTGGTAGTGAAACAAGTGTGCTGAACTGCAAAAATTGACTTCTTTGAATCATGAAACAAAGCTGCAGAGAAGAAACAACAGTCTTTCCATGGAATACTATATATAGCTTTATTCTGAGTTTCTAGTGAAAAGAATGAATCATCCTCATAAAACACAAATTAACTGCTATTTAGTGCCGCTGCTGAAAGTTGAGCAAATTCGAAAGGTGTTGCAATGCACAGCTGCTGGAATCGTTGACTTTTTCTAATAAATGCATGCAAAAAGTAGTGCTGATGCATCAAAAATGTCTTCAAAAATTGTTCTTTTTGTACTGATCAGCTGATATGGCAATACACCACTTTTTCCATGTGCGTAATATAACACTGTCAGACACTTAGCAACATGAAATACATTATTTTTAAATAATTTGATCAGTTACCTACATGCTACATATGCTGATGATTATGCCTTGTCAATAATTAATCTCACAATCTATTTCCTTCATTGTACAGTTTCTCAATTGGTTCTATTAACTTCTCATTTGTCATGAATGCCATGCTTCTTTTGACACATTATTCTTCATTTGGGAGAAATGAAGGACTTGCCTGCAGCCTGTGGCCAATTTCATGCTTCACTGGAATGAACTGCAAAGTCATATAGGCTTCCTATACTGTAGAAAATGAATTCAACAGCTCCTGAAAGGAATGCTATTATGCTGCTTTACATTACCCTTTTCATATGAGCAAAGGAACCTCCAACAGTGCAAGTGGGTTACAGATGCAAAGGCAATTCTATTCTATTGTAAAATAACAAGTGAAGGGACATTCTACATGTAAAACATATTTAAAAAATATGAATGGTTGCCATCAAAATTGTTTTTGTCAGGGATACCCCTCAAAAATACCTTTGAAGCCTTATAATCTTCAACATCATTGCGCTCTTCCAATGAACGGCGCCTGGCTCTACCCCCCGTTGGTCCAAGGCAATCCAGACTCTTTGCATTTCTTGTTCCCCATTGGTGGAACACACTACCAGTTCCAACCAGAGCAGAGGCGTCCCTCTCTACCTTTAAAAAACTCCCGAAGACCCAGCTCTTCAGAGAGCATCTTATCTCCTAGCACCACACGATAATTCTACTCCTCCAAGAATTGTCACAAGCACTTATCGATGCACTAATTATTATTGCACTATACCTTGATTGTTTGCTTTTACTCTTCCTGTAAGTCGTTTTGGATAAAAGCGTCTGCTAAATGACTAAATGTAAATGTAACATCCACAACTGCAAAAACTGCACATGCATATTGCATTAATGCCAAAAAAACAATGGAATTTTTTTGTTATGCATAACTTCGATCCAGAGTATCAGAGAAAATATGTGCCTCCGCTTGACTTTGATTATGTTCAGAAAGTGCAGCCTACTTTGGGGTCAAATAAAAACATAAAATATGACAGAGAAAAGATAAATCATACAGTATAACACTATTTTTTAGAGCCTCAATTTTGGGTGGAGCTTCAAAAGGTCATGCTGTCACACGTATTGCTATAGATAACCCTAATAACAAGACCTGCTGATTCACATCTTGCAAACTACATAACTAACATATATCAATCCTGTTTATATCAGGTACTAGTGTTCATGTCCTCAGTTAGCTTGCAAAAATCTCTGTAAATCTGGATCCAGAAAATCTGTTTACACTGACAGGATTTGTATGAGTTGTTTGGATAAAACGTGTTTAATGTTTGCAGCTGGAGCAAAGACATGCATACACGCACACAGACCAAGAGCAGCATCAAAACATCATGCTGGGAGAGGATGGCTGATGGTGGCATCTCAGTTAAAAAACATACCAATGTGGAAGGCTGGCACAGACGAGACTATTCTCATGAACGTAAAAAAACCTCTACTTCTAGACATAACTTCCTATAATGAGAACACCAGTCTCCTAGATTCATTTGGACCATCCACCTTCACTCCACCCAGCCAGTAGATGACCTACATAACTTTATACCTTTGGCATGATCAAATCACATGGCTACTACCTGGTCTTCTGGTAATAATCTCTAAAGTCAGAACCAAAGCCCTTCACTGAAGCATTCTTTTATTACTATGGTCTGTGCCTCTGGAACGGCCTTCCTGAAAACCTGAGGGCAGCAGAGAATGTTTTAAAAGCAAACTCAAGACCTACTTGTTTATTCTAGCTTTTTAAAAAATCTATCTATGTGTTATTGTCTTTTAATAGCGTTAGTAGCTATATTTATTTATTTATTTATTTTTAGTTAATCTTTAATTAGGTTTTATGATGGTAATGATAGTAATAATATTATAATATTATTATTATTATATTATAATTCTTCTTTTTTAATATCTGTTTATAAACTTAATTTTATCTATTTATCTATTTATTGTATTCTATTGTTTTAGTTTATCTATATAATTCTATCTGGTGTTTCCTTACTGTAAATTGTAACATTTCCTCAATTCCTCAGTTCTTGTTTTGTTTTTTACTACGCAAGCTTTGTGTATAAACTGTTTTGAAGAGAGACATAGTTAAAAAGCAAAAAAAGTTACTTTCAACATTTTAAATGCTTCATTGAGCATTTTGGTGCTTTTGAAAAAAAAAAAAGATTTTATGTTATTTTGTTGTGTTTCATGAGTTCTAAATGTTAATCCAGTATGACAAAGTGAATACAGTTATTATCAGCTCATATAGGTGAGGTTGTGCTGGCAGGAAAATGACACCGAACATGGCATGGTAAACATTTTCTTAGATTGGTATAAACAGGCAGAATTAAAAGTATTGAAAACAGCCAAAATAGCCAAAGACTCCAAAGGGTTTTAATCGTTGTGTTGCTTTCTCAAAGGACTTTTAGTCTGATAGATACAAATTACTCCATTCCTGCATTACTTTTCTTAGTAATAACTACAAAGCTTTCATCAGACACGTGATACATACTGTAGGTAGATGACAAAATATGTGTTGTGTTGTGTGACTACATTCATCTGTTTTCAGTTTACACACTACTAACGCAAAGGTAAGCCCTCTTCTTACTGTATGTATTATCAATGAACCGTAAAGCTCCCATAACAACTGTTATGTTATGTCCCTCTCTCTTTTACGGCCTTGTGAATATGTCATTCCCAACTCAGCAGACAGGAACCATTCAAGACTGCAGCTATTATTACCAGTTAAATATTTGCCAAAGTTATGGCAAATAACAAAACCAGAGATAACCATTGGTGACACATCTCTTTCTCACTTAGCGTGGAATGGGTCAAAAGTTGAATTTTACTGCGATTAATCACTGTAGCAGAGAGTAACAGAGAATAGTCAGGGAGTCGTGAGAGGCAAATAAAGTGGCTAAGCAAAAGAAATCAGCCCACGCCCTGTTTATTCTAACATTAATCATTTCAGAAAAGGGAAGAACAAAGTATTGTAATTGCATGGGTCAGCCCCCTCCCCAGTTGTCTCAGTTATGCAGATTTGAACATTCTTGAAGATATAGGAGTTCTTTATTTAGCAGAGCAAATTAACACATATTCCGTGTGGAAAAGTTACAAGTGGAGTGTTGCAGCAGGTCAGAAATCTTAAATCGATTTTCTTTAGGCTCAAGGTACACAGTGTGCTCAAGGTATGGTCAGAGGACTTTAAGAAAAATGGCTTGCATCGTTATTCCCATTCTATGAATACTAACTGGTGTCCAAAAATTCATGTAGATGAATAATATAATTGGCAGCTCCAGGATTGGTCCTTAGATAGCTTTCATTCAATCTGTTAGGTGGCTGTTCATTTATTTATATCTCCATTTACTGTAGGTGACATTCACCAATCCTGAGGCCATTAACAGGAAATGAGACAACACCATAGTCAGGATTCAGATGGCACCAAGACCGAGGATGCTATAAGAGACTTTGGATGTATTATTCTTTATATTAAAGTACTTTAGGGTTGAATCGCTGGTGTTTTTAAAGCAAAAGATAGATTGTAATTCCCCTCTGTGCTGACCGGAGGTCTACAGGGACTTCTTTGCTGAATGGTAAAGATTTTTTCCACACTAATTAAATCCTCACAAGGACAGTAATGCATTACTTTTCTTCCCATAGGGTTAAGCAAGGTAATAATTCAGCTCAGGCCTTGACTACCTAATTTGCACTATAAATCCTGCTTTAAGTCTCGGAGTTAAGGCAGAATCCCTGTGTAACCAACAGGAAATTCTCGTTAACTGAATTGGTCATTGGGTTAATCCCAGCATTTAACCTTTAGCCTTCATAAACATGTCTAATAATAAGTTTAATTGCCTGCGTGAGTGTTTATTTTTGTGTGTTGTAATCAATAAGACAAATAAAGTGACTCTCATGAGACTGGCAATTTTTCTGCCCAGCAAAGAGCAGCTTTGTGACGCAATTCTGCACTCTTTCATTGACTACAGTAGACTCTACTGTCCCTTGGCAAGGACATTATTTTCATTGCCATTAATGCCATTTGGGGAAATTTCTGTTTACCTCTGGTGGTGAAATGTAGGGAAATTCCTACTTGGAGAAAAAAAAGGAAGAAGAGAAGAGAAATACAGTGGAGGAAATAAACAAAAGCCTCACACATTTATAAATCCTAAAAGAGTGTGATGATAAAAATGACAGCTCCCTGTGTAATATACTGTTTGTGTGACACTGGTCAGACCCATGTAAAGACATTTTTTAATTTATCTTTTGTATATGTTGAGCTATGTCTGGAAGCCACAGCCCCAAAAGTTGTTAAATAGCACAGTGAAGTGTTTTTACAACCTCTTCCTCCGTCTGAACTTTATCAGGAGCAAACTGAGTGAACAATGACCCACGCTCACAAACTGATTAGTCTATATATGGTCTGACCCGTTCGGAATACTCAAACAAGTTTTGTTTGACTGTTTCTGTTTATCTGAACAACACGTAATACAAACTTGGATGCTTTCCACATACAACAAGAACACACTCTTTCTCTGAAGTTATGTGGAAGTGCAAACAGTGTCGGAGTTCTGCTCTTTGATGGTCATACTCATTTGTTTAATGGATGGGCCTCACCCCCAGTCCCCCAGGGGCCTTTACCATGAAACCAATTAGTGGTTCAGGGTCTGGATAAATCCCAAGCGGAATGTCTTTGTTCCAATGAATTACATCAGGACATGATTGGCCTGACAATAATTCCTTAAATCAGACAGAGACTGAATGGATTAGACACGGCTGGACAGTCAGCAGTGCAGAGTTTGTTTTTTTTACAGCATCATCACATTCAATTTGACATCTATTTTTGACACTTTCATTAACATCTGTCATGTGTCTCCTGTATGAGAAGTGAAAGATGATGGCTTATGAAACATGCATTAAAAGGTTACAGCAAAACAAGTAGGTAGAACCCTGTGTGTTTTTGGATTCCGAGTGTGTGTGGTGTGTGCGTGTGGGTGTTTGCAGGTAAGAGTAACAAAGAGAATTGTATGCTTGTTTTGCACATGCAAATACATTCATGGGAAAAACATTAGACCATTGTTTTCTTCAGTTTCATTGTAATGCCTGGTGCAACTAAAGGTTCATTTGTCTGGACAAATATAATGATAACAACAAAAATATCTCATAAGAGTTTAATTTAAGAGCATATATTCCATGACTGTATATCAACAAATATATATCTTCTACACTGTTGCTCACAAAGTTGAAATAAAATATCACAATGTGACTTATTCTTGACAGATAAAGTGTATATCTTCTCCAAACTTTATTAATCAGTCTCTTGATTGTGTTTACTGATGCATTTAAATAAGAATAAACAAAAGAATTGTATCTGAAAACAAAATTATTCCAACTTGTTATACCAACTGCATATTACCTGTATAAAATCTGTATGTATATAATTTTTTCAGACTGGTGTGGTCCTTAGGCTGAATATAAAGATGGACAACACATCTCCACTTCCTCTGACTGTACAGAATGAAGCAGAAATATTTGAAGGTAGTGTTAGAGTATTTTAGTCCCGCCCCTACACAGTCCAACCAATCACAAGTCAGTTATGGTTTAACGCCGCCATTCTATAACATTAAATAACGAGTAAACCTTGAACAAGTAACACTTTAACATACATCAGCATGATAACAGCTACCTAAAGAGACAGAATCATCTTGAGGAAAAGTTAATTAACATATACTTAATTTTTTTTTTGTTCAGTTCCCATCTGCTAACATGGAAGAAGCAGGATTTGCGACCTTTACTGCAGCCAGCAACCAGGGGGGCGTCTGAGACATTTCAGCTTCACTATCGGGGAGCCGTAATGATTTTTTCAGTGTTGATATTTAATAAAATTGTCGGAAAATTCACTCATAATACCTTATATTGCTCTAGGGCAAGTGTTCACCACTCTGGAAGAATAAATTCTGCTGGATTTTTCGAATTTTTAATTTGTTGATATTTAATTGAATTGTTCAACATTGTAAAAACTCTTATTTAGTCTCTTGTTGAGGGTTTGATGAATAGATAGTGTGCTATCTGATGCTTGTGTGCTGAACATGTAGGTAGAGCCATGAGATCATTAGTTCAGCTTAGCAAACTGGAAACAGGGGAAACAGCTTGTTTGGCTCTGTCTGGCTAAGATATACAATATAATGTTTCTAATATTTAGATTTAGATTTAGATTAGACTTTATAGTCCACCGTGGTTGTAATTTGTCTTTTCCATTATATAAGATACACACACATAAAAACATACAATGTATGTATACACATAAATAATAAATAAATACACGAGCAAAACATTGTACACCAATAATAACATACAACAGGGATGGGCAACCTTTACTAACTAAAGAGCCACTGTTGGCCAAAAAAAAGAGAAAATCACGGAATGGAGCCGCAAACCTTATATTGAGCCTAAAATGAAAATTAAACAGCTTAATAAGTCTAAATTAGCTTACCGATATTATTAATAGTCATATTGAGCATTTTAATATGAATTTGAAAACTAGTCTATCTTGGGGAACTCAAAACTAAACTCAAAGCTGGCAAAGGTTTAGGCGCCAGGCCAGAGACTTTCGTAAGCTATGAAGCACATTTTAGTTGACTTAAATGTCAAAACTTTTTTAATAATCTGTAAAAAGGCTATACAATTTTACAATTGAGGAATACATATAGCTTTTGGTCTACACCATTGATAAATGAACATTTTAGTGTAAAAATATGTATATCATTTTTTTTGTCTCAGCCACGGGGAGCCCCTGCAGGCGGCCTAAAGAGCCACATGAGGCTCTGGAGCCACAGGTTGGCCACCCCTGACATACAGCAACAAACAATCATGCAAATAGGCAGGAACCACCAGCAGCAGGTAAACACATTTAAAATACTGAGGTCTTCCTCATTTGACGTTCAGTGCCTGTATGGCAAGGAATAAAAGACCTATTTTATGTGTTTTGGGTCGCCATCGGGGCCCTGAGTCTACGGCCAGGCGGGAGCAACTCAAACTCAGAGTTCAGGATGTGAAGAATCTGTTTTGCCTTATAAGCACAGCACTGTTAAAGATGTCGTCAAGGTCATCTTCTCGCCATGAGACATCGAATTCGTCATTTTTACTTTTCTGTTTTGTAACATTTTTGCTGGCTGGAGGATTTTATTGCTGTTTCCCTGTGTTTCCAGTCATTTATGCAAAACTAAGCCACTAACCAACAGCGTAGTAGTTTCGGGAACAGACATGAGAGTGGTATTAGTTTCATCTGATTTCTCTCAGCAAGAAACTGAATTGGCATTTGCTTGGTTGTGTTTATTTTTACAAACAAGGAAATTGAAATACCAGTATAGTAATCTGACATTTAAGAAAAATAGTGAGAGAAAGAATTAAGGCTCTCTCATTTCCTCCTGAGCTTTCCCTTGAGGAGCAATGCCTCCAGGTATTGTTCCTTACAGATTACAGGAAAAATCTAGCGGGGGGGAGGAGGGAGGTGCATGTCGGGTCATTAGGTCAATATTACAGCTTTCTATGAGGAATAAAAGTGGGAATGAAACAGGAGACGGTGTGAAAGAGAGATGGATTTATTGTAATAGTGTTTGACTTAACAGAGCAGTGTACAATATCTAACTGGAGACAGGATCCGAAACAGTTAGAGGGTTATCCAAATGTGAACTGGCTCTGTCTGGGAGTGACAGGATACAGGAAGACAGATGTCACAGACTGAGGAAGCCAGTCGTGATTAATCGAACATGCACACTCCCACTTTCCAAAACATAGCACTGAATAGAAATTAAATTTACATTATCTTTAGGGTAGGTAAAGCTTTAGGCCAAAGCAAAGAGGTGTAAAGTTCAACGAGTGCCGAAGTCGACTGAGATTTATACCCAGAAACAAATATTAAGTAGTTCAGTGCTCAAAGACAATAGGAGTAATCACTCCTCTCATAACAGGGTCAGTGGTGGTAAGTAACTAAGTACATTTACTCAAGTACTGTACTTAAGTACAATTTTGAGGTACTTGTATTTTAATTAATATATAATTATAATTAATAAGTATTTCCACATATGTAACTTTATACTTCTACTCCAATACATTTTAGGCAAATATTGTACATTTTACTACATTTAGCTGTCAGCTGTAGTTAATTTTCAGGTTCAACATAAAAATACACCATAAATTTAAAATGATTACACATTTACAAATTAAACCACATAAAAGTATATTAAGTAGTTAAAATGAGCCCTATCTATAGTTTAGTACAGTAAAACACTGCTTACATAAATGCATCAATACAAATAATCTAATAATGCATTTAGAATATATATAACAATCGGCAATAATGACTACTTTTACTTTTGATACTTTAAATACATTTTGATGCTGATACTTTTGCACTTTGACTGAAGTATGTTTTGAATGAAGGACTTTTCCTTGTAGTGGAGTAATTTCACAGTGTGGTATTAGTACTTTTAGTTAAGTAAAGGATCTGAATACTTTTTTCCACCACTGCTAATAATAAATACAAAACAATGCAGGAAAAGTCAATGAACTAAAGTGAAAAACAACTGCAGACTGGGGTAAAATGGTTGGCTATTAAGGTTTTAAACTGATGGATTGATATTAATGTATAAACTTCTTAAGTACTCTGTTGGATGTTCCACGTCTATGAGGCACAGACTGACGGAAATCACAGACAGATTTCCAGAGTTCAGTGCTAGTTCTGGGGGCTTTAAGTGTAATCATTGGAGTGCGTGCCAATCATTAGAGCAAGTATGATAAGGCCCAGATGTTCAGTCCAATAATGAGGTGATATAAGGTGGCAGATCTCCAACAATGGCTTAATAAAGAAAGAGATGCTGGTGCATATCATACCTCTCTCTCCCAGAGAGGACCACCCAACCGTGTTGTACAGGGTACAATGCTGAGTACAATAGTTAAATCTGAGTGTGTAGGGATAAACAGAATGTAAGGGTTTAGAAGTGGAAGCAGCAGCATGTCTTTAAATCACATATCCATAATCCTAGACTGACAGGAGAACTGCTTCAACAACTCCCTTTCTGCTAATCATTGGGAAGCCGGTTCTGTTCCTGTGCAAGAAGCCATTTCCCCCCGCAGTTTACTGACTAAGAATGTCCATATGGAATTTAAATGTGGATTTCTCATCAAGTCAGATGCCAAGATATTTTTATTCTGCAACTCTCTCAGTGTCGGACCGATATATGCAAATTAAAACAGTAATCACAGAGGCAGCAGGCTAAGCAAGTGTTCTAGCCGTCCCTCTCTCCAGCAGTGTTTTCCAGCTCTTCCTGGGGAAGCCTGCGGTGCTCCCAGGCCAGATCAGACCCAGCTAGATCCTGGGGCTGCTTACCAGTTGGACCTGCTCAGAAAACTGATGAATCAAAGAAGCAGCAGCTCTACTTTGAGCTCTCTCTGGATGATCAAGTTCTTCACCCCTTCTCTAAGGGTGAGCCCATCCACCCTATGGAGGAGCTAATTTCAACTGCTTGAATTCTTCAGTTCTACAATGCTACAATGTAATTTAGCAAATGCTTTTATCCAAAGTGACCTACATTTGAGAGTTAAAACACAAGCAAAGATTAAGTCAAGAAAACAACACAAGAGTAAGTGTTATGAGTCAGTGCATCCATTAGGACGTAAGTGCTTTAAGGTTGCGCGAGCGGTCAGTGTGAAGTTTATTTTTTCTTTTTTTATTAATCGTTCTCTTCTGTGTAGCTCAAATGTGAAGATGTTCAGTAAAGAGTTGGGTCTTCAGTCAGCAGATCAGATAGAGTTTGGAAGTTCTTGAATCAGCGCTTGAATCCTCAATCTCTCTTTTTTTTTTGATCACTACCCCAAAGTCCATGACCAGGTGAGGGTTGTGTAAAATGTTCTTTTAGTTCGAGTGATTGACCAGCCAGTGGATAGTGGGCAAGACAACAAGACAGAAGTATGATTTAAATGACTCCTTTATTATTTCTATGCATAAATATTTAAAAGTTAATTGAGTCCAAGAGGAATTAATTTAAAAAGACTAGGGGGGGATAGCTGAAGGTGTGGGTTCTGTGTTGCCTGGTGGGTGGCCAGGCTTCACTGTCACCTGGCTGGTCGACTGATGCACTGGCTCGTTGTGGCTGTACTACTGCTGCTGACGCCGCATGCTGTGCTGCTAAGGACCGCTGCACTCCACTGTGTGGCTGCAAGGCACTGCTGCTGCTGCTCAGTCATTGCAGTTGCTTACAGTCTGACCTGCCATCCTTAACTACTCCATTCCACATCACACACCACACAACTGTCACAGAGAAGAGCAGAGGGAGACTGAACACAAGATAAAACATTCAACTTACAATTTCTTAGGTAGAGAGACCTTAGGCCGCGTTCAGACTGCAGGCGAATCTGATTCAAATCAGATTCCTACTAAAATCCGATTTTTAGGGCTGACTGTCCACACTGTTTTTAGTGTCAAGTGTCCAAATCGGATATGGCTCTGTTCAGACTGGGCCACATTATTGACTGATCTGACAGGTTGCTGTAGTAACGGCGTCAGAGCGTCTGACGTCATATAATTGCGACATCGACAAGAACAACAAACATGATGGAGGCAGGTCACCTCAGTATGTTGGCCTTATCACTGTCAGACGCACCAGGGGAGAAACCGGGTGGATGGATGAGTCGGGCGCGGCTGCTGGTCGACACCTCGTCTCTGCGCTGCACGCGCTACGCGTGCCACGTAGAGTGAAAACTACCTCCTGAAGGTGGTTTCGATCCAGTCTGCAATAATCGGATTTCATGTGATCTCTGACTGTTCAGACTTCAAAAGAGCCATCCAGTTCCAATCTGGATGGGCTGAAAATCAGATTTTGGCTGGCAGTCTGAACGAGGTACCTGTCACAGGGGAGCAGAGGGAGACTGAAGGAGAGTGTGTGTTGGGGGTAGTTAAGCTGGCGGAAGCCATGCCCAGCACACCTGTTTCAGGTTAGCCCACACTCACTCTGTGAAGCCACACCCACACACGCACCACAAAATTCACCACCAGTGTCACACAAAATGCACCAAATCTAGTACTGATACAGGTCTACCCTGTTACAGTTGCAACATTGGTGGACTGGTAAATCAAGAGTTTTGCATTCTGATTTAGCTCCTTCTTCACTAAGGTACAGTGCCCATCGGCACCAAACTGTCTGTTCACCTCTTGCTCCATTTCCCTGTCAGACACTGAGCAAAAGGGAAGCATTCCACCATTTTCTGGCAGAGGACTATGACCTCAGATTTTGAGGTGTTGACTCTCATCCCAACCAGTTCGCATTCAGCTGGAAACCCCTCCAGTGTGTGCTGAAGGTCACAGTTGGATGAAGTCAATAGAAATGAAACAGGACCCAGGACTGATCTCTGCAATACGCCTTTTGTAGTCAGCAGACACTCCAACTGGGCATAGCCAATTTTCAAACACCGAAGTGTCTCAGAAAAATATCTTTGAAAGCATTTCTATCAACACCAACACCGTATAGGCTTTTTAAAAAGAAGAGGTGGATGAACTGTTTACAATTATTTTGACAGGTCTACAAAAAGTGTGGCACAGTGTTTTATTTTTCAAAGGCAGAAACTGTATAATTTAGAGGTTAAATTAGTGACTGAGTCTTTACTTTGTTTAGTTCTAAAACCAGATTGGTGTGGGCTTAATACAGAATGTTTGAAGCAAAACATGGCTTGAAGACTGGTTGAAAATTACATACATTAATTCTGCACCTTCTCCATCAAATAGATATGCATGACAATACGTTTTCCAGAAACTACAAACTACCTTTTGATTAATAAAAAGATTAAATAGATTATTTAATCATTATTTGCTGAATGATTAACGAAGCATCTAGCATGAGGAATAGAGAATCTCATTTATTCTCCCCAGTTGATTTCCTGTGATCACTAGGAGAGAAAGGCTTGAGTAGAAACTAAGAGGCATGCCTACAGTGTACACATGTGATCATACAGTGTGGGAGAGAAAGAGCTTTATACAGTTTATGTTTAGGTATAAGCTGAGGCATGCAAAGTCTTTTCAAACGGCAAATTACGGCAGAACCCACAAAGTGTCCAAAGTTCATATATAATCCATACTGTACTGCACTTTACTGTACAGACAACAGGCTGACCTTATCAGGAGTAAGGTTAAACATGTTGAGTCTGCCCTGTGGGTTGCGCAACAGATAAGACCAAGTGGGTCACTCAAATCATGTGAGTTGACTCAACTGGGAACATTAATGTAAATTAATGGTTCAGTGTTTTCATTTCCACATCAATGATGCAAGACTAAATCTCAAGGGTTTGGCCTTTACTGAGATGATGCATGCTTTGTCAATTTCAGGACAATGAGTGCAGAAGATTTCAGTATTAAAAGTGGGTATTTGATCCCAATGCCAGCACTAGAACAGGGGACGGCAACCTTTTAATAGCAAAAGAGCCATTGATGAGCAATTAAAGAGAAAAAATGTCAGAATGGAGCCGCAAACGTTATTTTGAGCCTTACAATGACGATAAAACAGCCTAGTAAGTTAGCCTACCAACATTACTAACAGGTCCTAATGAGCATTAATTAATTTGAATCTGTTCAGAATGCAGCAAGGACTCATGTGGAAATGACAGACTGGGCACTGAAGGAAAATATCTCTGGAGATTTGGAATCGAAAGCTGGAAACTCAAAACTTGAAGTTGCAAACTTTAGAGGTCAAGGAGCCGGGCTGCAGACTTTCATAAGCTATGATGCACATTTTAGTTGCCTAAAACATTTTTTTAATACCTCATAATGTGGATTTCTTCAGGCCTAAACCAATGATAAATTAAAATTAAAATGCAAAGAAAATAAAGTTTAATTTGGTATGATTTTTATGCCACAGCCACAGGGAGCCTCTGCAGATGACCCGAAGAACTACAAGCACTAGAGGAAAGGTCGAAGAAGAGGCCGTCATAACATGTGAATACATTCTGAGATGACGGATAACCACGTCTGTGGACACCTGTCAAGTAAATCTGTGATGCAACAAGGTGTTTAACTAGACAAAAGGTCACAAGGCCATTGCTCTATGGATGCAATGGTAATTTATGAGTAATTTGTTGAAATCTGCCCTGAAATAAGTAAGATTTTTACATGGATTAAAGAGCTTGCAGGATGGACCTCCAGCAGAAGGTAAAAGTCTTTAAGGCTCAAAAGCAATATGAGAAATCATAGCAGGAGGTAATGCATGCATCTGGGCTCTATTGTTTTGCTTTGGATACATGCACACAAACACACATGCATGCACCTGTGGTCAGTTTATGATCCATCCACTTCCTCTATCATAATTGTTATATTGTTCACAAACCCAGTCAAGATCCCTCCCTACAGCATTTCAACTAAATTGCCCCAGCCCGTGATCACTATCAAAGAGAACTCAACTAAAATCATTGCACAGCAAGCCTGAAAAAATGTGTTTATCTATTGACAGCGGATGTCTGAAAGGCTATTGATAATATTCCTGCAGTAATCTGGTGTGAACAGCAGATACAGCTGAGCACATGACAAGGACAGTGATATTGAGTGGAACATCCTCGGTGTACAACTCATGACTGTTAGATTTTGAGTTATGTGGTGTTAAAACACAGGTACTAGTTATTGCAGAATGAAAAACAAACACATAAAAAAACTATTTATAGACTCATCCACTAGAAATGTGTGAAATCTGCCTAGTCCCTGCCCTCTGCCTGTATCTTGCCCATAAAAAACAGTCTGTGTTTCAATTGTACACTGCCTATTTACAACCCATATTTACATTTCAAGCTAGGCCATAGAAATTAAGGAAGGAAGCCAAGGTGGAAGTGACGGTATAAAGTAAAAGCAAAAGAGGGAAGCGTAAGGCATGAACAGGTCCACTTAGGAAGGGAGGGTGGGTTGATGCATGGGTCAAACAAACACAGGACTTTCACCCAGCAGACCACCACCCGCATCCTGTGTGAAAACAAAAGTAAACAACGTTATTTGAAGTAACACACCAACCATACTTAGACTTCAGTGTGTCACATTTTTACGTCACTAACATAACAATTTCACTTCCATAAGTTACGCCAGCTACTGCATTTTGTTTACTTTTAATTTTTTATATTAAACCTAACCTTGTAGTTTTTCCTGCTAACCTTGGGGAAGTCGTTTTGTAGCCGTAATGTAATGACAATTTCATTCAATTTCATCTTCAACCATGAGTTTACATTAGGGGTAGGCAATCTCTGGCTTCCTGTGGCTGCGACAAAAGAATTATACCAAATGAAATGTATTTTCTATTTCTTTACATTTTAATTTTCATTGATTGGTGGAGAAGGCCCAAAGCTATTTGTATTATTTAGTTATAAAAATGTGTTGCTTATATACAGCATTACATTTTATGTTACAAGTCAACTAAATTGTGCACCATAGCTTAAGAAAGTCTACAGCTCGGACTCTTATGCTCTAAATTTTGCCATCATCAAGTCTAGTTTTGAGTTTCCCTTCGATTCCAAATCTCCTGAGATATTTCTTCGGTGTCCAGCCTCTCAGAGGAAGAAGAAAAAATCCACAATATAACAATAGTACTCGGGGCTTTGGGGCATACTAATAAATGCTCATTGTGATCTATTAGTATTATAATAGGTCACAATAGGTAAGTTCATTTAAACTTAGTAGGCTGTTTCATCTTCATTGTCAGGCTCAAAATAAGGTATGCAGCATTTTATGCGGTATAACGACATTTTTCTCTTTTTCTGGCCGACAATTGCTCTTTAGTTAGTAAAGGTTGACCACCCCTAGTTTATAGCAACTGCTTCATCTAGGTATGGTAAATGGTAAATGGACCTGCACTTATATAGCGCTTTTCTAGTCGCTTTGCGACCACTCAAAGCGCTTTACACTACAGACTGCGCTCATTCACCCTTTCACACACACATTCATACTGGTGGCAAAGGCTACCCTAAACGGTCCCATCTGCCACCATTGGGAATTCATTCACACACCGATGAACGCAGCATCGGGGATGAGGATGTGCAATTGCCCCATGGCCCTAATAACAACAAACAACACATACACAATCACCCATAAAGTTGGAATAAAATATTTTTTACCCCTTTCCATGAAATGATTGTGACAATGTGATGTATTCTTGACAAATAAAGTGTATATCTTCTCAAAACTTTATTAATTAATGTCTTCCAAGCATATCACAATGATAATGAAACAACAATTGTGGGCGACCATGTATATGGTTGAAAGGGGGAGAATGAAATCAAAAGAAAAAAGAATAACTAAGAAATAAAAAGGATGAAATAATGGTCAAAATAATTCTGTTTAATAAATGTTCATACGGCTTGGAGGAGTTGTTGTTTCATTGTTTCTGATCGTGACTTGGCTGATGTCGTCTGAGTCGGAAAGCTCAGGAAGATCCTCTAAATTCTCCTGTCTGGACACAAATATTGAGTATTAGCTAGGTAAACTGAAGCTCGCCAAACTCTTTGAAGTGTGTGTTAACAAACAGACTCATTGTGTTCATTGTGTCTTTAACTTGTTGTCCAGTGTGTCTGCAAAAGATTTGATTACGCTACAGACTACATCTGTGAACACTATTTGCATAAAATTTGCAATCCTTCCACAGGCAGTTCAGTCCCCCAGTACAGTTCACCCAGTCAACATGGTTTAAAAGATATGAAGTCTCTCACTGTAAATAGGATGATGTGGTTTAAAACTTTCTATCTCTGTAAATACACACTCAGCTTATGCGTGTATGCAGAAACTTATGTCTATACATACTCAGAGTTATTAAATGTAAGCGCATCATGCTGAGTCAGTACAAGCAGGGCTGAGGCACAAACTGAAGCAGAGAAAAAAACATTCACACCCCACAGTAGCTGATCTGCTCTTATCCCCCTGCCTTCATCTCCATTTCCTCATCTGTCACTGATACCATTTCGGTTCGAACACTGAGCTCTGTTTGTTTAGCTAATACAGAGATAATACGGTGTATTCATGTATCAGAATTTAAATAGCATTCCAGAAACAAAAACAGAACCGAACAGTGAATACCAATGCCTGTTACAGCCTTCCAATAAACTCTGCAATCCGTACAGAAATGCAAATTTGCCCTGAATCCTAAAAAATATCTTCTATTTTAATACAGCATAGCGTGAGAGTTAGTTCATGTCCTGCAGGGTTCACTCTCAGTATGCAGATCATTACCAGAAATAAGAAGGGGGTTTTCTGCAGTGTAACCTTTAGATATTTATCAATGTAACATTACATAAACACATGTTTTGCATTTTATGTATCTACATAAGCACTAAATTGCTTTTTAGCATTCTGTACTGTATGTTTTTAGATTATAGCACCATGACAAGAAAAGCACCAACAAGGTTTTATCAGGAAAAGGCAATAATAATAGTCAAACGTTGTAATAAATCATTGAGTTTACACTACAAGCTGGTTTAACATGCCAGTTGACCCACTTCTGCATCCAACTTTCTCTTCACTGTACAAACAGTCAAAGACAGCTTCACCTGTTTTTGATATGATCCAGACTAAAAGGCAAAAGCTGTAAAACCTCCTCAGTGCTCGGACTGCACCGCTGAACTGAATGCTTTCTTCTTAAACTTTATATGCATTTTTTACATTCTATAATTAGTGTGCATGTGCAGGACTTTTAAGATGTTGTTTGCATATGTTTAAAAAATGCAAAAGTAGAACAAAAAGTCAGAAAAGCCTTCACTGCAGCTTTTTCCTCATTCAGCCCTGCAGCAGCAGCGGCTGCAGGGACAATGTGTTCAAACTCTCGGGAGCTCTCAGCACCCTCCGCAGGCTGGCTGTCTGATTGGCTGAGCACTGACCATGATGTCATCACTGCACGTTATAAGGGCTCTGACAAATAGCCTGGGAGACACATAAGAAGAAACACTGCTCAACTGAGGGACTGAGTGAGTGAGACACGGAGATTAAGACAAACAGACAGTGGAAAGAAGGACATGTGACAGTGAAGGAACTATCTGAACTGTGACATTTATACTTTGTATGGGAGGCAGGAAACAAGACAACTACCTGTGGAGGTTCGTACTTTTATTTGTGCTTGTTTTTTTAAGCTGTGCTTGCTGAAGCCTTGCAGGATGTGATACATTTTGCAGCTTGTGGTGTGGTGCTTTAAGTTTGGTTCTCCTTTTTTGGTGGAAATTAAAACAACAGACATTAATGCAGTTTATTTGGTTCTAGTTTTTAAGTACACACACAAATATATATATTTCTATATATATTTCTCTCTCTCTCTCTCTCTCTCTCTATATATATATATATATATATATATATATATATATATATATATATTTCTATATATTTCTATATATTTTATATAAACAAATACTTTTATTTGACTGTTTTTATAAGGCCAGATACACATTTTGATTTTCACCTGTGTGTGTCTGTGTGTCTACATGTTGTCCCTTCAGATGGGAAGCACAACCCTCCCAGTGTACCTCAATGTGAGTGCGGGGATGATCAACTCGTCGTCAGACCCGGCTAAGAATGAGGAGGGTTACAGTGAGGCAACAATGATCCTGCTGGGCATGATCATGTCTTTACTCGTCCTGTGCATTGTCTTTGGCAACATCCTGGTCATTATAGCCATTGCCCGCTTCCAGCGTCTCCAAAATGTCACCAACTGTTTCATCACGTCCCTGGCCTGTGCTGACCTGGTCATGGGTCTCATCGTGGTTCCTTTTGGCGCCTGCTACATCATCTTTAAAACCTGGCACTTTGGTAGTTTCTGGTGCGAGTTCTGGACCGCCACCGATGTGCTCTGCGTCACTGCGAGCATCGAGACCCTGTGCGTCATAGCTATTGACCGTTATTTGGCCATCACCTCCCCCTTCCGCTACCAGTCAATGCTAACCAAGTGCAAGGCTCGCATTGTGGTCGTGTTGGTGTGGGTGATTGCTGCCTTGATATCTTTCCTGCCCATCCACATGAAGTGGTGGATATCAGATGATAAGGAAGCCAAGGATTGTATTGCGGACAGTAACTGCTGCGAGTTCTACACCAACATGGCCTACGCCATCACCTCCTCTATCATCTCCTTCTACATCCCTTTGGTCATCATGGTTTTTGTGTACAGCCGAGTTTTCCAGGAGGCCAAGCGCCAACTTAAGAAGATCGACCAAAGCGTTGGACGCTTTCACAACAGTGACACCAGCAACCTCAAATCTCTGGAGGCCAACAGCGGGCGTGCCCACAAGAAGGCCAAGTTCTGCCTGCGGGAACACAAAGCCCTAAAGACACTGGGCATCATCATGGGGATCTTCACTCTATGCTGGCTGCCTTTCTTTCTGCTCAACGTGGTGGTGGCTATATGGAAGGTAGAGGACATTGACCTCACCTTCAGGATACTCAACTGGATAGGTTACGCAAACTCTGCTTTCAACCCGCTCATTTACTGTCGGAGCCCCGAGTTCAGGTATGCCTTTAAGGAAATCCTCTGCCTGAAGAGGAACCGTCTCAGCAACCCGGGGCCCGTGAACGGATATGTCTACAGCCGGCACAGCTGGCAGAGCGAGCAGCAAGGGAGGAGTAAGGGCAGCTTGGAGGACAGTGACACCAACGACGGGTGTCTGGGGAAGGGAGCGGGGGTCTGCAGCGTTATGGACAGATCGATGGACCCCAACGGGAATTGCAAAAAAGGCCTATCAACTGTAACGACTGTCCTTTAAACTTGGAGCCCTGAGACTTCTGTCACTAGGGCCATCCAGACATGTTTACACTGCTATCATAAACTCTTTCCAATTGACTAATGAAGGTAAGACCAGTCAAAATGACTGGTAGAGACTGCTTTACAGAAACTGTAATAAGCTGAGGAAGGTATTTCTCTTCCTCTTTGTGGATAAATACTGTAGGTAGATCACTTCTCCTTTTGTTACATTTCTCATGTTTAACTTCCATCTACCTCATCACATCTTACTGTGTTTCTAACTGACTATTTCACATTAGCTCACCATCCGCAGGGGTTACGTTATCTCAGCGGTTTATTCACTCTTACTAAACAGTCTGTGCATTATATATTTGCTAAATATTTGGCTCAGTATGAATTTGTGGGCATGTTTTTTGTCTTAGAGTTGTTGGCAAAAGATCCCACAATGCGTTAGCATAAAAATGCTTTATGAAATTCAAAGTAAATGTTATTGGAGGCTGTAAATTCCATTCAGGCATGCCAATTCGGCATGAATAGCGAGTTATTATTTCCATCAAAAAATGGACGATGTGAGGATCAAACTTAATGCCTTTTTGGTGCTTTGTTTGAAGAAATACATTCCAAATCAACCCAAATTAGAATTTGGCTTCATTTTGTTTTTCTTCTTTTCTCTTTTGATGGATTGTCTCAGTGTGAAAAAATGATCATCAACAGGTGGGGCAGAACCTGTCTTTCTCTCTTTCTCTCCTCACTGCTCAGAAATGTTGTGGGGCCCAGCTCCCTGCGCTGGTGTTTTACAGCCTGTTGCATGGGTGTTCCTGTTGCCAGTAGATAACACCATAGATATGACGTTATCTACATTTCACTAGTGCAAGCTGAGAAACGCTGCAGGCCATCCGCTGTCAGTCATATGATAACACTTGCAAGTTTGTATTCGTTTTAATATGCCAAATTCCATGATCTCCCCTTAAGATATCTAATATCATAGTATAATCCTGGGTCTTGACCCTTAAATCTTGCAGCTGTTCGATGACACATTCAAAAGCACTTTTTTGCCCACCAGTAATATCTTGCATTGAGTCCACTGGTTCATTTTACATGTAAACCAGTGTTTGGTACATTTTATAGGCATTGCATAAGGCAAAGTTTTCCTGGCCCCTCTTTGTGCCAGTAGCAGCTACGTCCCTTTTGTTGCACAAGCCTTGTTTGTTTATTAATTTGCGTGGTTGCTGTGTTTCAGCATACACAGTGTTTACTGAAACCAGAGAAGCTGTTTCCTAAGTCATGGCACAAGGGTACAAACCGCACACAATCATAAACAGTGCGGCGAAAAATAGCCAAGCGATAAGAAAGTTCCAGGGCATAGACTGGCGGTGGTGAAAACTCAGAGGCCAATAAATGGGGATGAGAAAAACAGTCCTGAGTGGTGCACCTTTGTCACTGCTCGCTGACATTTCCCAGAGTCTCCTCACTCTAAACGGATGTCTGGATCTTTAAAATCAGTCAAACAGTTGGATAAGACACTCAGGAGTCTATTGAGCCGTGCCTCAGCTGCTCCAGTTGTTTCAGTCACTTTCAGTGAGTCTACTTTAGACGCTGCTTGGTGTGCAGTCTGCAGGAAATGCCCCCCAATCCAGCTGAGCCCGGGCCAATAAACACGAATAAATCCATTATCTCCGCCGTTTAGCTGCAATCAGATAACTCCCTCTCAGGGAATACTGAAAAAGATAAGTTCATTATAAAGTATACAGTTCCCAATTTGCATGATGCAATGAGATCCAAACCTGAAATGACATGCTCTTTCTTATCACGTCTTAAGATCGCAGGCTCTTGAAAATGTCACTTTTTGACAAGCATTAATGGAAAATTAGCATTTCACATGCAGGGGCTTGAATTAGAGGCTTTACATACTTTTCCCACACTAAATGATAGTTGCAGGTGTTGCAGGTGTAACCCCCTCTTTCCCCAGTCAGTTTGGCGATCTCTATGTTCTAATCAAAGTGACAGCATGCTAAATGTGGCTACTGGAGGAGGGGGAGCAGGGATTCTCTGCCAGTCTAAATCGGTGTTAGTGACCTGTGTTTTAGTGCATGTATCATTGCCTCTGGAGTGAGGTCAGCTGAAACTGTCAAAACTGTGAACTTTGTTCCCTCAGAGGAATCCATATGTACTGTATCTCTAGGTTTAGTCGGCACTGTTGTCACAGACCTTAGGAATAGACGTAACTACGGTGTCATCTTACGTCAATGTTTGCCATGTGAAAAACAAGCTTTCCCGTGTGTTGATCTTTTTACTGTTTTTCTTTTTCATGGATTTACAGCAAAGTAAATGCAGGGGTTGAATGTCACAACACATGTGCTCAAGGTTTTTTTTCCCTCAACATTTTCACTGTACAGTATGCACAAAGCACAAAACAGATAGACCAAGATTTTGATATATGACTATTGTATTTATTCTCACACGATTATTAGGCTCTAAATGACTGCTGGATTATGAAACAAACAAACAACAGCTCTGTATTTAAAACATTTGCCATTTTTCTAAGCACTGTGCAAGTGATTATGTGCATGTAAGCAGTATATTATCGTGGTGATGTGTTTGTGGACTGTAGTGACATTTCCTTTGAAAGTGATCTGTTTTAGCCCATGTGGAGGAGGTTTGGAACTATATATCCACACTGCTCCCTCCTGGCAGTGGCCTCTCCTTGCACCTCAGCTGTCTCAGACTTGTTAGTGGTTACTGTATCATCATTACACCTGTATAATAAGGAGCGTAACTTATGTCTTCACAGTTATGTGCAATGATTAGCTGAATCTACGACATTCCAAGTACAGCTGATGGTTCAGGGCCATATAACTTGTCTACTGATGTATACAATGAACATTCAGTTCTCCCAATGAAGTTTGGACCTAAATGAACCCTTATCCACTGGTATAGTTGTACCAACTGTTTTAAAAGTGGAGTCGGGTCAAGTCTTAGAGGTTATATTATAATGTGGCACACATATTTCCAGTGTAAAATATTGCAGTCTTTTCTACATCTTAATATGATCACGGCTCAGCTGAGTTAATGCTAATGCTGATCCATCATTTTTCCAATTTAATAAAAGTCACTTCATCCCGAACAGCTCCCCATGATTTAGATTAGGTCGTTTCGCTAACTTAAAGCAGCACTGTATAGCACTTTCATAAAACATTTGTAGAAGTTTTTGAACAACTGAATCCAGTTCATGAACTATAAACACTTGCTGGCCGGAGAGCTCACTTGTACCATAATATTTTTGTGGAAGTCCTCCTTCCTGTTTGCGACTAAAAATGAAGAGTCATGAGAAACAGCCGAATCTTAGCACAGATGTTGCTGAAGGTGGACTATTCAGATAAATTGATGTACGTGAATGTGATTTTTCTATGAGTATTGCTTTAGCTGTCATATGAAAAATAAAACCTATTACATGTGAACTTTTTTCGAGTGGAAAAAAGTCAGCTGAATGTTTACTAAATGTTTGCAAACCATTTTTCGCACAAGTTTTTGTCACTGTTTGTTAAGATAATGAAGCCTGTTACAATATGTGGTGTCCTGTGATATTTATGAAAAAGCAAGTGTATGTGCTGTAACATTTGTATTGAAATAAATTATGTACATGTTGCATGCAATGTCCTCATTGATGCCTCCTTTATGATCATTACATTTCACAACAGGGAGTGGTAGGAGGAAGGTATGAGCCACGCTGACAGCAGTACAGTCTATTTCAGTATGGGAAAACCAGCCGTCAGCATGTGATCCAGATGGAATGATGGACAGGAAGGAGATCGGGATATTATGAAAATGTTTCCATTCTCTTTTTGAAGCTGTATGTCTGTCTCTCAATGCTCCCAGTATTCATAGATTAAACAGAGCACCTCATTCTGTCCCAGAAATCCAAGGGAGGAGGACAGTGGAGATATATAGAGCCATAAAAACTGATATTTGGAACTTAGCCAGAGTGGAAAGCATTTTTCATGTTTCTTTCAAGCATGAAATATGTTCGTTTGCTGAATGAAGATGAAAAGCCTAGTTGTCATGGTTAGGAATGCAGACAACCATGACCAGAACAACATATGAAATAGGATTTTACATCAATAATTGAGATCTCATTAGGAACAATGGCGGTGGACACTTTGAAGTGAAGTGTAGTGAAGTAAATTGAAGTGAATAATGAGCTCCTTAAGTCACAGTGCTGTTTTCTCTCTTCTTTATGTGACAGCATAGGGTGCACAATAAAGCCATTAAACAACATACATTACATACAATATGACAAGTCATGATATTTATGACTGAGTGGAAGAAATTTTCTGTTATATATTTGTGTTTTCCATTTCTTCACCTGTCAAACTTTTATTCTAGCAACATTTTTTACATACTGACTGTTTTCTGACTTGGCTGCATATGTTCCGCTAACTATCATAATACAACTGTTGCTACAGTAAGCAAAATTCATACACTGTACTTAAATGTACATAATTTTGAGGTACCTGTACTTTACTTGAGTATTTCCAATTTTATGAAACTTTATATATGTATATGTATAATTTTAAGGCAAATTGTACTTTTTACTCCATTTAGCTGCCAGCTTTACTTACTTTTCACGTCAAGATTTAACATAAGGGGCGTCCCGGTGGCTCACTCTGGTAGAGTGCGTACCATTAAGGCTGAGTCCTTCATGCAGCGGACCTGGGATTGAATCTGGCCTTTTTTTAAATAAAAAGCAAAAATGCCAAAAAATAATCATTAAAAAAAAAAAAAAGATTGAACATAAAAAACATGATACATTTAAAGCAATTATTTTTTCAACTAAACCTCATAACAATATATAAGTAGTTTAAATGAGTGTTACCTTGACAAAAATCAAACACTGCTTATATAAATCCATCAATAATAACAATCCAATAGAGTGGTTCCATTCCGCATTATGAATATTTTACTTAGTTATTTTAAAGCTGTTACTTTTGTTCCTTTACTTCAGTAAGTTTTGAATGCAGGACTTTTACTTGTAGTGGATTGATTCTGCAGTGTGGTATTAGTACTTTACTTAAGTAAGGGATCTGAATATGTTTTCCACCACTAATAAAAACATCCTAACAGTAGAAATAAAGTGTTACTTCCAAGACCAAGGAATACAAGAGTATGTAATGATGTTTTAGTATGCTAGATAACAGGTTACATTAAAAAAGTAAAAAGAAACTTAAAGGATCAGCATTGCTTTTGTGTTACAGTTAAGAGTAACTTTCATTTCTTGCAAGGCAGCATTTGAAACCAACTCATGGAGCTCATGTTGGCTTAATTAGCTAACTAGCTACAGCTGTTAACACCTGCTAGCAGAAGTTATAATTTCAGACAGCAACATTTGAAAGCTACAAGTGTGTCTACATCTGTCTGAAATCAGGGGCACAATATTTTAAGAATTACAAAGCACTTCAATGTATTTCAAAATCAAGCACTGTTATTGTAAACTGCATAATGAGATAATTAGAATGGCAGAGGACCATGTTGTGGCCTATAAACAACTGTAAGCTCTTAAGAATCAGCCCTCGACCTACTTCTGATTATATAATCGGTCTAAAAGCTACTCATCACCTCATTATTCATGCCGTCTTCCTGCAGTTCAATTTCAGTTATGCGTGCCATCTATGGTGTAAATGCATCCACTTCAACACACAAGAGCTCTTCACTGTCTGTCGCCCCTAATCCTTTAAAACTCGAGTGTCCCCCTGCGGCACAGATTGCAATTTCCGTTTTAGGTCGTGTCAAATGCTCCCTATCATTCAGGGGGTTTAGAAGTGCACAGAGGGCGACCCACAGGGATGTGTGCAGGCATAAGTCTGTAAGATCTGCAGCGTGCTTGCTGGAGCTTCATGGCCAATTTCTTAGTACAGACAGAGAAACTTAAAGAAATCATACCCAATGTATTTGCCAACAGCCTGCTCAGGCTTTTAAATTTAAGTCCATGCATGGTAATACCCATCATCAGGCTTGAAGGACTCGGATCCTTAAGAGCAAGATAAAAAGGCAATTTTCCCATATCCAGACCTACCATGTTGTCTGAGTCACAGCGCCGCTGAGGGAAAACTCTGGAAATAAAGGGTCTGTTTTGGTACAAGATGACTGTTTTCTCAGACATCTTAATCATGGCAGTGATGCATACAGGGTGTGAGCATGTGAAAACGTTGCCTCTGATAGATCGATAAGTCCCCTGACACTTTGGCGACCACAGTGACCAAGGCACCAAAATGTCTGCAGTCCCCTCGCTCCCAAGGGCCCTGGTAGCGTGTATATGCGCGTCTCTGTGTGTGTATTTGAGAGTGTGTGGATGTCTGCGCCCACGTAAGCGCATCTCAAATCAAAAGCTTGTCCATATCTGAAATACTAGCTCCACTGACCTGAGGTTATAAAAGCAAATGTGGACTCAAAAAACAGTACTTCATTTGGTTTCTAAGGCCAACGAAAGCGCAATAAAACACAGCTTCAGAAAATACTTTTCAAACTATGTTGGGTATAGTTATACAGTATATGTACTCATTTGACACTGTGGCAGACTAATTTTCGGTTACTTTCTGCAGCTCTGTAAAATGTAAGCTCAATAAAATGATGTTTCCAGAGTCAATGATGATGGAAAGACTGGATAGCTGGATTGTGCAGTGTCAGCTCTTTTCCCTCTCCGAGTCCCTCTACAAATGAATGTAACCTTTGGCAACAAAATAGATCACAGTTTAAAAAAAAAAAAAGATGAAAGATCTATTTCCATATGGCTTCAAATCAGTTGGCAAAATACCAGGTTGTCAATGAGATAAATGTGACATTAGTGATGTGCACTCAGTATAGAATGAAGGAGTCAAGGGTTAATCGCATAATGAAGGATGCCTCAAAAGCTCTCTGGGAAACATCGACATCAATGTAACAGCAGGCAGCATGTGTTTTTTTTCTGTCTTGTACTACTTCCCAGTCACACCAGGAAGTTGCACAACCAAATTCACGGCACATCCTCATACCTAAACAACAAAACAGATCATTTGCCAATGACTCTTGAATCATATGTGACCTTTCTATTTTCCATTATGAAATGGTAATTAATACATGATTGACAGTGTGAAAGGGAACTACTGGTTTAGAGTTAGGAAAAGATCATGGCAAAATAAATATGTGACATACAGTCGTGGAAAAAATGATTAGACCACTGTTGTTTTCTTAATTCATTTGTTCATTTTAATGCCTGGTACAACTAAAGGTACATTTTTATTTGGACAAATATAATGATAACAACTAAAATAGCTCAAATAGTTTAATTTAAGAGCTGATATCTAGACATTTTCTATGGTTTTCTTGATAATAACAAAAATCATCATCAAGAAAACCATGGAAAATGTCTAGATATCAGCTCTTAAATTAAACTCTTATGAGCTATTTTAGTTGTTATCATTATATTTGTCCAAACAAATGTACCTTTAGTTGTAACAGACATTAAAATGAATAAGAAAATTAAGAGAACAACGGCGGCCTTATAATGTTTTCCATGACTGTAGTTACTTTATGTAGCGTAGTTACTAGTGATGGCCATATGAAGCCTCATTAAGCGTTGAAGTTTTCCATCCAGTTGGTTCAAAAAAGGTTCATTTCTCGAGGTTTCATGTGCTCGCAAACTCCCCTACTGGTCAAACCTTAATTGTCATTTCAACGATTTGTGATGGCCTCTTGGCTGTCTTGCAATCGTGTCAGCATGGCAATAATCACTGCCGAGAACAATTTAATTAGATTTTGTGTGGTTCACTCACTCATTCATTCATTCATTTAATCTGTTTTTGATTAATGTGTGGGTAATGGTAATAGTGGTCTAATAATTTTAAAAAAACTTCAGTCAGTGCTTAAATAAATCTAATAGGACATGTTTGGTAAAACTGTTGCAGTGTTTTCCATAGATGGGACAGTGATTGTGCTTATACTGTGGCGATGATGATGACTTTATTCATTTTTATTAAGAAACAAAAATGTTTCCACTGTGCTTGGACCCAATTTCGAGGGGATCTAATGCGCTTTATATATGTTCATTAATCACGCCTACACTCAAACCACTCCCTGAACCACTGAGGCTTCAAACGTCATCAATGACGTCACTTACCCTTACACGCTTCATAAAAGACTTCCTGGATTTCTTGACACACGCTGCAAAGCCTCTGTACAGTATATGTCCCATCACTAGTAGTTACGTCCATGACCTAACGTGATGTGTTAACATACTAACATAAATATTCATGTGGATAAAACCCCTCCATCCACCCCAACCTCCTGCCTATGGTCATCAGTGGTTGATACCTAACAACAAACATACGGTGCCTTTCCACTATAACCTGGAATGAGGCGGGTCTTATATTATATATATACTGTCAAAGAACAGGGCTATTTTTCTCTCCTGAAAAAGCCTGGTTGCTGATTGGTTAGAACGCTAAGCGGGATGTGGCGTAGTACTCAATGCCACACAACAACACACACCATTTTTAAAAGGTGGCAAAGTAGTGAGTAGTCACAACATTCATTTTATTATCATAATCATCGTGGCCATGTGCATGAACACAACGACAAGAAACACAGCTAGCTCTGCTCCTTCCATCTCGTGTCTCTTTCCTTATTGTTTACGGGGTTTTGTTAAATCTCTCCTGTGTGTGACTTCATGGTCAAAACTGTCGAAACCCATACGTCGCCTCTGGAGTCTGGTAATTTCTTCTGGGGCCTTTTTTTGTAATGGAGACACGCCGAGTGAGCGGCTATTTGAGAGGGCGTGGCCTGAAACTTTCCCAGCTGCCACTTTTTACCCGAATGACAACGCGCCATTAAATTTTGTTAGTAATACGACCTAAACAGTCAATTTTGGTTGCACCCGGGACATGAACAGCAATGTGATGAGTAAATGTGCTTCATTTGTTTGTTTGTTTGTTTGTTTGTTTGTTTACCCCACTCCGACCTCTCCTGTAAGTGGGCTTTGTTGTTCTTTATACTATGTCTGCTGACTTCCTTCTTATGCTTGTGTTGTGCCTTTCAGCTCCTGATTTTGTGATTTTTCTTCTTCTCCCTTACTTTCTCATGCTGCTGCTTTACTCTTTGTGAGTCAATGACAGAAGGGGCCAAGTGGCTCCTTTTCTCCCAGAGACCAAAGGAGGACAACAGGGACGCTGCCCAGATTGCTTGTGTACAGTATGTACGCAGCAGCTCCTCTGACAGACTCGCTACAAACTGCATACATCTGTTTGTGGTTTTCTATGATGAAAAATGCATTCTGTGGTTTACACGAGGTCAAGAAAGTTTGCTAACTTAGTGTATGGGTGGTCACACTGAATAACTGCTGAGGGTGAGCAGAGAGTGTTCTACTGCTTAACAGCAAGTGTCAGCTTCATCAGATTCTAGTTTTGTTAATCATTTTCTTCATCTTGCTGCTGATGGATGAATCTTGGTGTAAATGTGAATGAATGGGCACAGGCCAAAGAGGATGTAAGAGTGTAATAATACCCTTTAAAATGTCTTTTTCTTTTCTCTTGTAATGGCTCAATTATCCGACAGTAACAGTCACAATTTGCTTCCAGATAATCAATTTGACCAAGCCAGCTTCAGAATATTGTATTCTTAATAGTAAGCAATTGTATTTGGTGACTGCTTTGTAAAATCTCACTTTTACAACCTCTCCAATGCCGCTCTGGTTCCTAATGTAATGCTGCATAATAATAATGTTTGGTTTCTAGTCCCGGAGGATGCTGAGGTGAAGTGGTTTATGTTACAGTGTTTTTTAAGGAATTTACTTTTGAAGAATATATTTCCTAAAGCAGCACCCTTCTCACCGTATTCAAGCTATAGAATGAGCTGGCTTTGCACATCAGACAAGCCTCCTCACTGTCCATTTTTAAAACTCATCTTAAAACCTATTTTTATTCCTTAGCTTTCAACCGCGCATGAGTCTCTGCTCTTGTTTTAGTGTTTTATGGTTTGCTTTTATTCATTGTTTTTTAAATTGTTGTTGTTTTTTTTTAAAGCAATGAAACTATTTATTTTAGTGTGTATTCCTGTTTCATTTATTTTATTGTTTCTTCTTTGCTTGTTTATGTATAGCATTTTGTTGCGGCTGTGGTTGTTTTTAAAGTGCTTAACAAATAAAGTTGAGTTGAGTTGAGTTGAGTATACTCAACAGGAGGGCTGTTGGTGGATGTGCATAAATGGGTGGCTTCCATTAGAAAATGTTCCTGACTGGAAATCTCACAGGTTTTAAATCATCCAAAAGAAACACAGGAAGGGATCATTGCCACATTTTTGTAGTGTCCTAACAAGAGTGGAAATTCCTCCATCAGGCTGTCGCAGCAAGACTTGTCAGGCCTCGTCACGGCACTATAATCTTTGTGTGATTGTTCTTTATCCTCTTAAAATCAGAGTGGTCCCCCCCCCTAGCATTCCCTGACATACTCCCAGTGTTTACTAAAGACAAAGGCGCCTGTCATTTGAGTAAACAGATGCCTAATAAGGTTCTACATATTTTGATATAGTGACATGCCAGAGTGTGCAAGAAACTAACAAGTGTGTCTTAGTGTACTGTGTGTGTGTGTGTGTGTGTGTGTGTGTGTTTGTGTGGTTTTAGGGGCTTATGGTTAATGTCCAATGGCAAAGAAGTATACAAGACTAAACTGATTTAACACTGTGTGTGAAGTGGAAGCTATGAATTGTATTTAAAACACATCTCAGGCCAATAGTAAATACTTTGCATGGGTAGAGTTTCAATAAATCTAAGTCAGTACATTGCTGCTGTTTTATCAGGTCATTTGGATTTTAAAATAAATAAATAAATAAATCAGATTTAAAGTACCACATAAAGTTTGAATAATTTTGTTTTCAGACACAATCCTCTGTTTATTCCTATTTCAATGCATCAGTAATCACTTTGGAAGGGATTGATTGATAACGTTTTGAGAAGATATTCACTTTATATTTATACCACTACATGCAACAACCCATTTAACATATTAACATGCTAAAATATATTCTCTCCAATGTGCAATATCTGTAAAATGCAAAGTACTTTCAGGAAAACAAACAAACACAAAAAATATTTTTTAATAATTTATGCCAAATAGCAGAAATGTATGTATATAATGTGGTATATAATGTATGTATATGTCTTATTCTTTATATTCTTTATTCTGTCTTCTGTGTCTATGTGTCTGTATCTTGAGCTGCTATGACAACCAAATTTCCCCACTGCAGGATAAATGAAGTCATATCTTTATTTTATTTTATTTTATTTTATTTTATTTTATCTCTTATCTGTCAAGAATAAATCACATTGTCACTATCATTTCATGGAAAAAGGTAAAAAATATATTGATTTTATTTTGATTTTATGAGCAACAGTGTATTTATAACCAAATTGTACATGAAAGGAAAAGGACTTGAACTTGGCCTTGAGTCACAAATTCAATGACGCTAGATTTGACTTTGCAAAAATGTTTTAAGCAAAACAAGGACTCGGTCACACCTCTGCATACAACAAACTTCATGTTGTACTTGAAGTGCAAGTTCAAGGGCAGGGAACTTGAAAGACCTGTTGAAGAACAATATACCTTCCCAGACATTTACAAGCTCTTATTTAGGTCATGGCTAGAGAGAGGAGACAGTTCCTGTCAACATGAACCTCCTCTAATGAAAATCTGGACAGACGGAGTGAAACCAGAGTTTATCCTGCTGGCCAAACTCTCATCAAAAGCTGCTATAGTTACTCACCGGACCCTTATTGAGGTTACAAGAAGAAACTGGCGGTGTGGATGTTTCAGCTTTCTGTGACCTTGAGAAAATAACTTAAAACACACTCTCTCCAATCACCTACAAACTGAAACATGACGCAGTTTCTGTGTATGTGTGTGTTGGCTGTGTTGAATGTGATGAACCTATTAAGTTATTACAACAGTGAAGGGTAATTTAGCCAGAGGGTGGAGTTATTGTCATTATGAGAGGTTTAGTTCCAACATTGAGAAGGCAGGGTAGTTAAGTGTGATTGTTTGTCCTGAACTGAGGCAACAGATTGCATGCAATATTGTTTATTAAATCTAACTACGTTACAAGTTGAGTTAATAACAAATAGGAAGTGCCTCACAATTAAAAACAGACTAATTCTATTGAGTTGGATTCATTCAAAATTCTCATTACATATAAAGATTATATTTAATGTGATCAAAATAAGTAGATTCTTTCTCAAACATTTTTATATTAAAGTTATTTAAACAACTGCCTCAAAATCAAGGACGCATTTATATTTAATACATTTTATCAAATGTATTAAGTAAAATGAAATGACTACAGAATAATTGATTACAGTGTGGAATGTAACTAAGTAGATTTTGTAACATTTGTAACTACTCCACTTCAACTTTTTACTACACATTTAGCCGACACTTTTTCAACATTTTACATTAAAAACATGATCACTTTAAAGTGATTAGACATGTTTTAAATCAAACCTAACCTAAACAGTATATTAAGTACTGAAAATAAGCCCTATCTTTACAAAACTGAAATGCTGCTTATACATAAATGCATTAATAAAAAAAATCTAATATAACAATCTGAGCGGGTCTATTCTGCATAACGAGTACTTTTACTTTTGATATTTTAAGTACATTTTAATGCTGATACTTTTGTACTTTTACTTAAGTACGTAGTTACTGTAAGTAAGGGATCTGAATATGTCTTCCACCACTGCTAAACTGCACAGTAAAGCAGGAATATATTATATTATGTAACGGCAGAATGTTGCAAAGGCACTGATATTGATCTGTGACAAATCAGGTATGTTCCCACTTAGATTTAACAAACTTCTCTGTAATGATCATATAATGAGCACTGGCATTTCACTTCACCAGAACTTTACCATGTGACTATAATTCCATTAAAGGACAGGATTTTCTGAAACACAATTATTCCTGGTATCTGACAAGAGGATTGACATCAACCCTTACCATCTTTGTTTCTTTAGAAGATGTTAAGGATGCAGTTTAAACTGACTGTGCAAAGTGCTTTCTTTTATTTTCATGTGAACCATATGAAAGGAGTATAACAAATTCACATTGTAAAATAATTCTTGCATGTAAATGGATCAAAGTGTGTTCTGTAGCTGCTTTTTTCCCAACATTGTTTGGCTGTATTAGTAATTCTCTTAATAATCCAGTAAGTTTTGACTGTGTGCAGATCTGTGACCAGGACTCTGACAGAAGCAGGGCCAAAGTTCCCTAAAAGGGCAATATCTTGGTTGCCCTGAAAGCTTGGTTGGTTTTATGATTGTTTTTGCAAACTGATAATGCAGAATACCACAAAAATCTCTCTTAAATGGTTCCTTTGATGAATGATGAATAGGTCAAAAAGGCATGATGTTATGATTTAAAAAATCTTTTTTTTTTTTGCTATTTGTGTTGCTGCTGTTGTATTACCTGAATGTACCTAAGTGGATTCCACATTGTTCAACTTTCTGTCAGTTATGCTGACTGATAAAATTAATTCAGTCTAACTCAAAAAACTTTTCCACCCCTTTGTTCTAAGTTGTTTTAGATCCATGCGTAGGATTTCCAGCTGCATATGCAAAACTTTAAACCATTACAAGTTTGTTTTTAATGCACTTGGGCGTTTCAAACTATTTTTCTGAGCTTCAGAGCCATTGTTGTTATAGAGTGGACATGAAAATAAAAGTTTCTTCTTGTGTTTTCAGTTTGGTGTATCTGTTTGTCAGCAGGATTATGGAAAAAGAAAAAAAAACCCTACTGGCTCAATTATGGATCTTGGTGGAATGGTGTAGTACGGGCCAAGTAAGAAGCCATTAAATTGTGAAGTGGATCCAAATAACAGGCCAGATACACAGATTCTTTTTCACTTTCCTTAACATTGTGAGATGGAGCATGTTTGCCGGAGGTCTGCACTCTCTGAGTCCCCTTTTATAGAGCTATAAAAAACTTTTTGGCCTCAAATGCTCCCTGTTGACTAGTGTTTACTGAATAGGAGAGGTAAGGATTGTGTGTCGCAGTTGAGTAGCATAAACATGCTGTATATAGTAGTTGAAATCCTATACATACATATTCCAAACTCTTCTTAAGATGAGTTATACGCCTTTAGTTTACAGCACTGTGGGCTTCCAAGGGGTGTTGTTTTCTGAAGCTGTTATCTCTGAATCTGAGAATGTCATTCCAGGACAAAAGAGCACTAACATTCTCTTGTTTAAGGAGGAAGTCATAAGAAATGGTATTTCATAAAAGAATGTGTTCATAAAGTCACTTGCCACATAAGCTATAATTATCTATGGTTGAAAGATCTCCTTCAGATAATCTTTAACATGAACATAAACTGCTCTGATCTAATATCCTCCATCATAAAAACCCAGAATCTATAAATATCACGTGTTTCGACTTCACTTTAAAGTCAGTTCTCAGACGATGTATGCTGGAGGCTTCAAGTTTCCACATCACACATTTTGAAAGTTGATGCTTTAAAGGCCACTTCTAAAAAAGATGGGATTTTCAATGAGACAGCTTTCCACTTTGGCAGACGGATGTGATAACATCCTTCTTGTGTCAAACTCTGCACACAGTTTATCATTCAGTGGAACTCAAACTGGAGGAACAAGAAGAAAAATACTTTTTGGAGCGGGGAGGAACTTTAAACTACCTTGTCTATAGCATGGAAGACCAGTTCAAATCATGTATTTATTTATTTGTTGTACACATGCAGAAAGTTCTCAATCCACATAATATTATTCAACATTGTGTTTTTCTACTATGTATATTATTCTGCAAACTTGTGAAGCAAAAGTCCCTAAAGATCGTTTGAAAGTAACCCTGGGAATACTTAAAAAGGAAGAACAATTCAATGCTTGTTTTGGCACTATTGGACGTGTTTTGAACTTGTGCTAAACTCATGCCTGTGGGGGGAAGGAAGAAGCCTTGCAGCATTATTCAGCATGCAGGCCGTGTATGCAAACATTCCTTCCTTTGGCTCGTTGCTTTACAACAGCCTAATCCTGGACAGTTAGTTTGTGAGGCCGAGCTCGATTTCCCTCACTGTTTTCTTGCTTTTCTCTGCCACGTTACACTGTGCCAGTTCCATAAAATGTAGCCTCATTAACATCCTCTCACCGTAACTCAATAAATGCCATTAGGCATGCGATTCACTCTAAAACTGTAGCAGCACCTCATGTACTGACCAAATCATAAGACATTATTGTCTGTCTTTACTATTGTACATTATTGTCTGTCTTATACTCATCCTGTCAGGAAATGTATTTTAATATAAAATCCACACCTGTGTCTTACTCATGGTGTCATACAAGGAGCTTCCTGCACGTCATGATTGGACTTTACGTGAACCCAGGCCTAAAATGTGACTAAGAGGACACTTTCGTTATGTTTAGCTTGGGTTGCTGCCATTGCCAGACACATGATGGAAATCTTTTTCTCCTTCCTCCTGTCTTTCCCACCTGGTGACAGTTGTTGCAGCAGCCAGTGCAACACAGGCTGCAGTTGCCGGAGGGATTGTCTTTCACTGCCCCCCTCTGGCTAAAGTGAGGAACAACAGCCATGATGCTCTTTTTACAGCAAAGCATAAAAATCAACATGAGAGCTCTATCTTGTGGTGCTTTTGAGACACAGCATTCTTTTCAAAAGGAATGCTTATTTTTCTGGCCCTGAGGTGAAAAGAACAACAACACTGGACAAAAAGTTCCCAAGTAACACACAGCTGTGCAGACAGTGGAGAAGTTATGTTTAGTGTGTGCTGTGGAAATATTTTTTTCATTTTTTTGTGATAGGTGTTCAAACCATTTATTTGAAACATTCGAAAGTGAATCAAAATCAGTGAGCCCCTTGTGGTGCCATGATGCTTTTATGTTTCTTTCTGCAAATTTAAAACCATGCTCTTTGCAGCTTTTTCTTAAAAAAAAAATATGCCAGTAATAGTCTATTACTTTTGAGAAACCAACTGAGAATTGATCCTACTTACAAGTTTTTGTTTGTGTATCCAAAGCTGATTTAGCTGACATTGCTTATTCTTCTGTACCTTTTTAAAACAAATTAATGAGCCACAATGGTGGACCCACATAATGAACAATTACTGTATATTACTCCAGGTTAACGTTGCTGATAAAACTTCATAACTAGAATATGATGTGTAATGATTGAATCATAGTTTATCTGTTTAAAAAATATATACATTATATGCTGTACCAGTATTTGTGGATTTGCACTAAGTAGACTATCACATTAAAGAAGAAAAACAATAACAAATAAGCTATAATGTAATATAAAATGTTTTATTTACACCTGAGTGTTTAATTGTGAACAGAAAAACTCATGCATGATATATACATATATACATACATTACCATAACTCACACGTGACCAAAGCTGATTTCATTTGAAATTTGTATTTATTTATTTCATTCATTTATTCATTTAATAGTTAGACACATTAACTCAGTGTGTCACTGGCTCTAAAGCAGCAGCAGAATGGTTGAGTGAGCCAGCTGAAGAAGCCCTGTGATCTCTTCTCTTCAACCTCAAACACAGAAACAATGATGACAGGTTCCAGAGGAGGGGTCTGAGGAGACCATGAAGCTGGACTAACTGAGTCCGGTTCTCTGATGGGTTCTGAGCCCTCTTCTATGCTTGCATCCTCCCAGTCCTGGACATCAGTAATGTGAGGAGGTCCTGTAGGGGACGTCTGAGGAGCTGGTGGAGGGGACATCTCAGCAGAGTTTGTCTCTGGTCTGGAGGTGGGCTGCTCTGTTACAGCTGGGCTGCTGCTCAGAGCGTCCTGCACTGCAGTAATGATCACAGGTTCAACAGGAGGGGTCAGTGGAGCCGGAGGAGCTGGAGTCACAGCAGAGTCTGGTCTGGTCCCAAGGCTGGGTTCATCATTTTCTTCCTCACTGGTTTGAACATTAGGAATACATTGAGGTTCAGTAGGAGGAGTCAGCGGAGCTGGAACCACAGCAGGAGAGTCTGGTTCTCTGGTGGGTTTTAGGTTTTCACCAAGGCTTGGCTGATCATTTTCATCATCTCTGGTCTGAAGATCAGAAATACATGGAGGTTCAGCAGGAGGGGACACAAGAACAGGAGCAGCAGCAGTTTCTGGTTCTTCTGTGGGTTCTGGGTCATTCTTCAGGTTGGGTTCATCATTTTTATCTTCACTGGTCTCAACATCAGAAGCAGATGAAGGTTCAGCAGGGGGGGTCATAATAGGTGGAACCACAGCAGAGTCTGGGTCTCTGGAGGGTTCTGGGTCATTTTCAGTACAAGGTTTGTCACATTCGGCTTTCCTGGTCTCAACATGAGTAATGGATGGAGGTTCCACAGGAGGGGTCAAAGCAGGTGGAACCACAGCAGAGTCTGGGTCTCTGGAGGGTTCTGGGTCATTTCCAAGGCCAGAATTGTCTCTTTCATCCTCCCTGGTCTCAACAACAGTCATGGATGGAGGTTCCACAGGGGGTGCTGGAGAGGCTGGAACAGCAGCAGAGTCTGGTTCTCTGGTGGGTTCTGGGTTGTTCTCCAGGCTTGGTTTGTCACATTCATCTTTCCTGGTCTCCACATCAGTAACAGATGGAGGTTCCACAGGAGGTGCTGGTGAAGCTGGTGGAGTGGACACCACAGCAGGGTTTGTCTCTGGACTGGGTGTCACAGTCAGGTTGGAGTCTTCCTGGACTGGAACGGTAGCATGAGGTTCAGCAGCAGGACTCAGAGGAGCCGGCACTTTGGGGCTCTTGGGATGAAACATCTCACAAATCTGTTCCGCTGCAACATCAACAATTTCACTGAGCAGCTCTGGTGAGAAGCTCTTGATCCTGTTCACCAGGATGTGGAGTGGGTGCGTCTGTCTGATAGTTGTCAGGATGGACAGGACCACGTCGTCCCTGATGGAGCGGGAGAAGGTGGTCTGACCTTCCACACCGGTGAGAGCGTCAGTGACTCGGTCCAAGACGGCCTTTGTAACCCCAACAGACATTGTGCTGAGTTTCTGGGAAGGCATGTTTAAGAGGGGACGGCGAGGAAGTGCCCAGAAGCCCTGCAGGACTCTGGGGACAACTTCCAACACCACGTCTTGAGGACTGAGGACTTTGGAGCTTGGAGCCACGTGATTGGTTCTCAGGATCTTGGCGTACTTCAGCGCCGCGTTGAAGAGTTTAGGATGTCTGTGGATTACAGTAAAAAAAGTATTTTAAAACCATTCAGAAGAATCACAGAGATATTAAAATAACTGCAGCTTAACTGTTAATAAATATGAGTCAATTGTAACTTACTGAAATTTTGGAGGTAAGGGCTCTGAGGAGTTGAGGAGCATCTGGGCTTCAAACTCAATGTCCCTCATCTTGTTGCTCATATTTACTGCCCACACCTGAAACAAGGAATTATATATGAAGTGCAGTTTGGAGATATTTCGAGGATAAATCAGCATCATTTACTCCAAACTCCTGAGAGTCTTCTCAGGGTTGTTGTCTTACCAGCATCAGCAGAGGTTTGGCGTCCTCCTCATCAAAGTCCTCCAGTTCAAACTCCCAAAGGCTTCAGACAGAAACAAACACAAGCTTTATTTTACTGTTACTCTCGACATTATGAGAGTATTATTAATGAGACATGAGCAGACTGGGAGGTCTGTATGTGTGTCAGTAACTCACCGTTCTCTTAGAGTATTCTTGCTTTCTTCCATGAGGAAGTGGATCATGTCTTCAGGAGTCACCTGAGATGGGATCTGGTAAGCTTCCTGAAGCATGAGCAGTTCTCTCAGCAATGCAATCTAAAAAACATAAAGGAGATGAGTCATCTTTGAACATGGCAAGACAGGGTTTGTCATCATTGACCTGCTAGTTTCTACAACTGTGAGCTTGGGAGGACAGTAGTCTTACCTTAGACTTGTAGCTGTTTATGTTCCAGCAGAGCTGCAGAGCCCGATCATAAATGGGTGTATCAAACAACACCTTTAAAGCAAATAAGACATGTTACTTTTGGTTTTAGTCACATCTTTAAAAAGACATGTGGAAACGTTGAACTCCAGTAAAGACAGAAAGTGTGTCACTTACCCTGATGGGTCTGTAGACTCCTCTACTTCCTTCAATAAACTCCATTGAGAAGTTGTTGCTGTATATCACAATACACAACAAACAAAACAGGCAAAGCGACAATGTAGAAATTCACAGGTTTAAGTTCAACGATAGATGCGAAAAGCAGTCTGACACGGTTGATCTCTCTGGCACAAATGAGCAGAGTGTGTTCTGAGTGAGGAGATCTGAGCTCCAGAGAGAATCTGACTCAGGATTCTAGAGTTCTAGAACCGAAATGAATTCAAACATTCTGAAAGGTTACCAAGGAATCACTGTTAATTGGTATCCTGTTATGAAACAAAATCTATCTATAAATATACAAATCTTGTGATAATATACTATATATTAATGTGAAAAATCTTGTGCCTCAGTTCCATAAACCTCCATTGTTGTCCTTAAACTATTAAAAACACATTGATGAGCCTTACTGTTGCACTGGGTGACATGTTCCTTAATTACTCCAAAAATGTACAGAATATATTTCCTGGCAAATGCACAATTTTCTACTTTCCTAAAAACTTAACTGCCCAGCTTTTTAAAGGAAATTACTGATCCTGTTTCATGCATAAGGCTATCTATTAATTACATTTTATCAAAGATTTAAATTAAAATCTTAGATCCATTGATGGGCAGAAAGTATTGAGAGAAATACAATAACATCGTTGATTTTGGCATTTTCATTATATTAGGCACAATGTGTTGTTTTTCTTTTGTGGTGTCTGTTTCACAACATCTCATTGTGTTTTCACGAATGTTTTTCAATTATTGTGTATACTGATTTGAATCAGAAATAATCTTATCCCTGCCTTATTTTCCAGTTCATCCCATACCCAAACATATCTATATCTATCTATCTATTATATATATATATATATATATATATATATATATATATACACACATATATATAGTTATAGAAAGATACTCCTTATCATACTACAAAGATAATAATACATCTACACAACATAATCAGGGTGATGAGGACAGTTGAGGAGGATATAAAATGAAATAAATAATCCTTTAAATAAAGGGTTGGATAAGGAGGAAGGAGGAACACAAAAAAAACACTGCTGCTGAGCACCTGACTTAACAAATGAACTCAGGGAGCATAACAAGCCTGTATGAACAAAAGAAACCAAACAAATGGTTGTCAAGGAAGCCTTTAAATAACACAAAGAGCTGGGTGTAATGATGACCCCGGGCAAAGAACCAAGACACTAGGAAACACTAAGATAGCTCACTAATGCTTGAAATAGATGAGGTGAGACAATGAGTCAGCACAAACTGAAACCCAGCTACATATATAGGCCTCACACACCTGGTCCAAATCAGTGGCAATCAAAGACACACACAGACACACACACACACACACACACAACGCTGACTGAGCTGATCACAGATCCAAACTCAATAAGTGGCAAAATCAAATCAAAATCAAAATGACTATTTATTCTCAAGGGGATATTCAGTTAGTCTGGTAACTCTGGAAGAATGAGACAGCCTGGTTGCTGTAGGAGCCAAGGATCTTTGTGAGTACTAGTGTGAGTACCGCCCACAAATGTATGCAAAGATAGAAATAAGAAGTATGTACCTTGTAAGTATATATACACTACAATATATAACAATAGTGTGAATTATAATTATGCTGAGAATGGATCTGAGTAATTGCATCCAAGTGCAGCAATAATATTAATATATATATATATATATATATATAAATATATAATATAAATAAATGCTGTATTAATGCCAGAGTTGGTTCTTTGCATGGGGTCATCATTACATCCAGCTCTTTGTGTTATTTAAAGTCTTAAAGTCCATAAAGTATTTTTTTTTGTTTCTTTCTTTTGTTCATGGGGCGGCTGTGGTTCAGTTGGTAGAGCGGTCGCCCACTGGTCGTTGATTCGATCCCTGACCATGGCAGCCTACATGTCAAAGTATCCTTGTGCAGGATACCGTGCCGTTAAGGTAGCCTCTGCCACCAGTATGAATGAGTGTGTGAATGGGTGAATGAGTGAATGAGTGAATGAGTGCAGTCTATAGTGTAAAGCACTTGAGTGGTCGCAAAGCGACTAGAAAAGAGCTATATAAGAGCAGGTCCATTTACCATTTAAAAAAGGCATTGGACATTTAAGAATACATGTTTTGTACAATGTTGGGTTTTGCACCTTACAGACACATTTTTGCCATATATGAATGAACAAAAAGCACACAGAAACACTCCGCAAACAAAATAACATTCTTTATGTTTGAGTCATATCTTCCAGAGATACAAAAACATACATTTAGAAAACATATATTACGAGCACAATGCACTGTAATAACACATAATATATTATACAAAAGGCACATGCTTTAGAGCCACTAAATCTCTGAAAACTTAACATCATCTTTCCTACAATAAGTGCCACGTGGCTGGAACGTTGGAGTCGTTGTGCTGATCAAGAAACCTGTGACCAGCGGAGGAAATGTCAGTGAAGAACATAAAGTGCAACTGAGAGACTGTAGACCATGTGTCTCACTGTTATCTCTCTCTCTGTAGTCGCCCATGCTAACGGCTTTATCGGTGCTAACAGTCTCTGATCGGTTCGGTTTCTTTAGTCGGGGTATTTTGTTCATCCTGAATATCAGAATCTGTGTTTTGGGAGTCTCTGTGTCTTGTGTGTATTTGACTGGGCATGCTGTGGTCAGTATCAAAGTCGTCTGTTTGATTCTGGTGAGTTTGTAAAGTTTCGGTGGAGCTGCTGGAGTCTGACATCTGCTCCTTGGCCGTGTCGAAGGACTCGGTAAGAATGCTTTCACTGTACGACCGACTGGTGATGGTTTCTGTCTCAAACCCAAAGGCGTCCACAAAAACGCCATCTGCATCTTTCCCATTCGCGTCTCCAAAGTTAGTGTCTGTACATCCATCCTCTGCGTCCCCATGGATTACACAAGTCCTTGGAAGTGAGTTATCTCCACATTTTTCATTTTCAGGTGGATAAATGCCATTTCTCGTCACCGAACTGTCTGTACGTACAGCATCAGACTCCTCTTCTTTCTTTTGGCCAGGCTCTGTGTCTGCATCCTCTCCAACAGCAGCACCTTCCTCTCCAGCCAGAACTCTCTTCAGACTCTGGGCTCTGTCTCTGTAAACTTGGCACAGCTGAGCATCGGGCATGTGGTTGCCGTGGATCTCGGCCAGCTTCATGTACACAACATACAGAGCCTCTGGGTTAGCTTTGTCCTCTAGCGCCGCCGCCAGAGCCAACTGGAAGTAGCCGACTGCGTCAAAGGAATCCTGGAGAGAGCGCACAGAGCAGAGGTCAGGACAGGTCTCATCTAAATTAAACATATGATCTTTATATTTCATGGTTGGATTGTGATCAACGGCATGTATGGTGAAAAGGTCACCAGATTAATGTAAAAACGATTACTGTTGCTCTGCCGAGATCAAAAAGTCTTGTTTTTTTGTAGAACAAAGAAAAATCTGCAAAAAATAACATCAAGTAAGTGAAAATCAAGGTTTAGAACTGTGAAATGATAATTTCATTATTGATCAGATTGTGATTATTAGTGGCTGTTTTTGACAAAACAATGTGTCAATTCATCAAAAAAGAAAAAATACCATTGATGGAAGTAGAAATGTCTTATTACATTACGAAAATGCATTTATGTATTTTGTTGCTTTTATTTTGTTAAAGTAAATCAGATTCTGTTTATCGAAATTATTGCATGTGTTAAAAAATCCTTAATATGTAAATGATGAAAGGTCTAAAACTTTTTAAAATTTTGATAACCTGCTTAAAACTCAAATATAAAGTCTTTACAAAAGGCAATTTCGGCACAATGTTAATTTGAGGAACATACTTAACCCTCCTGTTATGTTCATTTCTCAGGAACAGCAATAAAAAGTGTCAAAAACTAAAAAAACCCCAATAAACATTATTTATATTTCATTAATAACTCCATTACTAACAATTCCAATCAATATTTAGTGCAATGACGTTCTTTACCTCTCACAGATCATGGTTCAATGAGGATAATTCACTCACTTAAAAAATAAAATGCACACTAAAACTTTTTTAAATGCACATTGGAAACACTTACATATAAATTACAATGGTTTTAGATGATGGAGATTTTTTATAAATTTTATTTTACATTTTTTCTTTTTATAAAAATATACTTTTAACTATTTTTTTTTTAGATTTTTAAACTTTGAAATGGGTCAATTTGACCCGCAACATAACACGAGGGTTAATATATTGTGTTTCGCTCTCCTGTACCTTGAGTTTGTGCAGAGTGAGATTGCCCAGTCTGCAGTACATCTTGGTGTAGTAACGAGCCTCCTTCGGGTCGTGCAGGACTGGCGGGCAGAGGGACAGGCACTTGAGGTAGTAGTTTTCTGACATCTCATACTGCTGCAGGTTGTAGTAGACTGTAGCCAGCCGGTGGTAGGCCGTCCTCTCATTCACAGGCACACCTAAAGGAGAAACAACATCTGCCTCCGTCAACAAAGTAGCTCTTAGCTCTTTATTGCAGCTGACTTAGCAAGTCAGAAGCCACAGATTCTCTGTCTATGGGCTGTGTACCTGTCTTGCTGGCGATCTCGACTGCCAGTGTTGCGTACTGCAGAGCCTCCTCCTGCTCCCCCTGGTTCATTAACAGCTCTGTCAGTTTACTCAGCAGCCGGAACTCTGAATGGATGTCCTTGATGCTCCGTGCGAATGGTAGACTGCCGTCCTGAAACCAAACATTAATCATTTGTAAAATGTGATCAACGGTGGCAAGAATCAAATAAATAATTTAATGGAATCAAAATAAAACTGTTTATCTTAGAAAATCCAGCATCGTGACATTGCAGCTGTATTGTGTGTCCTCTCACCCTGAAGAAAGGCACTGAAGCCATTCTGTTCCTGACGCCTTTAAAGTAGACGTCTCCTGCTTCCTCGTAGATGCTCATGGCAAAGTGATGATCGTTCATCCTCAGGGCGGTCTTCACTGCCGCCTATTTATCACATGATGTTTTCAATCAATATTGATTGCATATCTAACATTAGAATGTAAAACTAAACTACAGTCATGGAAAATGATTAGACCACCCTTGTTTTCTTCAATGTCTTATTCATTTTAATCCATGGTACAACTAAAGATGCATGGCTTTCTTGATAATGATTTTGGTTATTATCAAGAAAACCATGGGAAATGTCTAGATATCAGCTCTTAAATTTCCATGTCCAATTTAATGCATCAACCCTTTTTCAGCAAAGGTAAAAAAAAAAAACACAAGTGTATTAACATGATTTTTACTTTTTTTGTAGAGATTTTTCGAATTTAGCTTTGTGCATCTTTTGTGTTTACTGTATCTTTGTGTTTTTTGTAATGTCTGTGTTTTTTCGTGTATTTATGTGTTTTTTGTATTTTTATTTTTGTTTTTATTATGTTTGAGTGTGTTTGTATGTGTTTTATATGTGTTTTTGTGTGTTTTTTTTTGTGTTCAAAATGTTGAACCAGTAAGTCAAAATGAAAAAAATAATCAGGTCATAAAGGTGAGGTTGTCTTGAAAACAATGATACCAACATGGCATGGTAAAGATTTCTCAGTGTTTTATACAGGCAGAATGAAAAGGAGTCAAAAACCGACAAAATAGCCTCAAAATCCAAAGGGTTATGTAATGTGAATGCTTAGACTTCTAAGGATTAAATTAAACACTTATGACCTATTTTTGTTGTTATCATTATATTTGTCTAAACAAATAAACCTTTAGTTGTACCAGGCATTAAAAGGAACAAGAAATTGAGGAAAAATGGTGGTCTAATAATTTTTCTATGACTGTATATAGAATGTCATGATTGTCAAGGAAGTGTTACATTTTTTGTATTACTTATACCATATAAAAACACTGAAAAACATTAAAAAAAATATGTGAAAAAAATGAATCTCAACACTGATATCTGGTGATAAAGCTGCCATGCTTGCTGCTCAGGAATGAGGATGCCCATACACAACAAATCCAGTTTTGCAGAGGAGCAAAGGTGAGAACAAGGAAAAAAGTGGCTGAAAAATGTTCACCTCCTTCACACAAGTGCAACACACATATTCGCACATTTCCCTTCCTCCTCCTCACCTGCAGGTACATGTCAGCGAGCTCGTCCTCGTGGATGAGGTAATAGATGCGTCCCACCTGCAGCCATGTTTCTGACTCTTCTTCTCTCTTGCCCAGGTCGATAGAAATCCTCAGGCTCTGCTTGGTGTAGTCCAGAGATTTACGAGACGATCTGCAACCCATAATCCATAATTGAGACTGTGTCGGTCAAAGCCAAATGTATCGTAGAGAAGATAAATAGAGAATACGAGTGAGTGAGAGGCAGAAGCTCACTTTTCAGTGTTGAGTGAGAGGTAGATGCTGCTGAGGATTTCCAGATATTCTCCCTCCAGTCTCTTGTCCTTCAGCTCTCTGGATACTGACACACAGTGCTCATAGTAAACGATGCTCTGTCCGTACAGCAGCATGTTAGCATACAGGCGACTCAGCACCTTGGCCACCACCAGCTGACCTGTGAGAAAATACAGCAAGCATGTTACCCGTTGCTCCTGAGGCTAAATATACAGCTCTATTTTTTGATAAGAGCAATAGGAATCTAACTTTTACTGTACATTGGCATGCATGATCTTATCAGCCAACAACAGATATATTAGTATAAAATATGTTTTTTTTGGAACGGTAAAATGTCCTGCTCAGCATATACTACAACTCAACAGAATACAGTCATGGAAAAAATGATTAGACCATTGTTTTCTTCAATTTCTTGTTCATTTTAATGCCTGGTACAACTAAAGGTACACTTGTTTGGACAAATATAATGATAACAACAAAAAAAGCTCATAAGAGTTTTTTAAGAGCTGATTTCTAGCCATTTTCCATGGTTTTCTTGATAATAACCAAAATCATTATAAAAAATAAACATGGAAAATGGCTAGATATCAGCTCTAAAATCAAACCTTTTGAGCTACTTTTTGTTGTTACCATTATATTTGTCCAAACAAATGTACCTTTGGTTGTACCAGGCATTAAATGAACAAGAAAGCAAGGAGAAAACAAGGGTGGTCTAATCATTTTTTTTTCATGACTGTTCATAAAATATAACACAGTTCTATTTGTCAGACACATTTAATGCAGACATGTCAATTATTAGATCATTTATTTGTGAGCTTCAGAGGTGCTGGTTTGTTGGGAAATATAGGTAAAACAGCCAAAATTGAAAAATATTCCTTCAATGTGTTTACGTGTACTCACTGTGTAGGTTCTTGGCATGTAGTGCAATTAGTAGCCCCATTTCATAACAGGCCCTGCTGTCCTGACTCTTCCTCCTGTCTCTGTAGCTCCTCCCCAGCCAAAGGTAGGTCTGAACGTGCTCCTCATCTGTAGGGCTTTCCCACAGCTCCATAAAAAGACGCAGGGATCTGGGAATAGAACCGGCATCACAATAAATACCTCTTTGAAAAATATTTCTACATGTGCTGCCCAAACTCTGATGAAAAGCCACAAATACGACCACATCACCCCCATTCTTCAGAACCTACACTGGCTTCCCAAAACCTCAAGAATTAAATACAAGATCGCCCTCATCACCCACCTTTGCATCTACAGCAACGCCCCACAATACCTCAAAGACCTCCTCACCCCTCACTCATCCACCCATAACCTCCGCTCCCAAAGTATAAACCTCCTCCATCAGCCCCGCACACGACTCCTCACCATTGGAGACGGAGCCTTCTGCTCCGCTGCCCCCCACATCTGGAACTCCCTCCCTGAACATCTACGTCAAACCCAGTCTGTGGACACCTTTAAAAAAGGGCTTAAAACTTTTTTGTTCAGGGAGGTGTTACGGCCCCAGCCGTATAGTCTGTAGTTGTGCGTGTGTCTGTGCGCATGCGTGCGTCTGTGTGTTTGCTCCCTCCCCTCAGGCTGCTGGAGAAGGGTGATTGGAGCGTTCCGGCGACCACGGGAGCCAATCAGATTCGGCAATTAGTGAGCCACATCTTTCAAAAGGCTGGATGGAGCTTCAGTCAGGAGCGGCTGGATCTGTTGTGAACCGTCGCCCAAACCCTTGTCTGTGCTCGGCATTTCGTAGTATTGAATACTGTGTTTCATTGTAGTTGTACTTTTGTACTGTGTAACAGTACTGGGATTAGTGGTAGTTGTTATTTTGTACTGTGTAACAGTTAGAACTGACCCTGTTTTTTTGTTGTTATTTCATTTTGTCAAACCTTAAGCCTGAAGGGTCCTTTTGTTTGTATATCTTACTGCTATTTTATTTCTTATTAAAACACCTCTGTTAAAACCACTACATCTGGTTTATGTTATCTCCTTTTACCCCTTTAAGAGCTGGTGGACGTAACATAATTGGGGGCTCGTCCGGGATAACTTTAAAAGTTCCCGAGGAGGTATTATAAAAAGAGAAAAAAATTGTAGTATGATTTGTTTGGATGTGTAAAATGTGCGGAGAATGGAGAAATTTGACATTGACTCATTTCTGGCTGAGCCTTCGCTTTCACAAGTTGAAAGCTGTAGAAAAGATGATCTCATTCAAATTGCTGATCATTTACAAATTGCCTACTCCCGGCAAGCTCTCAAGAAGGAGCTCAAAGCCTTAGTTACTTGTAAATTGGTGGAACAGGGGTTGATTGAAGCATCCGCGGTGCCTGCGGGTGACACCCTGAGCGAAGGGGCTGGTAGTATCAAGGTGGATAGTGAGCCTCTCACTGGAGCTGAGAAAGGGAGTGGTGCGCGGCCGAAAGGGCCAGACACACGCTCTCGCTCAGGCTCCTCCTCGTCCTCCTCAGCAAGCTCTGGCTCCGTGAGCGAAGCCCGGCTTAAAGTCAGGCTTGCCCGGTTAAAGCTAGACGCTCGAGAAAAAGCTGAGAGCAGGGATGCCCAGCTCAAGTATCAACTTGAAATCAGAAAGCTGGAGATTGAGGCTGAAACTGCTGTCCGCATACGCCAGCTCGAGCTGGAGTCTCAGAGGGAGACTCATACGCTCACTTCGCCAACCGGTATGTATCCTCCTACCACCAGTTTAAATCACACTGCCTTTGACATTAGTAAGTATATAAGTTTAGTTCCTACATTCAGAGAGTCGGAGGTTGATTGTTATTTCAGCGCGTTTGAGCGCATTGCCTCCGCACTTAAGTGGCCACAAGAGGCCTGGCCTTTGTTAGTGCAATGTAAAATACACGGTAAAGCCCAAGAAGCTATTTCTGCGCTTCCTTTGGAGGAAAGCTTGAAATATGACAGTGTTAAAGCCGCCATTCTCCGCGCATACGAGTTGGTTCCCGAAGCCTACCGGCAGAAATTTAGGAACAGGAAAAAAGCGCCGAGCCAGACATTTAGTGAGTTTGCCAGGGACAAGGGAACCTTGTTTGATAAGTGGCTTGTGTCGAGCAAAGTAAATGATTTTGAATCTCTGAGAGAACTGCTGTTGCTAGAAGAGTTCAAAAATTGTATGTCAGATCGTATTGTTGTGCATTTGAATGAGCAAAAAGCAAATTCGCTCTCTGCTGCTGCTGTCTTGGCAGATGAATATGTTCTCACACACAAATCTGCCTTTCTTTCTGAGAAACCTCGCGGCTCCCCGGTTAGTACCGGTAATGTGTCCAAGCCTCTGAGCCAAAATAAAGTGGAGCGCGAGTGTTTTTATTGTCATAAAGCTGGACATGTTATCGCTGACTGCTTTACTCTAAAAAGAAAAGAGCAAATGGGTAAAAATGTGCCGCAGCAAAAAGGTGTCGGCTTGATAAATTCTAAAGTAAATGCTTTAGAACCCGAGTTTATTGATGACAAGCCGGATGCTTGTTTTGAGCCCTTTATTTTGAAAGGGAATGTGTCGCTACCAGGTGAGCCTGCAGATCAGCGCCCGGTGCGCATCCTGCGAGACACCGCCTGCTCGCAATCGGTCATTCTCGCCAGTGTGTTGCCTTTTTCCGACAAATCAGCCTGCGGTTATGGTGCGGTGTTGCATGGCATTGAGTTGGGTTATGTTCCGCGTCCTATGCATTACGTGCATGTCGCAACTGAACTAGTAACTGGTGTGTTTCCCGTAGCTGTTTGCCCTGCCCTCCCAATTAAAGGTGTTGCATTTTTACTGGGAAACGACATCGCTGGGGGCAAAGTGACTCCCACTTTAGAGGTGCTGGAAGTGCCGCAGCACCATGAGTCAGGTAATGTAGGCACAAGTAATGATTCTGATCTGTTCCCGTCATGTGCTATCACCCGGTCTCAGTCAATGAAAGAAAACACTGTGGCGCTGTCTGACAGTTTTCTCATGTCAGAGTTTACAGAACAATCTGAGACTGAGAGCAAACCAAAAACACCGGGTAAAGTGAAAGACAACACTGCCGCTGCCCAGGCGCGCTCGACCAGCACTACGTCACCATCGGACAGTGCGTCTCTGCCCGTCTCCAGAGAGCGCCTGTGCGCGGCGCAGGGGATGGACCCAACGTTGAAGACCTGCTTCGCTAATGTGGTGAGTGCTGACAGAGCAAGAGGTGAGCAAGTAGCCTACACGATCGATGATGGTGTTTTACTGCGTAAATGGTGTCCTCGTAGTAAGGTTGACTGTGATTGGAGTGTTGTACACCAGGTGGTTATCCCTACGGTGTATCGTTCGCATGTGCTGTCTTTGGCACATGAGAGTCCGTGGTCCGGACATTTAGGAATAACAAAAACCTACCGGCGTGTTCTCAAACATTTCTTTTGGCCTGGTTTAAAGTCTGATGTTGTTAACTACTATCGCTCTTGTCATGTGTGTCAGATTACAGGTAAGCCCAATCAGGTTATCCCTGCTGCGCCGTTGCATCCCATACCTGCTGTAGGTGAGCCTTTTGATCGTGTTATCATAGACTGTGTTGGTCCTTTACCAAGAACCAAGGGTGGAAATCAATTTTTACTCACCCTGATGTGCGCTTCCACCCGATTCCCTGAAGCTGTGCCGCTGCGTAAAATAACATCCAGTTCCATTGTAAAGGCATTGACAAAGTTCTTTTCCACATTCGGTCTTCCGCGCACAATACAAACTGACCAAGGCACAAACTTCCAGTCAAAACTTTTCAATCAGGTCCTCCAGACATTAAACATCCAGCACGTAGTATCCAGCGCGTATCATCCTGAGTCACAGGGCGCGCTGGAGCGGTGGCACCAAACATTGAAAGCCATGCTGCGTAAGTATTGTTTAGAAACAGAGAAAAACTGGGATGAAGGTCTCCCATTCGTTTTGTTCGCTGCCCGTGAGGCTGTCCAGGAATCCTTAGGATTCAGCCCCGCGGAGCTTGTTTTTGGCCACACTCCTCGCGGTCCGTTAAAATCTCTCCAGGAGCAGTTTCTGGCATGTGAGTCTTCCGCAGAGGAAGGTGTGCTGGATTATGTATGTAAATTCCGTGAGAGATTGCATCGGGCAAATAAATTGGCAAAAGAGACTCTGTCCTCTTCGCAAAAAGTCATGAAGCGCTACTATGACCGTTCCGCTGTTCTCCGGCGTTTCCAGGTAGGTGAAAAAGTTTTGGTCCTGTTGCCGGTGCCCGGTTCCGCTCTCTCCGCCAAATTCGCCGGCCCTTACGAAGTTTGTGAGTGTTTGAGTGATACTGATTATGTTGTTCGCACCCCCGAGAGGAGGCGTAAGACTCGCGTGTGTCATATTAATATGCTTAAAAAGTATCACACGAGAGACGTGACAAAAACTGAGCCTGCCGTAATACACGGTCCGTGCGCTCTAATTGTGGCAGATTCTCAGAGTCCTCCAGAGGACTTAGTTATGCGCCATTCGGCACTTCACAGCGCTCGCTTGCCAAATTCAGAAATGTTAGCGAAACTCCCCTCAGTGTTGAGTCATCTGACGCCTGACCAGCAGCTTGATGTCCGCGGTCTTATAAATGGTTTCCGGTGTTTGTTTAATGATGTGCCCACAAAAACCAACGTGCTAAAGCATGATATAGATGTAGAAAATGCTCGGCCCATTAAACAGCATCCCTACCGCGTAAATCCAGTAAAGCGGGAGCTAATGAAGAAAGAGACAAAGTATCTTTTAGAGAACGGCTTGGCTAAGCCTAGTATGAGTGCTTGGAGTTCTCCGTGCCTTCTAGAGGCAAAATCCGATGGATCACCACGGTTCATCACCGACTTTAGGAAAGTGAATGCTGTCACTGTTCCAGATTCGTATCCTCTTCCTCGGATGGAAGACTGTGTTGACAATTTGGGGACTGCTAAATTTGTGTCAAAACTAGATCTGTTGAAGGGTTATTGGCAGGTGCCTTTGACAAAGCGTGCTTCTGAAGTATCTGCGTTTGTGACTCCAGATCAATTTTTGGAGTATAATGTAATGGCGTTTGGCATGTGTAATGCACCAGCAACCTTCCAAAGGTTAGTGAATATTGTGTTGGCTGGGATTGATAATTGCAACGCCTATCTAGATGACCTCATTGTGTACACCGTAACCTGGGAGGAACACATGCAGGTCCTTACAAAGGTTTTTCGCAGGCTGGCCGACGCATCACTCACTCTGAACTTAGCAAAATGTGAGTTTGGCAAAGCTACCGTGACCTATCTTGGCCGACAGGTAGGCCAGGGCCAGGTTCGTCCCATAGAGGCTAAGATAGCTGCCATCGCAGCGTTTCCTTCCCCCTCCACCCGGAGATCTCTGAGGAGTTTCCTTGGCTTGGCGGGTTATTATAGGAGTTTTTGTAGAAACTTTTCCATTGTTGTTCAGCCCTTAACTAACCTGCTTAGCCCCAAAGTTGATTTTGTGTGGACCCAGGCGTGTCAGCATGCTTTTGAAAGCATCAAGGCTCTGTTAAGCCACGCCCCCGTGCTCGCTGCTCCTGACCTTGCTCGCCCATTTAAACTGGAGGTTGATGCAAGTGCAGTCGGAGCCGGGGCAGTTCTGCTGCAGGAGGATGTCTGTGGGGTTGACCACCCGGTGTGTTACTACTCCAGGAAGTTCAACAAACACCAGGTAAATTACTCCACCATCGAGAAGGAGGCTCTTGCTCTGTTGTTGGCACTCCAACATTTTGAAGTTTATGTTGGGTCCAGTCCCCTGCCAGTTGTTGTTTTCACAGATCATGATCCGCTCAGATTCCTTGCGCGCATGTACAATCACAACCAAAGGCTGATGCGGTGGGCGTTGATCGTGCAGGACTTCAACCTGGTAATCCGTCACAAAAAGGGTAAAGAAAACATCATTGCAGATGCCTTGTCCAGGCTTTGACTTGTTTTGTTGTTTTGTGTGTATAAACTTGTAAAATGTCAACAACCACGGGTTGTTGATTTAAGGGGAGGGGTGTTACGGCCCCAGCCGTATAGTCTGTAGTTGTGCGTGTGTCTGTGCGCATGCGTGCGTCTGTGTGTTTGCTCCCTCCCCTCAGGCTGCTGGAGAAGGGTGATTGGAGCGTTCCGGCGACCACGGGAGCCAATCAGATTCGGCAATTAGTGAGCCACATCTTTCAAAAGGCTGGATGGAGCTTCAGTCAGGAGCGGCTGGATCTGTTGTGAACCGTCGCCCAAACCCTTGTCTGTGCTCGGCATTTCGTAGTATTGAATACTGTGTTTCATTGTAGTTGTACTTTTGTACTGTGTAACAGTACTGGGATTAGTGGTAGTTGTTATTTTGTACTGTGTAACAGTTAGAACTGACCCTGTTTTTTTGTTGTTATTTCATTTTGTCAAACCTTAAGCCTGAAGGGTCCTTTTGTTTGTATATCTTACTGCTATTTTATTTCTTATTAAAACACCTCTGTTAAAACCACTACATCTGGTTTATGTTATCTCCTTTTACCCCTTTAAGAGCTGGTGGACGTAACAGGAGGCATTTTTAGGTTGTCCCTAGATGTTTTTATTATTGTCTCTGCACCTTAATCTCTTAATAATGTACTGTGTCTTTTTTTATCTTCTGCTGATTTTAATGTGTCTGAGTTTTTCTCTTAGTCTTTTGTCTATTTTGTTTCTGGTTTCTGTAGTGCTTTGAGATTTCTTTATGAAAAGTGCTTTACAAATAAAATGTAATATTATTATTATTATTATTATTATTCTTGAGTTCCTTTGGGCATGTGAGTGATATCTGACCTGACCAGGAAGCGTTCTGCCACCAAAGACGCCCCAACATCCAGTGCCAGGCAGCCCAGGTTGGCCAGCGCCAGGGCCTGGTTCCTCTGGTTTCCACTTTCCCTGGAGATGACCAGAGCAGAGTGGAGATGCCAGCCTGCCTCTGGGATGCGATCCTGCCGCCTCAGACACAGAGCCAACAGGTTGTGGATCACTCCTCGCTGCGTGGGACTGTCTGTACCCTGGAGAGATGACACAGGACGTTCACATAGTTCTACAAACCTTGATGTGCATTGATACAGGTTTATTGCATTGTTTTCTGTACCTGGAGGGATGTGAGCAGTGGCTGTAGGACACTCTGAGCCCTCTCCGCCTGGCCTGTTAACACCAGCAGCCACCCCAGCAGCACGGAGGCCTCGAAGCCCTCCTCCTCATTAATGTGGCCTCCTGTCTCCACTGCTTGTTGAGCGCAGCGCACAGCGTCATTTAGAGCATCGTACTGCTGGTAGACTATAGCCAAGCCCTGACACAGGTCCCTCTGCGTCTTCATGTCATCCTCTTGCTCAGCTATCGTCAGGGCCTGCTGAAGGTAAATCACAATCTGGGCAGGGAGCAGGGAGGTTCCTTCCCTCCAGCGCGGGTTCAGACGAACAGAGTTCCTGATGAACAACTCAATCCTCTGGAAAGCGTCGTGGAGGGAGTGGTCTTGTCTCGAGTCCAGGCTCAGAGAGGCCAGAGCTAAGTAAGGCATGTATTTACGATGATAGAGCCAGCTCAAGAGCCAGTTGAGGTCCAGAGGAAGTATTGGACACCCCTCGGTGGCAGAGAGCGTCACCGAGAGAAACTGGAGTCGCTCTACGAAGGGCAGGGCGTCGTCAGTCTTCCTGAGGAGCAGGAAGAGGCTGGAGGTGAGGTAGCAGACGCGAGCCTCCAGGTGTTTGTCCCCCATCACCACCGATCTCCTCAGGAGCAGCTGCAGCAGCTCCACCTCGTCCGTGGAGGTGAATGTGTGGCAGGGCAGACAGAGGAGCAGGGCGCTGGCCTTCTCCAGAGTCTGAGGCAGTTTGTCCGTCATACGCTGCTTCAGGTAGACAGCGGTGAGGTTTGTTAAGAGAGCGACGAGGAGCGGCGTGTCAGAGAAACTGTCCACGACGACACTGAGAGCCTCCTCGTAGTAAACACGGGCCTGAGGAAGTGAGGAAACATATGTGAATATATGAATGAATGAGCTGTAGCTCTTTATAGGGCACCTATTGAAAGATTTTTCATTTTTTAAGTTTGGATGGGAATAATTAATCAATGATCAATTAATGGTTGTTAAGAATTTTGTCGATCACATGTCATTTTTAATTGATCTGTGTATTTTTTATTTTACGGTATATATGACTGTGTATCAGTACTCACTGAACTGAAACACACCGAGCGTTCAGTTCTGCAGCCGTACGTCAATAAGCCAATGAGCTGAGAATTAAGTTGGATAAAGCTACAGTTTGCAAACTGAAAGTTGCAATAACAATTATAAAACACACAGAAATACAAGAGTATTAATTTGAGCAAAACTAGCTTACTGTATTAAACCTTGCTTGCATGAATTACTGAATTACATGAGTTTAATTTGATCCAAAACGTATTTAAACACAAAACACATTTAAATATGCAAGATTACTGTGAAAACTAACCTCATGCCTCTTCAGGGGCTAAAACATAAAACATTAAACTCGACATTATCTTTAAAGTATAATCTCTGTTGATTTAGTTTTACGATCGACAGGATCAAGTCTCTTTTCGTCCTTTCAAAATATATGCGTCTGTTATCAAAACAGGCTTTTGCATAGTATTGTATATATATATATATATATATATATATTTAATTTTGCGCATGTATTCATAAAGCAATTAATCGATTAATTGATCCTTAACGTTAAAGATAATCGAGTTGGCAGGTTTCTACCAAACGCCCATCCCTAGGTCAAGATCAATAAATAACATTATTACTATATAATTATCAGACTGATTGGTCAGATGTCATGGTGTCACTGTCTGTGACATTGCCTGATCTTTAGTGATTGGCTGGGAGAAATCCATGTGGTTCTATGACCTGTCGGAGTGGCATGGGGAACCCATTTTGGATGTCTGCTAAAGTTACCAAATATGGTTATTCACTGGATCATCATACATCAACATATCCACAAGACAGATATTAATGCTAGAAATTAAACACAAACCTGGGAAAACTTTAGCTTCCGGGCACAGAGTCTTCCCAGGAGGAAGCATGCCCGTCGGTGTGCCCAGTGCAGGCCCATCCTCTTGGCACACTCCCTGACACTCTCTAGGTGCCCTGACAGCTCGTCCTCAGTCCTACCGCTGAAGGTCACCCACAGGAAGGAATAGTGCAGGTCGTACAGAGGCAGGAATTCCTCCTGGAAAAAAAACAACAAAAGAATTAAAAACAGTCTCTTGACATGATGCAAGTATTTGGTAAAAAGCATCGGTGGATTATGAGACAATGGGTCCCTGGGCACAGACATGCAAAACACTGCATCACATCTACTACATAGGGGCAAAACATGCAGACTTTGTGGTGGATTTGCCTGTTATTTGTTGTTGTTTTGGATCTTTCAGTAATCATTACACATCTTTTTTATTGTGTGTGGTTCTTTTGTGTATTTTTTGGTCTTTTTCATGTCTCTTTGTAGTGGTTTTGCTTCTCTTTGTAGTCGTCTTGTGTCTTTCTGAGTTCATTTTGCATATTTTTGATGTCGGTATGCGTCTCTCCGAGTGCTGAGTGCTGTAAGGTAGCTTTTTTTAATTTTTTTTTCTTTTTTTTTTTTTTTTAAATTGTAAATGTGACATGGATACATTGATAATATATTTACTTCTGGCTCAAATGATAAAGCAATGCAGAGGAAGTGTTTGCTACTGTTTTTGCATCTCTGCCATCTCTGGTTGAGAGCATTTTTTACAGGCCTTAAAATGTGAACCGAAATATCTCTACCATAGGGTGAAAACTTTCATAAGAAACAAAAAACAATTGCTTCTTTTATGTGCCATACACATAAAATAGAAAGCAAGAAAAAGAAAAGAAAAAAAAAGCCTACAATCTGTTCCTTTGCTTCTGTGCTTGGCCCTGAAACAAATAAACCAGTGAATAAACTGAGACTCTGCAGACCTGGAAATGTTCATGGTTGAGCAGGGTCAGTGTGGGGTCGCTGAACTCAGAGTCCTCCCCCTCCCAGCTGTTCTCCTCCAAGAAAAGAGGTGGGTCTTCTTGGAACTCGTCCAGTTCTCTGAATGTGTCGTCGAGAGTGAAGGACAGGCGCTCCCCCTCGCGTGGCAGAGGATTGTGGGACTGATAGAGGGAGAGGCGTGGGGAGGAGTGAGAGACAGAGGTGCGGGGAGAGGAGTGGTACGGCGGTGTCCCTCCACTTTTCTCTGATATGACGCTCTGACGCGCGCTTGCAGGAACTTTATGCTCTGGGAAGAAGATAGATATTGACAAACACATTAATTTTTCAAGCTCTTTTAAGCTTATAAGCAGCTGATTTTCTAAAAAAAAAAAAAACTGTAAAAGCATTACCATGTTTTGGCCGATTCCTGATGTAAGTGAAGTCAGTCTCATCCAGTTTGTCTGAAAACGCAGAAGGTAAATCAATTTAAGTATTAATTTTCCAGTTGGGGATAAAGATGGAACATTTTGTCCCAGAATGAACCACGAGCAGCACCACTCTTTAGGAAACAAACTTAGCCGCACTTCAAACCAAACATGACCTATATTTCAGTCATGGCCCGCTAGTACAGTATCTCCTGTTTCTTTACCTAGCCTGTACACAGAGCTGATGTCGGACGCGAAGAGTCTTTCCAGCAGGCCGCTGTCACTTGGCTCAGAGCTACACGGGTTAACCTGAGCCAGACTGGCCCTCTCCTCCTCTGTCAGAAATACCAACCGTTCGTCTCTGTGTACGGAAAACAAAGGCAGCATTATCAGTTCTGCTGTCTCCAAGGCCCCCTCATATCATGCAACCAGTCCAGACTGCAGAAACACTAAATAGAATTTCATAAAAGATCAGCTCAAGACTGTAAACATCAGGCAACTGATGAGGATTTAAGATAAAATAGTTTTATGTAGCAATAACAAAAGTATTACTGCAGTGCACAGTTTTCAATCGAATATACAGTCATGAAAAACAATTATTAGACCATTGTTTTCTTCAATTTCTTGTTCATTTTAATGCCTGGTACAACTAAAGGTACATTCGTTTGGACAAATATAATGATAACAACAAAAACAGCTCATAAGAGTTTAATTTAATTGCTGATATCTAGACATTTTACAGGGTTTTCTTGATAATGATTTTGGTTATTATCAAGAAACCATGGAAAATGTGTCCAAACAAATGTACCTTTAGTTGTACCAGGGACTAAAATGAACAAGAAATTGAAGAAAACAATGGTCTAATCATTTTTTTTACATTACTTTATGTCACAAAGGATGAGGAAGTTATCGCAGTTTGGTTTATTTATGATTTAGGTACCGTTTTTTTTTTTGGAATCGGTTTGTAAAAGAAATAGAACTTCTTACAGGGGTATGGTGTCCAGAGGTTTGACATGGGCCTTGTGTACGAAACCAGTATGACCTGTGGAGGTGTGTGTGGCTATGAACACGCCCAGGCCTCGGACTAGTAGACCCTGGATCTCCACGATGTCATCTCGGCTCAGCTGAAGCTCATCCGGGGCCACAGGACTGTAGTCAACTACTGCTACACAGGAACCCATCACTGAGACGTTGGATAAGGAGGATATAATTTAAAAAAAATACAAAGTGAGGCAAAACAACTACAAAAAGACACAAAATGACCACAAAAAAGGCTCAACAGCAACAACGTCAATGTATTTTGCTTCTATGTTGGAGAGGTGGTGGGGCCTTTTGCATGGATGGGATATAAAACAATAAAGTTTAATGCTTTTTACAAGTGCATACAGGTTGGAGCTACTATGCATAAGCATATTAGTATTGATCCTCTGTGGCTGTGCACTGCTGTGTGTTCCGGTAAATAGGAAGTGAAAAAAGTTTGTTATTGTCCCTGTCTTTGTAAACAGTAAAATTGCTGACTGCACAAACACAATGCAGTGTCATTCTCAACTTTTGTGAGGAACTTTTGCTTGATCTCACACAATAGAAATATATAAATTTGACTATATTAAGCTGACCTCAGCATTCAACACATACCGTATGTAACATCAGAATGCACACAGAACAAGGTTATTTTAGTTACCGAAATATAACAAAATAATGAAAAGTAGAATTTAAAAACATTTTCGTTAACTGAAATAAAAATAAAAACTAGAGTTTAAACAAAAATAGAGTTTTAAAGAAACTGTATTGTGTGGTTACAAAACTAACTAAAACTAACTAAAATTATAGTGAAAATGTCCTTCGTTTTCATCTTTGTCAACTTTTTTCATACAGGAAGCATTGGTAAATCTGTTAATTGAGACTGGGATGTCTACAAAAAGTTCAGCACTTCACTCGAACCAAAATTCAAAACACCCGGAGCTGCAAGAGGCTGAGTTGGATAAGGCAAAGGAAATAAAGGAATAATTTATTGAGACCTTTTTGAATGTCGCACACAGCAAATACCCCATTACAAAAAACTAAAACTAACAAAGACTTAACTAAAACTAAGCATCTTTAAAAAAAATAAAAGCTTCTAAACACTAGCAAACTCACTCTAAAAACTAATTAAACTAACTGAATTTGAAAACAATTAAAACTTAAACTAATGAGAAATCCAAAACTATTATAACCTTTACACAGACACATAAAGGTATCTGACAGTGGGTAAAGAGTGAAGTTCCCATTAAAAACAATCACTATTACAATCACCACTGGCCACTTGGGGTCAACAAGTTGTAAAGCCAACATGAACATTTTATCTCCTCATAATGTACGGCCAACGTGCTCCCTACCATTTGCCAATCGAAACATCTAGCAGACATTAGGCAACATTTGGAGTCATGTTTGTGTCCACCTGATAAATTCAAGTCCAATATTGACTTTCTGTTTAGCTCTGATTTGCTCTCCAGACATCCTGAGGGAAATACCTGGCTCTACATACTCCACTATGCTCACCACTGACTGTGTCTGCTCTTTGGTGCTGAGCAGGTAGCGTATTGTGATTATTTTTTAAAGCTTTTTCATTGAAAACAGCTGCGCCCAAAAACAACAAGAGCTGCTTTCAGCCAGTGGAGGAGTTGGTTTTAACCATCTGTGTCTACGTTGATTATACTGCACTATATGGTGTTTTTTATGTGTGAACATGTGTTATATGCAGAATATTTTTTTACCGATTGAATGTTCAAATGGTTCCTTTTCTGCTGGCGAGCATCCAGCATTGCCCGGGTACTTCCTCAGGAACCACCTGACCAAACAGGAAGTATAGTTAAAGTCATGTACACACATGTCTACCATCTGTATTGCTGCAGAGAACATGTTAACCACACTGTCGCTTCCAGTGTAAATTAAGGAATTAGTGACTCACTGATAGAAGGGGTAAGGCAGCGGCTGCATGGCGTTGACTGGCACCAGGCCGTGGTTTCCTGTGGATAGCATGGTGCCCTCCCACATGTTGTCCTGCCCCGTGTCCCTCACTGTCAGCAAGTCATTCTTCTTGAAAGACAGCTGCTCCTCGTCGTCCTCATCCTGATCGCTTCTTGTGAAGAGCGCCTTTGCAAAGAAGGATCCTGCAAAGATGTAGCTTCATAAGCAGACTTATTTAACCTCACACACAAACATATACAGACAGCACAAACATGCATGTGTGAAATCAGACATGCAAAGTGTGTGCAGTACTGTTTTCTTGCTGATAAAAGTCACCATGCTCAAATTAAAGATCAGCAAAAGTGCTGCAGTTAGTGCGCCCTCATTCAGTCACTGGAAAATGATGGATGTTTTATATCCTCCCCCTATTAAGTTAATGTAATTCTCATCACTATTTCCCAGCACTGCACTTTTATTATATGTTTCTGTAAAGCGTTTTGCCTAGGGGAGAGGTGCAGGAGAAAGTAGTGAGGTTTGTGTTGGAGACCAAGCCGGAGGAAATCAATATACATTCTGTGAGGGAAGTCGTATAATGTTGTGCTTTAACAGAACTTATTTTATAATGTGTTTTTTTTAAAAGAGCAAACTGCTAGTTTTTACTGATACGCAGTTTTTCCCAAATATCTTGAACAACACAAAAAGGGCAAATAGAAATTTTTCTAATGACATCATTTTGTAATTAGAAGTCAATTATAATTTAAACACTGGGTCTTCTTCAAGGTCTTGTAATGACATTATAGCCTCCATTGCTCTAATTAGTCCAAAGTCATGTTTGGCAGTATATTCCTGAGGCTTTCATTGTGTTAATTGGGGTCAGTGGAAATGGATTTAACGTAATGGAATAAAAGTTACTATATAATTACAGTGATGGGATTCAAGATTCCTTTTCGGAGTAGTCGCGGTATTCAATTACCCTTTTCACTCTCTTAACGTCTGTGTTAATAATAAAACTGCTCATTAAATGTCCATAAAACGACAGAGCACAACGACACTGACCCTCCTGCAGTAACAGTCCCAGGTAGAGAGTGGCCAGGTGTTCCTCGTTCACAGTCACATTGATCTGCAGGTCGCTGAGCAGCTCTGGGTCCAGCCAGAAGGACTGATCACACAGGAAGTTCTCCAAGCAGCGAGCCACGTAACCTGGGACAGAGCAAAAGAAACGCAGATACAAATATTACAAATAAGCCTTATGCTTTTATCACTGCAGATCTGAAAAGCAAAACATTTTTATATTTCTATGATGATAATAGCGAATAAATGCAAAAATAGAAAAAAAGGTAAATCAAAGACAATACATGTTATTGTGAAGAAAGACAAGTTTTGAAAGAAATTATCCTTAGGTAGTATTATTATAGTATTTTCTTAATGTTTAACACTCAAAAATCTGCTGTTTGTTCAGATTTGAGTGTCTATGGCAGTATAAGCAAAAAAACACGCAACTGTTACCAGATTCTTGATCCTGATTAGTGCCAAAAGTATATCATCAGCCTACTTTAAGTCAGTGAAGAGTACAAAACGCTAATACAAAATACATCTAACATGACAAATAACTGAAACTGTCTTAACTTTGAAAGAAAACTGTGTTTATGGAGGACCTCACTGAAAAAGTATGGCCTCTAAGACAGGGGTCGGCAACCTTTATGGGCAAAAGAGCCACTGCTGGCAGAAAAAAGGGGAAAAGTGTCGTAATGGAGCCGCAAACCTTATTTCAAGACTTACAGTGACGATAAATCAGCCTACTCAGTTTAAACTAGCCTACCAGCTTTACTGTATGATTTTGTCAGAAAGCAGTGAGACCCTCAGTGCAAATGAGAGGCTTGACACTAAAGAAACATCTCAGGATATTTGGAATCGAAAGCAAGGCAAGGGAAACTTGAAACTTGAAGTTGGCAAAATTTAGAGCTTAAGGTGCCGTGCCAGAGACTTTTGTAAGCTATGATGTACATTTAAGTTGGCCAAAAAGTAAAAAAAATGTTTTAATGCCATATATAAGCTATATAATATTTTTATAAAGATTTTATTTCATATAAATGTTTTGGTCATAGCTACAGGGAGCCACTGCAGATGGCCTGAAGAGCCACATGTGGCTGTGGAGCCGCGGGCTGCCTACCCTGCTCTCAGATATAAAATGGTTATAGTTGCTGACCTAATGCAAGGTAAGTTGAAAACTTCCAGATTTCCTCCACAGTCTTGAATGTGAGTACAAAGCTGTCCTTCTCAGCGTGGACAGACACCAGACGTGCAGACAAGTCCTGCAGAAACAAAGAGTCATGTTTCAATAACATAACAACCAGCCATTTCCATTAAGTGCACGATACACACACATATCCTATTGCATTATATGGACTCTTATCATACCGTAATGCACCCTCGTCTGTGATTCTATATAGTACAGTAACTTTCTAATGTTTGCACTGTCAGGTCTGACTGTCACTCACTTTGAAGAGCTGGATGACGTCCTGGCTGTTGCTCTCCACCACTCGGAGTCGGGTGCGCAGCGCCTCCTGCAGGGCGCGGTCGGGATCCTCGCTGGAGCGCCTCCGCCCAGTGAACAGCAGCACAATTTCTAGGCAAAAGATACAGAGAGTGCTGTGATTTATCACCCTGAGATTAAAGTGTTTATTCTCGTGGAATAATATGGAATATAAACAAATCCAATGCAAATAGGCTTAAAAGAAGAAATCGCTTCGAGAAGAAAGGAGTGGAGAGGACTCATCCATTGCCTGCCAGAATTAAAGTAATAAACATTTTGCTAATTCATCACACAAATAAGTCGTGTTTTTCTGTCTGTAGTCACTGAGAAAAGTGGGACATCTAGAGAGAGACAAAACTTTCAAGAGTTCATTAAAGATTTTACACAAGAGCTCATATTTCAGCGAGATGCTCTGCTAGTCCCTGGAGGAATAACAAAGCTATTAGGCTTCGTACTGGACTCTCAGTGTGGCCATTTAAATCCATTTGAGAGGAAGAACCTAGGGGAATGTGATGGATCGAGCTAGACTGCTGAGTGGGTAAAACATTAGTAGGGAAATGTGCCTCATCAGTATTCATAAATATAAAGCATGGGAAATGCTTCGATAACTAGTTTAGACTAGCTAATGTGAAAGCTACCCTTCTTTAAGTAGAATATTACTACAAGTCAGGAAATGGAGAAGAGTGAAAAGGCTCTTTAAATGTACCTGAGGAGAATTTCTCTCCCAGTGACACATTACTCCCTCTGAGAAAGGCCTCTTTTTTCTTCCAGTAGCTGTCATGCTCCACCGCTACTTCACCCGACTCCACCCCCGGCCCGTCCTCCTCCTCACCTGCACCTGAAAGAGGAAACAAAGTCAGGAGGAAAGCTGCTGGATCAAGTTCAGATTGTCATGTTTTCTGGTTCAAGGCCAAAAGGACAGCACGCCTGACTGACGCCTGACCCCCCCCGAGCTAGAAAACTTAATCCAGTGTCTCATAAAAAGCTTAATGTGTTTATGGTTTTTGTGTGGTTAAAAAAAGGCGTTTAGTATGTAGAAACAATCTTATCAAATGGGTCATCCAAAGGATCCAAGTCCCAGCCTGCCAGGGAGATTTAACTGAAAATGTTACCAGATGACACAAGATACCAATCATTGTTTTGCCATTTAGGAAAAACCATCTGTGGTCAGTATGTTTTCATATGGCACAGGTTGAACATGTGAATTAAAGCAGTGGTTCCAAACCTAAATGGATATTGTTAGAAGGTTTTTTTTTGATAGGCAAGCAAAGTACATTTGTGAGGCAATTTTTATATATGAAGGCAAAAAACACTTTATATTATGCATTAACAAGAAAAGAAAAAAATCTGAATAAAAACAGTTCTGTTTCATTCTGAAGACAGCTTTTTCAAAACCAACATGGCTCAGTTCAAAATTGTTTCAAAACAAAACTTCTCATCTCTTCTCTGACATGATTTTGAACATTTTAAAGGAAATTAAAAAGGAATTAAAAGAGACACGAACACAAGATGGGAGGGTAAGACTCTTCATGATTATTTAAGGTTCAGTCAAAGGCAGTGCAGAACGTAAAGTTTTTAACCTGGTGGTCAAACTCTGAAGGGTTCATTTGCAAAAAGATATTTCTGTTTTATTTGCTTTGCTAAATCAAGCCAGGCACTATCAATCAAACTAATGTCAGTTTATGTATTTTAAGAATGGCTTGTATCTGTTTTGCACTATTTGTGTAACTAAATGCTGTTTATTCTAGTGTTGGGAAGTTTTATCAGACGGTAAAATTAAACCACTTTTTTAAAGTAATTTTATTCATTTAAACTAGTGCGTCGCAAACAAATCATTTCTTTGTGCTCACTGCACAGCACACAGTCCTGTAGCTGAGCATACAGCTGTCACGTGACAAATGAACGAAAGACTCAAACTTGAGGATGCATAGATGAGTCTTGAACTAATCATTTCTGTTTCCTGTCCTGACTGAGCTGATGCAGCTGCCATGTGATGAGGGAACATACTGTGTGAATATGAAGCAATCACTCACTGAGACTACTCATTAATCCTCATTCATATACAAGATTAGTTCAAAGTAGGGCTGCACAATAATGGCCAAAATGATAATCACGATTATTTTGATCAATATTGAGATCACGATTAATAATCAAAATTATTTGTTGATTTAACAAAATTGGTTAGTTTGAATAATGTAACACACGCACACGCACACACACACACACACACACACACACACACACACACAGGTGAGCACACTCCCATCAGTGGACAGATAGCAAGCATCCGAAAACACCCGCTCTCCTACAAGTATCAACCGGTGTCGCTCTGGTCTAAGAACAGCAACTAACTGTCTGCTATCTGATGTATCATTTTTTCCCACGTTACTCTGTCATCTACGACTTTGATCAAACAGTAGTTTACGGAGCACTAGACATTGAGCTCGATACATAGTATTCTATGAACGTATTGATACACTTTAAATATCGCTTGATCACGTGAATTTGATCGTGGGAAGCTGAAATCGTGATGGTGATTAAAATTCAACAATTTGTGCAGCCCTAGTTATAAGTGAATGAAACGTTCAAGAAGACACGCCCCTAGTTTCTCCATGTTTAGTTGGCATTCTGGAAACAGTTTGCAAACTGATGACCTGAGAGGACAAGAGGGTTCATTTGATTAAAGACAGTCAGAGATTTTTGGGGGGTGTAAGCCATACAACTATAATGTCAGTTTAGTTGGTTAGGTTTAGCATTCATACTACTGCTGGTGTTGCAGGAACTAGATTTTAGCCATTTAACTATTACTTTAAGCAAACTATTTAACCATTTCTACATTACTTATAATTTTTTTCAGCATTCATCCAAAATGTCTAACGAACTATTTCAACTGTTTATCTTTTAGCTATTTCAATCACTGTCCATTACTTGTAGCTTTTTCACTATTTACCCATTACTTTCCGCACTCGGTTTTAGCTATCTATCCATTAATTCATTCTAAAGTCCCCCTGCTTAGGAATCACTTACTTTGTAAGAAAGCCTTATATTAACACATTAGCAGGATCTTAATAGTTTCGAAGCCTATAAATACCAGCCAGATGGATGCGTGTAAAAGCTGTATTGCAGTATAGTGGTGACGGGCTTCCCCCAGTTTGTTCCATTGTGCAAGGAGGATGTCCCCAACACTTCCTCAGTTTGTGACCACACAGACAGCAGCACAGTTCAAATGAGCCTGTTGTGTCAGCTCTAATGGAGGAGTCTATAATAATATGATTTCAGATTGATTAGGATGTTTGGTGCACGATAGTCTACCTTGAGTCATGATGTCATTCCCTGAGAAGTGTTCATTTGCTCCCCCGAGAGTATATGGTGGTTCCCTCCAAAGAGCATCCAGCTCAGCAGGAGAGATGTCTGTAAACATGGAAACACATCTGTTTAGCAAGCTAAGTAAGAAAAAAAAATATTATGCCCCCTAAATAATCCCTCTTAATCAGTTACTGTAGTAACATAATACTTAAAAGTAAAAAATAAAGTTAAAATATCCTTTGAATACTACCACAGACTGTATAAAAGAAGTGGATAAAGCCTCTGGGCCTGATCATTGAAGCCAATGAAGCCAAAGCCCTAAAACCTTAATTATTTCCAGGAGTCTCTATTGGCTCCAAAAATTGTATAGAAGCCTATGAGAAAATGACCCTACTACTTACTCAATTTATTAACACAATAAACATTTTCCTAATGAGTTTATGATCAAAATCGCTAATTTCAAGTTTTCTTCAATACAGCATGATGTTCATTGTGTATCCAATGGTCCCATTTGGAGTAAAATAGATTATGTTTGTTTCAGTTCCTGAAAGTTAATATGTCACCTAAAAATGTCTTGTTCAGCATTCAGTTTTACTAAAAGACACTATAGGGACTCATATATAGTTGACTGGATTACAATGAACCTTGCAAACCAAGGTAGCTAGCTGGTGCTAGCATTAGCTAATAACTTCACTCACTCCTCCCCAGCTCCACCTTCTTGTGTGGTCACTTCTGCCTCCAAAAACAGCCAAAATTCCACTTGAGGCTTCAAAATTTTAGTCGACAAACTAATGGGTGACGTCCTTGGTATAGTGTCTACGTTCACTTTTTTATACAGTCTTTCAGGAATACACATATTCACTTAGTAGTGATATGTAGCTGAAGTCATCAGCCAATTAGCTTAGTTTAGCATAAAGACTTGACACTAGGTGTAAGAGCTAGCCTTTTTCTTTAAAAAAACAAACAAAAAAAACCTACCCGCAGCACCTCTTGGGCTCACAAATGAACACTTTATGAAAACCAAAGTGTAAAAGCAACAATTCACCACTTTCTGGGGTGTGCCGGCATATTTCTTGGTCGGGGAGCAACCACAGGAGACACCATGAAGTTGCTGCTCCTGACTGAGAAATACGCCAGGAATTGAAGAGCCGTAAAACATCTATTGTAATTTCTATACTTTGGTTTTTCTCATATTACACAAACAATTTGTGGGCTTTAGAGGTGTTCACATTACTTGCCTGCGGCAGTTTGTATTGGAAATGCCAAGTTCAAGCCATGTGGTTAGTGAGGGTGTGTTATCAAGGTTTGGGGGGGATACAATGACATTTAACACACACAGGCCCGGCACAGACACACAGCTGCACTGACATCAGAAAAACCTTCAGGCTCACAGCCGCCCTGCCCCTGACTCCTCTACTTCTACGTCAACGCGGTCACATGTTTTAGACATACAGTCAGACACGATTTAAAATGGGAAAGGAACATACTGTTAACCAAAAGGTAACGAAAAGGTAGATTAAATGCCACTTTTGTGCATTTTTTACACATGCTTTGTCAGTTTAAAAACACAGCAGAACAGTATTATCTTGATGCAAAGCATTCACAATAAGACAATGGGGCGCACAACTTAGTAACACAATGCAACATGACATTAGGCTGAAGGGGACAACAGACTATTCTTTTCCATCCTACAACACAGAGCACAGTTAGCACCAACAGGACTGCCTGAGTCAACACAAGCACAGTCATGCTGCTACAGTACAGACACACCATGCCCTTTTTACCTTCTTGGCTAAGTGTGTTACCCATGTTGTGTATAGAGCTACGCTCCTGTCTATCTGAATGTAGCGGCCCGTCTCATGACGGTACAGTAGTAGTGCAGAGAGCGGGCTGGGACAGACCTGTGAAGGAGGAGAGGCAGACTTTGATGAACGGTCCACAGCAGGAGGAGTTGAGCAGCGGTCTGCAGCAACAAGACGCCATCTGGCCCAGGAGCCGGCAGCTCCCAGAGATCAATGCCATCCCATCAGTTCCCCCCAGCCTTCTTTAACAACACTCTCTTCCTCTCTGCTGGACAAGCCCCGCTTCCCTTCCTATTTCTGTATTGCCTTTCCTGCCCTGTTCACTCTGTCTTTCCAACAGTTGGTGTTAACCGTCTCCTCTGTCCCACTGCAACTCTTATCTCTTCTTCTCTTCTATCTGTCTGGGTCTGCTTCTCTTTGTAATCCCTCTGTCTCTTGCTGTCTCCATCTCCCTCCTCCCACCAGCCTCCCTCTCTCTCTTCAGTAGCTGCCCAGTCAGTCAGTGAATGCACAAAGCACTCTCTGCGATTGCTATGAGTGTATGTGTGTGGGGGGGCAGGCCTCAGTGAAAGTTTCCCTGTGTGTTGCCTATGTGTGCCAGTGAAAATATGCACAGAATGTGTGTCACAAAGACAATGTGTGTGTCTTTTGCTGGGAGCATGTATTGCTGAGCCACTGTAAGGCAATGCCACACAGGGACAGGCTGCAAGGTCACAGCGAGGGGGGTAAGGGGGTGGAAGTTGCCTAGTGGCACAGATCAGGGATCAGTTTATCCACAGTACACAGTTCAACACAACTCTCTCACTCTCTGCCATCAGATGAGTAGCAGACAGATGATATGACATGAGGACGCCAGGGCAGCATCAACGTACACTGTAAGGTCAACATGAAGAAGAGGATGGAGATCCAAGATGGAGATTGGATGGTGAAGAAATCCATAAAGGTTTTGACTGTTCAAGGCTTTATTATGATGAGGATACAATAAAATGTGCAGTCATGGGAAGGTCAGAAACCTTGTGTGACCCTAAGGCCTTTAATGCAATGGGTCCCTTCAGAGTGTGAATTTCGTAAACTGATTATGTTCTCTACAGCATGCAGAGTGTAAACAGGGGCCTCCAGTTTCATGGATGTAAACTGGTGTAATCGGTCAGTAATGCTCCAGCACAATGTGTTCACTCAGGCGGCAATGAAGTGCCCCAATAGTGCCAGATTTTAAAGCCGTGTCGGGTGTGGTGTTCCTGATCTGGGTGTGTCATAATGACATGTATAACAACCTGTAGCAGCCAAGGGGAAAACAAATCTCCCCCTCTTTATTTGGAGAAGCTCGCAATAGGATGCGAAGAATAAATACAGTTACATACAACCATGCATACATTGACATATGTCATACAACAACAATGTAGGACAAAAAAACAACTAAAAAGATGAAAAACAAACAAACAGAAAGACCGTATATGTAAGATACCTGAATATAATTGGGCTTGGAATAGTCAATTTCAGGGAAAATTAAATTTTACACTTTTTATGGAAATGCTCACATCAGCAATGCTTCCATTTTACACAAACTTAACCAATGCCAGATTTACTCAACATATGCAATAAAGCATTATTGCATATGTTGAGTAAACCTGCCTTTTTATTGCTGTATTAAAGAACACATCTGTCACAGCCCTGCAAATTGAATTCCAAGCTTTATCTATTTACGCGAAAAGGGAAATTGAATTTGCATGAATCGGTGGCTTTGGACTCTTGATGCTCAGCTAACTATGTAACCTTAAAGGGTTCAGATTTATCTTTTTATCTCTCAGTGGGGAACTGACGCTTGACACCAACCTCAAAAAACCTTTACCACACACCCTTGTTTGTCATACCGAAATGGAAAAGCTTAAAACATTGAAACTGGAAGGCCAAACTGCATGTACGAGACTTCATGTGGAAGGTAAAAATCTAGTTCCTGAAAATGTTTTTGTTTAGCATGTGGCTAAAACACAAACTAAACTACAGTCATCAGTTCAAACATGGCTCAAAAAAGGACATGCCTTTTCTATCTTGTCAACTACACCTGTATACAATTTCTCTCGGCCTAACCTTATGGGAGTTTGGAAGGTTTTAGTTTGTGGTGGCACTGAACCTCTCCAAAACTATAAAATGTGTATAAATACTGTGGCATGGAGTCACTGTGTATATATACAGTATATCTCTTTCAGGTAGGTGGGTTTAAAGAGGTTGCATTGGTACAGCCAGTGATTTAGAAATGAACAAATACAGAAAAAATTGTCTAAATTGAAGAGGCAGAGGTCAAGATGTCCTAAATGTTGACACCTTATGAGTCACACCCCCAAAATCACCTGTTTGTAATGTTATCAAGCTCCTAAATGGTCATTATCAGCCTTACACGGACGACATGGCTTCTTATGCCCTGTCACATCCTCCTTCGCTCCTTTAGTAACGACCCTTAGAGGTCAGCACATGACAATAGATGTTAATTTATCAGCTTATTTATTAGGCTGACGCTGGCCTTCTGGTCCTACTAGAAGCTGTAGCAAGCCCCTACTCACCCATACCTATGAACATAAGCTCTGATAAATCCCTGAATACCTACATATCCCATAATGCAACTTTATAGATCTTCCGTAAGACCTTCTTTGCCTAGTATATTCCAACATCTTTCAAACTTCACACCTTGTCTTCAGTGTGTCACGCTGCCGTTATCAAACTGGAGATTGTTCACTTTTGTGAGATTTCGATTTTTGTCATGCTTGGCAAACATAGATCAAACTTATGGATCAATGAGTAAGATAACATTTGGCTGGATAAAATGGCTGTTGGTGTGCTGTAGTGGTGGAAACAACTTAGTGTTACATTCCAGAGGGAGAGATGCTGAGCGCATGATGCATTATGTGACTTCTGTGATTGCATGTAATCACTGATCGTGGAAAACAAATGCATAAAGTTTCTTCCTCTATGTGCCCTGATCGTTCCGCTAATTGAACATGCTGGAGACAAAGAGGCTGACATCCTTGTCTGACACCAGTCTCTTCATCTTGTTTACGTGGCGGCTGAATGGTCATGATTGAATCTGCGCGTGTGTATCTTGTGAGGCAGAAAGCTGTAAACAGGCTGAAGGCGTGTCAGGGCATATCCTGACACTCTTTAGAGTCCACTGCTTGTTTCTCATAGAGCAACAGATTCTGTCTAATCTAATAAACACAGGCTGCTCAAGGCCGATATGCGCAGTCACATGCTAGGCCTTTGTTTGCACCAAAATACTGCACAAGGGGCAGCCGTTGTCTCCTGTGACATCCACTTTAAAACACACAGAGATTGTCAGTAAAAACAATGTGATACTGGTGATGCTGGATACAATAAGTCTTACTACCCTCTTTGCTGAACACCTGTTGATCTGGCTAGTGTTTCCTCTCAGCTGGAAGCTCAAAAGACTTCCTCCTCTGAATGACTGCACACTGTGGACAGCATTAGAGTCGCATATAAGCAGCATACATATAATTAAAGCCATGTTAAGCCACAAGCACAGTATGCACTGCTTGTAATGAAAGGCGTTGACCAGCCCGGTGACCACATACCATAAATGATCCACACAGCCTGAAACCACAGCAAAAGCCTGCACTGCTATTGTGACACTCGGCAGTCCATGACAATAGCATTCAACCTAAGAAGAAACATATGGTGTCAGCAGTGTCTGTTCACATGCATGACAAGCAGGGGTTGTTTGGGGTGTTTGTGACTCTGTATGTGTACAATCGAGGTTTGCAGATTTGGAAAATGTGGTACCGGAGTTAAAGAGTAATATGAGACAGGGGTTATGGGCTCTAAGTTTAGACTAACCCCCTGTTAGCTCACTCACATGCCTGTGTGTCTAGGACAGAGCTCCCTGCAGGGAGATTCCCACACTGTTGCATAGCGGCATTTGTACAACACTGAAACACATATTGTGGAAGACTTTACATGGTCACTTATAAGCACATTTTCTGCTCTTTATAAGACTTTTAGAAGCATTGATTACCAAGCCACTAGTGAACCGAATTAGGACCTGCAATCACTACATGACAGCTTAACTGTCCATCCTATACCCAGATTGACAGCAACTTTATGGTTATGTGACTAAAGTGCTGCAGTGTTAAACTTGCTCAACACAAGAAAGCTTATAACACAGTAAGACTTAGAGAGCAGTCACACGTATAAAAAGCAGAAAAAACAACTCTTACCTCTGTGTTGCTGCCAGCTCTCCCCTCTCAATTCATTCCTCATGTGTGTGGCAGAATGTGTGCATATCTAAGTAAGTCAGATTTTTTTTTTTAACCATTTAACCGGTGAATTGCATCTCATGACAGCTGCCTGTCAGTCTCCGCCGTCAGCCCAAAAGCACAGGAGAGGAGAAACAGAAAAAGAAAGTCAATGAGTGTGTGAGCATGTGTGTTTGCCTTTGAGCGCTACAGAGGCGATCCCAGACGGCATGTCACTGACTGAGGAAGTTTTGCTGTTAACTCCTCCCATGATTTCTTTGGGACAAGGGCACACTCCCCCTTCTCTCTCTCTCTGTCTGTCTGTCTCTCTCTATCTCCACACTGTTCCTCTCTCACTCATAATTTGGTAAGGAGACTAAACCAGAGAAAAGAGGTCAGGCTGTAATTGCATTTTAATCTATCTCAAAAGCTAATAAACCCTGGTTATTATGCAGCACCACTTCCCATTTAGAGTTTTTCTATTTCCTCATTCTACAACACCAGTCGCACCAGTTTGGTTTGACGCACCCGAAAGTGACAGCAGATTAAAGGCACAAAACAATCAGCTGCCTTGTGCAATTGTTGTGTCCATACCTGAAAGATCACTCATCTTCATTCCATTGACTTCACACTTTTGCCCATCAGACCACATTCCTCTAAGTGTACTATAATGCCTGGCAATGTTGAGTATTTACACTCATGAGCAATAACAGTGACCTCTCCCTATCATTGACACCTTTTTCACTTTGTGGGTCACGTCCATCCCTATCTGTGTTTGGGGAGATAATAATCCCCAGGCCAGCGTTGCTTTGGTTTCTTGTGTTTTTTGCCTGCTTAGTTAAATATAAACTCTGGAACTGATTGTGTATCCCCAGCCCCCAGTGCACCATGACAAAGTCACCCTGAACACAGAATATCAGCACTGCTCTGCACATGTGATCATGCAATTTGCTATGCAAGGCTGCAGGACACAGACCATTTATTCTGCTCTGTTTGCAAAAGCGTGTGTTTGTGGGGCAGAGAAGGAGAGAATGTGGGTGTATTGAATAGCAACAAATTAGAAATAGACAGGAATGGGTGGAGACATCAGCGTAGCGTTACAGGGTGGATGGTGTGTATGTGTGTGTACTTTCCCCTGGCCATGTGGTTGGACAAAGGGCAAGGATTGTGAGGGTTAGTGAAGAATGCAGCATACTGCTGATCAGTGCTACTGATAGTGGGCACATGCCAAGAGTGTGATTTACAAACAAAAGACACATTACCCCAAACAGAAAAACACCAAGTGGATGATTAGGGTGTACAATGTGGCGATACATCAGGACTGCAACAAAAACGTGATCTTCGTCATGTGTTTAGTGGGTCATTAAATGGATAAACTGTGCTCATCTTTTGCTGTTTTATAATGCCCAAGGAAAAATGTTTCCATCATGGCAAGAGTATGCAGGATTATTCCAGTAATAACACATATCAGGAGATGTTTGCCTTTACTGTCGATCAGGGGGCACTGGCGCCTTTGCAGACAATTGACAACACTGTGTTGACCTGGCGGCCTCCTGCCCCGCTGCCTTCAGTGCACAGGAAGGCCAGCTTCCTGTTTTTCTGCCCCATCAGTCCGGAGGACAAAAACACGAGGCAGGACTGACACCAGAGCACAATCAGCACCCGGTACACGTCAGTCCCACAGGGCACCCACCTACATGCTGCACACCCACACACAAACACACGGATGAGGATGGTTCATTAAAGTAGATCATTATCCAAACTGATCATAATCAGCTTTGATGTTGAGGTCAATCTTAGTTACAGTAGGTGGAAAGTCGGGGAAGAAACTTTCAACAGCCCAGCGACACCTTATACTTTCTGAGTATAGAGAAACAGTGTAAAAAAAAAAAAAAAAAAAAAACTTTCTGAGCACATTTCAACAGAAACACAAATTATTACTTACAAAACAACCAAAGAGATTAATTTCACAAATGTTGTTCCCATGTGTCAATCATTTAACAAAATCTAATATGCATACAGGGCTACACAGTGGTCTAGTGGTTTGCACTCTTGCCTCCCATCTCCTGCCTGCGGCTCTTCTGTGTGGAGTTTGCATGTTCTCCCTGTGTCAGCGTGGGTTCTCCCCAGGTCCTCTGGCTTCCTCCCACAGTCCAAATACATGCACTTAGGCTTAACTGGTGACTCTAAATTGCCCATTGGTGTGAATGGGTGCGTGATTGTCTATGTGTCAGCCCTGTGATAGTCTGGCGGCCTGTCCAGGGTGTACCCCGCCTGACAGCTTGAATGAATGTTTTAATGAATGAATGAATAATATGCATACACACATAGTCATATCATCACACATTTAACAGCCTTCCCCTGCTGTTGTTTACATCAGTGGCTTCACATAGGTCAACTAAGGAATAGGCACTGCCTGAGCCCCCCCACCATATAGCACATCAAGTGACTCCTCTTGTTTATGACACCATTTTTTGGCAGGAAGAGTATGAGTACTTTTCAAGCCCTCAGAGTTCACTGCACATTATAAGTCAAAGGACATGGTATAATGCAAATTAAACATTACAGACCCTTATAATGCATCTGAGGAGACTTTAACTAGCCAGAAGGTACAACGATGCAAACCTGCAGTATTCAGACATCTAGAGTTACCTAGGCAACTTTCCCTAATCCGAATCTGGACAGTCACTGAAAACCTACCAAAGCCTGACACGGTATATATGGACGGAATTAGTATTTATGCATAATATTCAGCTATGGAGTCTGTTGGCTAAACCAGCTAGGCTTCACTAGAAAGGTGAGTATCACTTTAGTGCACGTTAGCATTAGCGACATGCAGTTAATGTAGCCATGTGCTAACTTGTATGTAGCTAAATTAGCAGTTAGCTAATCCGTATCTTTGGTAGAGTTAGCATTAATGTCTGAATGAGTTTCAGAAAGCACCACCTCATATATTAAAGTATGCCTTTATGGTGAACAGCAGTTATCTTGACAACACCATGACATTTTTATAACATTTCATAGATTGAATGAGCCTCAGTTGAAGCCATGGGTGGTGGACCATCATGAAAGTGCACGTTAGTAATAAGCCAAGCGTTGTATCTGTACCTGATAAGAAGCTTTCAGCTAAACAGTTGAAATCAATTGCTTGTGGTGTCCAGTCGCTCAGTTTCTTCTGTTTGTTTCAGCTTTTTTTCCTGCAGTAATCCGTTTTGCCGTCTGTCAGGATCTTTAGGAACTGATAAAATGCTTTCCATTTCACTTGTCTCTGATTGTTCTGGCATCCCGGTGTTGTGTCCTTACTGGTTTCCACACTAACTGGTTGCCGTAACATATTTATTGTGTTTCATATCGGGCTAATGCGGTGGTAAATATAACACTAGCCTCAGTCGAGAGAGAGAGAGGGACAAACGTATAAATATGTTCGGGAATTTTTCGATGTGCAGCTCAAGATAACCAGTTGTTTTGGATCAGTACAAAACAAAATGTTGCCCTGGACAGTGAAGTAAGCTTCTTAAGCAATATAATTCTTGCTGCAAAACAAAGCACTGATCTTAAGTAGCTCACGAGGTACAGGTGACAGTTCACGAGCAGTTAACTTTGCTGTAGTGAATTCGAGTCCAGCTCTGACCGATCTTGCAAACATTATTGCTTTCTTTTTATTTATAGGTGGCTGTGATGTAGTGTTCCCTTATACAACAACATTATCCACAGTAGATAGGAGATGCAAAATGGAAATCGCCAGCTATATGTGTATTAGTAATGTGACAAATCTGCTAAGTGAGGCAAAACACAGCTGCACACACGAGTACGGCAATCAGTTAGTGAGGAAACCAGTAAGGACGTAACACCGGCGCACAACAGCTATCTACCATGCTCACTCTGTTCTGTATTTACAGCAGACGAAGAAACTAGTTGGTTGCTCGCTGTCATTTCCCTAGCAAACGTTTCCCTCGCTGTGTTTTGATTTCGAGTACTTGACGTGACGTCACTTTCAGAGCTCTGTAGCTGATAAATATATTCCCTCTTTTTTTTCATTGTTCAATTTTCCACACCTTATTTATTTATTCTTCCCAAAATGTACATTATCATAATTAATTGTTTTTATTTCTATTCAAATGTATTCATTTCCCCCTTATACACGCACAGAATCGTATATATAAACGAGTAGACCATATTTAACAGAATAAACCATTATTTCATCCTTTTTTTGACTATAGTTTTTATTTTTTTATTTTATTTAATTCTTCCCCTTCCAACCATATACACAGGCGCCCATAAAGTTGGAATAAGTTTGGTTTCAGACACAATCCTATGTTAATTGTTTCATTTTCACTGTGATATATGTAAGAGATTGATTAATAAACTTTCAAGAAAATTTGCACTTTAACTCTTAATAGTAAATCATATTGTCTCAATCATTTCATGGAAAGAGGTAAAAAAAATATATTTTATTCCAACTTTATGGGCGACCGTGTATAACAAAAATATTATTATTACTGAAATACTATTTCTAATGTGGAAAAGATAATTAATTATCTTGTCACAAAATGTAGTACATACAGACATTGATTTAAATTTGCTGGACTGTGAATAGATAGCAGAACATTTCTGACACTGAGGTCACATGGTACAAATCTTTTCTTTCAATAATGAAGGAATTTTGTGATTGTGTTTTTTAAAGCTTTTGTAATCCGTTTCTCTTTCTGTGAAATCCACACTATAGTTTAAGAAGGCTCTCTAAGAAACAAACTGAGTGGGGGAGTAAAGCTGATTAAAAGACAAAGAGAGAACATCTTGTCCAGCCATTGAGCTCCAGAACCAAAGAGGTAAGACTGTGCAGGGCAGCAGAGAGAGAGAGAGAGAGAGTGAGGCGCCTCTCACATCCCCCCATTGTCCAGCTTCCTCCAGGATTCAGAACCAGGGCTTCCTCAGGACACGGGACAAGCCAGTTGGGTAGTTTAATAAAAACACATCACACACATACACACATAGTAGTGTGTAATAGAAACATATTATCAAGTGTGCTCTTAAACTAACAGTTTTTTCCCAACTTATCTGTTCCTGCTTTGATTTGTAATATTTTTGGGCTGTTTTTAGGTCCAGTAAGACCTGCTGTAAGTCTTTTAATTTGTCGGGTCATTGACCTTGCATTTAACCAACTTCTGTTGCTTTTAGACATGAGTTGACTTGACTAATGACTGAGACTGTTTAGGAAACAGCGGATGGGTGTTTCACCATTAGATGAAGATCTTTCCACATTGATACCATAGAGCCTATTGAATGCAACCACAATACTGAGTCAGAATGCAGGTTCTGCTATTAATCATACAAACAATGTTTGGGACCAACTCAGACTCTCTGGCATAACGTTTCAGACCAGTTAAGATAATTACTGTGATTTTACAACCACACACTGCAGAGTAAACCTGTCAACAGTAACACAATTAACCTCCTCTCCTCTACAAGAGCTCAACTGTAAATAATCCAATTAACTAATTTGCTTACGTCGACTTTCCAGAAGAGGGCGGTGTCATAACAGTTTTAGCAACAAGCCCAGCCTAGCACTGCAAAAAACACCAACAAGTCTCATGAAGGCTCTCCGGAGTCTTTATTTGCTTCAAGTATTCTTTGTAGATATCTTGAAGGGTTATTAATGTGATGAGACAATATTATTGTTCTGACAGTTTCAAATTACACACATATTGCTAATTATTGCATTAATTTAAAATGCTTCAATCATTGAGGATCTCACCTCGTGTGTAAAATGAATTTAGACTGAGACTAATGACTTTTGAACACTTAACGCTCCTTGCAGTGTGATGTAGGCTATAGTGTCCCCGAAGCCTTCACAGCAGCCCAGAGTGACGTCGCTTAACCTAGGATAAAAAGATAAAACCGTCAAGTCACCCACAGAGAGGAAGAGCGACAACGGAAATAATGCAACCGTACTTTCACAATAAAACCATAAAACCGTGTCCTCAACATCAAGTAGGCTGCTTATTACCACTTTTATAGAATAACATTTGTGATGACAGCTACAGTGAGCTGCTAGAGCAGCTATTTGGTGTGCTAGTGCTTAGATGACTATATTCAAGCTATAATCATTTTACAAATTGAAATTGCAATGGGTTGAGCTCGTGTTTCAATGGAGATATGGTGAATAGGAGAAAGAAGCAATTTAAAGCATTTTAATTTCACTTGCTTGCATTCCTTTATAATATTTTATTGTATAATTAATAAATTAACCACATGATTGGCATGTACTCCCTTCGAATCTACTTGGCTGAAATTATTTGTTTTAAAAGTTTTACATATGCCTTTTTGAGAACCAATGTTATACCTGACATACATACGATACACACAGCTTGCAAAATAATTCAAACTAATGTGCAAATTAACTGAAAGCCCTTAAAGTCTATTTGATTTATATTTAACAATGTTTGATGTAAGGTTTTCTTTTAAGAGATTAGGCTTTGGTACATCTGAATGTACCAAGCTCTGTCCGAAACGTTCCATTTTAGTCCCTGTCTCTTTAAGTCCCACTCTAAAAGAGCCCAGTCTGCTCTGATAGGTCAGTGTTTCCAGGTCCTCTGCAGCTGTGCTCTCTGTGTCTGTGCCATCGTTGCAGCCGGAGGATGCCTGAAATGGCACTTTCTTATCAGAAAAAGTCCTGACAGCTTGTTTGATGGCTGAATACGGGCTATGTGCATTTATACTTGGAATGAGTGTTTTAATACTTTCACAGTATTTATTAAACACCTGCTTTATAAATAAAAAATACATGGAAAGCCCACAATTAACAATATACACAGATATTATATGATGTACATCAATTTTTTAAAGATATGAAATTATTGAGAGAACAAAAAGGAAAAACTCACATACCATTTAAATAAGTTAAAAATAATGAAAGGCTTCTAAAGTAATGTGTTTAAATATGTTTTATTAGACAAACTAACAACATCAGTTATCTCTGACAATCATAGCACTGTATACTTTAAGGGTGATGACTACTTTTTGACTACTTTCGTGCGACTCACTTCCCTAGTTTTATTTTGAAAGTGCCGGCCGGAACAGGTGTGCTGTGGCTGTGTGGTGGCGCGTTAGAGGCGCACAGTGACAGCAGCAGCACACCGCCAGGGAGAGCGCGGCGGAGATGGAATCAGCCAGGAGCGAAAATGTGAAGGTGGAATCCGACTGAACAGCATTGTGTTGTAACTGGCGTCTGTTTCTCTGGGAAATAAAACAAACAAAACAAAAACACAAGCGACATTCCCACACAGCGAGAAGAAGAGCTATATTTTGGATTTATAACAACTGGAAATATCCTCGCGTTATTTTTTCTTTTCTTTTACATTTTTGTGCTCATCTTTCTGGCTCCGTCCACCTTCTCAGAAATTGGACTGGAAGCAGTGTTGTGGAGAATAAGGAGCATCATTCACTGGATATTCATTTTTATAACACAATTCTGGAAGGAGTAAACTGCTCCGTGAAGATTTCCTCTTGCTTTATGGGATTATTCTCGACGCTTTGTTTTAGATAAGAAACAACATTGGGCATCATGAGTTCCAGTGGTAAGTCCATTCGTGCGCGCTTTATCTCTCCACTTGCAGCGCAAGGACAATACATATGAGAGCAGAGAGAACAACTACCATTGAACAATAGTCTATATGTGATGGGAGAGACTACACAAAGTGGCAACATACATAAGCTTGAAATCAGGGTGTAATTTCACTTCACTTCAATATTCTATGATATTCAATTCCATACTGATATTAAATTGTAATTTTCATGTACAGATAGGTAAATAATTATAGATCTCATGCTTATAGTGTGTGCCATGCCCCTATTATAGACTCGGGGCAGGTTAGGAGAGGATGGGAAAGCTAATTATATCTGGAGGTCAAAGTAGCATTTGCCCAGAGTTCATCCGAGAAGAGCATTTTCAGGATTCTTCGTCCTCATACCAGCTGTTGCTTGAACCCTTCCAATGGCTGCTTCCCACCTCTCCTAATCTTCTTCTCTCCTTCCTTGTCCTCCTCGCCACCACCGGCAGTACATTTGACCTCTCTCGGGAGACCACCCAAGCTTTCAGCTGTTGTCTCTTCGTAAAAGTCCACCTGTCTTCCAACACAGCAAAACCCCTTGAGCTGGATGCTGCTGACCTGACCGCTGTTGGTCTCATGGAGTTTAGTTCACTGTGATGCAGCACATGACAAATAACAGCCTGGGGGCTTCTGTCATACTTACCCTAGACCGGCCCGGGGCCTGCCATGATGCTAAGCTGACCTTGTATCAGCTGACTGTGACCCTGATCCTCTGTCAGCTGAATCAGGGCTTTCCCCTGTAGGGCTGGCTGGTCAGCTGTGTGAGCATGTGCACGCCTGTGCAACAACTTTGTTGTTTACAAGTTATCACTGGTTGATTCACAAGGCTTGGATCTCCAAGGGAAGACTTTTTTTAAAGAATCCCCTCCACTCTTGACCCTTAGCTGTCACTAAAGCTAGTTGATGTGCTCCAGGTGCTCTGTCAACTGATGGTGTCATGTGCTTCCTGTCCTCCCTTCCCCTGTCCTCTGTGTCTACAGGAGGAACCGGGTATTACTGCATCATTCATAATCTAGCCTGTCATTGTGTGGCACTACATTATTCATCCAGTGCTCTTAACCCTCTGGTACCGAGGCTTGCCTGGCTGCCAGTTCCCGTGCCGTGCGTGCCGGGAGTGGTGTCGCAGCTCCACGCTCTCCCTGAGAAAATGTGAAGAATTCTTTTGTTAAGCTTCAAAAATGCTTTTTCTCAGCTGACACAGAGGGGGAGGAGTGCATGCAGCCAGCATGTGGAGAGCTGTCAGAAGCTCTTGTGATTTAAAAGCATGTGCTTAAACAGGAAATGCACACACGTCATGAACATGTCAACCTGTGGTTGTGAGGATGTGTGAACCTGTGTATGTCTGCATTTAAGCGTGTGAGTCAGGATTGTCACAGCAGGCAGATGATGGTGTGACATGTGTCTGTACTCTGGCTTTAGGCATAAAAACAGCAGGCATCAGAGCTGAGGAACGACCATCTCCTCCCCTTTCCTCTCCTCTCCTCTCCTCTCCTCTCCTCTCCTCTCCTCTCCTCTCCTCTCCTCTCCTCTCCTCCTCTCTCCGACCCTTCCAGTCAGTCAAACATATGCTCCCCTCTACTCTCAACACTCTCAAGGTTTGGACATGAATGGGCCTGTTAGGCTGTGCTGTGTGCAGGGTTTTCCGCTGCATTGGGTGTGATAGCCCAGAGGCCATCGACACACACACACACACACACACACACACACACACACACACACACACAGTAATTACACACAGCTCTGACTGTCTGTCTTCATCTTCTGGGCCTTCTATCTCTCATGGTCACTGGGTTTTGTCCGTGTGTGTGTATGTGTGTGTGTGTGTGTGTGTGTCTGGTCAGACTGCTATTTTCTGCCTGGCTGGCAGCTGAAGCAGGACTGTGGGTGTAGCAGGTTTGTTTCTGGTGGAGAGGCCCTTGATTTTATATACTTAAGATATACTATATGCACACTTAGAAATATCCCTGCAGAGTTAATACACAGTTTTGATGAATGTAACCTAACTGACGAATAAGGCCACTTCTGAAATGCAGTATGTGTACAGTAGCTTATGTGTGTTTCAGGGGAGCCATAAAACACATGTTGATCAATATACTGATCATTGAGCTCAGGGACCTGAGGGGATCTGCAGAGCTATACATCACAGACAGCCCTGACACCTCTCTCCTTCCCTCTCTTCCTCTCTATATACACAGAGTGCTCGGGTATCAGACAAAAATAGATCCGTAAAGGCATTCCCATTGGGTGTCTCAACTTCAAAAAGCTTGTCTGCGTCTCATGCAACCTAATGATTAAGACATATGGTTTGAATGCATGATAAGTATGGAAATCAAGGCCAGCTATAGTTGCTCTCTATGGAGGTATTGTCAAACTCACTAAGCTATGTAGTCTCATGTATAGTCTTTCTAGCTGCACTATCAGTGTTGCTGCATGCATGACAATGTGGGTGTGCTGGTCAGTCAGTCCACCACTTTGATCCAGACTTAAATAACTCACCAACATTTGGATGGATGACCATGAAATTTGCTACAGTTACTGTTCACATCCAGAGAATGAATCCTAATGACTTTTGTGATCCCTTGACTTTTCATGTAGCGCCACCAGTTGGTCAATGTTTTCACTTTTTTTTGCAAAATATCTCAAACTTGATGAATTGGTACAAAAGTATGTACTTAATTTTACCACTTACCATACATTGAATCCTCTAATGACTTTGGTGATCCCAAGACTTTATATCCAGCACTGCCATAAATATACTGCCACAAAACCTGAAAAGCCAAAGACATTTCCATCAGTCTGTGTTTTGTGCCATTCTGACACACTGAACTAAGTCGTGAATATTGCGTCCTGCTAAATATCGACATGTCAACATTGTCAAAGAGATCTGTTTGGCATGTGGACGATTGTATTCTGCTTATAGTACTACTTAAAGCACAGTAGAATCAAGCAGATTGATTTACTTGTGTCATGGAATGATGCTTAGTTCAAGAACAGTCTTGAAACAACCAAACCTGACGCAGAAGTTGGTTTGCTACAAAGAACCATCTGAGATGTTATCACTTGTCAAATGAAACTTTTTGGGCAGATACTTGTCATGAGATTGGATAAACCATCCAGCACTAACAGCAGAGCCAGTTGGTAAATGTCTTGCCAAAACTCGTCAAGGGGAGATAAAAAACAATCTCTTCCATCGACAAAAAACAAAACAAAAACTTTCAGTGCCCTGCTTTGCTCTTCACTCCAGTTCTGACATTCTTTTGCAGTATTCTCGCTGATCTCTGTAGGAGCCGCCATTGTTGTTTTGAACAAACAGTTGCCTCTATGTGTCATCACACAGATCTAAACCATGCCCATAACTGCCAGTTTCTCCTGACAGGACGGTGATAGAAATGCATTATTTGAAGCATGACAAGACAAATCTTCATCTGATCCTGTGATCCTGTTATGCTGTGATGCTGTGATGCTGTGATGCTGTGATGCTGTGCATGATCTCAAGATATCACTAGAATGCCCTGCAAAGTAAGAAACCAGATTTGCTGTAATTTAGTCTGCATCAGCGTGAGCTTTGGCATTAGTCACTGACTGGAAATGCCTTGAACTGAACAAATTGTAATTTTTTTCAAGATTGCTTTGGCCAAATGGAGGCAATAGAAGAAAGAAGACTGGAATGCCAACAGGGCAACGATTCATCCTCTGCCACCCCCAGTATATGCAGCAAAGTTCATGGAAATGCATCGTTATCCAGATACCCAGCCATGGATCAAAGCTTTTAACAAAAGGGAAATTTTGGCCTTATGATGCCGAAAGACAAAATGTCATAGAGTCCACAAAATCATAATACTTGGGTACCATGAACATCTGTGTTAAATGTAGGCCCCACTTCTAGAATGTAAAATATAAATAAATGTATAGACACGCAGGACAGTGCTAGAATCAATGATGGATACTCCCTGTGCAATTTCAATGTCAGCTGTGTTTTTATCTGTTTTATGAGCGGAATGAGTCAGAACAAGGGTAGACAGGGAGGTGGGCTGGATCATATATGATTCGTGCTCTTCTGCCTCATCTGGTGAGCAGCCTGAACCAGAGCCAAACACCATTTATCACTCCTCCTGCCAGACGCCTTAGTTCAATAACACAGAGAACAAAGGTGGGAGACAAAGATGCGCAGATGCAAACACAGATGCTGGGATGCATACATGAATATTCATAGCAGAGAGTCATGTACAGCTGATATGTATTTACAGTTCAGCATTAAATTAGGCATGTTTTTCTTGTTCATTTGCAGCTACAGTCATGTGGTTACTACACTGGTGCTCAGTTTGATTTGTGTAGAACAGTTAAAGCCCTTGTGGAAAGGAAATCACGGAGATGCATGAGACATTCAGTCGTCATTTGATGTGTAGGCTAGCTCTGGGCTATTTTTTAATTTATTTTGAATTAATAGAAATAAAAAAAGACTCAACCAGCTTAAAGCTATTGCAGCTGTATTGTATGTTGTGTCCTCAAGGTCTCTGTCTCCATGACCTTGGCTTCTGGTGGGATTGAGTGATCATTCAGACTGTCAGTAGCAGTCTGACCTTTCTCTCTCTCCGTAGAGTGACAGTATGTTTGTGATGCCACTGGACACCATCATTGCTCTGATGAATGCTCCTGGCCAAGGTCCTGACAGAGACGAAGGGAGATAAAGAGAGGGGATGGGGGAGGGCAGAGAGACACCTGATCATTGGCTATATTGGATTAAAGGATTATAGGTTGTTGCTTGGTTGTGACATTATACTATGTAGTATACATCACAGAGTATGTGATATATACTGAATATTTATTACTGAAATACAAAAACATATTTTAGCCGGATAGATATTTAACCAGGTAGTTCACTGCATAATTTTAACCTGTAGAAAAACATAAATGTAGTAGTGATGTGATTCTTTTAATTTGGCCCCTATCATGTTTCTCACTTTCTGAAGCAATTAACACTTTTTCAGGACAATGCACTGCACCCTTATGAAAGTGACTGAGATCCATGATTTTGAGGAAAATATTTAATGTTTTGAAAGAGAAAGGTTGGGGGTGAAGATGCCCCTTTAATACAGTGATTTCTTAAAGCTGACATCTTGCTGCAATTAGCCAAACTACATATTAGTGCACTTCGGTAGTGGCTTCAGCTTTTAGTTGCTGATCGCTTTTTGGTTTGGTGACAGCTGAAGATGTGCATTGTAAAAAATATCTGCCACCATTGTAAATTTATATCAAAAGATTAAGTTTTGACCCCCCCCCCCCCCCCCCCCTTCACAGTTTGTGAAGTCTGTGTTTACTATCTTACTGAGCACCACTGAGCTATTAAACTGAGTAGAACTCTTCCTCATGGTTCTATTATTTAATGAACACAACAGCATGTGGCTGGTATTGTTTTAGCCTTGTGAATCTCTATGTATGTCATCATGACAAAATGTGGTCTTGGAGACTCCTACTGTACTTACCTTCAGATGCTACCTGTAGTTTTAATTATTTTGTCAACTGTTTATATGTCTGTTTGTGGACAGGTTTGTAGCTGGGATCAAAATGAAGGCCTAGTTCAAGGATGTGTGTGGTCCTTGCAAGGGCGCTGAAAGTAGGAAAGGGACCTTTGGCCCCTGACTTTGGCATTGTGGCTGGTTTGGTTTCATCACAAGATGCTCCCTAGTTTGTGCAGCAGAACTACTACACCTTTGATTGTAGACTTTAGCTTATGAAAGGCTACAGGTAGGTATCACTAGCATATATGTAAGTGGCTTAGCGTGAGTGGGTTGTTTAAACCTGGCTTAGGTATTCAGTCTTTGTACACGAGATGCTGATTTAAGTCATCCCTGATAAGCCTTTATATGCTACTAAAATACAAAAAAGTAAAACAACACATATTTTCCCTAAATAATTCATCTTAAATCCATCCTTTGGTTTGCTTCTCTTTAATTCTCCGCCTTGCTCCTCTCTGCACGCACTTGTCACCAATGATCTCCATGCATCCCTTATGACTGAGCTCTCACTATGTTCCTCCCTGGGGCTGTCAGGTCAGGGGTAGAAATAGCAGCAGCCTCTCAGTCCCTGGGGATGCTGTCGGCCTCTCTGACCCTGGCCCTGTTCCTATCACCCGTCTGCCATAGGCTGTTTTCTCCCCGAGGCGCTCGCCACTGATTTGGAGTCAGTGGATTACACCTGTAGTCTGGTGGCTATCATTAGTAGAGTGACTCAACACCTCAGCATGGGAGAGGATAGAGGGTTGTTTGAGAGCTTTATAATGGGTTTAGAAAGGTAGAGCGTGGCTGTGTTCAATGAGAATGAACGCCTTGACACAATTAGATAGTTACATAATGTATCAGCTCCTGAGCTGATTGTTTACCTGGATTCTTTGCGTAGGTGAGACTTTCTGGCATGCACCTTGAACAAGTTCAATAACAATCCCATTCATTAAAACATACTTGTTGCAAGAAGGAAGGAATCTTTGCTATTTGCCCCGCCTCTGCCTTTTTTATTTAGGTATGTGTCCAGCACTTTGCTCAGTTTTTACAGTATGTTGCTTCTTTTATACAACGTTGCCTGCCTGGGCTGTGAAAGCAGTGGTCACACTGTGCCAGAGGTTTGTTTTGGCCGTATTTCAGAAGGTCACCATTGTAAATAAATGTCCTGTGTGTTTCCAGTAGGTGCTGGCACAGACTTGCATGTAATGCTATTAGTTCCCATTATCTCTCATTCACACCTGATGGGATCAGTGTTGCTCATTTGGTTTTATGACAAAAAAAGACTGCTTCCCTTTGCCTGGTCTCTCACACACCCGCACATGTATACAAAAAACAACTTCCAAGGGAGTGTCATTATTTGAACCAGTGGCTGGGCACTTATCAGGCAGGGTAGTGGGTCCCAGGGGTGCTGCCAGCATTGTGAGGGAAACAATGAACTAACAGAGACTTGAGTGTGGGATATTGAGAGTGGGAATTAATCATGATTGCATATTTCCAGGGCCCACACTGGAGAAAATAAACACATACAGTTATGCATTCATTTTGCCTTGCACCCATGGATGTGCTGCATGTATGCCATAAAACTCATACTGCAGCCTACACTATGCATATACTTTCGTCAAACTCGGAGCGTGCAAAGGGTGCTCAGTCTATGAAGCATGTAAGACTGTTAGACTTTTTAAGTGCTGCATGTCCTTTGGGATTCATCCAGTGAAATGGAATCAGTAGCTCTGTCACGCCAGCCCATATGCTGGTGCGGCTCCGACTGAAGCATCCTTCATTCAGCCCTTCAGGTAGACTGCTGCGGCCAGCTGGTTACCCTGCCATTATACCCTTTCTACAGAGTGTAGGACCACTCCGATGCTCCTGAAGGAGCAAAGTAAGAGACCGTGAACCCAGCTGTTCTGGCACAGGGTTGGGAGGCTAGTTGTCTCTGCTTGTGGATGCAAGAGAATCTGTTTATAGCCTACAGGAGGAGATGGACCTTTTAAAGAGCCTCTAATAGCCTAAGAGGTCTGGGATAAATTCATTTTCCTCACTCATTTAAGATCAAATTAATCTATCATTTTGACCTTTTTGCTTGTGAGAGCGCTCATTCCATTACTGTTAAGGCTGTATGTGAGAACTTGCTTTCCTGACAATGTGAAATAGCTATCAGGCGTGCAGGAGTCTGACATGTAAGCTAATGCATAATGAGGTAAGGAGATCCATCCACATTCTAACCTGACACAGCTGTGTGTGTGTGTGTGTGTGTGTGTGTGTGTGTGTGTGAGAGAGAGTGTGTATGTGTCTTTTTGTGTGTCTGCCCATATGAGTGTGTGAAAAATAGAGACAGTGGGAGAGAAAGCCTGGAGCTTACCCAGCTTACATAGGTGTCAGACCTCACAGCTTCAGAACAAGTGTTGACAGAGCTACACACTGATCTTATTGTGTGAACTGCACACAGTACAGTGTGTAGTGTACTCAGCCCTAGTTCTGCCGATGGATTGCCGCATACAATGGAGACACCTTTGAATATGAAATGCAGTTTGGTTGAGCTTAATGCTGAAATCCATTAGGCTTTTGAATTAACACAGTGTTATTATTAGATCAAATGGATGGCACATTTGCTGTGGCTGGAGACCCAGAAATGGTGATTATAGTTAGTTGGGTTCTCATCTACAGCATATGATCGACAATCATAGTGTAGGCTATAAGCTCTATTGGTTTTAAGGTTACATGATTAACCAATTACATTGTCATGCTATACCAATAACTGTCCAATCATAACTTAGAAACTGTCACCTGGCACAGCTAGCTTTGGATTTCCCTGCATGCTGAAGCGGTGTACATGGGGTTTGGGGGTAAGTGATAGACATCATACAGAGATTGGATAGTTTTTTTTACTCTCTGAAAAAACAAAAATACAAGAGCTGAAGTGTAAGGAATGGAAGGAACAGTGTGTTTCTGCTAAAAACTGCAAAAGTTAGCATGTCCGGCTAACTAACCTACTGCTATACTCTACTAGTGTACATGCACAAAACATTATTTTCCGTTTGATTGTGTTGCAAATCAGCCCCATCCATGCCCAGCACATCCACTGTGTGTAGTATTTCTGACAGAGCTGGTTCTGGATGCTACTGAAGTTAGCGCAATCTAGGATTTATTGGATCAGTGCTCCAACAAATCTGAAATAGCATTACACTTGCCAAACAAACTCTGTGAGCTCGTCCTGAAAGCCATTACATACACAACCAGACCTTACAGTTTCTCTTTGCATAGCCTACTAATTCAACAAATACAAGAATGCAGTTTACAATGATAGCTAGTCCATGTGTTTAACATGGACTAGCTGTCATTGTAAACTGCATATGTGCCGTGTAAGAATATAAAGCCTGACAAGATAGCCAGTGTTGTCAACTCGCATTAGGTCTAAAAGTCACCAGATTACATCATACACTCATCACCTATATTGGTGACGTTGTCACATTTGTCTTCAAAAGTGTGGAAAAAATTGGGTCCTCTGACAAGCTGTTAAGGGGGGTGGATTGTGATTACTGTTGCACAGGAAGGGATTACAATGGTCTAAAACATTTCTCACTTTGTCTTTGATTGGTTTGAATAAGCCACTCGATATGTCGATAGTTGTTTTTTTATAAATAAAGTCAATAAGAAGGTCTGAAAAGTCACTAAATCTAGCAAGAAAGTTGTCAAGTTTCCAGCACTGGGCATAGCACCTTGAACCGAAGGGGGGCTTAGCAAACACGTCACTTCACCTTGCAAAGTTGTTAAGTTGATCAAGTAAATGGAATATTAAATATGTGTCTTTTTGTCTTTGGCAGCTTATCACCAAGGCTCTGCGGGCAGTGAGCGAAGCTCTGGACCGATCCGGTGCCAGCGATGTCGGGAAGTATGCAAAGGAGAGGTGGTACGAGTACAAGACACCCACTTTCACGTCAAGTGTTTCACCTGCACCGGTAAGATATGGGAACTTGATCCATGACAATGCAATATAGCAAGTGTTAGAGCAGACAAACAGCTGTAGTGTTCATATAAACAGGTGTAGTTTTACAAGGTCTCCAGGCATGGGAGGTCCTGGTCATAAATGTTGTGCAGTTAAGACGGGACTCAGATTCCAGTAGTAGACTAGAAACAAGACATCTATCTTGCTCACATCCTTACCTTCTATACACAGACCCACACACACATACTGACACATATACACTCTCTATTCATCCATCACCTGGTGTACATGCTGAGTGCTACTATTAGCTCACGGTGGGGATTGGAACAGATCAGAGGTGCCTTGCAGGGGACTTAGGCTCCTGCTAAGGTAGCTTGTTATTGCGCTGCCAACTTAGAGGGGATTTTCCTTCAGTTGTATGCTGTGGTAATGAGACTGTGTCAACCGACTTTACAGTGCTACAGGTGAGCACTGCTGACCTACTGTACACTATATACAGTGTGTACATGCATCATTCACATCTTCTTACAACAGAGATAGTGTGTCATGTGTTTATCTTTTGTAACATTGTAATTTATTTATCTGTGTAAAGGGATAGTTTGTTATTTTGGGAAATTCAGGCTCATATTACTTTAAGTGTGTGGAGTAGATATAGATAATTCATTAGAAATAAATATAGACTATAGAATTAGGAGTGCAAGTACAAGATGCTAGAAGATTAAATAACAGTACTTAATAAATGTGACTTTTTTTCTGGAGCTTCAGGCTACAAGCAGTTGGAAAGTGTAAAAAAAAAATAGAAAGCTGGTGATTTGATGAATGTTTTTTGTCTTTGGCTCAGCAAGTTTGCAAAAACAACTTCTCTGCATTTGTACAGTTAAGTGCAGGCCTGAAAAGGGTTTATGACAGTCAAGTATGTGTGCATGTGCAAATCAGAAATCAAAGAACCGAGGAATTGTATTTGTCATGCTGCTGTACAGCCTGGAGCAAGTGTACTCAGTTTTATGTTAATAGTTCTATTTCCAAAGCAAAGACAGTCAGTCATGGTTACTTTCAGTCATTTGCAGATGACTTTGAAAAAAGCAACCAGTTAGATTAAGAGGAGTGTGTACTCAATAGCCATCTAATCACACCCATTTTTTGCATAATTATAGGCTAATGTGACATAATTTCTGACAAATCTTTCCCTACTTTGTTCACCAGCCATTATATTTCTCATAGACTCAATTATGTTGACATTATGTCACACTGGCTCAGTTGTATATGGCTAAAACATTATGCTTCACTGATTTAAAGGTGGAGTCTGTCATATTTTAACTTAACACCCAACAAACACACACTATCAGGGCCCTATTTTTCTTTTTTTCATCATTCTCACTCCCACTGCCTTCCTCATTATGCATCCATGGCCTTTCTGCTGTCCTGTGCCCAAGCAAGAAAGCAACTCTAGCTGTTTGGCTGGAATAGTTTTGTGTGGCTCCATCTGAGCCACTTTGTTTGTTTCCCATTTACAGAGCTAGGGCTGTGTATGAACACTGGATTTTTTTTTTTCAGTACACACATAGAACGGACAGCTCGCAGGCTGTGAGAAGATATTCGCTGAATTTGGCAAAAAGTGTATTTGACTGAAATTGCTGACTCCACTAAGTACACTAAACATTTATTAAATATAACCTTACAGGATGTAGGTTGGGAGAAATGCACCGTCATATGATTGGACCAGCCACTGTATAAATAGGTCAGATCTTGGACTGTTCGGTCCGAGCGTCATAATTATTTACCCCATGAATCAACTAGACTTAAAATATAGCTTAACAATTCATCAGAATTTTATTGAGATTGCAATAAAGACCAGTGTAATATCCAATGGCAGGTGTTGTCATATTTGGCAAGGCAAATCTCTTTCTACAGGCTTAAAAAAAATCTTTAGTAGTTTACAGATCCTCAGATCCTATTTTAAGTATACTTTCAAAAAAAGTGAGAATAATGATGCAAAAACAATAATTCCTTCCAATATTATAAATCATATCGCAATTGCAATGTTTGTTCAAATAATATTATTTCCAAATGGAAATGGAACATCCAGCCCAAGCTTAAAATAATAATTAATAGTTTTTCAAAATAATTTTAGTTGAATAGAGATATCAGATTTCCCTTATGAATATTGACCTATTCCATATTTGAATAAACCTGTTGATGAATTGTCTTCATATTTTACAGATTTATTCTTAACTATTATTAAATATCTTTTGAGCATTTTCCTAGGATACCCTCCTGGCGTCTCAGTACTGTAACATTTCTTTTTATACATGTTGTATTTTATTCAAATGTCCCTATTCGTACATCCTTCAGCCCCATATACATATACTGTATTAAACAAAAATAGTGAAATAAGTCCAGTCCAAAACTGGCAGTTTTTGACTTCTGTGTAGCAGCTGTTGTCGAGGAGAAGAAGCTGAGTAAGTTGTGTTTATTCCTGCATGAGCTGCACTCCACTGTTGTACTGCTGAGAGCTGTTATACTGTAGATAAACTCACTGAAGGCTATTCATTGGAGGGCTGTTGTTACATGCTCCCTACGAGTAGCCGTCACACACACACACACACACACACACACACACACACACACATAAAAACCCATGTATACAGTGCACACATACACACATGGATGTGCACTCAGCCATACGAGCGTGCACATCCATACATGCGTGCACGCTCGCTGTGGTTGTGAGGGGTTGCTGTGGTAACGGTGTGAAGGGGCACCCGGGCCCTGGTTGGTGGATATTCTCAGCATCTCTATGGTGCTATTAACCAATAGGACGGCTCTATTCTGTGCCCCAGAGAAAAAGGGGGGTGAACACAGGAAGCGAGCAGAAAAGAGAAGAAGAGGGGGGATGGGGGTGCTGTTTGTGTCGCCTAAACATTACATCATCACTTGAGTGTAATACCAAGCTGATTCTCACTTCTTCCTTTTCAATTCCCTCTCACTCGCAGCAGCAGCATAGTAATGGAAAACTGTCATCGATGAGCATCATGTTAAATACACCCATCAGACAGCCCTCCCCTCTCATGTTCCAGAGAGCTCTCCTCATCCCATGAGGCAATGGGGCATCATTGTGCGGCCAGACTCTGCCACATCCCTGTCCATAATATGCTCTCCTGTATGGGCCTCTGCAGAGCCAGCACTTTTCTAAAGCTTTTATTGTCCGGTGTCTAAACCCCCTCACACACAAACATGTTGCATGTTCTTTTCAACTTCATACACTCAATCTATTCTCTATTGTCGGCGCCTCTATTCTCTGCTATTCATTAGTTCCCCTGTATATTTTCCGTGGCTGAATGGTTGCAGTAGCAGGATTTAAGATTGAATTTCTATATTTTCTTCTCTGTTGTTTTTTCTCTCAGTTTTACCCTCTCTCCTTCTGTTTCTTTCTCCCCTTCTTTCTTGATGACAGTCACCCAAGCATGAAATCAATTTCTCATCTTGGGACAGGATGACATTGGCATGCGGGGCGTGCGATTTGGAGGCTAATGGCTAAACTGTATTATACCATGGCGCCAGAGTGACAATCCGCTGTCAGCTGCCAATTGCCTTATCTGTGGGACGTGTTTATAAACTGTGTGACTGGGGCTTGTTTCAACATTTGGTTTCATTCTTTGCTGGGCTTTTCTTTTCTTCAAAGAATCAGCGTCAGGTTATTGACCTTGACCAACGATATTGTGTGTGCCTCAGTCCATTCATTTACACTGGAAATCCATGACATAAAATCTTAGTTATTTCCCCCATTTTTCCTCCATCCCCTGTTTTTTTCTTTCTGTCTGCTTTTTCCTCAAAAGGGCTGACGATGCCCCCGCTGAATAGATCACGACCATACAGCCTTAAACAGTCACACACACACACACACACACACACACACACACACACACACACACACACACACACGCGCACACACTTTGTGGGCGCATACTTCCATTTACAATGCAGAAATACGTCCAACCGTCCATCATTTCATCCTCCCTCTGTCTTTCCCCACCCTCTATCAAGCCACATTACCTTCCTTCTGACACATTATCATAATTCCTCTCTCATGCATTAGTCAGAAGAAGAGCAGATCGCTAATCATGTGCATTTAACCTCTCATCTGAACCCATTATACAGCAGCTGATTATAGCACGAAGTAGCAGCCACGCAATCAGCTCAAGAAAGAAGTCTGTGGAAAATGCTGAAGACAGAAGCCAGCTCACAGATTGATGCATCAACTCCAGACACAGAGAAGGCAGTGGGGGTGTATGTGTGTATCTCGTAGCACTTCTCAGTGTAGCAGTGGGCTGTACAGTATGGATAATGTGGTGTTGTATTACCGGCAGACGGGCTGACTCGTGCATACTGGCCTAATGACATAGTGACCACATTTATCCCGCCTCTGAAGCATAATTGGCACTCTTGGATTCCAACAGAAACAGTGGGGCCTGTCAGTGGCACGAGCGAAATGCTAACACACACATAAATCACACACAAAGGCTAAGATGTGCGCGTGCAGGCGACTCACAGGAAAACACAGAAACAAATATACAACTGCAGACTGACAGAGATGCAAACACAGGAGCACATTCGCACATAAACTGCCATGCTGCTCCCAGTAGTTATTTATTTTCTCAGAGAAAACAGATTTTTCTCATAAAACAGTGCTGAAGGGAATAGCAGATATACACAGACAGGTCAGATAAATACTTGACTGCTCTGCTAATGCTCCATTTCTAGCCGGTATTCTCACCAGGGCTCTTGTGAAATTGCAGCATCTTTGTCTTTCTCTCTGCAGACCTTTTTTCAGTCAGTTCAGCCTCCCTTTGGATGCCATTAGCCCCCATCACTCAACCTCTGTGTTAATAACGTCGACCTACTGTACTGTGCCGCCGTTCTGTTCTCTGAAGGCAAGGGGCAGACTGAGATGGAGAGAAAGATAGAGAGGGGAAGGCGGCAGAGGGAAAAGACAAAAAGCAAGAGGAGTAAAGAGAGAAAAAAAGAAAGAGAGGTTATACAAAAAGAGACACACAGCACAGAAAAAAGTGGGGGGTTACAGGGAAGGGGAGCTTCCTGTAGCTATAGCAACCGCTGGTACGCTGGTCCAATCACCACGCCAATGCCTGGTTGCTAGGGAGAGATTCCGGCTGAGAGCGAGGGGAGCGCGGCAGGCAGCGGCGCTTTTCCCCGACGACTCTCCAGGATCCGGGATAGATGACAGGGATTATTCCTCCGCTTGTCTCTCTCAAGCGTCTCCGTCCTGAGGGATTTTCACACACTGACGCCCTGCCTATTGTCTTTAAGTGTGTATGTGTGTGTAAAATGGTGTGTGCCACGGTGAGGTAGAGCTGCTTAAGTGTCTGGCTCAGTGAAGGAGTGATTTCTGAATGATAAAGAGGATCATTAAGCGGCGAACCCGCGGCTGTGTTGGAAAAACACACATACACACACTCTCAACCAGTACATCTGTACATGGAGCATTTTTATTGCTTTTCACAAGGCTTTATCTCCCTGTGTGTGCATAAGAGGTCTCATTCACGCCTATTTTCCCCTCAGCTGAGTGTCTTATCAGCCCTCAGAGGGTTAAAAGCTGAAGGCCTCAGCAGCAGGGCTGGTCTGCTGGTATGAAGGGACTCCACTGGGCAACCATCTGTCTCTATCAACTACCGTAGCCAAATGCTAGGGGGACCCTGTCACTCATGCACGATTTCTCCCTGCTTCAGCCTTCAGCTGCCTCTCTCTCCCCTCTTGCCCTTTTCTGCGACCACATCTCCGTCTGTTTTCTGTGTCTATTTTTTTTTTGTTATAGCTCTGCCAGCGGCATGGCTCGAGGGATGTCAGTGTCAGTCGGTCAGTCTACCACTTTGTTCCATATTGAAATATCTCAACAACTATTGCATGGGTGGCATTAAATTTCTGTCCAGACACCAAGTGTTTCCCCACAGGATTTTGTGAGACTATGGTGGGTGACCTCAGCCCCTCTAGGCATGTTCCAATGGAAGAAAACTTCTACAGTTTCAAGTTAAATGCATCAATATGGTGCATTTTGAGAGCAACATTCAAGAAGCTAAATCTAACTTTTACTCTCGTAAACAGTTTAATCATAAACATATTGGATGTACAGATGTGGGTGGTGGTGACATGGCAAAAAAGTCACATACACACAAAGCATGGTAAATGAGATGGGGTCCGGTTAGATGAGTTGCTGACCTGAAACACTGAGGACACCCCCCCCCAGTTGACATGCTGGGAGCAGGGGGCTCCGCCCCCCCTCCAGGGACAAAGGCCACCATGAGCACTAAGTCCACAGCCTTGGGAATAGGCAAGGTCAAGGCACGATGCTGTAAAGCCCACAGCCAGAGCCTTGAGCCACGTTCATCCCTGGTCTTTCCAAGCCGACCTAGAGCTGGCACCATCATGGAGGAAATGCTGAGGTGAATCCATTGACTGGGCTCACCCCACCCATTGAAAAGTGTTACAATATTTGCTATTAATGATAAAAATGTGGCGGAACAGTTAATGGGAAACACTGCTTGTGGTCCCCAGATCCTTACTTTGGAGATAGCCTGACTTTTTACATAATAATTTTTTGGTTTTGAGTTGTGGTGCAGATATTCAACATCCAAAGATGAGAATTTCTTTTTAAACCAGGTAGACCTTACCTGACCTGAACCTGACATTTATTGTTCCCAAACGATGAATCCTAATGGCTTTAGTAGTTCCCTGACTTTTCCTCAACTGTCACCAGCAACTTTTGGTACATAGTGAAATTTCTTAACACCTAATGGATGGCTTTTTATGAGATTCAAGTTCCTAATAAGATTGTCTTAACTTTAGTGATTGATCTAGTTTCATCCTCAGGTTAACATGTGTCACACTGTGAGTTATGAGCAAAATTAATTGAACATCCACATTAGCCTCAGCTTTTCTTTGTGTGAAGTGCTAACTGGCAAATATTAGCATGCTAACACGCTTAACTTAAACAGTGAGCTAAAATAGTAACATGATAAACACTAGAATGTGAGAATTGTCATTGTGAATGTGCTGATTTTAGCATTTTGCAGAAAGCACCAAGCCTAAGCACAGGCTGACAAAGCTGCTAGTGTGTTTGTAGACTCCTCTTCCTGTCTGTCTGACCACCTCCTCTCTCACCCTGTGATTTGGCACAACTTGAGAAAACACATTATTTACTCTTGAAGTGCTTCCTCCTGTCAGAGGGGCTCAGATCCAGGGGACAGGGGGGAGGGCAGAGGAGCCTGGGCCTCATGTTGGTAGCACAGATGTGGGGGTGAATAGGTGAGTACCTCCCCTGCTGAAACTTGTCACTGCCCCGCCACATACATGCCTCTCTGCTAAACTGTGGCTGCCCCTATTACTATGAAAAAAGCCTTGGAAATTAGCACAATGTTGACAGTCATGTAAAACAATTAGAATGTGCAGTGGGGCTACTTTGAAGTACTGTACAAAGCATGTCCATTTACTTAATAGCACATTATGAAGACCTAACAGTAGCATAATGAGCTGTGGTAGGAGTCACAGTGAGAGAGACTTCGAGGGGAAGGGGAAGAGAAGGGAGATTTTGGGATATAAAGGGAGGGTTGCATTGAGGTGCAGTCTTGCAGTGAGAAAAGACGGCACAAATTGTGATAAAGTGGAGACCTTGTGCTCAGAACCACAAAGATTTGGAAGCAGTCTTGAAACGGAAAGACAGAGAAAGAGAAGGGGAGGAGGTGGGGTTGTCAGCACTATTTTGGGGTTCCGGCCCGGGCCGACTTTGAGAAGGGAATTTTAATTGCGTCTGTTGGCTGGAGATAAATACCCAATCACGCGGACCCCCTGTGGGTGCCTAATCAGTGCGGTTCTAATGACCACAGCTGCAGACACCGGCCTACATGCTAACCTCTAATCACTAGACTTATGATCCCGATGCTTACTTCCTACGTTGCCAAAAAAGAGCAATATGAAGGAGAGAAGCAGCATCTTTTAGCTCTCCTCATTAGAGCGCCATTCAGGGAAAGATCATATAATGTGCAAATAGATGAAATGAAGTCTTTGATCTAGTTTAGTCTCGCAAAGCTCATTATGTTTGGATTTAGAGAGCTAATTGATGAAACATCCGACGATGTCTCTGTAAAATAACACATTGTTCTTATATAAACAAAACTTTTTATTAACTTCTCCATAATTATGATTTTCCACTCAAGCTGTGTGTGCTTTCCCACGAGAAGCAACTGTATAAATCCCAAAAGCCACTCGTAAGACAGTGAGACAGGCCAGGCTGGTTCTAAGTTGGTTGTTTGGGCTGTTTTTTTTTATGGGTGGGTGTCCACGCCATGTGGTGCTGGTTGTGCGGCTGTAACCAAAGCCTTTCTTCTCAGAGCCAAGCTAAGCCACGTCTCTGCGGCAGAAGAGACACCAAGCTCTGACCCGGCTCCACCCACTGTGCTGGTATCTGTAACATGTGGAGGAACAAGTCTGTTTAATGGTTGCAGCTAAAATGAGAGAGCCTGGAAAGTAGAGGGCTTGCTTGCTCATAGGCTGTATAAATGCAGTCTCTAATAGGGGGCTTTGAGGAATGGTGCAACATCTTGAAGTTGCATTTACCTTTGGTTCTATGAAGGTGAACTTACAGGTGCAAATGCATGAAAACCCCTTTTTTAAAGCATTTTTTAAACAGTGCATAATCTGGGCACAAAGTAAGACACAGAGGCAGAGGGGTGGTATTTTGGCAGAAGTGGCCCAAATCATTTTTTTGCTCATATGTGACCCTTTATAACAGTGTGAACAGCACAAATCACATAGAATCTGATCATTTCAAATCTTCAAATGTTATTTCAAACCTCAGATACAGGTCTGATGTTTTCCAATGCGACCTTAGTCTGAACACTCATGTCGGTTTTCAAGGGACTTTTACATCACTCTAGACAATCAACACAGTTCTGTCACTCAGACATGGTGACTGTGAGGTAGACAGTGGAAGGACAGTGAGGTGATAGACTTCAGAAGTATTTGAGGTGACAATTCTTTGCAAGCTAAAGTCGAGTGTCGTATCGTAAGCAGTCTGTGTTTGAAAGTGTATTGAAAGAAATGGCCAAGTCACGATCCCACCACTCCTGGCTTCAATTCCTCATCCACACAAACCTCCATACAGAAATAGCAGCCATTGCTCCAACCATTGTTGCTCTCTTATCTTCATTCATTTTCTGGTTATCATCTGCTCATAACTGGCTTCTACAATATACGCTGACCTCAGTAGCCTCCATGTTTACTTCTGTACAATGCATGCTGCGAGTGACCTCTTTGCTATTGCTCCTCTGTGCATGCGGGTCAGTTCAGGGCCATGAGCAGTTTACACTGGAGTTTGATACAGGTCACTTTTAAAAAACAAAAAATCTGAGCAAAAACATCTGAATTGAGCTTTAAGACCTGCACTCTGAAGTCTTTATTAATCATATTTGTGTTTTGGTCGTAACATGATCAAACCAATCATAGTGTCATCTCCCATTCCCTTTAACAGCCAGATATTGGAGAAGCAAACAGTTTTCTGCCTCTGCTGTCTCCCAGCTTTCCCCAGCTACAACTCTTATTATCTACTTAGTTAAGGGAACAACTTTTGTTATGTATGTCACATATATACAGCTTATGTGAAAATGATGTGGTCTTGTCATTGCTAATGGGAACTGAGAAATTAAATTTGAATCATTGTTGGTAAAAACTGACTTACGTTATTGTGAAAACTTGATCAGATAAATGTTTTTTGCCACCACAGAAGGTTTCAAACTGATTTGAAGCAGTCATAACATTTCGTTCACAGTCAAACCACAACAAAACCAAACGTGCCACCACATCCTCCAGACTCAGGGACCTAGCTGTCTCTAGGGCAACTGTGGAAGGTTTACGTCTCCTATGGCAACTGAGGAAGGGGGGCGTCCTCTGCACGGCATCCAGCCAATCGTCCAGTCAGAAGAAAACAATATGATTAGCCAGAACAGGTGAACCATCCAGCCTGCCTATCCAATCCAGTCTGAGCAGATCCAGTCTGCTGGCTCTGATTTGGTCAGACGTCCATATGCTAATGAAGTGCATTAGGCTAATTGAGCAGATTCCAGTCATTTGAAAATCAATCCGGGCACAGATTGAAAAGCAAATCATTTTGAAAGGGAGAAGGCGGAGAGAGAGGAGAAAGAACATTACTTCCATTTACTTTTAGAAGATTAAAAACATTTTTTATTAAATTAATGCAGTGAACCATTTCAAGACAAAATGTTTTTTTTTCTCTTCCCACAAAGAAGAGTTGAGTAGATGTGGAAATATTTACTCCTCCATTCCCCTTTTCCACAAAGGCATCAGATAGCCTGTGATTTGGGTTTCTGGTAAGAGCCTTAGTTAGTCTGGTTTAAAATGCAGCAGGGACACTTTTTGAAGCTCTGTGCCATTGTTCAGTGGTTCTGGAAATGTGGTTTGCACGCACCGAGCACGCGCTCTCTCTCTCACACACACACACACACTTTTAAAAACAGTCTATTTTAAATCTTAGCTCTGGTCTTCCTCATGCATCCCCTTTTCTCATTCCTCCCTCCTCTTGCAGCCGCCTTGCCTTGATGCCAATGACCTGTCGCAATGATAAAGATCCATCATCATATCTCACCATACACACTGTCCTATTTCATCATCCTATCTCTGCATACGCATGGTGCCATCTCATCGGGGATGGATTTATGTGTTTCCATCCTCCTGTGGGAGACGAGATTGTTTTGTTTTTAAGTGAGGGCCCATTGATCTTTTATTACACCATTAAGTCAATACGCTCCACTCATAAACAGCTTGAGATTAAATGAGCCCCTTTGAAGGGTTTATGTGCGTGTGTGTGTCTGTCTGTGTCTGTGTGTCGGTGAACTCTCAGCCTGCCAGCATACACTGAAAGCTGGTGGCTATAGGGAGCCAAATTTAGCCTGTGGCAGCAACTTTAGTCTCTATAGCTTGGCTGGGAAGGAGCCATTTATTAACAGCATGTTCTTGGTATTCAAGGTGCAAGCAGGATGATGCACTGTGGAGTTTAAAATGTGTACTGCTGTACGATCCACCTATATTTAATGGCAGTTTGTTGCAAGCAGTTGGACCTGATAGTGTTAGCCTCATGATTAGCAGTTTTCCATGTAGATTATATTTCCATTTTTTCATGCTGTATAGTAATCAGTGGTTTGGCTTCAGTATAAAACCAATATATGTTTTCTATGTATGTATTTTTTACTGGATGCAATACTTCTAAAAAGCTCACCACAGTCAGATCATTTACCAGTTACAGGAGATAGTTTGTTGAAGCAGTTGAGACGTCTACAGCTTTGGTCACATGTAAATGCTTCCATCATGTCATACAGGAAATGTATGCTGCACTGCTGCCAGGTATAAGAGTTGTTCTCTTTCCCGGTAGTCCAAGCTGTACTCAGGTTATTCGTCTCTCTGCTGTCTGGTTCTAATGTCTTGAACATCCGCTGAGTCTACCAGTAGCTGGTGTTTAGAGCCTCAGATCTTGTTTCCAATCCATGACCCGTTTCCCATGAGCTGCAGGCTTATCAGGAGCATCTGAGGGTTTCTACACTTAGAATCTGCTCTTCATGTCTGAGAAAACCAGAAGTCCAGTCATCTTTTAGGAATCATTTAGGTGAGAGTCCCTGCTCAGTACAGAGTGTTGTGTTGCACCACCTTCTTGTTCAACCTTAATACCTTGTAGCAGATTTTGAAGCAGAAAGTGACATTTCAGTAATAGTTTTGGGAAACGCTGACTTACTTTTCCCGGCCAAGAAAAAGTCTGGCACATAATACCTTCTAAAACACCAATGAGAGGTAAAAGGTGTTAGTTAATGAGCATTATAAGTACTGGACAGAAGAAGATAGAAACAGACTGGTTCCGTCCAAAAGTAACAAACCCCACCTGGCAGCACCTCTTACAATCTCACAATCTTAGTTTGGCAGAAAGGATTATGATGGAGGATTTAGTGTCAAAGTATGCAAGGATCCCGCTATTAAAGAGGGAACACAAAAATACATCTGGAGCAACTAATTGTCATCCCCAACCAATCAGAGTTGGTTTCAAGTTGGGGCAGTGCTTTTAAGCAGGAAAAACATGGCTTTCTGGTCACAAACTTTCTGAAAACATTTGAGGTGAGGACTAGGGAACATAGTAACAGAATCTTGATTCATATTTGATCAGCACTGTCTAGTTTGACAGTTTGATGGATGTCAGTCATCATATCTGCCTTAAATGAGGTAAATGGTTGTGAGTGGCTGGGCGGAGTCCACACTGGATGGAAATCTGTCTGAATGGGAGAATAACCAGATGCGTCTGCCAGAGCAAATAAAACATGAGCTTGGTAGATTCCAGGCTAACCATCAATATCTTTTCTTGTAAAATTGCTGGTGTAATCAAGAAAACCATTGTTGTTTTATTGGAAAAATGTCCTCACCATGGCATCCCCTATTCCTATAGTTTGAGGTTTTCAGCTGATTTTGTTATCATTGCTAGGTGTGTCCCTGTTTTCAGTTTGTATGCTAAGAGAAGCTAACTAGCTGCCAGATCAAGCAAATAAGTATATTTTTGCCAATATATTGACCTCACCATTCTGTTGGGGGTAACTCGTTGGTTCTGCAGAGCTATTATGACTGTAGTTGTGTTATGTGGTAACGATAGTTGGGGAATAATCAAACGTCAAGGCTCTCTTGATGCTAGTTTAAAGTATTTCTCGCTTAATACAATCTTTTAGAAATAGAGATTTTTTATAGATATGCAAAAAAATATATCTGTTTACCACAGCATTTGACCTTCCTCAGTGCCATGTGTCAGGTCGCAGTATTTTTTCCAGCCAGAGGTTACAATAACTGTCAACTTCCTGTTGGTTAACCGCATAGACTGGGAGAAACCAGAGACCAGCAACCACACTGGCCACTGATCTGTGAAACGCCTCTTAGCTATACTGTTACTCCCACTGGAATTTACTCTCAGCTACATGGCAAGGGACTGTAGCATACATTGTCTACTTAGGATACACAATATATGGACACACATACACACACCGAGCACTCACCTTGTGCATGCACAGCAAATGATTTCGGTGCCTTCCCCATCTGTAATGAGACTGCAGCTGATGTCCTTATGATGCTGGGAACTTGCGGTCTGTTGTTTTGTCTCCGTCTTCACATTGTTTAGCACAAAATGACTTTTCCACTGATTATATCATTATATTCCCATCAGAGCAAATTGGCTCACCACTGTCTGGAGCGGAATAACTTCCCTCGCAGTCATGTGTGAAGACAAACATACACACATTGCAAACAAGCACACAGCTGCACACAAACAGGTAGAAAGGAGGGTGCTTAGACTGAGAAAATATATCAGTGTCTTCAGCCTAACACAAATAGGATTTGTAAAACACAAGCGCTGCTGAGTGTTTTCTGATTTGATTTTATACATGATATCCACCAGTTAGAGCAGATGCTTTAGTGTTTTAAGTGTCCTGATTTCTCACTTCCTCTCACCTGTTCTCTCCACAGTGTGTAACTGTGATCTGGCACGATCAGGCTTCTTCCAGAAGAAGGGCGAGTACATCTGTACGGCAGACTATCAGCGCCTGTACGGCACACGCTGCGACCGCTGTGACAGCTTCATCACAGGGGAGGTGGTCTCCGCTCTGGGACGCACGTACCACCCAAAGTGCTTTGTCTGCAGTGTCTGCTGGTACACATGCACACACACACACACACACACACACACACACACACACACACACACACACACACAAACATACTGTACACACACAGACACACACTATCCTGACAGTAGAACTAATGGTTGGGTAATAATACGTGCACAAAGTCCAACATTTACCCTACTTTTTAGCTTTGTTTTGGTCCTAAAGAAATAATCTGGTTCTTAAGCTGCCAAATGCTCCACTATATTCACCAGCTAGTTTCTTGTCAAATCAATGAGTATGACACCGGTTATAGTGATCACGTCTGTTTGGATCAAGTTGATCACTATACACGGATGACTCTCTTTTTAGTCCTGTTTTGGTCTCCACCACCTTCACCATCTGCTGCCTGCTGTGACTGGAATTGAGGTTGACGAGAGCCGTGTAGACTCAACCAAAACCGTGAAGCTATGAGGGCGTAATACCAAAACAATACACTGAAAAACACTAACAAACATCACTGAGCTGATTGGAGAGTTTTTCATGACAGGCAACTCCTTTCATATTATACACAGTTGTTAGATTCACCATTGATATAAAAATTAGTGCTGGGCAACGTTTACAATTTTTACTTTAATTACATCGTTATGCGCAAAATTCTATAATGAATTCAAAAGTAGTGCACACTATATGTAAAAAAAAAAAAAGTACAATAACATCTGGTTTGCAAACACTTTAAACAAATAAGGTGCTTTTTAACAGCAGTATTCCCTTCACACAGAAGAAGTTAATATACTTCTTGTAAATCTCAACATAAAAATGAATGTAATCAGATCATGATTTGTTGGCATCAACAGTGTATTGCATTTAAGTGATACTTCAGACTTGAAGCACTCCAGTGATAAGAAAATTAAACTTTGCAGTGGTTACACATAATTTTGGTTCTATCAACTCCGCCATCTGGAAGAGATTTAAAATGTGAAACTCATACATTATATAGATCCATTACACATAGAGTGAAATATTTAAAGCCTGTATTTCTTGTAATTTTGATGATTCTGGCTTACAGATAATGAAAACACTAAACTCAGCGTCTCAGAAAATTAGAATATATGATATTTTCAACACAAATATCAGGCTTCTGAAAAGTATCTTCATTTCTATACATCAATACTTGGTTTGGCTCCTTTTGCATGAATTACTGCATTAATACTTGGTGGCATGGAGGTGATCAGCCTACGGCACCATATTGCTTTTATCTGCTAAATGACATGTAATGTAATGTAATGTAATGTATAGCAGCCTTCGGGTCATCTGTGTCTGGTGTCTCTCACCTTCCTCTTGACAATAGTCTGTGGATTCTCTATGGGGTTCAGGTCAGCCAAGTAGGTTTGCCAGTCTAGCCCAGTAACACCATGGTCATTGAAGCAGCTTTTGGTACCTTTTCCAGTGTGGGCAGGTGCCAAGTCCTGCTGGAAAATGAGATCAGCATCTCCAAAGAGCTTGTGGAAGCATGAAGAGCTCTAAAATGTCCTGGTAGATGGTCCACTGTGTTTTTTGAAGTCCACAGTCAACGCAGCCAACACTAGCAGAGGACATGGCCCCAAATCACCACTGACTGTTGACTCCAATATTGAACTCGTCCACAATATTCTAATTTTCTGAGACACTGAGTTTTGGGTTTTCATTATCTCTAAGCCAGAATCATCAAAATTACAAGAAAAACAGGCTTGAAATATTTAACTTCATGCATAATGAATCTATATAATGTATGAGTTGAAATGATTGATAAAAAATATTTTTTCATGATATTCTAATTTTTTGAGATGTACCTGAGTTTGGTACCTGCTGCCCCATTTTTTGTCCCTGCCAGTTCTTTTCTGTTCCGGTTCCTGCAGCAGTCTTAGGCCCGCCCCAAATGCTCTCATTGGTTGAGTTGAGACGCGTGATGACGTCCATCCACAGCCACTACTGATCAACATCCACCCCTCCTGTGACTCATGTTTTGTCTGTATGTGCATTAAGAGCCAGTGAGCAATGGACTTTCGAAGTAATAATAATAATAATAATAATGTGAAAAAAATGCGTTAATGCAAGATAAAATAATTGATTAATTTGTCTTGCCCAGCCCTAATAAAAAATATTGATTGGTGCAGCTTTAAAACGCAAGATTAGCCAAAAGCAAGGGTTTCAAGCATATTGCCTACTCCTAGTCACACACATTTACCCTGGCACTTAAGCACAACAGCCTGTGTGTATTTAATGCATTACTTCATCACTTCTTTATCTGTGCTGCTCTGTATCTGCCCTTAACTGTGATGAAGCACAAAAGTACTGATTCATTAGTGAAAGTGGTCTTTAGAGGACGGGGAACAGAAGATTCATTATGGAGCTACTGAATAAGAAACGTATGACTGCTTTCTGCCTCATGGCCATGAAATCCTTTCTCAGCTGATGCTTCACAAGTTGCATCTTTCACAACTAGAGAGGCAAAGGTGACTCATTTCTTAATAGTGAGTTTAATTATGTCATTCAGCTCATGATTCAGTCTTATCTCAGCTCCTGAATGTCAATAACTGTCTGATTGGAAAGCTCTGGCGGCCTGTCGTTTTGCTTAGTCGAGGCACGATTTCCAAAAAGAGAGCTGACCTGGTGTTTCGCGCTGTTAGCTTTAGAAAAAGTAGGCCATCTCTCCTCTGACCTCCATCAGTGTTCGTGTTAAGCTCCTCCTGAATGAAGTAAGAGTCAGCATCCCTGTTGGCCCCTTTCCTCATTTTATTTCACCATTTCACTCTTCCTGTCGCTCGCCCTTTTTTCTTTCTCTCTCATGCCCCCATTCTTAAAAACTCCCTGCTCAGTGTTTGTTTTGCTCTTCCGCCGCTCCCTGTCTGTCTGTTTGGATGTGCTATAAGGTTTACATAAGAGCAATGGCCCCTTACCTCCCTCCAGGAGAGCTGTGTTTGTCTGTTGTTGTGTATCTGCTTGACATTGGCTGATAAACATGCGGTCATGCCCAGCAGCCGTGGGCGAAAAAAAATGAACTGACACCAACTGGCCGGAGACAGCCAGTGGAGCAGTCCTGGCAGTGACGGGGATGTTTGTGTGTGTGTGTGTGTGTGTGTGTGTGTGTGTGTGTGTGTGTGTGTGTGTGTGTGTGTGTGTGTGTATGTGGAGTGAACTGGAAGAGACAGCGAGAAGCCAAAGGGTGAATCTCTTCTTTCTTGCTCCGTCTGCCCTCTGTCACATCGCTCTTTTTTTGTCCCCCCTCTTTTTTCTTCCTCCTCCTCTGTCTTCTCCTCTTCCTCAGCATTACTGTCATCATTCTCCTGTCCTTAATCACATCCCATCATCTTCCTTTATGTCTTCATCACCATCCCTCTCTTTCTCTCTATTTGTCATCACAGCCTCGGCTCTAACGAAAGGCACATTGTAAGTTTCACTTTTCCCTGCTGTTGTTTTTTAAGAAAACAGCAGTGATCAAAGCCAGAGGGCATATCCCAAAAGCCAGGAATAGCTTCACTTCTGTGACCAGTTTAGGAAAAAGAGGAGGGGAAAAAAAAACATGCATTAAATATGTAAACAGAGTAAATTTTTAAAGCACTGAGAAAGGCTGACAAGGCAAGAGTGTCTTGAGGGATCGAGAGCAACACACAGGTAAAGACAAGGTCAAATGCACACTCTTCTGCACATGACAGCATTTCCTGTGCTTAAGTTGGACCATAGACTGAGACGTCTATGGTCGGGCGCTTATACGTGCAAGATTTAGCCTGTCATGTTAAGAAGAGGATACAGATAGAAAACTGGAACTGAAGACTAGAAAAGTCTGCCCGAGGACATGAGAACAGCTGGAAGTGTTGAAATTTTAAAACATAAACTTAAAACCTACCTATCGAGCTTTGAATTTGAGTAAGTAACAGTTTATTGGCTTTATTTATATGATTTTATTCACTTTTTTATTGTATTTTCCTTGTGAAGTTTTACTCAACTTTATTTCATATGTTGTTTTTCTGTTTTCTGTTTGTTTTTTCAGGGCTCTCAATCAATTTTGATAAATTAACTAATTAATCACACAATTTTCTGTTATCAATCCTCCTAAGACTGAAGGTTGTAATAATGCGTTTTTGTCTGTAAAGGGGAGACTTGTGGGTACCCATGGAACCCATTTTCATTCAGATATGTTGAGGTCAGAGGTCAAGGGACCCCTTTAAAACTCACCATGACAGTTTCCCTTGACAAAATGTATTTTTTCCTTGAGCTTTATTTCACTCGCAAGCCATTTTAATCATTCTTATTGTCTTGTGTTTATTGGTCTCTAATTGTTAAATTGATTTAGGCTTTTTTATATAGTGTCACTTGCCATCAAGACAAGTTTGAACTGCATGAAACACACTGTATGAAAGGTGCTATACAAAAAAATCTTTGAATGATTGATAGAAAACGTGTTGCTCTTGACGGTTAAAAAAGTTTACGAACAGATGGTTGACCTTGGGATTAATTGAAGGGGCAAATTAGAATGAATCCTAAATGAATTGTACCCTTGATCTGTTTTCACTGACTTGTGTCCCTTTCAGTATTTAGCTGGGCCTTTGTTGGATAATTTGTGTGATGAAATGTCTCTGCTGGCTCATCTGCTTTAGTCATTTGTCCTTCCTTTTTGTTTTATGTATGGTTGTTGCCCTTGTTTGAATAATATAAAAGCACAAAGGAGCAAACCTAGAATACGTTATGTGCCTGATGCATGCATATTTGGACAGTAAGTTGTAAGATCGCTCCCTAGAAACACACTGTATTGCTCACAACCTCTGCTCCTATATATTGCATGGGCCTTTACAGTAGACATGTTTGCCTCTGTACATCTCTAAGTGCGTACATGGATGTACTGCACTCCTGTGTGCTGACTGTGAGCTCTGCTGGAGACTCTAGCCTCCCTCTGGGTCTTGGCTCTGGCTCCAGGCCTCGGCGGGGGAGTAAAAGGATTACTGCCATCTATGTCTTTTAAACAGCCTTCCCTAAGCCTTTTAGCTCCCCATTCATTCTCACATCCTCCCCAGTCATAAAGAAATCAATCTGACTCTTTCGAAGACGCTACCGACGAGGATCGAGAAACAAAACGGTGCATCACGATGTAGTAAATTTGATTTCATAGACTCTGCTGTGCTGCCGTGTACGCTGCTTGTTTGCAAGTGTGTGTACAGTATTTACTCTTCTTAATCTTGGTTAAAGCGGCGGAAGAAACACTGGACTGGTAGCGCCAGCTGTGCAGGGAGTGAGCGAAGCGGAGCAAGCTGGGCGGACATTCTGAGAGAAAAAGAGGCGGCTGAGATCAGTATGCACTCCACATGGCCTCCCTAATAAGTTTTCATTGTCACTGAGAGAGACAGTTTTCTTTTAAGAAGCCAATGGCAGCGTCACATTATCGCCTCTTTAATCACAGAGCAGCCAGGTGCTCCTGCAACAATCAACGTCCTATTAACCCGTCGCCTCGACTGTTTGGAAATGTATTTTCAGGTTCATAAAGGATGTCAGACTGTATTTAGTTTGTGTCAGCAGGATTATGGCCTGTCTGTCACCCAATCATGTTCCTGCCAGCACCCATTTGTTATTTCAGTGTGTACACTTTGGGTTTAATGTAAACACACAGAATGACTGCAGGTATTTTTTATCGTCTATTGTGTGCTTGTTTTCTAATTCTCTCTCTTTTCTTTTCCCCCTCAGTAAACCCTTCCCCATCGGAGACAGAGTGACGTTCAGTGGAAAGGACTGTGTGTGCCAGCACTGCTCGCACACACTCGTCAAGCCAAATGAACCGATCAAGATCCACGGGCCCAGCCGTAAGTCCGTCCACCTCGCTCTGTCTGTTCTGTTTAGGGCCACCAGGCGCTACAGTGCACCAAGTCTAATGCGATGTGTCCTGGAGGCCCGTTTACCTCATTTAGCTAATCAAGTGTCTGTCAAATCACTGGTCCGACCTGTCGCTCTGATCCGCCAGCTGAGAATTATGCAACACAAACAGACACATCATTCATTCATTACCGTCAACACCAAACATGCAGAGAATAGAGGATTTTATGTAATCAGTGCACATCTGGTCACATTCATGCATAAGTATATAATGAGCTGAATATCCTGTGGGTTATTAGATAGGTGGGAAGAATGCACAGCCCTCGCCCTTTCAGAATAAAGCAGGGAAATGACAAATTATGATCCGACAAGTCAGCAATAGTGATTGATAGTGAATCATTTGTTAAGTGTGGCATACAGACAGCAGGCTGCCGCTCACTGGCTGTGAAGTAATAACAGATGGTGGAGAGGCAGTGAATAACTGTCCTCCCCAGATCGCTCCATTCAGGGGAATGAAATCCAAACGGCTCCCCAGGTACGTGTTCATCACTCCGTCTTACGAGGAGGCAGTCTATGAGACGGGACACTGAGTGCAGACTCTAAATGTAATGCACTGGCTTTTACAGTCTGTTCTTCTGTCATTTTGATATTTAAGGATGCAAATGTATGCTCTCTGTGCAAAATTGGTAGGAATCCATTAAGACAGTGGGTACAAAATGATTACTTTAGGGAAGAGGTTTGGAACAGGCATTAGATAACATGGAAAAGTATTATCAGTGGACTTTTGCTTATATACGCATCAATGACCAACCCCTTCTCTGATAAATGTAGTTTTGTAACCCTCATCAAAGTTTTAGTTGCCTGTCTTAATCCTTTTTTGTGTTTCCTTAAAGCTTTCTCATGTCTGTTGGATAGAGCTATACTTAATGTTTTTGTGAAGCTTCTATTGAGGTTTCCGAATAAAACTTTAAATGTCTTTTCTTAAGCTCTTTTTGAGTAAAAAATGAAGTAGTGTAATACAAGTACAAATTAAACTCATAAAATATCATGAAAGGAAATGTCCTTGGGCTTATTTTCTGTATTCAACAGATAATTAAAACACCTTTTGAATTCCAGTTTCTCTCTTTCGAGCACAATTGTGTTTTTAATTCATCGTAATAGATTTCAAACATCAACACTGGTTTGGTTGAAATAAACGCTGCTGCTGCTACTGAGTGGGAACCTCTTTTTTACAAGACAAAATTTGCCCCCAAAAATGGAAAAAAAATACTGTCAATGTTCGCAGCCCATCGCTATACCAGAAGGCTGTCCTTAGCTAGCTTAGCATGGTTGCTAGCCGAAGATAACAAAATCTGCCCATCAGCACAAAAAATGTTTTTACGAGTATAATAAATAAGATATGATGTGTATGAATATGTGTATTTTGAGCCAGGTTAGCTGTTTCTTCCTGTTTTCTGTCTTAATACTTAGATAAGCTTACCAGCTGCTGACTGCACTGAACTGAAAGTATGAAAATGGTATTGAGAAAATGATCTCTGGTTTCTGTTCTGCAAATTAATTTGTATCATACTATATTTTTCATTCTGGAAGAATAATTTGCTTTATGTAGTAAAACTGCAAAGTAAAACAACTAGACTTCACATTGACCGAGGAGTGGTGGAAGAAGTATTCAGATCCGTTACTAAAGTAGAAGTACTAATACCACACTGTGAAATTACTTCACTACAAGTAAAAGTCCTGCGTTTGAAACTTACTGAAGTAAAAGTACAAAAGTATCAGCATCAAAATGTACTTAAAGTATCAAAAGTGAAAATACTCAGATTGTATATATTCTAAATATATTATTAGATTATTATTATTGATGGATTAATGTAAGCAGTGTCTTGCCGCTGTCAATGAAGGGCTCATTTTAACTATTTAATATATTTCTATGTGGTTTAATATATAAACATGCATATTCACTTTAAATTGATGATGTGTTTATGTTAAATCTCAACCTGAAAAGTAACTAAAGCTGTCAGCTAAATGTAGTGGAGTAAAATGTTCAATATTTGCCAAATTCCACAAATGTGGAAATACTCAAATGAAGTAAAAGTACCTCAAAATTGTATTTAAGTACAGTACAATCTAATCTGCACAATCCCAGTTTAAATCCGGTTGAGCATGGGACATGGGAACAGGGACATTTGTTGCATTTAATTTCACTACAGTCTTTTCCTTTTTTCCCCCTTTTTCAGCCTCTCAACAATACACTATAAATTAAAGGAGAAAATTGCTCCAAAAACACATTAATATCATTCTTTGGACAAGGGATTTAAGATGTGGTTCACTTATTTTGGCATTAATACTGGAAGTAGGGAGAAACGGCTGTCAAACTGTAACAAAATCTGCCGGCCAGCTCCTCTAAACCTCACTAATTAAATTTAATTTCTTTTTTCTTTATTAAACAAAAAATAGAAGTGTGAAAACTACAATTTGTGGTTGTATATGCTTCAGGATCCAATTTTTTTGTGCTTTTTTTTCATTTTGTTCTTCAGACAGAGCCAGGATAGCTGTAACACTGTTTCCCGTCTTCATGCTAACAACCTACTGGATGTGCACTAGCTGTAACTGAAGAAGCAGACATGAGAGTGGAATCTATTTTCTCATCCAGCTCATTAAGAAAATGCTGTTTTCTAGATGAATTGATGATGATTTTTTGACAATGTTTCCCAAAACCAATCTATTTCTCTAAAGAATGAACAAACACTATGTCACAGAGCCTAGGAAGCTGCTGAGGAGTAAAAACATATACAAAATGTTGCAATTAGTGATGTCATATTTTGCTTTTGACAGCTGATATAAATGGTGTGACTTCATTGTCTGGGATGTGGCCAGACGTGCAACAACAACCGTGCAGAAGCAGTTTTCTTTCCTCTGTCATTCAGTGTGAATTATTGTGTTACCATATCTAACAATTTCTTGCCACAAGCTCTGTAACATAATTTTTAAACGTTCTAATCCAGTTTTATTTGCTGGCTAAAATGGGAACTGTACCGTGACTCAGGAGAAAATCAGCTGTGTGCAGTCACGGTCTGGGGCTTAAATCCTGGCTCTACAGACTCAGCACTATCACCACTAAATGACAGTAAAGATTTATTTGGACTGCAGAAACCAGACTCAATACACTGCAGTTTTTTTTTTAGTGCAAAACAAAGTTTGTCTTGTCTGACAGGGCCGAGTGGAGTGGCCCCCTGTGACTTCTCTCAGGGGCAGCCGACCGGGTCAAAAAAGGTTAAGCTAGGCCAAACGTCTTCCAAATGGAGACAAATGGAGCGCTGACCTTTTTTCCAACATTTTGTCACTCTGCAGCCATGCATCATTTGTAGCCTGTGTGCTGTCCTGCTTCTTTCTCGCCCTGTTAGTTGTGGTCAATAACGCCTGCTGTGGGCGTCCTCCTGAGGGAATGCTACAGTCTGCTTGTATACAGTGTGTGCTTGTGTGTGTGAGAGAAATAGACTCATACGTGTCTCATGTGAGGGGGATTTTATGCAACTGTTTTTGCCCTGAGGCTGTTTTAGTGATTCTTGCTTCCTGCCTGCATTCAATCATGTTTAACAGTGCTTACAGTTGAGAGAACAAGCCTCACAGCTCTGCAATATCCCACATTAGACCGGCTATTGATTAAGAGGGCGGCTGTGCCAAAGGGGTAGAAAAGTACACTTAGGAACACAGTGGGTGTTTAAAGATGCACATTTACACCTTGGCTCACTACGTCTTTCCCTTCCTGTCCCTCTTTCCCCTCTCCGTCTGTCTCCTTTTCCTTTTTTCTTTCCTTCTCTCTCACACTACCCTTGTCCAGACTGTGCCGGGTGTGGAGCGGAGATCAAGCAGGGTCAGTCTCTCCTGGCATTGGAGAAACAGTGGCACGTCAGCTGCTTCAGATGTCGGACCTGCAACATGGTCCTCACCGGAGAATACATCAGCAAGTGAGTGTGTGAAGAACAATTGAAAGCATGTGATTCTTATACCTCACTCTGAAGAGACATACTGGATTTTTAACATCCAGTTTCTCACCAGACTGCAGGCCAAACTGTGCATTTAACACGCTACAGAAGGGTTTTTATTCTCCATGTTGCAGGGATGGAGTGCCATACTGTGAGGCAGATTACCACGCCCAGTATGGGGTGAAATGTGAGACCTGCAGCAGATACATCAGTGGAAGAGTTCTGGAGGTGAGAACGGGACCAGATTTCAACACGAGATGGTGTAAACGCAGATTTAGCCGCACTGAATTCGGCAGAAAATACAAACTGGGAGTTGCTGGTGGTGACTGAGTGTAATCAGCGTTATCAGAATTGAGCAGTTGCATTTTATCCTCGCCTCCGTTTAAGCCCCGCTGTGCTTTAGGGAGTGAGCGACTTAAGATTGGCAAGTGATAAAAATTTTGTGCTACCAAAACAATTTCAGCTGCAGCGTGTTAGCCTTGTCAAACGCTGGTGCATTTCCACTTCTTCACTGTTACTTTTAGAAGCACAGTTGAGCACTAACCGGAAGAGAAAAGCTAGATTGAATCGCAACGTGTAAGGAGTTGAGAGGAAAAGGGAGTTATAAAAAGATCAGAAGGGTGAAGAGTGAAGGGAAATGATGGAAGGAGGAGAGACACAGAAAGCAAATTCTCCTGTGATAGAAATGTGCGCTTTGCATGCTCTTACGCTGAAGCACTTTTGGAAAAGAGGAAAAAAAGGAGTCAAGGAGAGCAAGGGAGAGGGAGCTGCAGCGGATAGACAGAAGTGAAAATAATGAGGGGAGTAGGTTTGAAAATAATGAAAGTGATAAAGTGTACATGCTAATTAAATGTTTTGGAATAGTCTCTGGAGGATGTCTCTTGTCTGTCGGGACCTGAGGAAAGGGAGCAGATGTACTAAAACTTCGGACACACACACACACACACACATGCACACGCAGGGCCTTGTTGTCCCTGTGCTCCTTTGCTTGTCAGAATGGCTGGTGTGAAGTGTTTTGTTCCTGACTGTCAGCCTCTCTGGGCTATTTATAGACATGGGGACATGTCAGTTTTTATCTGCAAGTCTCCCTCTCTCTGTCTTTCTCTCTCTCTCTCTCTCTCTCTCTCTCTCTCTCTCTCTCTCTCTCTCTCTATCACTCTCTGATCGTCTGTGTGTGCCTGCACGCCTGACGCATTCTTTTCCCCTGTCAAAATTTGATATCATAATGATTTGCTGCTTTAAGATGCAGCGTGCAACTCACTCGCCTAACAGAAAGTCAGATCCATGAACAGTAGCCAGCCAAACATGTACAGTATAGTACATTTAGGATAAGAAGAACATATGCATTCCACGTGGAGGCTCTCACAGATGATGTGTTTATTTTGGCACCTGAATTTTTTTTTCTTCTTCTTTCTAGTTTTAGTCACATTTTGATTTTTGTACCTTTTACTTTTGTGACTCTGTGGGTTGAGATAGCTTTGGACTCACCACCTCCATTATACAGATTCAGGGAAATGAGGACCAAACAATGTATATTGGGATTTCTTTGTCTGTTCATAAGCAGGATTACAGAAAAACTACCTGCCTGATTTTTATGAATCTTGATGAGTTAGAAGAGTTAATTTCTTTTTTTAAGCGTACAACAATCTTATTTCTAGATTTAATAATCTTAATTTAAGAAATCTTGTCAAGTGAAATTATCTGTCCTTGCAGCAAGATAATTTTCCTCAGATTTAGTGTTTTTATCACCCCTTTTTTGCTGTGAGGGTGTTGCATGGACCAAGTAAGAACCCATCCAATTTTGGAGCAGATCATAGTTGGAATACACCAATTGTTTTGTTAATATTACAAGAGCATGTCCTCGACGGAGGTCTGTGGTTATAATTTACTTTGACAATGAGGCTCTATCCATTTGGCCACATATGCTCCCAAGGGTCAGTTGGACATTGATTTTATTCATCTTCCCAAACACACACATCACATACACACCATTAGTGCACATGGAAAGGATCATAAGTTCATATAAAGGTTCCTTGGAGCATAGAGACCACAGTGGACAGGAAATGCACTCACACAGACAAATGTCCTAATTTGAACTCCATCCAGCACTTAGAACATAAAAGATCCGTTGTGTGAACCGTCCAAGGACAGAGAGACTAAAGAGCAGCATGTCCAAGGAGCACCAACAGGTTCAAAGAGTCAATGATGGAAATCCTAAGAAGCCTCTTTTTTGTTGTGAAAAAAAAAATGTATTTTTGTTAAATGATGAAAATAATGCTACACAGAAGCCAATGATTCAAGTTTTTATTTTTTGCCAAACTGATTTCTGCTCTCTCCATCATTAAAAACCCAGACTAATCTGTCTGTGTTTGTGTCTGCGTTGATGATTAGGCTTCTTGCACAGAGCCTCTCTTCAGTCCAACTTTCCAGAGCCAGTGGTTGTTAGTTTAATGAGAAGTGGAGAATGGATGGAGAAATAAAGACAGGAAGCGGAAGAAAGAGAAGCATAAAACCTCCTCTCTTTAGTTTCAGTTCTTTCCTTCCTCAGTGTCTGAGTTCGCCAATAAATATAGCAGCCTATTAATGCCACCGGAGAGAATGGGGGCCTCATTAGAAATGGTAACAGCAGTTGTTAAACTGATACCGTACGACCACAGACGGTAAACGCTCTGCTGCTCGGAAATCATGGGACGGAAATGCTGCATCCTCTCCTGGCTTTCCTTTCAGAGTAACCTGAGACTGATAAGGCGAGCAGGGATTGGTTAAATGCAGCTTAAGAACCCTACTGTACATTTCTTGGAGAGAGTGCATTCGTCTAAGAAGCCTGGTTTCCTGCAGATCACATAAAAGTATCAGTTTTATAAAAAGCAGGAAAAGTCAATGCAGCATAAAATGACATAATACCCCACCAGACACACATTCTCTCTCACACACACACACACACACACACACACACACATGCTGGGTGTGCTCGGATGAAACCGTTCAGGTCTTCTCGACACTGGCCACATGTCAGCGGTGCTTCTATAAATAGAAATTCTCTAATGGTGTGTCAGGGAGGCAGAGGTGACAGGACGGGGCCACGCCTCAGCCATCAGCCCCGCCGAGACACATGTGAGAAACATCAGGACCGTGAACCGGACTGGATTAATGGACGGATCCGGTGCAGTGACATCATACTGCATCATTTCATGTGTCCATTTCACCTGTTTGGATGTGTTCCCTCGGGGTGCTCTGGACATCCAAGGACATGTATCGCACTCTTGTGTCCTTCACTTACATGGCCACCTACTTCCCTCTTACCCTCTATAGCACACACATACACACACACCAACACTCTTCTTCATGTGACGGACCTACAGGGATCTTTGCTCTAATTATGGCTTGAAAGAGAATGGGTGGTGGCTATCATGTGATGGCTGTGTGCTGATGAACAGCCACAGGCTATGCAATGATGTCTCGGTCCATTATGAGGCCATTGGTGATGTACAGGAGAAAACATATGGAGATAATGACCGGCTCATTTGTAGATTAGCCCGCACTCTGTGAAACTCTTTATGATGACAATTTATGTTCAGTCACACCTCTTCTTCTCTGCTCTCCTCACAGGCGGGAGGGAAACACTACCATCCGACCTGTGCTCGATGCTCCCGCTGCAACTTGATGTTTAAGGAAGGAGAGGAAATGTACCTGACAGGTGAAACTTGATGCCAATCATACTGGAGATTACACCCATGTAGACAAATGCGCGGCATGTGGCAACGCCTAAAACCAATCTGTCTTCTCCTCTTCAGGTTGCGAGGTGTGGCACCCATTATGCAAGCAGGCGGCGAGGGCAGAGCGCAGACTCAGGGTGAGATAGGGTTTGAAATGAAAAGGTTAAGATAAGATGAAAACTGTCATTTCCTCACTGTGTGTGTTCTCCCCTCTCTTCTGTTTTCTGTCTTTGTCTGTTTGTATCTCACAGCACAGACGCCTGTCAGAGGCCTCCATCTCGCCACCAGGCTCCTCCATAGGCTCTCCCAGTAGGGTTATATGCGTGAGTAGCCTGTAACTTTGCAGCTTTTTGTCACTTTTAGCTGCCAATGAGCTCACCCTAAAAGCACAGTTCCTACACCAGATTACAAGTACTACCCGCAGGCTTGAATGGTTAAGCACCAACCTGAGAGGCTGCTCACTCCCTTGGCCTGTTCACTTGTCTGTCTAATCTCTGCTGCCATTAGTGATGTGGCAGGAGTTAAAAAGAAGTATCTTGTTACAACACAATACAATGTTAATGGTTTATATCAACCATCTTCAGTCATCAGCTCCCAGAAAGTACTGATATATTGTGATTTGAAGGTTCAAAAGCACATGGGGGTTTAAACTGGGCTAGATTTGGATGAAACCCTAAAATGTTAAGCAGTATGGTTCCAGGGATGACAGAGTCAAGCAGTCACTTTCGTCAAGAATAAAAGTCTCAACAGCTTTTGATGGATGGCATAAAAAGTTGTACACACATTCATGATCCCTATTCACTTCATTTCAAATTGGCACCACCAGCCAAAATAACCAAAGTTATCAAACATCAAGTAGAATTTATTCACATCTAAAAGACTGATTGGCATTAAATTATGTACAGACATTCATGGTCCAGAGATGATACATGAAACATACTTTTCTGTAACTCCTCCAGGAGGTTTTGGTTGTAATATTTAATAAGTAGCCATTACACAGATATTCAAGGTCCCCAGAGGACGAATCCTAATGACTTTTCATCTAAAGCCATCATCAGATCATGTTAACATTTACACTGTGACTGTGTTAGCATTCTAATGTTAAAATATAGCAGGAAGGAATGCTTTTTATTCCCAAGGTCCTATTGCTCCTCTTATTAGAACACATTCAGGAGACCTTTCAAAGGTTTCTATATTCTCATCGGTGATTTTTTGCCTTAGGTCAAATGCTCAGTGTTTGTTTCGCTAGGTCATTTATGTTGAAATCCCCCACCTACAGTTTAAAGTTATGCTTTTTGACTCCTACGCTTTTAAATTTGCCAGCAAGATTCCTTGACTTCAGACATTTATTTCTCCACAGTGACTGCATTCAAGCTGCATTTAATTCTCTGTCTTTGTCCTTTGTTCTTTTGAAAGTACTCACAGTATTGCTGTACCTACTGTATGTACAGAGACACTTAAATTACTGTAGATTCAACGTTACAAAGCAGGTATTCCTAATGCATTTGTAGTCTAAATATAAAGGAAATAAAATCCCCCATATATTTCAACCAAATGTATCCCTAAACCTAAATATGTTTTGTTGCGCAAATCACCAAATCAGTGCTTTCTCGATACATACAGAGTTTATATGAAGATTGTCACTCTGCATTGCAGAGTTGGACCAGTTCCATTTTAAAACGAGGATTCAGCCTCATATGGAACAGTGTCCAACTGTGCTGCTTGGCAGTCTGCTGAGAGCTGCTGCATGTCGGCAGTATTAGCATGTCAGGGGTTGTCTGCATGCAAGCAGGAGTCACCCCTCTCTGCTCAGCCCTGCCCCGCACTGCTCTCGTCTCATAATCAATGACCTTTCTGTTTAAGGTGATGGATGAGGGAGAAATGCAGTGTAAGCACGCTTGTCGTCCATACTGTCTCCTCTCCCTCTCCCTCTCTCTCTCTCTCTAGCTGTCTTTGCTTCCTCTGCTCTCTTTTCTCACACATGCTGAGCTCCTGAAGGTCAACAACTTACACAGCTGTCAGCTTCTGCAGCGTACATGTGTACTTCTGATGAGCACACACACACGCACACATGTATGTGCATGTGCAGCCTTGTGTGTGCTTCATCAGCGCTTTTTCACTCCTCTCACCGCTGCATGATCTGCTCACCATCACTAGTGGAGTTTCCATTCTACTGTGTATTGTACTGTGCATTGTCCCTGTGGTTGATGTTGGGTGTTGTTGCTGTTGTCTCTGTCTGTGGTGGGTGTATGTGTGTGTCCTTTCTCCAGGCCAGAGTGGAGAATCAGATCCTAGATTATAAGGACCTAGCTGCTCTGCCAAAGGTCAAGGCCATATATGAGGTCCAACAGCCAGACCTCATATCCTCCTCATACCAGCCCTACCACAGATACACCTCTGATGACAGGCTAGAAACTTACAGCTATGGGGAGGTACTACTGCTACACACTCCAGGCCGAACAGAGCATTGGTCTCATCGTTGATCTGTTTCAGGAAAAACATTGTGCTTCGTTTCAAGATGGAGATGTGCTGATAAGAAACTGCAACCCAGTCATAAAGGATTTGGAGGGCTCATTATTTTCATTTTTTAATTGGTTGAATGAATTATTTTGATTTGATAAAATATGATTAAGAAACTGTAATTTTGAACTGAACATTTAAGTAAATTACAAGCTTACAAAAAATGTGACGTACACCAATGGACTCATTTTGTGATAAAAATTACTTTAACCAAACTTCATTTTTAAACCATGGGGATTTCATTTGAAATGTGACTTAGAAAATGATGAGCCTGAAGTCAATATTTTGTTACAGATTGGTGGATTTTACACTTTTACACAACCTTCCGACCAGTAGCTTTTTTTTTTACTGTACTAAAGGAATAGTAATAGACATTTTGGAATTATGCTTATTTGATGTTTGCAGAGAGTTAGCTGAGCAGAACAACACCACTCTCTGTTTACTCTGTATGAAGTTAGAGCTTATTAGCTTAGCATAGCATAAAGACTTGAAATAAGGGAAAACAGCCAGCCTGGCTCTGTCCAAAGTTCAAATAAACTTGCATACCCCCACTTTAAAGCTCATTAACTCAAACACCTTGACATTATTTCACTTTTCAGGGAAATACATATTTAGTTAATTGTGAGCTTTAAACAGAGATGAGAGTGTTATTAATGTTGTTATCTAAATTTTGGCAAGGACATGAATTAACTTAATTCCCTAGAAGACAAGCTGTTCCTCTAAATGATTTAAAATAAATGTGTAGCTTGTAATCATCACTTTATCTCATGCAGAAAACCCCACCAGTGACCCATGTAGTACAAAACAAAGCATTGATTGAGTTAGAAAAGATTGTCTGGTCTTTGCTTGTGATTTCTGTAAACCATGATATCTGATATACCTTTTTTATTTCACCATGGTACAGTATAAATGATGATTCTTTTCTCTCCTCTGATTTTCCAGTCACTTGGGACACTCTCTCCCTATTCTCAGGTAAGCATTCTTCCTCCCACTGTAAATAACAGAGCACTTAAGACAAGTTTAAACAAGTGACCTGTTGTCATTTCTTCCTGCCACTAAGCTATTTGTCTCCTCTGTGCCCCCTGCTCTTTTTTTTAACCTCATCTCTGTTCTCCCTTCAGGATTACGACAGTCTGGATATGAAGCAGAGGCGGTGCTCCAGTCCAGGTTATATTGACTCACCGACGTTTAGTCGTCAAGGCATGTCACCCATCATGCCTCGCTCTCCGCAGCACTATGCCTACCCTGGTGAGTCAGATGGTGTTCACTCCTAAATGTCTGCTTATAACCTCAGAGTTTAATATCAGTCTGTTCATTTTTTAATGAAGTCAGTCACGCTGTACTTAATATGAAATGCACAAAGTTGAAGTACAATGGAGTTTCTGAGCTGAGTCACTTTTTAATTTTGGGAATGATTCTTCTGAAGTTAAGTCTTTTAAAGGAATAGTTCAACATTTACAGTTATATGCCTGTTTGCTCTCTTGCTGATTTTTAGATGAGGAGATCAATACAATGCGAAGGGTGGAAACAGTAGCCCTTTTCACACTGTGTTTCCCTAATGAGCTCTGCCGGCATTGCGTCTAGCACATTCATACTGATTCGGCAACAGAGACGGAGGGGGCATGTTTTTTCAAACAAGGTTTTTTTTTTTTTTTTTGGTGTAGCCTCAAACCCGAAATACTCCCAAATGACTGCTGTGTTGTTTTTTCTTGGGGATTAAATCCCCTAACTCTGCTTCTGGAGTGCTCTACACTACACACTATGCTTATTCACCCATTCACACACATTCATACTGGTGGCCGAGTCCACACTGGTCACTGGCACTGGCTACACTGGTGCCACCTGCCAATTCATTACATTATTATTATATTATTATGCATATATACACACACTGATGAAGGCAGCATCGGGAGCAATTTTAGGTCCAGTATCTTGCTCATGGATACTTCGACCTGTAGGCTGCCATGGCCAGGGATTGAACCACCAACCTTCCGATCAGTAGGTGACCAATCTACCATCAGAGCCACATGCTTCTGGTTCTGCTGAAGCCATTTCAAAACATGTTAACGTTACAAAGCACTTGGAGCAGGTTAATACTGATTGATAAGCATGACCTGTCCACAATTAGCATGCCGCTTCTGATTGGTGAGATTGGCAGGATGGTAGGCATGTATGATAGTAAAATAGTTGACACAAAAGATCCTGGGTCAGTCAGGAGCGCTGCAAAAAAACGCAGCTTTGGCGAACACATGATCACGTTGTCTGAAATCGCGATTTCAATCGAAAAATTATAAATAGCTCAGACCTAGGCGGAAGAACCGCCCGTCGTGCTGTTTCTAGCTATAGAGATTCTACAGACTCAAGCAAAGTTTTCTGTATTTTGCTGATCATGATTCGATTTCTGACGGACTCAAGTTAGAGGCGTATTTCTGATGACACGGTCCACTTCCTCTCCTATTACCCGGTTCTTGGTCGCACAAATAATGCTTGTCACATATTTCCTGTCATGTCTCTACCTCCGAAGGCAGTACAGAGCTGGGATCACTTGGTTCCCCCATTACGCCTCTGGGATGTTCAGACTGAAGGCGAAATGTCACAGAGGCTTAAATATCGCGGCTTGAAACGGCAGTCTGAAAGGGGTTAATGAGAAACAGCTATCCTGACTCTGTCCAAAGGTCTGGATCAAACCCAGTGCTTTCATCCAGATGTGGACATGTTTAGGTCACATCCTTTACATCATGAAACAGAGTTTGGACCTTTTTTTAAATTTCCGTTTTGGTGGGAATTTTGAAAAACAAAATATAATATATTAATTACTGAACCACAGAGGTGATGGAAGACAGATGATTTTTGGACAGAGTCAGACTAGCTCTGTCTCCCTCTTCCCAGTGATTAATGCTAAGCTAAGCTAACTGGTTCTGATCATCTAAATTTCAGCAAGTAAATCAATAAGCATTTTCCCCAAAGATGTTGAACTATACCTTTAAGAGACCTTTAAGAAATTGCTTGTCATTCCCATTTGTATGTCATCACCACTCTCTATTAACAAATCTGCCATCATGTAATTTCAGTGGTGACAAAAGATGTACAGATTCACAGCCCGAGGGGCAGAATCTCTTTTACTTCACACCGAAATAGTTTTGCTATCTCACATGCTGCAATTGCTCCTTGGCCGTCATTCCATTTAACTCTTACACATGTGCACTGACACTGCAATTACTGTCGCAAGAAGACAAGTCAATAAACTTTGTCATTACACAAGTGGAATAGTTATCCTATCTCACTTTGAAATATGAGTGAATGTTTAGGCTGATTGGTTTTTCACCTGCATGGATGAGACATGTGTTGAGGCCTTCCTTCATGCTCATGTTTCCTTTGCTGTGATTGGCTGTGGCTGGCTGCAGGCTCTGAGAGTGGCAGGAGTTCACCTTATTACGGCCAAGAGGGGCGGTCAAGCACACCCACCACAAACCAGCCCCCTAAACATTTTCATGTACCAGGTAGGACTCCCCATCGCCTCATCGCACCACTTACGATCTCATAGAGCCATTACTCACTAATACAAATCATTCATTTTTAAGTTCTGTGGGGATCAGAGTGTGTGAAAATGTGACCAAGTCGTATTTTTATACCACACATAATTTCTCTGGCACATTGTTTTCCTCATGCTGCATCTTTACCTTCCGTAGAACCACCCCTACCTACCTCCACCTCGTTCCCTCCGATCATCCTGACAGAAACTCACATCACACCCTTATTTACTCCTCCACGTTTCACCTCTCCATCTCCTCTTTCTCTCCTCAGCCACAGGGGACCCCAACATCTACAGGAAGCCTCCCATCTATACGAGAACGGGTACAGTGCAGTTAGCCCCGCCTTAGTCTGCCTGTCCTCCTGTCGGTTTAGTCATGCTGTGTTTGAGTACTCGATGTAGATGTTTTTTTACTGACCTATTGATGTTTCTAGGCAGCCCCTTGTGATTTAGCATTTATTAGTATTGATGCTGCAGAAATTGAAGCCATCAATAACAAAGCCAGATAAATGGAAAAGATTGACAAGTTTGACTTCTACAACTCTTTCCAAAATTGAAGATAGAGATCAATTAGACTTGTTGCATTAGTAAGTAGCCCGAATGCAAAAGAGCAATGCTTGGTGTGCACGCTACAAGCTGCTTCTGCATGCAGCTCCCGCGGCACGTCAGGTTCTTGTCGGCAAATGGGTCTGGAATAGACCCTGAATGAAGTGAAGGTTGCTCAGGCGTGACAAGTGTTGAGTACATGGGACTCTGAGGACACACAATTCACCAGAATAGAACAGGACAATGGAACAAAGCACAGTGGAAAACTGTATTGAAACTGGAATTTATATTTGCTGTGGAGATTCTCACCTAGTTAGCCAGTGGTCAGTGTGTGATTTAAGGAGACCTTACTGTAAGTGTAATTGTTTGAGTCCAGAAACGAATGTTGTGCTCGCTTTTTGGTCGGAAACAAAGTGAGCATGTGAGAGGGAAGTCTGACTTCTTAATTGTGTGGATTTATGTTGTCGTTGAGTCAAATAACACAGCAGCGCGGTTAACACAAGATGCTATTTTTGCTGTTTTTACAAGTCATTAAACTGAAATGCACTTCAGCCATCTGGATAGTGTGCGTCAGTGTAAACATTCATGAGAGAAAAGTTTCACTATCCCCTTGTCACATCACACCCAAACAGGCATTCAGCTGAGAATCACAAGACCCACTATCTCTTGATGGAGCATAGAATATCTTTGTTGTTGTCTTGCATGTTCCTCTGTACTGTGTGTGTTGGTATTTGTGCATTACTTAGTAAACTGTGTCGACTCATGTATAGACACTTTGACCCTCTGTATTTCTTAGCTACTTAGTACATCACTGGCCATAATGTTTTATGACATGCTTTGCCTATGAAGAATAAAGTACAGGCAAGTTGAAAGACCTTTAAAAGGGACCTATTGTGCTTTTCTTTGTTTTCTGTGGAAAAATATAATGTTACAGTGTTGGATGTTCATGCCAGACGTGGGCAAAAATTCAAATAATGACGTAAACGTGTAAAAGTAATGCATGTGAGTAAAAACAACTGTTCTGAATACAAATTTTCCTACAGTTTTTTCTAATCTCTGCTCAAGCAGACCTCAGTTTGTGAAGAGTTTCTGGTCATCCGTGGTCATCTATTCCAGGCATTTTACTGCAGTGTTTACATGACATACAGTGCTACATGTAGCTTCATGCTAACGTCAGGAAAACCTGTAATCTTGGTTGCTGATGTTGTTCATATCTTCCTAATTTCAGACCACATTCCAACTGGAACATGTTTGATAGTGACGTTTTTGGTTTAGACGTTTTTTTTTACAGCAAAAAGTGCTGCTCTGTTACTCTATTACAGTCTTCCCCCCGGTTGGAATGACGAACAGTACGGAAATGCTGACAGCACAGATGAGAAAAACCCAAACACTGAGGTATCAAAGCTGACTGGGCTTTTTCAAAACACAGACGCTCAGTCGGAGCTTTGGTTTTAATTATTTGTTTGATGCTAAAAACAGGGCTGTAACGACATGATTGACGGCTCGCATTGTGCTCTGATTCGGTCGTGCACTTTTTTTGGGTGGGAACTTGATACCTCTGCTCACTACTTAACAGACTGGCTTCAAATGATGTCACCAGGGCAAGATGACAGCTCCCATATCAAGGATATTTCGGCTTCACTTTTAACAATGGAAAAAAATTGCAGACACGTTTTCCGTTCTTTATACAGTCTATGGTATGACCCTGAAGATGAGCATAATAGGTCCCCTTTAAGCTTGCCTTGTTAGAATTCTGCACATGCTTAAACATCAGTCATGGTGATCCTTCTTGTACTTTATGTCCTCCTAACAGCTATCGATTATTGTTTTCTCTTGTTTCAGCACTTAACAGGATTCATGTAAATCCAAAGAGACACATGTGAACTTGTGTATCTGTGTGCATCCAAGGCCAGTTATGTACTACTCAGTTAACACGTTTGTTACCTGTGCAGAAAAAAAAATCATATCCCCTGTTTTTTAGCCTTGTCCTAGTTCTCCGTATGGGTAACAAAACTCTCACATTGACACATCTCCCTTGAGGACCCTACAATAATGTTTCCCTTTTCTTTTCACCTCTTTTTATTGCATCCAATCACTTTTATTCACTTCCCTCCACCTTCTGCTTCACTTTACCCGGTGACCTTGCCTGTAAGTATCTCCCTCCTCTCGCTGTTTCACTCACTGTCGGTAGATAGATGTTGCATATGTCGGTGTCTTTGTGTGTGTGTGTGTGTGTGTGTGGGTGTGGGTGTGGGTGTGGGGGGTCTCTCTTTCTGTATTTGTCATCCCATGATAATACTGTACAGCCGTAATTCCTCAACTTTGAACCGAATATGTGTGTGAGTATGTTTGTGTGTGTAGCGGCCCGCCCTGTCGACGTGGCGAAAGTGTGTGTCCCAAAGATGAGAATGTCTGCCATCGCTGTCATGCATCATGTGTATAGGAATTCAATGGATCATGGATCGGGGCCGGCATGGCTAATGGCTAACAGAGTGAAGAGCGATCTATCTGACATTACACTGCATGTCACATCCATTGACTCCCATTGACTGTGACTGTTAGCGCAGAGTGGCATCAATATCATGGCCTCACACCACTCATGAAGCGACTGTGTGCCTGAGGCTGAGCAGTAACTGAACTCACTTTAATGCTGGACATTTTCATGCAGTTGGCTGAAATATTGATCTCCTCTGACAGGAATGGTGGATATGATGACGGTTGATAAATGTACTGGCTGTACATTTTTCTGATATTTATTAACACATTTTCCTCCTTAGAGGGATACTTTGACATTTTGGGAAGTGGCTTAATTATGTTCTTGGTGAAAGCTAGAGGAGAAGATTGACACCACCTCACATTTCACGCTTTATTCAAACTCATAGGGCACTGAGGTTTCCCTCATTTACAGTGACGGTGAGTACACAGAATCTGTATTACATACAAGGCAGCAGCCTCGGCCGCTGAAAAAAAGAAGCCAACACATGGAAAAGTTAAAATCTGCAGTTGCTCAAATGGCCACTTGAGGATGACTCTGAAAGCATGATAATCCCCATAGACCCCCATGTTAGAATGCCCAACTTTACAGCAGAAATAAACATGTAAACTGCCTGTTACAAAAACAGTTTTGATCTCTATAGCTAATATCCCCATTCACAACAACTCTACAAGGATTCATTTTTTTATATAACTCACCTGTTTAAATAATATGGAGGCTAAAAGTTACACATGATTAAAGAGGTGGCAGCTTTGAGTGGCAAGCTGAGTGGGCAGCCAGGCTTCATTCGACCTCACCTCAACTCATCTGCAGTCCACATCTTCACCCATTCTTGAAATAGCAGAGAGTAAGGTGAAGTCAGGCACTGCCAAGATAGGGACCGCTGGAGCCACCATACTGAGGTTGACATTGGCTCTATGTCCATGTATTATAGTCAATGATGCAATATAAAGCTGGAGCCAGGAGATAGCACAACGCAACGCAATGCAATGTTATGTAATGTAACCTAATGTAACGTAGTGTAAAGACTGGAAGCAAGGGGAAACAGCTAGCCAAGCTCTGGTGACCACCATCTCGAAAGGTAATTGATTAAGATAGTAAAGCGAGTTGATTTCATACTTACATAAAAAAGGCAGAGTGACTTCTTTGACAATTCTTGCTGTACCATGAGGTTGTCCGGTAACTTGCAGTACCAAAAAATAGGTTGGCACATATCATCCCTGTGAAACCACAACTTGTATGGATTAGGCTAGCTGTCCCTGTTTCCAGTGTTCATGCTCAGCTAAGCTAACAGTCTCCTAGCTCCCGTTGTATATTTAACAGACAGGTATGACACTGGTATCCCTCTTCTCATCTAACTTTGCAAAAAAGTAAATTAACATATTTCCCAAAATGTCAAACTATTCCTTTCACAGAATTACCACTGACGTTGGTTTTGTGTGTTTTTTGTATTCTAACTTAAACCATTTCTTCACAGACAATCATGTGGATGCAGCCACCAAAAGCAGGACCAGTGAGGACATCCTCAGATCCTCCAGACTGTCCACCTACTCTCCTGAGCCATACTCCCAGTCAGAGTCTGACTACTACCCATACACCAGCTCCCCCAGGGGTAGGAAACACAGTAGTCACTACACTGAGTTTAGAATGGCAAGCTGCTTAGTAAGCTGCATTTTTACATTTTCTGCTGAACACAGACATCGAAGTACAGCTCCTTTTGTAACTGTGTTGTCATATTTATTCACTCACCCACTGCTTTCCACTCTGAACTCTATATTCATACAAGGGAATCTCTTTAATCTGTTTTCTCTCTCAGCCTATCGTGTGCCGAGAAGACGCTTCTCAACAGGAGGAGATGAAGAGGGCTGGAGTCACAGTCTTCAAAGAGTAAGAGCTTCGTTATTTTCTTTCTCTCTTTCTTCAACATCTGGTTTGAAGAAAGCCACCTCCTCAGAAACACTCATAAATAATGCACTTCTTATGGTATGGTGCCTAAACTATGCTAATATTGCGCAGTTCATCATCTGGCATTCACTGTACATTAAATTAGCAGTTCTCCCTTACGCCTCTTTCTTTTTCTCCCCCCTTCTGCCTCTTTCCTCGCCCCCTCGCAGATCGGGAGTGGCATCGGGAGGATGATCCTAAAGGAGGAGATGAAAGCCAGATCTGGTTCCTATGACAACGACCCCTGGGGCAGTGCGAGGAATTCTCGTAGTGGGAGCAAGGAAACGCTCAACACTACAGGCTACGGCACCACGGCGTACAACAACACTGTCAACGGATGTAAGGATCCACCCTGCCCCCTCTTTGTCTCTTTCTGTTTTGCCAAGTTCATGCCCGTGCAGCCACATCTCTGTCCCTCTCAGTTTGATCATATGTGTCACCACACACGCCTTTTTTTTACAAGCCTCAATATCTGCTGTCATCAGCGTTGGGAGTGAAGGCGGTGGGTTTGTGGATGCAGGTCAGAGAGGGTCATGGCTGCTGCAGGCGGGGCGGTTTATTGAGATGGAAAGATAGCCGAAGAGCTGCTGCTGAACCTGTGGTAGGCCATCAGCAGCACCAGATGTGGCCTGTCATTGTTGTCAGGATCTCTGATCACACTGATTTTGAGTGTTGCGAGCTTCAGAGGAAAGACCGTGTGAACCAGGTGCTCCAGATGTGATAAAGCTGAACCTGAAGCCACCAGTTGTTTCTGTTGTTAAGGACCAGGCTTCACTGGTCAAGCAGAGTATTAGGACTGTTATTTGAGCATTCAGACTCCAGCCTGTCTCCATCACTATCCAATGGTCCGCTTGTTCTTTTCACTTCCTTGCTCCATCTCAAATTGTTTCTCCTCCTCTCTCTCTCTCCGGTTATGGCTCTCTATATTCTACTCTGTTAACTCTCCATCTCTCTATCTATCATCCATCTATCTGTGTATCTATCGCACTCTCCCTCTCACAGCTGGTGTCCCATATCCTGGTTTATTTATGAGCAGTAAGATCTCTCATTAAAGCTGTTTCTCGGATGGGAGGGGACACAACTGAACGGGACTCTGTTGGCTACGGTTGAAAGGCAACAAAGGCTTGTTCCCATACAAGCTGTGTTTTGCGATTAGATGGTGGAGCGTGCAGTGTGTCTTTGTGCTTGGGTGTTTCTATGTTGTTGTTTTTTGATTATTATTTCTCCTCTTCTCCCATGAACCAGTCCTGCCTGGCCTCTTTCTGCCTTATTGCCCCTTTGATGTTTCTGTGTTCCTCCCAGGGCATGATGGGTACCCAACTTGCTCATTTTCTCTTTCTTTGTTAAACCTCTAACGAGACAGATGGCTGTCAGATCTCTATAGCCATTTCCCCCCGAATATTTTTGGAGGAATTTAATCAAAATTTGGAGCTGAGCAGATTAAAAATGCTGCATCATATCTGCTTCTTTACAAAAAGAAAGATGCCATGTAACTATATGATCTCTTTATTTCACAGCTCCCAGGTCTCAGTACAGCGTTGATAGTGGTGAGTTCATTTATATTTCACAAATATTCAAAAATGATTTAGGCGTAATGCAGACCAACCTCATCTGAGGTTCTAGTTTATTTAAATAGCAGCTGTTTTTATATTTAGCTTTTGAATGAGAATTTATGGATCATAAATGATGTGTTTACGTTGGATTCAATGACCTTACATCAACAAAGATCCAGTATAACAGTGAACACGTCTGGAACTTTTTGCTTAGTCATGAGCGCCATCTTCTGGCACTGACCTGACACTGATTATATGATTTCAAAGTGCCAAAATGAAAATAATTGTAAATTTAAGGTACTGTTGGCTTGAGTAAGGTTTTATTTCTTTACTGCTTTCTTTATTTTAGATTTTGTTTGTAAGTCAGCCTCACTACCAGGATACGGACGCAACGGCATTCAGAGGGTGAGACCACAGTGAACACGACACAGCACAGCATGATTAGCTCTATTAATCATTTAGGCTCGAGGCTTATTTTTGATGGTCTGACATCTTTAAAATTGCATCTGTTATATGAAATTGCCATTAACCTTGGGGCACCAGAATTAACTATTGTTAGGGCTGGTGTTATTCCCTAATCATATTAGATATGTTTACATACTATCTCAGGCTTAAAATATGCCAGTATCTGTTAATTTCAAGTCGCTGTCCTTCTTTATACCTGCAGCCTCAGAGTGCAGATTGCTACCAGTACCAGTACGACAGTGGCAGCGAGGTCAACTGGGGAAGCCGAGGTAATTTAATATGAATTTAAAACACCTACCCTTATTAGATAGAAGCAATTAATTTAATGTTTTTTTTCCATTGAACTGACTTCATTTTCTTTCTTTCCTCCCAGCTGAATACACGGTAAGGTTTTAAATTAATGACTTGAATAATTCATTCCATGTGAGTTAGGTTATATGTAGAATAACCCGGTGTTATTGTAACAAGGTGTCCAAAGTTTGATAAAGCACGGCTGCCTCTCCCTGTCTGCAGATTTACCCCTACGAAGCGCTCATTGTCACCACCAGAGGGCGCAACAGGCTGCCCAAAGATGTAGACAGAGCGAGACTGGAGGTAAGTTATGAATGAGCCATTAGGCTAACTGTGATGGGAGAACTACCACAGTTGCCAAGATTTTAGAAATACAAAGGCTGCATCCAGAGCAGTACCCCACCTAGCTAAGAGATTTTGACAAGCCACCAACGAGACTCTGGTCTAGTATTTAAAAAGTAAATTATTTGAACAGGTCAATTATAGTTTCTGTCATTACATTAAAGTCTGGGCCCAGTTATGTAATTCTAGTTGAAAAAACTAAATTCTATTTCATTAATGCATTTAGTTTGCCTACAAAATTGACTTTAGTCTGAAGAGTTTTTGTCACTATAATCTGTAATCTTGATGTCCTCAATGGAAGCCAAGTTGAAAAGACTATTTTATGAGAGCAGGGGTTCCTGACCTTCTTCTTTAAGGGACCCCCTTTCTTTCAGTGTGTAAACTGATGACCCCAGACTTAGTGTTATATTTCATGGATATTTCACATCACATTCAATGCATAACAATAACAGCGTAGAACAACTGATAAACTGTACAATTAACCCAAATAGTGATCACAATAACTGCAGGAAATTTGATTAAAGTTAGTGATTTGGATACATTTTGAGCAGATTCATACATAAATAAGTAAGTAAGTAAGTAAGTAAGTACAAATCATCCTAAATACTAATCAAAACAACATAACTTTATTTAATTCTCTTCACAGAAATGAATGAAATGCTAAAATATGCTTTTTTATTACACCCTTAAAATCAAGGCATTATGACCTCCCGTGAAGCTCTGGTGGGGGTCAACACCCCTAGGATATGAACAAGTGTATTAGAGGAATGTGAGACTTGAGTGGGTACTATAAATGAATGACGGGCATGACGTGATGGCTGTGTCTCATCTTCATATTTTTGTGTTTTCAGCGTCATCTGTCCCCAGAGGAGTTCCTCCAAGTGTTTGGCATGACTGTGGAGGACTTTGACCGGCTGGCTCTGTGGAAGAGAAATGAGCTCAAGAAACAGGCCCGACTGTTTTAATAACGTATGGACGTCTGTTGAATACTGCCATAAGTGGAGCGAGAGACTTGACAGACTGTAGGAGGAGAAGAAAGAGCTCGGTAGACTTCTGCTCAGTTTCACTGCCATGGCTGAGAACCTGTTCTACATCTCCTCGTATGATGAACCAAATTCTGGTCACGCCAGCGTGGACTTCTGATGATCGAGGGAAGGCCACAGAGACATTATGCACAGATGGAGTGATAAACTGTTACATGGCTGCCAGTGCAACTGTGGCTGTGTGCTGGAGTGGTGTGTAAGCAATAGAGACTGTAGTACATTAGTGATGTGCTTTTCTTAAGCCTGGAGGATGGAGGATGGCATGACTGTGCCCCTACAAGGCCACATGTGGGGATGTCTGTGACCAGAGCCGCAGTACTAAAACATAAAGAGGAGAATTTTGGCTTTGCCTTATTTGTTATGCTCTCTTAGTTATGAGTGTGCAGCACCAGCAATCTGAATGAGTAGAATGTAGATACAGTATATCATTTATGACACTTTATCAGTGCGAATGTTTAGGTGAGAAGAATGAGTGAGTGAGCATACTACATCACTTTGCTTTGGTTTATACGGATGCATTTTGTTTACCCGTTTCCCTGTTTTTTGCTCTTTCACCTGAAATACTGTGTCCATCTGGTTTACACTAATTGAAATGGAATGAAACAAGGAACAATCTGAGGGAGACGCAATTTTTTTCAATTGTACGTGTGACCTGCATTGATTTGTGTGCAAATGAAAAACCAAAGTGAGAGTGCAGATATACAGTTTAGCAGATCACTTCCATGTAATGTTCTGGTTTAATAGTTGAAGGTCACATATAGATACAGTTCACTGTGCAGCTGTATGGTAACCTAAAAGAATGTGCAATCCAGTAGATTTAATAGATAAAGGACGCACCAATTCAGTCCTCTTGCTCAATGTTTTTTAGCTCATTGCAATAGAACGGTGACGAAATGTTTTAGGATGAGGACTGTAGTCATCCATGCATTCACTATTAGTTATATTCTTTCAGAATGATAATCCAATAATTTTGTAGCTACAGAGATTATATTCACTCACAATGAAACGCTCTGCAAGGTATTTAACACAATGACAGAAATCCAGGGTTGTTGAAGACTTTACTTCCTTTGAATACTGTTATTTTTGATTTTGTCACTAAAAATTGAACTTGAAACAACTTCAGTCTCCTCTTTTTGTTTGTAGTTAGGAAGAATACAGTTTTGACATTTGTAAAATTAGTAAGCCTACTGGCTGTCTTGCCCGGGGATAAACTAAATGTCATTTCTTGTTTGTTTAAAATGTACTATATGAGAGCAGAAGCGTAAAAAGTTTGTATTTTTATTTAAACGCTGGACAGTGTACAATTCAAGGCAGGGAAAATATGTATTTCAACAAAAAAGGTGGGAACAACAAAAAGAAACACTGGTGGAAATTATGTATATCACAATCATACTTACAATCAATATACCAGAGGGTTTTTAATAAACAAACAAAGGAATAGCAAAAAACAACCAGATTAATAGATAAAGAAGCATAAAAATATATATATATTAAAAAGGCAGGAAACATTGAAATAGCAAATATTAAGATATTGATGAGGGATTTTCTTTTTCACCTTTATGGTTCAAAGTCACACACTTCAAAGACTTTAAGTAACTGACAGAATGACAAATAAAATCAGAGAAAGAGGGAGTAGCCTACAACCTTTCTACTGGCAAGAATGATTATGATATTTATCCAAGACAATGAAAAGATTTCCTAAAGTGTAAAAAGTTGACAACACGTAGCCATTTATTGCTGTTTCTTGTTACCGTTGCTAGGCAACCAGCAGAGACTGCTTCCGGCCCCAAGATGGCAAAGAGTAAAATAGCTAATTCGCCTTCCTACACCTTGACGTTTGTATGAATTAAGCAAACTAGATGTTAATATGTTTGTAGTTTATGTTTATAAATTGTAAAAAAAAAATTCCTTTCAGTAATGTTTTTAATCTAAGGTAACCGAATGCTGGCTCCTGCTAGCTAAATTGCATATTTACTGTACGTACTTGAAAGTTTTATTATGCTTCACATTAAATTAGATAGGAAAGCGAATAAGCACGCTGTTAACTAAGTTAACTAACTTTAGGAATGATTTGACATGAGGCCGGCTCTACGCTGGGGCAAGAGGGGACGGAGCCCCCTTAAATAAATGTCTTGCCCCCTCAAATCAAAATTTTAGAATTTTTTTTTTAGAAGAAGCACATTTTGATATACTCACAAAATTGATATACATGAAAAATTTGACCAAATTATCTGCAGTAGCGGAAAAATCCCCTGAAAAATGGAGACACGATACACGATTGTTAGTTGAAATCTGGATGAAGGATATTTTATTTTATTTTATTTTATTCATTTATTTTATTTTTATTTTTCAGTTTCCCCTACTGAGGGATTGCCACCGTATTGTGGTCAGGGGATTTGCATGCCTCAGTGACCTTAAGAGCTAAATCAGCAGGAGCTTAGTCTTCAGGTGGGACAGCTGGTTGGACAGGTCTGAAGGTAGAGGCCTGACAAAGTGCAATCCACTTCTCCAGGTTGGGGTTGGACACATAGACCAACAAAGAAAGCATTGTTACTATAAGCACAGAATAAATTCCCGATAATGTAATAAAAATCTGCACTTGAGTCCATTGAAAATGTAATAAAACCAGATAATGTAATAACTTCTCGATAATGTAATAAAAATCTGCACTTGAGTCCATTGAAAATGTAATAAAATCTGATAATGTAATAACTTCCCGATAATGTAATATAGTATAACACCAAGCACCTTTAGATTTCAAGAAGCTCTTGAATGCATTCGTGTGTCATGGATACCTCGTTTGTGAAAAAAAAGATAATAAACATTCAACTTTGACCTGTTGGTGGCGCTAGAGCTCTGGAGCTAGAGTTGCCTACACAGTATCACCACTTGAACCCAAGTAATGGGTGGTCTGCTGTTAAATTATTACAATATTGGGGAATTATTACATTATCAGGACCTGCGAAATGAAGGCTAACCTGATAATGTAATAACTTCCCATTAATGTTATACTTTATTACATTATTGGTTAAAAAAAAGTATATATTATATTATTGGGAAGTTATTACATTATCAGGTTTTATTACATTTTCAATGGACTCAAGTGCAGATTTTTATTACATTATCGGGGTTATTACATTATCGGGAATTTATTACATTATCAGGTTCTACAGGCCCTGATTTGCCATCTCTACCTGTGAGTTGTAGAGGCATTATATTGCAGCAGCTGACGCTAGGACCCAGCAGAGAAACGGCCTGCCTCCAGCTCCCGACCAGCGGATCTCTAATGTATCGACTGTATCTGTCAGCGGAGGCTCCACACCACACGCCTTCACACACTCACTCACTCATGGGCCTGCATTAAATTTCAACAACTCCCACATGGACAGCATCAACAGCGGAATGGAAACAAAAGGCACCAAATGTAAGTTTACTTCTTTAAACTAGAACAATGCTGCAAAAGATTTTAACGATGAGGAGTCTGAGTAAGTGTTTTACGACTTTTTGTTTTTGGCAAGTTTGCAAAGGTGAGGTAACATATGCATGTTTGTCTAATGTGTTAATTAGTCAATTTTTGCGGCTGTCAAAACTGTGGGATCGTCTCACACACCCACTGTGTTTCCTTCCTCCCACACCTCTGACTGTAGCACCCACACTGGGGCCGCCAACACTTCAATGGTTTTAGCCTACTGGGGGCAAATGGGACTATTTCTCTTAAAATGAATAGATTTTACTGAATATCTGCACTCAATCTGTTCTCACATTGCTCTCTAAACTTGTAATGTGTGTGTCTTCTTAGGACCAGGAATCAGTTGTCTGAGACACTTCCTTTCCCCTGTAATTCCCCCTCCAGTTGTACATCTAAAAACACAATGGTAGTGCACTTTAAACATAAATAACTGTGCTTTGGTTTCCCCCCCAGCTGCTTGGAGAGGCAGGGAACCAAGTACTCTTCTAAAGTCTGATTGTTGTTATAGAAAATGAACCTCACTCAACCTGAGTCAAGTCAAATAGCTGGATGTGGAAATAAGATATTTGGAGATTAGGCAGTCGTGGTTATCATTGTTTGATATTGGACACCACCAGCAGAGAATTCTTCATAGACATCTCTTGAGGGCTCCATTGCTTTTGTGTTGAAATAGCAAGAAATACAAAATGTGTTTCCTCCCCATGTGTTTTTTTTCTGGGAGGGGTGCAGTTGCCCCCTGCACAGTACAACATTTTCCACATTGTAACTGAAAACAAATACACTTGTCCCCCTTGTGGGTTTTGGCACATGGTTGGAAGTATCAGCATTAACAGGGCAAGGTGTGACCCAACTAAACATTTCAAATATGAAGTCATGAATTTAGTTGATTTTTTGGTTCGGTTGATATGTTTTTACTATTCAGCTTATGTTGCTGTATCATGTTTCTGCTTTGAGAGCTGTAGAGACTTGAGTGCTTTCCATAGACTTGTTGCCAGCCGCTAGGCAGGTAAACATGTGAGAGTGATTATAACATCCAGTCTAATGGACATTTTTACTCAACTGACTCGTGTTGAAAGGAAATGGGACAAACTGCATACATGGTACTAATCTTACTCCCAGCACCTTAACAGCCTTTTTGCCTTCAATAATAATACATTTTTTAGTCACATGCCACTAATTGGCCATCCCTCCTCACCTTGTCAGTGTATGTGGATTATGTCGATGCCACCACTGTGTTTAGTGTGTACACAGAGTATCTAAAGAAGGAAGTATTCTTAGGTCTTGTCCAGGTTGAGGGAAATCCTCGCCTGTCACTCCCATCTCTATAAACACACACACACACACATAGGAATTTCGCTTGACTGACTTTCTATCTGAGTTTTGTGTTTGTGTAAACACCACAGGAGAAAACACACGGTGATGGCTGATCCCTGGGGAGCATCCTACTGTTTACATGGTCTTTGAATCCCCTGATTGGCTGCTGCTAAATCACTTTTCCTTGACTCGTCTTAAATACCAGATTTAGTTGACAGTCGGGCTGCACAGTTAATCAAAATCGCAAAATGGTCTATAACAATATCCAAATCGTAGGAGGTGCAATATATTTTAAAGGCAAAATATGTGTCAAAATACCATATTGAATTAAGTTCTGTGTTGCTGCATATTTGACATTCCTCATATAATCACCTTTTCATCTGATATGGCAAACTAAGTGCCTTTTCACACACATGACATACAAGTAATAACATCAGTATTCATTCTGAGTCATGTTTACATCCATCTGATGAATAAGTTCAGTATTCTTTAGCAGCACTCCACTATGTTCACAACGCTCCACTATGTGCACCAGACCGTTGCTTACTTTGACTGTCAGCAGTTTGTTGCTGGGCAGGTAGTGTACAGAGAGCTTTTTAGAGCTTAGAGGTTTTTTTTTGCTAAAATCAGCTATCTGCTGGTGGTGGAAAAGTTACCAAAACAGCAAAGTTGCTGGTCATAACACCATAACAATAGGCTAAAAGGCAGTAAAGAGCTGAATGAACGGCCAATTTTCAATCGGCTTTGTGTCACTGCAGTGTGGGTAGTGTGTGCAGCTTGCTGTGTGGGATTACACAAGTTTACATATCAAGCTTAGTAAGTTTGATGAGAGGCAGGTATGAGCTTGAATGGTGGGAGTTTCTTAATATGCACGATTCAAGCCAGCTGGAGCAGCAGTGTAATAAAGGTTTTGTTTCCTCAGTCGCCTGAGCGTGCACAGTGAGGAGCAGAGCACCAGGTGGGTGTGAGAGGGGAGAGGCTGTCCCCACAGAGGTGCATTGCAGTGATGGGATTGTCTGTGATTTAGCCCAGCAGATATGATGAATTGTGTCTATTGTCAGGATTTTTTTGGAGCATATGGAAGAACTTGTGGACAAAACAGTGATCTGCTATGGATCCCACAATGATGCATAAATGTAACATGCTGCTCATGAAGCACAACTCTGCTGCATGTGCATGAAATCCCTACTTCACCCATCCTCTAATTAGGTGGTTTGCTCCATATATGCACATTCCACTGAGAAATCTATGACAAGAGATCCTATGTGTTTGTGTGAATGTGGTTTTGCTCGCGCGCACGTGCGCGCGCGCGCGTGTGTGTGTGTGTGTGTGTGTGTGAATCTGTTTTTACCCCTCATATTAGTTACACAAGTGGCTCTGAGCAACAGTTTAGTTTTTCATGATACAAATCTAAGTTTTCAGGCTCGTGGAGAATGTGTTAAGAAGGATTTGAATTGTTAAAAGTTGAATTAACATAGTGTTTTAGTTGGTCTGGGTTAGCAGGGCAGAAGAGCACAATTAAAATGCAGTCTGCTGTCGTCATCTAGCCAGTGGTCAGTGACCTCATTGTGTGTGCGCCTTTATGCTTTATTACTCATAATGCATGCCATGATCTATATTTTCATATAGCAAAAGCAGAGTTTGTTGTTGTAACTTTACTTCCACTTGAAGGTTTATATCATTCTTAAATAAGTATTCCTTTATTTTATCTAGGTCTTACAGTCTACTTGCTGGTGTAACTAAAATGTCATATTCTAGATTTTGGAAGCAAATGTTGAGTTGAAAGCAGCTTTCCAATCTTGTCCAATGGGGCCAAAGAAACAGCAGCCTTTACAACAATAAGCTCACCCAATGGTTCAGTTTGATGTCAATGCTACTTCTACATTATGACAGATTGTTTTGACAACAGATTTCAATGTTCAGCTTCATTAAAACATCCAAACCACATCTTTTGTCACTAGACTCTGTTGTAAAGCTGTTTCCAGTGGAGTACTCCAGCCTGCTCTCTCTGCAGTGCTTGGTAAATGGTGTGTTATTCCAAGTAATTGAAACACCAGCTATAATAACAAAGAGATATAAGGAGAGGAAATCACCCTCCCATATACGTTATTAATTGTACATGCAAGGTGAAAGAATTCACTTGTTTTGTTTGCACTATCAGATTTTATCAAGAGTTTTAGCCATAAAATTAATGTGCAGACTTGCTGACTATCATACATATAGTACATTATATTACACACAGCATGATATGTTATATATGCCCCATCATGTAGGAGCTGTAAATCATGGATGATTGTGGACCAGCCCTGTAAGAAGTGGAATTCCCCTCTTTAACCCTTGTGAGATGAGAAGATGACTATGATTTATATGTCTGAGATATGTGCAGGGTATTTGTATGCATGTGCACGTGTGGGTGTGCACATGTGCATTGTGTAAAGGCAATGGTCATCCTCTGCACAGCTGTTTATGTCGTGTCTCCATGGAGATATGGTGCACAACATTACAGCAGACAGCTATAGAGTGTGTATGACACTATGGTGCAAAGGACACAAAGTGACTGTGCCTGGGGTGTGCATGCATACAGATATAGGCAAAGTACTCACAGTGAAATTTGGCAGAATATCAGAGGGTCTTAGTTAGGATAGGACTTGCTTTACCTGTTATAAGTTTAATATGATGCTTGACAACAGCCATAATTTAGCTTTGAAATATGATTCATGTTAATATGCAGGTATGGGAGTGTAATAGTTTGGCCTTAGGGATACATTCAGGTTAAGAGGTAAAACAGTGCAGTACAATTCAGATAGTGCTGACAAAATGTGGTTCTGGTAAGCCCACAAAAGAAAAAGATATATATATATAACACATTCAGCACTTTTGGAAAATCATTTGATATGAAAAGTTTATTACAAGCACAGTATTGTACTTCATTTAGACCTTTTAATTGCACTGTTAAAATGTGGAAGTATACACCATCTCATCTTAGGCGCCTCAGCAGCCTCACCTTGGCCATTAAATTGTCACAAGCTGTTATTATGTCCCAAAAAGTGCACACTGTAGGTAGAATTACTAAACCACCCAGGGTTATACACACGGACCAAAGGTTTTTCGGGAAATCATTTTTATTCAGTAAAAATTTCAACTACTCAACATAATTGGAACATGAGAAGACAAAAGACACCTTAGATCATCTACAAGAAGAAGTAATGCTACATGATGGTTAGATTCAGACAACAGCAAGAAGACACTGAGAGTGTGCCCTAGTTTTCTGGTGCACAACTGAAGACAGGGCTCGACTCTGGTCAAAATCCCATTAACACGAAAAATCCCAAATGGAGACAAAGCAGCTCCTTTTCCCCCTTGCGTGTGCGTGTGTGTGTGTGTGTGTGTGTGCACAGTCATGCATGTGTGTTCTGTGTATGTTACCCTTGTCTGTGCAACATCAGTAAAGCAGTGCTTCCACTTGTAGAATAGCATCTTTCTCAGTGTGTGAATACTTTTCTGTGAGGGAGACATAGCATTGTGGTGATCTCATAGGACTGAGGGCAGATACGGGATCTGAATAATACTGACTGCACTATAGGGCCTTTGTCTGGCAGCAGGCTGAGTCAAGCCCTCTGTGCCATCTCAGACCTGAATAAATCAGAGAGCACAAGATGAAAAATGAGAAAGAGGGGAAGGAGGTTTAGCAGACGGACATCCCCTGCCTACATCATGGTCAGTTCTGTGACCTTTGACCTTTGACCTGAATCCATATTGAGAAATACCCAGATGCAGTGTTTGCCACCTGGCCAGTGCTACTATTACATTACTTCTACCCATCTGTCCATTCGCTGTAACTGTTTTTTTTCCAGTTCGGGGCCACTGGGGAGATCAGCTTTTCACATAATGCTCTGGGAAAAGACAGAGTTTGTTTATCATAGTGCTAAAGTAAAATGGCACTCGGTAAAGTCAGACCTCTGCCAAGGTCAATGGTGCATTCATGTGCTTGTCAGATGGTCCCTTTTTTCAGATTTGAGAAGTCCTTCTTCCAACTTCCGTGCGTTCATGAGCTGTAAGTCGTAATGTGAAAACAACATGGACGCTACAAAGAAGATGTGTTGTAATTTATTGTTGAAATCTTTTTAACAACATATTCAGAGCTGTTTCCAGTATTTGTGGGACAACAAAGAGCAAAGGAAACAGATGAAATCAGGAAATATGACCAGGAAACACATTTTTTCAGATCATTCAGACACCGGATAAATGCAGCACAAATGCTTTATCTTGCAATGTTAACTAAAGTGAAAACTAATTTATGTGTGTTCGTTTCCACTCCAAAACTGAATAGGTTCTCCCTTGGCCCATGATGTACCCTTCCACAAAGTTTAATGGCAGTCAGACCAATAGTTTTTCTGTAACTCTGCTAACAGACAGACAAACTGCACCGAAAACATGAACTCCTTGGCAGAGATAAGAAGCACATGTAAGGATACAACAGAATACAGTACAGTATTTGACATGATAAGTGGGGGGTAAAGGATTACATGAGGGATGAATTAGACATTAACAGGAGGAGAAGGGAACACTGTCACACAAAAACTATGGAAAAACCCTTCTTTGTGTCAGGGAAATTGAGCTGTAAAAGCTGTTAAAGATTACCAATGGGTTGTTTTCCTCCATGTCACACTATACACAATGAAAGTATTTTGTGGCACACATTTTTGTTGCCCCACATCTGTCAGATTTGGCCATTATGAAGCTCATAATGCAATCCAACCCCAGGTCCAAGCTTACTAAAACAATGCAAACACATAGTGAATAAACATAGAGGATGTTGGATGGGAAAATGAGCAGCATTGCTTTAATAACCTGACCTGTAACTGGGGCTCTTGACTCTGTCTCACTGCTGAGATAGCAGCTCCCTGCTATCTCCACTGCTTCACACTGCAGTGAAGCCATGGGTAGCAGTGGGTGTATAATGTGTGTATGTGTGCCTGAACATCAAAAGCTTCTGTGCTCCACTGCTGCCCTTCAAAAGCCAGTTAATGCCTAAACAGGTGAGTGGGAGTGCACTAACCCATAATTCTCCCACTCCATCACCATAGAAACGTCCCAGCAGCTTAAGCGGCCTAATGACTTTGAGTAGATTTCTCTCGATGTGACGTGCTCATTAGAGTGGCCTAATTAGAAGGAGTGAGGATGCACGTCTAAGCTAGAAATTAGCCAGAGACATTGTCTGCAGGATACATACACACCCCAGTTAAATGATGTCTACAAATATTTGCAACAATTTAACTGAAACCTTGCTCTACCTTATCTGCAGATTTAAATGAAGATGTGAGGCTGGGGAGTAATTATGCTGTGGAATGTGCACTCCATATGATGGAGATTATGAAATGGTGTTTTTAAGTAAGCAATCAGCTGAAGTGTATGCGTGTAAGTCAATGTACTAGCCAATTATTTCTGACTTTAAAAAAACTAGGACAGTATACTACCTAATGAATCAACAAATAAAGTCAAAGCATCTATCTCCCTGGACTGTTTCCATCTCGAGTGTATTTAATGTTTGTGTTCGTACACTTGTGAGTATCATGTTGTGTGGGATGGCATTCTCGCTGTATTTTATGATAACCCGAAGCATCTTCCCGTGTACAATAAAAACAGTGGGGAGAACATGTTTTTCCCCGCTCCGCTTAATTTGTATAACTTTACGACTCCTCCAAACCAAATAAGTTTTTCCACATGCTCCCTTCACCTGCTGCCCAACTTTGCTGGTTTTGCATTGTGCATTTGGTATGCATGTTTATTATTGTATGTTTGTTTCACGTCCACCCACATAATAAATCAACATGTCAACACCATGAGAAAGGAATTCTCACTCCATGGGAATACCTGCAGCAGCTAAAAAAAGGACCATAATAATGGCACATTCAAAAGCTCCATTATATTGTGACCCCTTTGAAATACAGTTATAGAAGCAGGGACCCTCAGTTCTACCGTATCTAGCCTCGAATCTAGGCAGTGCATTGAGAACGGGGTCACCAGAGACAGGACAGTAAATGTGGGAGTGGGTCAGCTGACAGGAAGAGGAAACAGAAGGCCGGAGGTGATAAGTGATGTCATCAGAAGAGGGAGGAAGTCCATCTCTATAGGGGGCATATGGGGCATCCCTTACAGTTGGTAAGCCCATTAACTGAAGTAGGACAGGAAAAGTGTTTTGTTGGCAGCATGTGGAATAAAATCAAAACCAGTCTCTAAGGGTGTTTATTAGTAGTCAGCCAGCATGATCTTTAAATGCCTGCTCTCATGATTTACATGTCTCTCTATAAGTGTTTATGCTACCTGTGATCTGGTTTTCTGACAGGGTGTCTGGGTTTCTACTGCACTGGATGACCTTTTTCCAGTATATTGTTTCTCTTGGAAATCTCATCTAATTTCCCCTGACCCTTCAAATGATCAAGAAAAATTAAGATTAATGTTACAAATCAAATAAAAAGTGGGGTCATTTTCTCATGGATTTTCATACAATCTAACCTCTTCTGCAGCCAACGGAGTCACCCTCTGCTGGCTATTAGAAAGAATGCAGGTTTAATGCACTTCGATATTTTATTGCCTTCACTTTTCAGACCAAGAGGTTGCCCACTGAAAGTAGCACAGTGTTGGATTTGGCTAAAAATGACTATATGCTGCATCTAGAAACAACACTAACGAGAGTGACCAAACAATACTGTTGCATGCTGTAAAATGCCCTGTAGAGCTGCAGATTTAGGTGATAATTATCTGTGGGTTCACTACTACAAGTGAACCCTTTCACATACATTGATTCATTCACCTCAAATCCAAAATGATGAATACAAAGGTGCAGCAGCAGAAAGACAGTTACATCATACAGTTGTCATCTTACTGATTCATATGATCATCCTGATAAACCAATAGTGTCTCTGTTTACCTATCACGGGCTCCGCTGGTATCAGTTTGTGAATGCCCTGACATGTTTTTTTGCTGGGGAGAGGAGGACTGTCAGACTTGGGAAATGCCTGGAATCTGAGGAGTAAAGTGGGAGGAGATTTCATCATGATAGGGCACAGACTGGTGAGAGACGACATTGTTGGCACAGCTCTTAGTGTAATTAAAAAACCTCAAGCACATCTGGTCATCTGGCTTACCTCACCTTTGTTAGCATGTGATGGCTGCACACACCTCAGTGATTTATGTGAAGCAAATAGGTGTGATAGGTCAGTGGGTTTTTGAACTACAGATGTGACATCCAATTTTCTATCTGTGTTGTAAATGTTATGATTCAGCTATTTTCTTTTAACTTGCATGTCCCAGCTTTGATGACTGAGTTGGAAGTGGTATTTAGATAACCTTCACACGGCATGAAGATAACATTCAAATCCTGCTGTCTCTTAACTGAAAAACCTCTCCTGTGACTCACTTAACATGAGATAAGATTGTGCTTTCTCACAAAAAGGAAGAAAAAATGTTTTTCATTTCCTTTCAAAAGTTGCTGGGTCATAATGTTCAGCTGACCTTAGCGGTGAGACAAAGTAAGACTCCCACATTTTGTGTCTGGACACCTCAAAGTCTTCAACCTGCAGTGCTCTTTCATGTCAGATCAGGTTGGGAAATGGCTGTATATCCAACATGTCCAAAGACAATAAGGAAGGGGAGACTTCCAAGAAAAGCCCAGCAGTTTTCATTAGATACTGATCTCTTGTTGAGTCACAGATGGTACAGTCGTTTGATTTCTCACAGCAGCTTTGTCTAGCAGGAGTTACATCTTTGAGGTTATAACTATGTTTTGTATAGCAGACTTGATTAGTCCTACTTACTGTTTATCTGGAAAATACATCAATTTTCTTAATTAGGAAACCTGAATACGTCCGTCCTGCAAGCATCAGTTTTACACAAACACATGAGAGCTATTGAACCCAGTCGTAACGTGAAGAAAAAATGTGTTTTTTACTACCCGATGTGTTTTCCCGTCCCTCCTCTGGCATCCATGGCCCCGTGTGAGTTCACAGCTTTACTCAGGAGGTCAGAGGTCACATTTAGTCACAGTGAGGAGAGTCGGTAGTCTATCAGGGTGTGTCTGTGGTATTTGTCACAGCTAGAGAGAATTTTGTCAAAGTTGGAAAACACTTGAAATACCCTAGGGAAGCTACAGTATCTGGCCTGTGTATCAAATTAGATGGTAGGAGGACTTCCTGTCTACATTATTAGGCAATTAATTTTCCATTTTTCAACACTGACATCCTTGATATTTATGCAGGGTTCTATATTGTTAGAGGTCATGGTGGTCTCAAAACTAAATAATGTTTTGGCGCCAGCCTAAACGTTATAACACGTGAATTATGACAAGCTGGAATTGAATGTCTGCTCGTATGTAAGTAAGTCTTGTTTGCTTTTTCTTTAATCTCATTCCAAGTAAATGGTTACTATGGACAAACAAACAAAGAAAAGAGTGATAACTACAGAGGAGGAAACTTTAAAAAAAAGAGAAAAAGTGAAAGTGAGATCCAAAAACACGCCTGCACTTACTGCTTATTGCTGTAGATGGTGCCAAGCAGAACAAAACAGAGATCTTCGAGATTTTATCTTTAAATAAAATACACATTTTAATTTAAAAGAAACATAATTTTGCCAGTTAGATTATTTTTTAAGCAAGGTTCTTGTTTTTGTGCTCTGACTACATTTAAAATACATCTTTGATGATCTCGCAAAAATGATGGAGTTGATTACTTTGAACATTCAATGTTCCTTTATCCCCAAACCATTTGCTCTCTTGCCAAGGCTTTTTTCAATCAAAACAAGTAAAAACAACACAATGTGGTTTCACTGAAGGTTATTTACTGTATTTCTTCATTCTCCAGGAGCAGTGCCTTACTGGAAGGAGAAAAACCTGAAAAACAATTTAAGATTAGAGGTGCTGGCTGCTGATTACAGTCTTCATGTTAAGCTAAACTTAGTATCGTCCTATTTGCCGTATCTCATCTAACATTTGAAGCGTTCAACAAAAAGGTGAATAAGCTTATTTGAAATGTATTATATAGGTAAGTTAAAAAGGGTTCAGTGGTTAAGTATGGCTTCAAAACAACAGGTGATCTTACAAAACGCTGGTTCCAAAAAGTTGCATGTATGTCAAAAAGGATAAGCAGATTATTGCATTCTGTTTAATTTACATGTTAGACAACATCCCAACATTTTTGGAATCGGGTTGCATCTTATATCAGCAGCTGATACTGTTTTCATTCTGCAGCTGATATACAGTGTGTTATGTCTGCTCATGTTAGTTTCTACATTGCTGTGCACATGGTTGTGTATTTGTGTGTGTGTGCTGGTGGGTTTGTTTGTGCAGCGTTGGTGCTCTTGTGATTGAAGGCAGCGTGTTGCATCGTGTTGGGGCACATGCGTCTGCCTTGAGGCAACGAGTCATCCACGTGTAACTTCGAAAAGTCTCAACTTGCCTGTACCTCTAGCCCACAGCCTTCACTCAAATCTCCTCTGTATCTTTCACTTTGCATTTACACATACATTAATTTGACATATAAAAGTTGCCGCTTGTAGAACCTGCTTCACTGGGAACATTTTTACTGATTTTTATCAAAAAGTTACCCTGTTGAAGACCCTCTAATGTAAAGTTGTAGTACAATGCCTTACTGTACCATCTGGTATGTCAATGGGTTCATTGGCATCATCTGGATGGCAGCCTTTATGTGAAACTAGTTAAAGGTTAATAATGTATTGAGGGGAAGAATGTGAAAGAATAAAGAATGTGAGTTAGCTATTAGTCGGCATGTGTGTGTTTACACAGCAAGCCTTTCCCAGGTGCTATACGATCCCTAGGATTACAGCGGAGGGGCTACACACACACACACACACACACACACACACACACACACACACACACACACACACACACACACACACACATACACACACACACACGCACACACACACACACACACATACACACACAGAGCACCACCACCACCTACCCCCCTGAAAGAACAGAGAGGAGGGGAGACAGAGTGGGAGGGAGGTACCGGGAGATAACAGATCAGAGGGAGGAAGGGAGAGGTAAAAGAAGTGTGAATTCAGCAGTAGGCAGAGTATAGCTCACCTCCACTACAAAGACTTCACAGGACCAAGCACACAGGGAGGCTTTGATTTTGGAATATCTCCTCCAGTATCTGCTTGTGTATGAATGAACCGGTTTGTCTCCTTCTTAACCTTGGAAAATGGTGGGACTCTCATCCACTGCTGTCGAGGGTAAGTGTTGAAGGGAGCTCATCAGGATATTAACACAGCAGGTATCTAAAGATATGTAAATAAACGGAACAATGCCAAGACACGGGCTGTGAAGGTGTTGTAAACATGAGACTGAATGCGAGACATCAGGTGATGTTTACTTCGTGCCTTAAGCATCATGCCAGCTTGCTGAAATACCAAGAAAAGCAGCAATGTTGAATTGTTAAGAAAGCAGCCACCCAGACTCAGTCGTGAAACATTGCAACTTTTTAAGCCACTAGAGACTCTTTGTGGGATGCAAATTCTTGTGTGATTAGCTGGAATGTCTGCCTGCAACAATGTTGTGAAACGGAGTTGCTGCCGAATGACTGAATTTTGTCACTTTCGACATACTGTGATTTCTTTTGGGGTGTGTGAGTGTGTAATGTGTGGAAAGATAAATAAGCTGAGCATGAAGAAAGCCCTTGGCGTGAAAAGGAGGGAGAAGAAAAAAACCCCTGTGCAGCCGATTGAGGTCACATTATTCTTCATATCAGGATTTGTTGGACATGTTAGCACAGGTGCTCAACTCGCTGACATTACTCACCCCCACCACCACCATCACCACCACCACCACCCCTCTCTCCCTCTCACTCCCTCACACAGATTATACAGAAGGTCTGCTAATGCAGGCCTCTTTCAAAGACCTGAGTCTGCACTGTTAAACAAACTTCTCTCTGTGTTTCACTACACATGCACACTCACACAAACACACTTTGCAAAGGCTTGCACTATTAACAAGGTGAGGAATGTGTCTAGTGTTTAACAGTGATTGTGAGACAAGTGTGAGGAGGTAAATGTTTGAGCTTTGAATGGCTCAACACATTCCTGCATGGTGCACTGCCCGCACACATCTTTTGTGCTAAAATATCGTGTTTTCTCTTATGGATTCAAAAGTAAAGTTGTTTGTCCTTCTTTCTGCTGCAAATATTCAAATGTTCACCCTGTTCTGACTTTAAAGGATTGTTTTGATTTTTTTGAAGTGGGGTTGTATGAGGTATTTAAACATCTGAGTATTTACTACAGTAGATGGCGGTCATCGGTTATAGTCTGACTTTGGTTTTTTAAAGGGTTAGTTTGGTTGACCAACGTCAAACAAGGACAAAAATAAACTAATCAACTGAGGAGCAGTAGACTAGCATCTCCCGTGTTTGGCAGAGTAAAATTACTATTTTTGTTAATGGAGTCTGGTGGCTTTGACAAGAGCATATAACTGCTACAGTTATTTTAGGTGGCTTGAATACATTTTGCTGCCCATCTTCACAGCAGTACAATTCTTAGTTTCCTTTCTGGTACTCCTGCCTGCTTTTTTGAAACAGGGAGCTTGCCAACTGCCATCCATTGCAGATAATACACTGAATATGGATAATAATCTCATACAACCCCCTTCAAAAACACCAAACTATCCCTTTAATCAAACCATATCCAACCTGTCTTCATGTAGCATTATTATCATATGCAAGCTTCAGTGTGGTTTCCCTCAGGTGCTAGGCTCACAATCTGTTTTATCTGGCTTTTAAACACATCAAAGACACACATCACACTCACACAAACACACAGAGTTACAGCAGGGATTTAAAGATTCATGTGCTGAGAGAACCCATGTGAGTAGTGTGGTGTTGATTATAAAGGCAAGGCGGGGGATTTAAGGGTGGTCTTATGCATCTCACATGCCAAATACTACGTAGTAATTCCTCTTTGCTCATATTGGCACGAGAATCACAGTGTAATCGTCAAATTGGATAATAAGCTTTTTAGAGCACTGGTGCAAGTGAAATAGTGAAATAGTTTTATGAGTGTTTTCACGCCAAGTCCTTGAAAGCAACGCCTTGATTTCTGAGTTATATTAGATTTAATGCTGACTGGTGTAAATTTCAGTTTCTCTCTGCTGTGAATGAGTCATGCAGTGGATAAAGTTCTGTCTTTCACTCGGCTAGGGGAAGCCCAGTGGTGCACTGCAGCCAGAATCTAAACAGCTGGAACCTCTGGCAGAGAGACAGCGCTCGCCAGGCCAAAACATCCCACTCTCATGAGTTTCCTTTCCTTCCCAGACCCCCACTTCCTTATTTCCCTTGGGTGAATAAGATCTTAATGAGGAGACATTCCAGGTCCCTGCATGAATTAATTCCTCATGCCCTCAGTGCGAGCGTGCTTTTTATGACAATAGAAGGAAACGGCACTCGTAAATAAATGGTTGAACAAACGCAGGCAAACACACACCTACTGTAGCTCTTGCTGCTTCTGACTGTAGCCTTGGCAGGGCATAGTGAAGCCCATAGGAAGACCCACCTCAGGAAACTATGTCTGTCTTTAAGGAGTGGGAGAGGCCTGAAAAAGGGCCGGGCCATTTTGGCCTAAATCTTCTATCCTGATATAGGTCATGTCATATCTGAATAATGATATAGCTCATAAAAATTATCATGTTTTTTGGTAATTCAATAACTCAATAGTCTATATATGACATAAACACATGGTAAAGCTTAGTTTTCCTCCAGTGAAGCTTCACTCTACAATAAGGGGCCTTCTGATTATGCACAGTAGTGTTTCTCACGCTGGCACTGCCAGGGAGTTCCCACTCGGCCCACAGTCTTCATGTTATGATGACATCACAGGTTTAACATTCACTTTTCTGGGTTTGAGTAAAGTTTTACAAAAATAAAACCTCCATGGATCAAAAATGCATAACAGAAAGAGACATAATTCACTTTGTTTTCAGTTGGACTCATCCTGTAAACAGTTTTACAGATGTCTCTTTTATATTAGTGGTCTATTAGGAAAATGCTTTTTGTGCTCAAGGGGGATTTTTCACTGCAATATCACAAGTGGCCACTTCAAAAGTTGGCCTCTAGTTTGTCATCCAAATAGCAAATATTGCTATAGTTTGTTTTTTCATCAATATAGAAATTACACAGAAACATATAAAACAATATACATTTATATATCATTTTACAATATATATCGTCATGTCGCCCAGCCCTAGTCTGAAATGTAGAACACACATCCTGTACAAACACCAGACACATCTCTCAGATAATCAAGAGTTTCTACCTGTCAGTGGTGATTACATACAAGATTGCTGTGTCAGAGTAAAACATTTAGGAGTCCAACATTCTGCCTGAAGTCATTAATATGCTCCTCAAACTGGCACACACTCATGTAACAGCACAGCTTGTTGACAGGTGCACCAAAGTTCACTTTTGACACTCCCCACTAAATACACAAGCATTCTTGTGTGTTTTACCTTTTTTTTTTTTGCATGTGTGCAAGTCTATACGTGTGTGTTTGTTTACTTGTTGCCATATGACCGCCTACCGAACAAAAGACTTTTCTGGCTCAGCAGTTGTCCCGTGGCTGAACTCTGCAAGATGCACGGTTCAGCAGGTCTAATGCAGCTGGACTGTGAAAATTGGGCAGCAGGGGAGTTAGTGGGAGAAAAAAAAGATGGAGGGAGTCGGGGGGAGGCAGACAAGTGTGCCAGCATTGACTCAGCCAGTTGTCAGGTTTGCTGGGGATTTTCAGGATTATAGAGGCAGAGAAATGGGTATTAGGATACAATAATACGGAGGCAAAGAATACAAAAGTAGCAATTAGCAGAAAGAACGCAGATTGCATGTGTGTGTCAGAAAATCAGATGAAGGAATCCAAACACACATCAGCAGCAGGTTGCGGACCTGTTCTCATGACGTCCAGCAGCTGGGGGAGTGAGATAGTTTATTTATGTGAAAACAGGGAGTGGAGCAGATCAACACTGTGGCTCATATATTCCTATAAGCTAAGTGTTACAGAGCCTGCAGAGTCTTGTGAACAATGTGTATTGCTGTAGGTCTGGCTGTCTGAGCCAGCTTGTGCTTTCTGTGAGTCCAGAACTTTAACTCTCTCCACTGTCAGATAAAGATCAGGTGCCATGAGACTGTACTTGCTGGTACATTTGGCTCCCTCAGGGCTCTGTAAAGTGGTGCTTCAGCTATTCTTGTCAGAATCTCATATTTCTGCCAACATCTTTACAACCTTTGCATCACAGTTAATTTACCTTTACAGCATTAAGAGTGACAGGTGATTGAAATTTGGATTTGTGCCCATCAGCCTGAGCCAGCAACATTCCAGAGCTGCGGCAGCAAGGCAACACTCGTTTTCTGTGCTTCTTGTTCTGGTCTTATTCTGAGTTATTTTTGGTAGCTTCACTTCCAGTTCTGTGTTAATAAGCAATTAGCAAAGGTGTTTCCTGTCACTTCTGCCTTTTGTTGTTGTTTAGTCTGGTTGGTAAACGAGAGAGGAAGACTGTGATAAGGTGGCAGATTGATATTGACAAACTGTGAAGCAAAGTGACAGAAAATGAAAGAAAAACACAGAAAGCAAAGCAGAAAGAGGCTCTCTGACATACAGCCCTTTGGTTTGTTTTGACTTGTCAGTCTGACCTTTGCCCTCCTTGCTGATACATTGAACCCATGCCTCCCCTGACCTTTGACCCCTCTGTGCAGCAATGGAGGTGCTGGTGAGTGAGCTGGGCGTCCTGCTGAAGATGCTGGACCAGGAGAACCTCAGTTCTACCACGCAGGAGAAGAAGACCTCAGTGTGGAACCTCCTGCAGCAGATCCAGCCATCAGGTCAGTGAGAGGAGGAAAGACTTCTCTCTGTCTTACCTTGGTTTCATTCTCTTGTTTCTTCTGTGTTTTATTCATAATTAAATATGCAATCTACTTGACGTTTTAAAGGTCTCTTTCTTTGCCTCAAGTTTCAGGAACAGACTACATTTACATGAACTCAGCAGTGTACAGAAATGGCACCAGCTTTGTGGAGTCCCTATTTGAGACATTTGGTGAGTTTGATGAGTATTGATGGTGATCCTACATAGTGCTGTAAGATGTAAAGCTATCCATATACAGGGTTACCACAGATTCTTAAAAAAGCCATTGACTCATTATTCTAAATATGAGGCCCAAATTAGTATTAAAATGTCTTAAATCAATTTTTCAAATGCTCAGACGTGGGTTTTGTAGGATTAAATTGTTTTTCTTATGTTGCATCATTGCAAAGAAAATTGGTAATTTATTAGTAAATGGATAAAAGGAATGATCAGAGCAGAGGATACAATGTCTGCTAGATATACATTAGCTATAAATTGGCCGTGGAACAAAGATTTCACAACATGGCAGAATACCGCACAAGGTAATTTAGACCAGGCTCACTGTATTTTATGCAAAAGTTATTCAAACTTGACACAATGGGAGTCAAAGCAGTGGAATCCCACATGCAGAGTGTAAAACCCAAAATTGCCAAGAAAACTTTCCAACAAACACCAGGCCAACATCAAGACATGTTTTATGGTGTAACATTTGGGCAAAATTGTTGATTGCTTAATGTTTTTTTCCTTCAGTTTTGATTATTGTAAAAATGGACTTGAATTTCATTCAGAGTAGCAATACAAAGTCCTTAAAACGTCATAAATCTAACTTCCCTGAAGCTGTAGGAACCCTGTATATGAAAGTGCTGTAGATATTGTGTTCTCTTTGTATGAGCGTGAGTTCAAATGTATGCTGTTTTTTTTTTGTTATTGTCTGTTTTTATAGACTGCAAGCTTGGAGACCTAAAGGATGTTACAGATGATCTGAAAGAAGACAAAAACACACAATCTGACACTTTAAAACAGGCAAGTGGCCAATAGTTCATTTTCTACCTTGTCCCTTTCCAGAATGATCAATTTCATATGACACTGTGTGTGGGATGTATGTTGTTGTATATATGCTGTTCACACCATCCAAATCCAACTTTGCAGAGAGCTTTTGCACCTCAATGAATTGAGGGAAAAAACGCAAAGAAAAACAGAGATTGTATTCCATGTTGTGGGGGTTTCCCATGCACACATGCTCATCACTCTGCAAGCTGTTGGAAAAGTAAAGATTTAGGGACCCGCCCAGAGCCCATGTGTCTAATTTATGATATAATTTTAAGGCTTTAACTATGTATCTCTTTGATGATGAAGCTCTAAGGCTGTGAAAAAAAGAAAAATCTTTCATGGTTATGAGGGAAATTTGAGAGTTGTGTTTGTGTGTTACCATTTCACAGAACTGTGCAGACTCCTCAGCCCCGCACTCAGCTGACTCTCCTCCCCCTCTGCCCACAACTCCTCCTCCTGAGGACTATTACGAGGAAGCAGTGCCCCTCAGTCCTGGCAAGTTGCCCGAGTACATCATCACACGAGGTCAGCATCTTCCCGCTTCTGCTGAACTCAGTGCCCTTAGTGTCATGTTGCTGTAAAAACCACTAAGTCTGTAATTACAAAGTACAAGTTACATTAAAAGGCACGATGGAACATAAGGACTAATTAGGATTTTTTTCCTTCCATTTTCAGTCAGGCCTAGTCCTCCCAACTCAATAGAGGATGGGTATGAAGATGCTGATAACAACTACCCCACTACCTGCATAAACACACATCGCAAAAACTCCTGTGAGTTCAAAACAAAATATTACCCCCAGATTTACATTATTACTAGATAAAAAGCCTGTTTTTAAAGCTCTTCTCTGTTGTCCTCTCAGACAATGACTCTGATGCTCTGAGCAGTTCCTACGAGTCCTACGAAGAGGATGAGGAAGAGAGGAGCCCCGGTGTTACACTCACTCATCAGTGGCCCTCTGTTGAGAGCTCCATGCCTCCTGCCAGGGACTGCCGTATCTGTGCCTTCCTGCTGCGCAAAAAACGATTCGGCCAGTGGGCGAAACAGCTCACTGTCATACGGGAGAACAGACTACAGGTGAGAAGTCTCTGATGTAAGTAACACTGTTCTTACACCAAGCTGGGGAGGCACAAGAACATGAACAGATCTTCGTTTTCTAGGACTCTGGGAAAATAGGAGAACCTGGTGCAGTGGTGGAGTGAACAAGACAATATCAAAAGTGTTTTTTCCCTGCATGTATGAAATCCACCAACCAGCACTTTTTTAGTGACAAATCTTAATTTTTGCCTCTCATTCCCACAGTCTTCTGCCCCTAAAATAGCTAAGCTAACACACATAGGCCAGTAGTGAATATTAAAAAGAAAAAAATCAACATATAAAGTTTGTACTCAAATACAGTTTATGGATTATGTTAATGCCAAATTGCCAATATAATGTCTTTTATCTTGTTTTTTCTAAAGTTATGTGTTTTTATGGATACCAAATGAATTATTTAATTGTCAAAATGTATTATTAGTCTTGCAAATAGTGACCCTGCAAAATGCCCAGTCTTTCCAAAATCTTATTGTCTGTGACTAAAAACTCACATTGTCTTCAGATGTGAAAGGTTGTCAAACTTTAGTCTTCTACTGTGTCACAGACACAAGTCTTCGAGAAAGCATGCAATAATGCTTTCAGGATAGATACACAATGCAGTTTGTCTCTTCTTAAACTTTCTATTCTGTGACCTCCTCTCTGCAGTGCTATAAGAGTTCTAAGGACACAAACCCCTATGTGGACCTCCTGCTGCCCCAATGCACTGTTGTATATGCGCCCAAAGACAGCAAGAGGAAGCACCATGAGCTCCGGTTCACCTTACCAAATGGAGATGCACTGGTGCTGGCTGTACAAAGCAAGGAGCAGGCCCACAGATGGCTGAGAGTGAGCTACACTTTTAAATTATATGCATGCATGCAGGAATACAGGCTTGTAACAGAGCCATTAATCTTGTTGACAATCAGAGGAAGTGACAATGTGGAAAAACAAACCTCAAAAGGAAGCGAACAGTCAAGAGTGATACGTAAAATATCACCCACAGGTTGTCAAAGAGGTGAGTGGTCAGAGCGCAGGGCCTGAGGAATCCGCCTCCCCCATCATCCCAAGAAAAATTGAACTTGACAAGGTAAGAGCAGGAGAGAGGATGTTTGTGTCGGCACGTCCCTGTCATTTTTATCTTCAAGACATAATTTATCTTTACAGCTGAGGTGTGAGGAAAAGTTGGTGGCAAGCAGCAATTGTGTTGTCAACATCAATTTTCCTAAAGAATCGTTTGGCTCCGCACAGTGCACAGTGATAGCTGTATTTGGCTTGCAGAACAAAGAGGAGATATGTAGCGTAATTGGGTGTTAAGGCAGCAATGATAGGGGTGGTGGTGAGTCAGTGTTGGAACAAGCACATCCTCTTTAAAGCTAACCAACCTGCCAGAACATAAACTGCAAAAGGCCCAGTCATGAAGGAGAGCATGGGATGAAGAGAGAGGGGCCACCATAAGAACTGAAGAAGGGAAGAGTCATATTATAGATAATAAGAGCAATCCAGATGCACATACCTGAAAGCTTGTTAATGAATTGTCTCAAGTATAGTTATTTAGCTCGTAAGTAAGACTAGTGTTGACGGCTAAGCTCTAGTTTGATCCTGGCACACAGCCCGATTCTGTGTAGGATTTGGACTGTGTTGCTGCTGAAAGTCTAAACCTGTATTCTGTGCTTTTTCCTCAGAGGCTATCTGCAGAGAGAAACACATCAGACTCAGACAGTGTGGGTGTGTCGACTGGAGAGAACTGCAGAGAGAATGGTGAGACAGAGACACACACAGCCACAAATGATTACAGCAGCTGCTGTAAATCATAGTAATGCAATGGCCATTTACTAGTTTCTTTTCAACTATATCTGTCTCATTGTGAAATTAGGCAGCTATTTTAGATTTAGTCTTCATCTTAAGATGAAAATCCTTTGTACATTTTGTGTTTCAATTTCATTTTATTAATGTTTAGTCTACTTCTAGTCATTGCAGTCAAGTTTTTAAATTCAAATGTTTCTCTTAATTTTGTAAGCTATCATTTGGTTTGGTCAAATTTTAGGTGTTTATATTATGTTGAACATTTTAGTCCTAGTCTAGTCAAAACCAGTAATTCGTTTTAGTACATATTTGTCATTTTACCACATATTTCACAAAAGAGTTTATTTGATAATTTTCTGGAGGAAAAAAACACAGGTTGAATGATTAATAATGAGTTAAAGTTAATCAAGCCTCTGACCGTAAACTCTATGCATTATGGGAGCACAGTTGTCAGGACTGAGGACAAGTGACACAAAGATAGAGACAGACTGACTTTTTCTTCAACAATACTGCGTGTAGATATCTTCACAGTTGGTGTTTAATGACATGGTGCCGCCTATTCGCCATCTTGTCTAAGTCATGGCACAGAAGGTCATTGACAAGCATTTCATTATAGGTTTCTTTAAAGAAATTAACACTGATCTGTCTCACAGTCCTCAGCAGCCAATAGAGTTTGCTCAGTTGTCATCACATAACTTAATATCTTACAGTTCCCACATGCCAACAGCACCTGTTTAATCCTTCCATTCTTGATGCAGGCAAGGTGAAACGGGGAGCTTTGGCTGCTGGCCGTAAAATCACACGTATCATCAGCTTCTCTAAGAAGAAGCCCCCCCGACCAGGAGAACCCCGGAGCGACCCTGGACAAGGTCAGACACCATTTCACTGTCACTCTTTAGCTCTCTTGAGCCTTTTTAGTCCTATTTGCTCTCCAGATGCATCATGTGTCTTTCTCTTCTCACCACGAAGGCCACCTGTCCGTGCTGGTGAATCAGGTGTGGCGTGAGCAGTGGTGCTGTGTGTGCAGAGGCTCCCTGCACTTCTACCATGATAAAGGAGACCTTCGGACCTCCCTGCCTTCACTTCCTCTCCACGGCTGCGATGTGGTCCCGGGGCTGGGACCCAAACATCCTTTTGCTTTCCGAATCCTACGGAACAGCACAGAGTTGGCTGCTATGGAGGTAAAATACTGAGCAAATGTTCCCTATGTTAATAGATTAGATTAGACTTTATTAATCCCACAGCGGGGAAATTTCTTTGTTACAGCTGACCACAAAAATGTTCACACAAAATGATTTCCCTTTAAGATAAAAATAGAAAAATAAACAATATAAGAAAAAGACATTAGACAAAGACATTATACAATATACAATATACTATATACAACTTAGTGCAAGTTAAGTGAAGAAAGTGCAGAGTGCAAATTATATGCAAAAATGTGCAGAAGAGAAAGAAAGAAAACTCCAACACGTTCAGGTTGTGCTGGTGTTGTACAGTCTTATGGCAGCTGGAATAAATGACCTGCAGAAGCGTTCCTTCTTAATATTTCCATTTGAACAATAACTCAAATTACTTTGTGTAATTCTCTATATGATTGAGGTTTTACAGTGTGCAATTTAGATGTTTGGCGCCACCTGAATATTTAAAGCTGATTTGTCTTGTCTCTTTTTAGGCGAGCAGCTCTCAGGAACTTGGAAGGTGGCTCGGTGTCATCTTGGCAGAGACAGGCTCGGCGACAGATCCAGAGTCACTGCATTACGACTACGTTGACGTGGAAACCATCGCTAACATCCGCGACGCTGCACGACATTCCTTCCTGTGAGTGAGACAGAGAGGGGGGAGTTGGAATATTTGAACGGGGTCAATGCAGGGCTACTGACCAATGCAATGATGTTTAGACCTCACGTAGATTTAATTTTTCTCTCCTAGGTGGGCCACGTCCTCCAGCACTAGCACAGACTCCAGGACATATGACGAGGTTCCTAATGAGGACATGCAGGTGGGGTGCATGTGCTCACAAACATTTTCCAATTTCAGTTATGTGTAATGCTTTACTTTGATGTGATAAGATTAGAAGCTTCATGTCTGTGTGTGTGCAGCTGTTTGGCGCTGTAATTGTCTGAATATGACACACAATATCAGTCATCCAAACAGACAGACAGTGCTCTGTTACATGTCTATCAATGACGGCTTTTTGTACGCCGGAGGATAAGCATGGGAGTGTGTGGGCATGGGAGAGGAAAAAAAGACCAAAAAAAGAAAAAGCAATCAAACTGATGACAGGAAGCCAAGAGGTCATGGCAGTTTTACAGCCTGTAAACTCCTTTCTTAACCCCACTGACATGCACTTAAACTGCTTCTCACCTCCTACAGCCACAAACATACACACCTCAGTGGTCTCAAACCAATAAATCTGAAGATTAGTTCGCTGCTATATAATAATATACAAACTTTGCCATCTTTTCTCCCTCTGTCCTCATCCCTCTTGATGCATCCTCCCACATCTGTCATGTCCCCCCACCCTTTTCTACTCCACCCAGTCAGTGGAGAACCACAGGCAGCAGTCTGGGAGTCAGACGAAGCGGCGCTCAAGTTTCTCCAGCAGCGACTCTGACAGAACCAAGCCTTTAGTCTCCCTCAAACGAACAGGCTCAAGTAAGTAAAAAAAAACACATCTTCACCTCCGTCAATGCTGAACCTGTTCTCATTATCTGTACTGATGGGTTAATGGAAGTCTTTATTTATGCAGTGGAAAAACTGTCTTTTGCTGCAGTGTCCTGTTTAACCCATTGAAGCCTGGAAAGCGGATACGTCGTTTTGTAGTATTTGTATAAGCTCTCAAATACTTTTTGAATTTCATTTCTATCTGCTACAGAGGCTGAAATATCTATTATTTAGTAGAAGCGACACTTCTGTTGAATTTCCAGAAAAACTTCAGGTTTTAGGGGCTTATTTTAAAATCGCCCAGAGGTTTTACAGGCGTTTCAGGCCTCAATGGGTTAAGAGACAACTCAGTTATGGGAACAGGAAAGTAAAGTAAAACATTCACATTCAACTAGTGTTTCAATGACAAAGACAAACGGTGAGAATCATATTAATGTGGCAAGTCCAAGAGCATTTTGAAGGTTTTTCCATTTGTAATGTGCAGAGAACCTGATTTCCTTAGGATGGTCTTAGTTCTAGGGATTTAAAAAAAATCTGATTTGCGCCAAACTAGTTGATGGAAACAAGCTGTATTTACATTTAACTCGTTTGACTGTTCCTTATCTCAGCTTGAGGTTAACGGCCCTATTACGATCCATTGTCGAGCTGTCAGTGGGTTAGTCTGACAATGTTGTGGGAGTGCAGTGCTAAATCAGTGGAGAACTACTTCAATCACTTGAAGAAATTAAGATAGGGTTAATTGTTTCTTGTATTGTTTTGTTTTAGTTTAGCTACTTTATCATTTTGTCAGTGTGACAGTGAATAACCAAACACCAAGACGAAGATCAAAACTATTCTATATGTTAATAAATGTTTTTTTGTGAGATTTTCATACAAATGAAAACGACTTTCTTCATTCAGGCCTAGGTTATTCATATAGTTTAAAAAGAGAAAAGGACCATAAACTGACCCCTGTGGAACCCCTTCGTTAATTTTACTGATTCAGTATCTGTAATGCATTTAAACAACATATTGTTTTAAATGCATTACATTTAAACCTCTGAGATCAGGACCAAAATCTTCAGAAACGTCCCTGCTATATCTTTTTAGCTTTACGCCCTTATCTGCTTTCCATCTGTCTCTCCTCAAATAAAATAAATCCAAATAAAATAAGGGTAGCAGCCTGCTGCCCTTCAAGGGAAACAAGAATAATACAGATGGCACCTCTTAATATAGTTGTGTGTCATACAGAAGTATTGTAAGTTAGTTTTGTTGCAGCTTACTCTATTCATTCAGTCCTTTCAGTGGTGTACCAATTCACAGACAGTCATAAAACTTGAGCTTTTATCTGGCTCAATATTCCCCTTCTTCCTCTCTCCTCTCAATCATCTTCTCGCTTTCCATCCATAATCTCTTTCCTCTTCACTCACCTCTCCCATTTGCTCCATTGTGTCAGTTGGCTTCTGCCATACAAATAAAGGAGATGAGCGTCCTTAGTTCAGGAAAGTGATATCGCCATGGTCGGCTGTCTCAGTGCTGTTTCACAGGCCTTCACTGTGACTGTCTGACACATCAAAGACTCTATGCTCTCCATGGCTGAAGGCTTCAGGATGTAACCTGAGATTTATTGGACACTCACATTAGATCCGCTGCCTTACCTTCTGACCTCTCCCTCTGCAGGAGTGTGTGTGTGTGTGTGTCTTCATCTTTTATTCATGCATCATATCATTGTTTCCTCCCAAAAGTCTTCGTTTGAATTATGAAAGATCAGATTTGTGTGCTCTGCTTTTATGTGAGTTCTAGATGTGGTTTCATACTCTTGGCTTGCAGAGCGTGACACTTATGAGGACACGCAGGAAGATCACTGTGAGATGTTTTGTCTCATTCCCATAACCCCTGCACATTCGACCCTCACCTTTGCTCTCTTCTGACATCTCTACCCAGACGCCAACCAATATGGAAAGTATGGGAAAACGCGAGCGGAAGAGGATGCCAAGCGTTACCTGAAAGAGAAAGAGGATCTGGAACGAGAGAGGGATGGGATAAGAAATGCACTTGTGACCCTCCGAAAGGAGAAGAGAGAGCTGAAGGAGGAGCTGAAGACAGCCTCTGGTAAGGAAAGCAAAACAGACAGCAGATGCTATATCATATCACTGAGCTCAGCTCCAATACATCTCTGAAGCTCTTCAAAGCCCGGAAGGAAACCTGTTACCATAGCCTCAAAATGAACAGCATAGCAGGAACATGTATCTACTGTTTTTACCTTGATTATCATAGGGATGGACAGACAAATGGGGTCTTCCTATACAAAAGTACTAGTTTGTAGTATATTTTCGCCAGCTGGATGGTTCAGTCTCTGTCTGCACATTAATGAGAAGGCTTAAATATTCAGTAGACATTCTGTATCCCTGCTCCATATCCGACCCTGACCTCCGTTATTAGAGGGCCGTGTGAGAAGACATTTTCCCTACAGGGATAAATAAAACATCTAATTGCTTCCATTATTAAATCAAAAACACGGTTATGAAAATTCCTGCTCAACGCAATTAATTTCCTGTACTTTCACATATTATGCTGCGAGCAGTGTTGGAAGATTAAAAGTCACAAGTAGCACACAAAGAAGGAGAAGCAGCAAAATGAATAACAAGTAACGGTACATACTAGTTTTAGAGATTAATAATAATAATAATAAGAAGAAGAAGAAGAAGATTACTTTATTAATCCCACAAAGGATTTAACCCATCCTTTTTTACACACAAGTGAACACACCATGCAAGGAGCAGTGGGCAGCATATTACTGCGCCCGGGGAGCTGTGCAGGGGGGTTAGGTGCCTTCCTCAAGGGCACTTCAGTCCTAGAAGTGTCAGTACCGGGATTGAAACCGGCGACTCTCCAGTTACAAGCCCGATTCCTAACCTCTAGGCCACGGACTAATATTACTTTATTAATCTTTTACTACTTTTGTGTAGTTTAATCTCTATGTGATATTTATTACACAGTATGTAAACTCATCACAGGTTGTCATGAATCTGAGAATCTATAAATAAGAATAAGAATATAAGAATCTATAATTGTAGTAATGCAAAAAATACATAAGTGGCAGTGTACAATGTAGTGCAGGTCTAAGTATAAAGCAACATGGAATTACTCAAGTCAAGTCAGTTTTATTTGTAAGGCATGTGTGCTTTTGTGTGCTTTTCAGTAAATATAGAAAACATGAAACAAACCAACAAACAAGGAAAAGTACTCCAAAACTCTACTTATAGTTAATACAGTACTTGAGTAGAATTATTATGGGAGTAGAAGGAACTGTTTGCAATGGTCACTTGACTAGTTCAAAAGGAAATGGCCATTGGGACGACACAAGCCACAGGTCGGTTTATATGGACTTCTTCGAAGTATCAGTGGTACACAGGGCATAGATTGGTCACCCACTGATCGGAAGGCCGGTGGTTCAATCCCTGTCAGCCTACATGTCGAAGTATCCTTTGGCAAGATACTGTGCCCCAAATTGCTCACACTGCATTCATCGGTGCGTGAATGAATGAATTCCTGATGGGGGGCAGGTGGCACTGTTTAGCGTAGCCTCTGCCACCTATATGAATGTGTGTGTGAATGGGTGAATGAGCGCCGTCTGTAGTGTAAAGCGCTTTGAGTGTTAAAGACTAGAAAAAGCGCTATATAAGTGCATTCCATTTCATCATTTTACACATAAAAATGTCCGCCACTCTGACCATCCTGCTATGTAGATTTGAAAGGGAAATCTGTTTTTTTTTTTTATTGCTATGGTCTAAACCCCAACTAAAAGAACCTAAAACTACAAAATCTGCCTGTCTAATCCTTTCTAACCTAATCATCTCAATGGGTTTTGTGTCTTGCTGTGTTTCTGTGGAGCAGAGAGGAGGAAGTCCTCCCTGAACAAGCGTGTGTCCCAGCTGGAGGACGCCTGTCGAGCTAAAGAGGCAGAGAGGGTGGATCTGGAGCTCCGGCTGACTCAGGTCAATGAAAACCTCAAGAAGAGCCTGGCCGGTGGAGCACTGGGCGCTCCTGTTGAGACGAAACCTCCCGCTAAGGTATTTTTGTTGCCTCATGTGGATAAAATGCACAAACACTATCTGTATACACAACGTTTATTTACTGTTTTTTATATTTATGTAGGCCTCCATCAAAAAGACACAGAATATCTACAGTGATTCTTTACCAGTAAACTGTGCCTCGGAGATGCGTAGGAGACCTCCATCTGTTTATGCTTCTACAGGAACTGTCATGCAGAAGGCAAAGGTAACTCTCTCTCTCTTCCTGAGTAATTCCTCAGCCCATCATTATGAACACATTTCTCTCTCAGGCTTCACAGGGGGTTGATAAGATCCCAGCAGCATGTGTCATCATCTAATGGGTTTTCACAGTTCACACATAAAATAAGACAGTCTGCGTGTTCACACAGTCACTTTCGACATTACAGTTTATTGCCTGCTATGGTTTTGAGTGATCAAATGTGATTCTGTCACTACACATGGATGTTTGATATCACTTTGCTCAGCTGCTTCTGCTTTCACAACATCTCTACCTATGTTATACCAGCAAGTCTAGGCGATTTACTGAATTAATATGGTACCCTGCTGTGGACCACCAAGACATTAATTGTCAATAACAATAATTGTCTTGTCTTATTAGCATTTTGATTTTGGGAAAATGAGCACAGAAACATTATATTTGCAAATTAAGCTGCAGAAAATATACTATACTATATATATGTAGTAGTCACTTGATATGCATTTCTGGTTTATTTTGTCTTAAAATTATTTTGTAAAAAGAACTTGATGAAGCTTAGAAAGCTGGATAGTGTAACTAATTGCTACAATCATGAAAATATTTTTGGAAAGCCATTCATTTGAGGCCTACAAATATAAAGATAGTATGTATTTTTGTGGACTCTTTGTTTGGTTGTTTTTTTCTTAATTACAGTACATTACAGCACAAAACAATTTTTGTTCAACTTATTGCTTATCCTTTTTTCAGTTCACCTGCCTTAACATTTTTTCCTTGGGAATAATAACCTTTTTCCCCATTGTTACTAAATCAGCTATAAATTTTCTACCTTTACAGGAATGGGAATCAAAGAAAGCAGCATAAGAGTGTCGAGGACTGGAGAAAGACTGAATGGATGTCAGAGTCTGACTGTTGCCTCATTCAATCCTACAAAGAATGACCTTCCATCAAAAAGACTTTACTGATGAAATAAACTGTAATGAAATAAATCAGCCACTAGGTGGAGGTACATCTCACTGAATATTTACCCTTCTGTCTTCCTAAAAGGACTTTTTCAAATCCAAGAACTGCTCACTGTGTATCCAAGTATTTTCATTGTCTTCAGTGACACAGGTTGAAATGTGGCAATTAGAAAAGTTACAAGAAGGAAAGACATAAGAAAAGTGCACAGTTAATGCATAGCTTTGTAAAGGAAAGGTTAACACAGGATTATGTTCTTATACAGTGTTGCATGTGGTGAAATGTCTGGTAAAGTGCCATGTGAGAAATGTGATGGGTTTGGAAAATTAGAAGATGGGGGCAGTATAAGCCACAGTGTGCCTTTTATATAATATAATGTTTTGATGTGCCTGTACAGAGTGAGCCATGACTACTGTTTTGTATGTTTTCTACTTTTTCTACTGTTCCACGGTTCATTTCTCATAATAACCACAAGCCGTACCTATTAGAGGTATTCAGTTCTGTGCCATTGAGGGCTAAATAGATTATCATTGATTTGACTGCACTTATTAGCTTCTCCTCTCAGGTTGAAGCTGTGCTGTTGACCCTCTCTGGCACACATTTAAATACTCCTGCTGGAGGTAATCGAACTGACTAACAAAGAGGTGCTATTCCAAGCTACAAGCCAAACCTTTTTCTGAGTGGTAAAATCTCCACTATATATCATTTTAACAACTTTTCCGCTGAACCTGTGGTTGATTTTTGCACTTTACTGTTCTCCTACCCGGATAAGGGAATAATAAACGTGTGTCTTATTCTCAAACATGAGCTCTTTCATTTCATCATTTGTGACAATACATAATTTATTTGTCATTAAAATGCATTCTTGGTCATTGATTTAGTCTTTTAATTTCACATAATATACTGTGAAGTAAATATACAGTATATGGTCTCGTAGAAACAATGTATGAAAGCTAAAACAAGAAAAAAAAAACACATCTACATCAGTCACTTAATGAAGGCAATTCAATGCAACACAGTACAGTGTGATGCAGTTCAGGCAGCCTATAACTAGTTAACTCATCCTCATTTGTTCGATAGAAGTTGTCAGGAAATAGATGTAGGCTTTGTTTCTTCACTTGTACTTAATAGCCAAACATGATCAATAATAGCTTTCAGCACAGAGTGTGATACAAAGATTAATTTCTGATTTTTATCACTTTGCAGCCCTGTCTGTGGGACACAAAGGTTTTTCTGTATGTGATACAAAAAGCTTGTATGATCAGTTTAAATCCAGGCAGTGGCAACTGGTATTGGGTCTCAAATGAGGAGGTAGAGCAGCTTCAGGATGGTGAAATGAACTACGCAGCAGCATTAAACCTACGCTCAGAGAAAGAGATAGTAAAGCCAGTAGAGGATATTGACAAAGAGGAATGCCGTAGGGAAAGCGGTGCGAGCGTGGCGATCAATGTTGTGCGGGTTTTCCACAATGAAGACGGATGCTGCTCTACGGGATGCGTCCTTCACTGAAGACAGGCCGCAGCTCTGCTCTGAGGCCTTCTCCTTTTTTAAGTCAGCATTGTTCCTAGTGTCACTGTTGGCTGACTGCTCTGTAGGCTCCTCTGCAGTGGAGCCGATCTCCACGGACAGGTTGGGTCGGGTGGAGCTGACGATGGGGATGGAGCCGTTTCCATTGGATTCATTGAAGTCCCTCAGAAGCTCCTGATAGGTAAAAAAAAAAAAACCCACATACCATAGAGGTTCGTCCTCTATCAATAAAGCTATAAAAATGTTTAATGTTTAACTTATGTTTTATTTATAATAATAATAATAACTTTAAAAACAGCAGCTTAAAAAGTGCTTGGTCAGAAAGCAGTTAATCACAAAGACAATGATGTCATAAGGCTTAAGAGTCAATATCACCATATGGTGCCTTTGACATGACAGGGTGAACATATTGGGCTAATTTTAGCATTTCATTTAGCATGGATTGACCTTCAGTTAGCAACATGACTCAGTTAGCAAGTTCACCTTTTCCAAAATCTCAAGACAATGGCAATTTTTCATATCAATATATACCAAATATGCATTTTTATCTTTCAGCATATGAATATTCCAAATTCCATTCCTAAAGCTTTCAGTGAATATTTCCATGTCAACTCACAATTACATAAGTACAATACAAGGCAACTGACAAGATTTCACCCTCCTCACTATCGTACTACCCTTGGTCACATAATGACAGGGTGGGCTGCGATTTGATATGATTATGAAAATAGAATATATATGATCAAAATGATTTGATCAAATAACTTGTTGTGGAAAATATAACCGTGTATTTTTTTTCTGAATTAGTATCATATAACCACTAATTACACACACTGCAGTAAGTGGTGCAGTGTGTGGCACATGCCAAAATCACATACATCCAATGAAAAAAACAGTATAAAATGAAGGAAACACATTTTGATATGTATGTAAATGTTTGGCTATTTATAAGTTTATAAGAATTTAATTATTTTACTACATTTTCATGATGACAGCGATTCTGATGAGGACAAAAAGCACTTTATAGTGGTATTGACTCTAAAAACAATTCTTACATTAAAAGGAAAAAATAAAAGACAGAGCAGGAACAATCATAATAAATTCTCAGATACACAGAAAATAAAAGGAAAAGGGAGTAAAAAAGTAAAAAGGAGTAGTAAAATAGAAAGCAATACATAAAAGCAAGTCTATAAAAGTGGGTTTTAAGAAGTGGTTTAAAAGAAGTTACATTTGAATGTATAAAAAAAATGTGGCTCACCCTGTGTAGATCCTCTAAAGTCTGGTGCTGCATGGTGTAGAAGTGGGCGCAGGCGTACTCCAGCAGAGCACCGAAGATGAAGGTGAAGCAGATTCCTAGGTAAACATCTATGGCCTTGATGAAGCAGTTGGCATTGGGCAGGGAAGTGCGGGCGCCCATCATCAGAGTGGTCATTGTTAGGACGGTTGTCACGCCTGGAAAATACATCACAGTATTGTTGTTTAATGATGTAAACTAGTGGTTGAACTTGTTAATCCATGTATTAGTAATCAATTCAAGTGTTGGCAATTCAGTGGCAGTTCCAAACCAATTTTACTGTGGGGACCAAGGAAGGGCCAGTGTTTAATCAGAGGGGCACATTAAAAAACGTCAAAAATGATATTTAAGCATTCAAAACCTTTATTTTAGCCAAAAGTCTCATATATGTATATTTGGAAGAACTACATTGATTGAAACAATGAGACAATTATTTTTGTACACCAATGACATTTCTAATTTTTGTGCACAATTACTTTTTTATCATTTTGAAAGTGCATGATCTTTATATTTAGCTTTTATTGCACAATTAAACTATTATACAATGTACACATTATGGGTTCCTTTTGTGTACAATGAGATATTGTTTGAACAAAAAATAGGTCAGAATTGTTCCGTCGTTCATTGTTATAAATTGATCATTTTATTATTAATTTGACACAAGGGCCACAGCAGGGGCCAAAGGATTCTTCACAGGGGCAGTGGCCCCTGTAGGCCCCTGTGTAGAACCGCCACTGGTTGGCATGTATGTTTGTCCAACACTTCGTCATGTCAATAATCCTCGACTGCTCAGATTTCTCTTCTACCTTTTTACTGTTTATTCTTTGTTTCTGTTACTCTTTTATCTATTATGAACAGGTAGTGGTGTCAGTAAAGCGTATAATGGTTGAATCATGTGTAGTCACTTCACTTTATCTTATCTCTAATCACTTTAGTCGATAATCAGTTGACTCTAGAAGTGACCGAGGTGAGGATTTTTATATCGTGCATAAGTAAAAACACATTATAAACCCCAAAATGTGTTCTAAATGCTTTTAACCACAATACAAATGGAATTTTATGCGTCATGCGTCATTTTTAGGTTATGGTAATTGTAAAGGTAAATGTCAATATTATATTATGGTTGGGAGCTTAATTCAATTTTTTTCAGTGTAGCGAAGTTATCAGGTTTGTGCTACAAAATACAGATTGTCATTTAAATATATGACATTAAAATACATCTTATTTCTCTGATCATATAAAGTCGCTTAGATAGGGTGTAATAAGGTCATAAAGTGAATCAAAAATGTGGAATTTCTATGATAGTAATGTTTTTATTTAATGTTTATTTGAAAAGGGACAAGTATGTAGCATAAACCAATGCCACATAGTACTGTTAAGTCTATTTCCTGTTTGTATATTCTTTTATTTTTAATCGTTTCCTGTTTTATTTATGTACTCTTTTTTTTGTCTCACATTTCAGGTGTCTTCACTTCCTACTCCCATGTGCCTGAATTGATTACCTGCCCCACCCTTGATCACTTTCACCTGTCACCCTTTACCCAGCATCCCTTGTTTAGTCTCTGTTCTTTTGTATCTGCAAGTTTGTCTTGTCTGTTCTTCACTCAGTGCACCAGCTTTGTTTCTAACTTCTCTCTGTTTTTTTGGTTTGTTTGTTTTCTGGCAAGTTAAGACTTCTAAAACTTTTCATCTGTGTCTTTAGTTGTACATTTCGGTCCATTTAACAAACACAAATTAAGTAAAAAAAATAAAATGCACAAAGCTCAGATCTCATCAAGCAAATGCCGACAAAAACAGTTCTAATCCCTCTTCACAGTGAGGATCCAGATTAAGTTCTGTTCATAAGAAGTTTCACATGTTGCTCCCCGAACAGAAAAATCTGTTTGTCTCAATAAGGATTTACATAATGGCATCTTACAGTTCCCCCTGGATGCCTCACATGTTACTGAGCCTGAAGCTCTGAGTGGAAGCACAAGATCACTGAGCACTCCCAACCAAAGCTTTACATTTTTGAAAGGATCGATCAAATATCATCATGAAAAGGTTGGTTGTTATACTGCCCTACAAAGCCTTACTTCAGTAACTACGCAAAAGGGTAAAACTGAGAAAAACTGCTTCCAAGTTTTTTTTATGTTTTCTAACAGGCATTTTTATGCTCAAAAATCATGACAATTTGTTTGACCTTTGACCCCCAAAATGTAGTTACTGCACTCTGGTTTTGCATTGCTGGAAAAGCTTCTTATAGTAATGTTGTTGTCTTCTTTCAGTTTTTATATTTAGTTTGTAAGTGTATTTGAAAGTGTTAAACGATTATTTTAAAAGATTTCTGTATTTTAGACCTAAAGTAAATGTTATATTTTAGTCTAGAATTTTATCTCACTTTTTTACTTAATCACTATCTAGATAATACTTTTCCTATTAAATAAACTTCATTTCTATTATTTTTGTCTTCACTGTTCAACACAATGATGAAATACAAGGCTGCACTGTATCAAACCATGGTAAGTGCAATTACTGCGATCTGCTTCTGTTTTGAGATGGATTTTGTAGTTACTGCAATTTTTATATAATTATTTCTCTGAAATAAAGCAAAAATTTAAATCTAAAACTTTGTCACAAGATAAAACAGACATCAAGGAGTTCATTTTTAGTTATAACTCAATTTCGACCAAAAGTTACTGCAGTTAGGCTTTCTGGGCAGTATAGCTGCAGCTACACAAGTTTACACAAACACTGTGTAAGATATTTTATCTCTGAGACCTGTTCAATAATGAGCAATAATTCAAAGGGATGCTCTCAAATGCATCTTTACCAGTGGTGGAAAAAGTATTCAGATCTATTACTTAAAAATACTTAAAAGTACTAACACCACACAGTGAAATTACTCCACTACAAGTAAAAGTCCTGCGTTCAAAATTTACTGAGGTAAAAGTACAGAAGTATCAGCATTGAAATGTACTTAAAGTATCAAAAGTAAAAGTACTTGTTATGTTGAATGGACCCTGATAGTTTTATATATTTCAAAAATATAATACGATCATTATTATTGATGCATTTATGTAAGCAGCATTTTAATTTTCTCAAGATAGAGCTCATTTTAACTACTTAATATACTGTTATGAGATTTCTTTTTTTTTTTTAAAAGATCTAATCACTTTAAATCGATCATGTTTTTCAAGTTAAATCTCGACCTGAAAAGGAATTAGAGCTTTCAGCTAAATGTAGTGGAGTAAAAAGTACAATATTTGCCTCTACTTTTAGTGGAGTAGAAGTATAAAGTTACATAAAATGGAAATACTCAAGTAAAGTACACATACCTCAAAATTGTACTTAAGTACAGTGCTTGAGTAAATGTACTTTGTTTCTTTCCACCACTGGTCATCACCATTACACTTTGATCTTTAGTGGAATGCAGTAAGAGGTCTGGTACTGACCGATACAGGTCCTAGCTGGGACAGAGGACTGGCTGATCCAGAAGGAGACCCAGGACAGAACCACCAGCAGAACGGACGGAACGTACGTCTCCAAAATAAAGAACAACACATTTCTACGCAGTGCAAAATGCAACACCAGCTTGGGGTATTGTCCTGTGAAGAAACACAAAAAGACACAGCTTCTAAAAAAAGGGGATAGATTTTAAAGATGATGCATTACATACAGGATTGCTCTGCAGGTAAGGGGGATTCTGGGAGTTGTAGTGTCCTACCTGTCTCATAAACAGCCTCTGACACTGTTGTATAGTAGCTCTCTACACTGTACTGAGCCAGCCGCAGTATGTCAAGTCCTTTCACTGAATCATTGCCTCTGGTCCAGTAGAACACCACATCCTGCAGGTTGTAGCCCCCTGAAAACACACACACACACACACACACATATAGATTAAGTGTCAGTGTGAGCCTGACCTGCTAAAGTTGATATCTCTTCAGTTTGACACTCACTACATTGATGATTATGATGATGAAGATGATGATGGGTATGAAATGATGGTGATGTATGTCCACATACACGCTTGATGGAGGGTTGGTGGAGTTCACAGGTACTCACAGCTCTCCAGCTGCAGAGTGCACACCTGTCTGTCCATGGGGTACTTGGTCAGGTCCATGTTACAGGCGATCGTAGCCGTGATGCTGTTGTGTATTCATAACAAGATCATGAGAAAAACTCCCCCTGAGACACTGTTAGTCCTTTGATGCTGCACAGGGTAGTTAATAACTAGTGAACACAAAGAACTCATCCACCTGAGCAACAATGGAAAGAACAAAGGCTCACATCAAGTGTCAGACAGTTCTGTATCTGAAGCATTAATTGTGTATAAGTGGCAGACTCGTTGGAATTGAAATTCCTCTGTAACATGTTACTTACCTAAAGAAACAGCATGCATTAAGGGTGCACATATTTAGAATATTTTCACTGCTTTACCTTGCTGTTAGACAATGTTTGAGAGTCAACTGACAAAACCAGTAGTTTTACCTCACAGAATATGGCTGTTGCTTGTCTACTAACCATAACCATAATTATAGCCCAACTACAGGTGCATCTCAATAAATTAGAATATCATAGAAAAGTTTATTTATGTCAGTAATTCAATTAAAAAAGTGGAAATAACAGATTATAGAGATCCATTATAAACAGAATGAAACATTTCATGTCTTAATTTATTAAATTTCTTGATGATTATGGCTTATGTTTAATGAAGACCTAAAATTCAGTGTATTAAAAAAATATGAATATTACAAAAGACCAGTTTTAAAAGGTATGTTTAATATGCAAAATGTTGGCCTCTGAAAAGTCCATCTATATGACTCAATACTTGGTTGGTGTTATTTGACTTGAACTACTAGAAATTGACTTTTCCATCATATTCTAATGTATTGAGATGCACCTGTATGTTTAAGTTTATGCCACCAGACTCCATTGACAAAAAGAGTAATTTTACCTTGCAGAACATGGGAGTTACTTGTCTGCTGTTGCCTCAGTCGTTTAGTTTGCTTGTGTTTTTGTGTGACTTTGTTGAATTTTGACTAACCCTGTAAAACACCAAAGTTGAATATTAACACTAACAATTTAACCATTCCAGGCAGCAGGGAGACCTGCAACTCCTGTATTCTGCAAGGGAACAATTAGCGTTTTTGTCAAAGGAGTCTGGTGGCTTTGAGGAGAACATGGAACAACTTCAGTTCTCTCCACAAAAACTTAAATAGGGTTGTCTGTCGACAAGGTAAAGTATTTAAAATATTCTATAGCACACACTTAAATTGATATTGATTCTTTTTAGGCGTTTCCTTTTTTTTGTTTGCTAAATTATGTTTTGCTGCTGCCCTCATCTGCAGCAGTACATTTCTTAGCATCCGTGCCAGTACACCTGCCTGCTTCTCCAAACTGGAGGCATGCCAACCACCATGTAATACACTGACAATGGAAGAGTACCTCATATAAAAGCAGTTCAAAACTATTTTTCTCATATAGTCATGGCAAAATATGCTAAATCCAATAAACATGGCGGATCTCTGATTGACAAGTATGGATGCGTACATCATTGATCTACTATAAAACGTAACTATTGAAACAATAATAAATAAGCTGCATAAAATCAGACTCCACTGACATTTCAAATCAAAATGAAGTCTTCTTCCAAAGAAGAATAATGAACATCCTGCACAGTACTGCCCTTTCAGTCCTCAATAAAGCTGCATAGTCATAACAAAGTTCTTTATCAGTGTGACATGACAGATTAGACATCGGGACAAATTTGTGTGACTGTGACCTTAGGGGACCCGACATATCTTCCCTAACACAATCTGAAGGGCAGGAAAAATACAGAAATCCACTGGCATTGCCTTCAGTTATATGACTGAGTGATGATACATAAGTGCTTCCTTTTTTTAGAAGAACCCCAGGCCAATTTACGGCTGATTACCACGACAATCATAAAAACAACATGAAATAGAAAAAAAAAGTGAAAAAAAGAAAAGAATCTGGGTCTCTCTTTTCGTTTTCGTGCATTTTGAGTGTCATATTTTCATTTTTTTCTCCTTCCAGGTCATTTTCCTCATACTGCAGCAGGACCTGTGAGGAGTATCAAATGTCAGTAAATGTTAAATCAATAAACATAAAGCTGTACCGTAGGGCATAGAGAACAGTTCCATTGCTGAAGATGCGTATGAGGCGGTTTTCCACTGTGACGTCATGCAGGAAGGAGCGTTTGGAGTCTGGGATGAAGGTATCAGGGATCCACAGCAGTGACACGAGGCGTCCGTCCACGCTGACGCTCTCATTTCCTGGGAACACCAGCCTGGAGTCACGCCAGCGCTGACGCAGGAAGATGGTTGCAGTGTAGTCCTAAAAAGATGATTTAAAGACTTGTATTAATTCATTATTTTCCTCTAGAGCACTTCATGGTGCAGGTTCATGGGTTATCATGATTTAATGCATGACCTAATGCATGAAAAAGCATGAATTAATTAAGGTAGTATCTCATGATCGGCTATGTACAGAAATTAATATTACCTCATGCATGAGTTAGTGCAAGCACAGCATGTCGATTAAGCAAAAAAAGTAAGGTATCTCAGTTCATGATTTCTGAGTTATTAGTGATGTTCGAGTCTTCTTCAACCTTTCTTGTCCTTACTTGTATTGGTAATTGAAATTAACTAAAAAATGATCTAATTTGCATTTGCAATTTTTTTTTCAAATGCATGCCTTCATACACAGAGCGACTGCATCATTTGTCATAAAGATGATTAACTCACATACAGAAAAAGGTTAATACATTATTATTGATCCTATGTTATTCAGAGTCCAACTGATATGGATTTTTTTGAGACTGATACTGATTTTCGAGGAAAAATTTAACGATTACCAATATGGCAGCCTTTGTAATTTATAATTAATTGATATAACATATATAATTGCTAAATAAACATCAGTACTGTATGTTCAGTATCAGCCAATTACTGAATATTTAGAAAAGTTAAAGACATTTAAAAAAATCTAATATTTATTGACAAAAAAATATTTGCAATATTAAAGAATAAATTAAAAATAAAATTACTAGCTACCACCATTTCATAATCAGCCAAAACATGGTTTTCTCTATTATATGTTCTGTAAAAAAAAGTTTTCATATCATATGTGACAACATATACGCCAAACGCTGGGAGGTACCGATATGACTGTGATATGCCAGTAACGGCTGACTGATATGATGAAGTTATGAAAAAGTGATTTATAGTAAATCATGATTATCAACAGAAGTTGTACATGTACAGTGCTGTTGTTTTCACTGATACATGTTAGTTGATGCATTAATTAACCAATACTTCCTGCATTAACTCATATATAAGATACTATTGATTCTTGTACATTCATGAAGTACTACATGAATTAATTCATGCTTTTTCATGCAATAAGTCATGCATAAATTCACGATCGTTCCTGAACCTGCACCATGAAGTGTCACTACCATTCCTGCAGTGACACACACATTTACCCATTGACTAAAGAGGGAGAAGAGTGGTGTACCATATTGATTTCAGAGATGGCATCAATGCTGGCGATGTCAAGACTCATTCCAATTTCCACAGGACCCTCTATCAAAGACAGAGACCCAGGGAGATTTAGAAATAAGTCTGCTTTTAAATGAAATGACACAATCACTCATCAAGCTCCTCCCTACCGTTGAAATTAGGTCTGAGGTAGCGGTTGTATCCTTTCATCAGCTTCTGAATCGTTGGCTGGAGCTGAGAGTCATTCCAGTCTCCCCAGTGGTTGCTAGAAAACATACAAGCCCTGACAACAATAAAGAGAGATGGGAAGGAAAAGAGACATGTGATGGACCATAAAAAAACTGGTGCAGAGCATAAGTGAGCTCAATCAATACACACATATCAATGTCAGCACATGAAGTTCTGAAACCTGATTGTAAGTTTTTATCTCTCACCCCTGTATGAATGTCAGGCAGAGGGTCAGCAGCGCGTGCAGATGGACAGACATTGTGGCTCGGCGGGCAGGGGTCAGCAGCTGTGACAGAAAAAAAGCAAAAAAACAAAAAAATCTCCGGCATTTAATGGGGTGGCAGCGTTTCACCATAGGATGGCAGCACCTAACTGGAGTGATCCCAAACCTCAGGGGAAATTTGCAGCACAGCAGCAATTCTCACCCTTTGATGTTATAAAACTGTGCCTTCTCCCTGCCTTCATACTGTACTTGTAAAAATGCGGTAAAAACTTGTATTGATCTCCGCCTCCCTGTTCCATGAATTCATTAACAGCTGCTTCAATACAGAAACATACACTGACAGAGAAGTGTAGATATAGGCACCTATTTACATGCCTGTTCCTGTGTGTATCTTGTGTGTCGTATACAGTCTGTCACCTGGTGATTTATGAGGCTGCGACTTCATGGTTTATTCAAAAAGCTGATAACTAATCCTGCCTCTAACTCATCAGCGAGTCCCCATTGTCTTGTTGTTAGTCACCCTTTTTCCTCTTGCAGATAAATCACAGTGTCAGTCATCGACTTGAGCCTTTTTTTCAGTCTTACTTCCTTCCTTTTCATTTTAATGTTGTTTGTGCATTGGGAATTTTTTAATAAATCCAAATAAATATTTAAAAAAATCTGAAATCTATCATTCATGTTTGTGTTTCCATCTACCGCCATTATATTCACATGTTCCTAGCACCTCAGCAAAAGCATTAAATATGCAATGTTTTATTCACACAGCACTGACATTATGAATGATGACACCTAGTTATTGATTTCCTTTTTCTAATGGCCAATATGAAAGTTGTAGGAGTGAATGTTATTAGGTTGTTTTTCTCCACATGCATCTCGATTATTAATTCATGCCACCATATCTTCCTGTTTTTAATTTATTTTCCTGTTTACCACTTAGGAAAAAGTCTCAGCTGATAATTTGAGTTGGTGTATGCATGCTGCTTTCCTTTTTCTCATTACACTTTTAGTCCACACTACCCATCGCCTCTCTCATGCAGCTGCTAATTAGAATAATACATTGATTCATAATATAACCTTTTTATTTCCTTTCTTTACATTTGTGCATGCACATTCAAATTGTCTTTTTTACATTTCATTTACTATGCCATAAAATTTTCCCTCTACCAACATTTCCACATACAATTTCCTCCTCCTCATGCCTCTCTCTCTTTCTCCTACCTGTTTTAGTCTTCTCGTTTCCTTTTTCCACCTCTGGTCACTCCTCTTCTCTTTCCACTCTTCCCTTTGTTTCCTCCCCCACTCTTCCTCTCTCCCAAACGTGTGAGCGGCTGAGATTCCCCTCCTTCCTCGCTTAATAATAATTATATCCCAGTGTTCCTTCCATCTAAAGATAAACCACAGTTGCTTCTATCATTTGATCCTGGTGTGTGGGCTTGTATTGCTTGTTTTGTTGTGTGTGCATCTCCTTCTGTCTCCCCGCACAGCTGTATTCATCTCCCCACAGAGCCTCTGTGCACCCCCCTCCCTCCCTCCGTCTCTCTCTCTCTCACTGTTTATGCCACTCACCCTCCCATACGCGTTGCATCTCTCCCCCTCTTTTTTTCACTGCCCCCCACCTCCACGCACAAGCGTACTGTATCCACACACACATACACGTTAATATCCAGTTTGATCCACCGTATCACTTCTCTTCTGCTCCCTCCTCCCACACATTCTTATTCTTTTGGCCCCTAATCTACATCTACCTCCCTCCCCTCCAATTTACACTGACACCGCACCCCCTTCTGGGCTTCAAAGCTCTCCTTCCCTCTCGTCCTCTCCCTCCTAAACTCCAACCCCGTTTCCTTGCATTATTGTCATCATCTGCATTTTTTTCCTCTCCAGCTTCGTCTCCCATCTTCACTTCCATAAAATACCCATGTGGCTCTTGTATGTGCTGAGAAGACCATTTAAAACTACTTTTCTCTGTTTCCCTCATAAAACCTTATTGGAAATGCTGTTCATGTCTTCCCTCCCCTGCTGCAGCTCACTTTTCCAGCTACAATAGCTGCCGCTGTCTACATTTTTGATCATTGAAAATGTGTTGAAGCTCTTGATGTTGCTGCTGATGATGACTACTGGAGGTAATAAGAAGAAACAGAATCCTGGTATAGGCAGAGATGGAGCTGATGGACTTATCTACACATGGCAGTTGACTAGAGCCCATTGACCAAAGCACTTTTTGTGCTAAACGGTCAATCTTTCTGCTCCAGCACCGGTGACATTGTGTGATTAATCTTTATTTTCTCTTCGCTCTCCGAGATTCAACTCTAATTACATAACCTGACCTCTGAGCTCACTGGTAAAAGTCCCAGTACGTCTGAGAAAGCCCAGAGGGCATCCAGTCTAATAAGACCTTATGTGATTTCCTATGAGAGACCTACTGCAGCCTATTGCTTTCCAAGCACTGATAATAACTGGTTGCTAACAAGCTGATATGTTGCTTTCCCAGGCTGTTCAGTGCAGTATCAGTAACTCACTGTAGCCATAAAACTCCCTTATTCCTAATTTCATGCTCTGGTGGTGGTATTCTTGTATAAACAGTCTTTTACATTTAATGATAACGGTAAGGAGCGCTGTGGGATGTACATAAGATAATCTGATTTGCATCCACCCTGTGACTGTGTGAGTACACACACACACACACACACACAGAGTCACAGTCCCTGACAGTGAAAGAGACAAATGGAGACGTTTGAGAAGCACCTGAGGGGGAGGATGTCAGTGTTTGATCTGTGTGTTAGGGGGCTAATGAATAATTATAGTCAGGGATGTCGGCATGGCAGAGAACTCAGTGTTAGTCAGCATCCACCTGCCCGCATGTTAACGCCCGCCTGTGATTGAGTGTTTTCCTTTTTACTACTCTCGCCACCTAAAAGGCCTGTAAAATCCTTGTTTATCCATATCTGTCCACCTGTCCCCTTCTATAACTGACTGCCACTGTTTATCTGCCAGTGTCATGTTCCTTCACGGCTGCTTTCCTTGGTTAATGTCTTGTAAAAACCACAGATGCATCAAATACTAGAAGTTTGGTTGTGGCTGAAGTTAAATCCAAATGATCCAAAAGATAATGAGGCCTGAGCCAGATCTGGCACCAGTCAGTTTACCAAAGCTGAACAAATGGCCTTCTGGACCAGGAGCTGGTTGCATCAGCTGTTGAGTTCAAACTTAGCCTAGTTACAAGCGTTTACTAAGTAGAGATTTATGCATAACTTGTTTTAAACATGCTGCACCACATAAGTCTTACATTGAGAATAGTTCTATTTATCTGTGATTTTATATATATTGGCCATATATGAGAGCGGTATTCCCATCTAAATCTCGGGCGGAAAGAAGAAACCATTTCCCAAAATATGGAGCTGACATGACTGTACACGATTCTGATACAATGAGTAATTTATGCATAAATGCAGCTTGGTCTATATCTACATAGAGAGCGGGACATCTTCCATGGCCATCTTGCACTGCCATGTTTTTGCAGTAGCCCAAAAACAAACAAACCAAACATTGGCTTTAAAGAAAGGCCTTTCACGTTCTTACATTACCTGAAGGCCACAGTAGTTCTCTGACATTCAAAATTCAAATTCAAATTCAAAATTACTTTATTTGGGGCGTCCCGGTGGCTCACACTGGTAGAGCGCTTGCCATGTAGGTTGAGGCCTTGCTGTGGCGGAGCCGGGTTCGAATCCGGCCTGAGCTCCCTTTGCCGCATGTCTTCCCCTCTGTCACCCCCTTTCACTCTGTCACTGTCAATAAAAGCATAAAAATGCCTAAAAAAAAATTACTTTATTTATCCCCAAGGGGAAATTCAGTTAGTCTGTTAGCTCTTGAAGAATGAGACAGCCTGATGGCTGTAGGAGCGGAGGATCTTTTGAATCTCTCTGTCCTGCAACGGAGAGAGAGGAGCCGCCCACTACTGTTTTTTTGGTCCATAAAGATGTTTGGAAAGGGAGAAGTTAGTGGAATCTGGAACCTCACTGCTAGATGCCACTTAATCAAACACTGGAGCTTTATGTTTTTAATGGCGCGACATGATTAAGTAAATCACCAGTTTGAAAGTAGCTGGAAGTAACACTTGACATATAAACTTGGTTCTATAATTAACTGATACAACCTGACACACAGCATTAGAATCCTCATTTGTCTTAGTTTCGTATTTCTGAATCTAATGGGCTTGAGTTAGTTGTTTAGGGGAAGAGATGCAGCAAAGGGACCCGATTAAAACCCAGGGCTGCTGCAACAAAGAACATTAAGGATGTGCTCTACCAGTGAGTTTGGTGTTTATGCATTCATTTGTTTACTTCACCACTGCTGGGCAGGAGCTTCCCTGTCTCAGCCTCACACTAAAAGGTCAATATATGGATAATTGGTCCCCTTTGACCACCGCAAGTTCATTTTTTATTTTAAATGTAATCAGTTACCCTCGGCTAACCACTCCACTCCACACACACACACACACACACACACACACACACACACACACACAGCAAGCGACCCTCCTTTAGTTGATTCTCCTATATCTCATTTTATCTTTATAGCCTCAGTTTCTCACTTGCTCCATCCACTCGTCTATCTGTTTAACCCAAGAATTCGACATGTTCACATCCTCCCCTGTCATCCTCTGTCCAGCCAAGAACACTTAATGCTGCACTTTGGTTTCTTTCCCATCAATCCCCTGTTGCATAACCATCTTTCTCAGACTATCTGCGCCTCCGTCTTCAACTCAATTCCTATTTCGCTGCCTGCATCTCTCTCCGGCCTCTATCAAAAAGAATAAACATTTTGATGACACCATGTTTCAAGTAATGTTCACGTCCACAGCGGCACCAGAAAATAGGAACGTCATGGCCCACGCCTTGGCCCGGTGATTTGCTGTCATGTGAAAAATGGAAATGTCAGTGGACCACTCATGAGATGGGTGGTGATAAATCTTTCCTAAATGACTGTGACGGCTGCATGTCCAGGAGGAACATGTATGCGACGTACACTCGGGGCCCTGAGCCTGCGCTCTGAGCCAGCTGTCAACACTGTTGTGTCCAATGGAAGAAGATGAAGTGTATTCTGTTGTCTTTCTTCCTATACAATGGACATTAAATCGTAATTTAACATTCCTCTCAACTCTTTGTTTCCCAGAAGGTCTCCTGACTCTGGCTCTGTTTGCGTGGGCTTTATCTGAGGCAGAGCTTAAGGCAAGTCTCCTTTTGAGACACTTTTATCTTCCTCAGCCTTTTATGCACTCCTGTCACTGCACTTGTTGATCCCAAAGTATCAACTGGTTTCCTGTCTGAGTTCCTGTCAGGCACAGAAATCTTATAGACACTTTACCATCTTTCCTCCTTGCACCTTTTTTTTTTTTTGCAGTCATAGCTTTGGTGAAGTGTTTTTCTCTCTTTCCTGCATTTGATCACTTGTGTGACATTATCCTGGTCCCTCAAGATAGCTTTAGTCACAAAAGTATAATTAAAAAGCTTTGAAGACAATGTTCACAGAGCATGGCACAGCATTCTGTTTGGGACTGGGAGCAGAAACCAACCTGCAGGACTACTAACCACAAGTGCATTTAGTGCATCAGTGAAATACCTTATTAAAAGTACACACCCTCAGAGGATTAGAAACTAAATGACAAAATAACCTCTACTTCAGACAGCCGCTGGCTTTGAGTTGATAAGTCTGGCTCTATCTGAACAGAGAGACATTCAAACTAGCCTTTATGTTAGCATAAAGATCTTTTCAGACCAAATGCAATTTATTTCAGCAAAAAAAGAATCACACATGAATTTAAACATTTAAGCCCATCTATGAGTCGGTCAACAAAGAATTCAATAGTTTTTTGTACATATCAGGTTTGAACATGAATAATTGTCAATGAATATTGTGTAATTGTGTTTCTTTTCTCTCTGGTGTCAAAAAGGCCTTTAGTCTGCAATTCTACACATTGCTTAAGAAAGCTACAATGGCGCTCCAAGAGCACAGACTTCCACCAAAGCCAATGATGCATTCACATGCTCCTCATGTGGAAACAACATTGATGCTAAAAATATTTTATTACTCACATCGTTAACACATGTTGACAGTTGTTTACAATATGTGTGTGACAACAACAATGACTAAATAAAGGTTATATGTATATGTTTGCTCGTAAGAATACTTTGGTGGTTTAAAAATGATTTTTCCGTCCATTCATTCCAACCTGGGTGGACACGACTATGAGCATCAGGCACAAAATATTCAGTTATTTTTCTAGGAATCCAACATCTTCAATATGAATAAAGATTAGAAAGGATTTCACAAAGCATATTGTAAGTTTGGGTGTTTGCTGAACATGTAAATCCTCTTTTTGGCCCAAAAAGAACAAATTCTGCAGCTCAGGAAGCTTCTGAATGAATAAAAGGTCACCTGGTGTTTTGTCTCTTGTGCCTCAGGCATTGTGCACACAATTAATTATGTATTGTATTATTAATAGGGCAGGACATACGCCAAAGACTGACCTAGTCTATTAAGTAGAACCAAAGTTATAAAGATGAGTAAAAACTGTTCAGGATAGCTGTCACACCACAATCATTTTGGATTTGTTTAGAAGGGCAGCTGCTTCATGGCTCTCCCATGAGGACTTTGGGATTTGTACCTCTGCCCAAAGGGGGTGAAAATAGAATAATCCTGCAAGAAATAAGCTGCTTACTCCCTCGATGTTAACATCTTATTTTCTGTCTTTACTCAGCTGCCACTTGAAACGACTGGGAGGATATTCAAGTTTCAATCCCTCAAATTGAAAAGAAAACAAAAAACATCACGGCAGGAGCACTGCGAAAGCAGAATAACTTCAACTAATTTTATTTTTTGCTTTTGCAGCCAAAGATATGAGATAATTATCTTCAGGAAAGACAAACTGACACTGTGACTCAAGCATCCAAGTCAGGCATCCACCTGAGTAAGTAAGTAAGTCAGTGACTCTTTGATGTGAAATATTGCTGGTAGGGCTGAGAAAATTTGCATGATTTTAACAGACTGTTAATCTTAGTCTCCAGATAATAACACCCAATTACCCATCTGCCTCCAATCCTATCTTTATCAAACTAGCATTGATCCCTTTATCCTCGGGGATAAACTTGCACATTCTGTAATAGGCAAATTCTGTGTTGATACAATAATATGGATTTAGACTGTATTACACTATTGTACAATGCTTTTAATTTTGGGCAAGTGCATGCTCAGGGCAAGAAAAATAGTAGGAGCTACACTGGCCACGTAGCTCCTGCTGCTCTGCCCTCAGGTCCATTCAGGTTCTTATTAGAGCTGTCAGCAGCAGAGAAAAACTCAGAGCTCCTCTGTAAGAACAGGATATAATGTCCTTCCAGAGAGGGAAGTCTTTCTATCGTATCAGAAATTCAATTTTTACCTTTCCCTCGCTGTGGGACTTCCATATTCCCCTAAGCTATCACGCTAGCCAACCACTTGGGAATATGAGGCATTCAGGCGCAAATTAGGGTATGTGATCTTTAATTAAATAAATAAATATCTTCAGGCATGGGACAATAGGAACGTAATGAGTTTTACTTTTGCAAGGAAATTATTTTAAATGCATATATGAGGTGATAGTGTGAGGATAAACTCTAAGGAATGGAAACGTATTTCCGTCCTGATTAGCCAAGTTGAGACTCTTGGACATTACCGTTCCCTCTGTTTCCTGTGGCTGTGTTGATTAATATCCGCCAGGCATGAACATTAAATTGTGCTTGGGCTGCATGTGTGAGTGCGTTTTTATCTGTCTGTCTTTCTGTTAGTCTGTCTCTATGTCCGAAGCTTATCGCTCGTACTTCTGGACCAATTGCACTGAGATTTTTTGAATTACCTCTCATGGTTGGAGTGATTCATACTTTCTGATAAACCTGTTTTTATTGTTTTTTTTTATATTGTGTACTGACTGCTGACTTCTGGTTCCTCTGACTGGTAGGGGTTGCAATCCATCAACAACTGCTTCAGTTCAGTTCAGTGGCAATCGTTTTATCTGAAAACAAGCTTCACTTTTGCAGGCCACATTTTGGCCCATGCAGCCTGGTGCATGTGCTAGTGCTTTTCATTTCGGCAAGAAGGATCAATCTTTTTCTGTCATCAACCAGGGCCATAATAACTACTACCGCTGATGAAATCATCTGCAGGTACACACAGCTTAGTGAATTTCATCGCCTTCTTCCAGAACTGTGTCTGGATTACTGCCGGTACAAACACATCAGTATGTAACCAACATACACTGATTTTGCTGTATATTTATTCATTTATTCATTATTCTTAACCGCTTATCTGCACACGGGTCACTGACATTGGGCGAGAGGCGGGTTACACCCTGGAAAGGTTGCACGGCTGACACTTAGAGAGACAACCATTAATGCGTTCAATCACACCTAAGGGCAATTTAGAGTCACCGATTAAACCTAAGTGCATGTTTTTGGATTGTTGGAGGAAGCCGGAGTACCCAGTGAGAACCCACGCTGACACGGGGAGAACATGCAAACTCCACACAGAAGAGCTGCAGGCCAGAGTTGAACCGGTGACCCACTTGATGCGAGGCAAGATTGCTAACCTTAATATGTAACAAATAAATCAAAAGTACAGTATGTCGAAATAACTACAACATGATGCAGATGTGTAAAAAGTGCAAAAACAGAGAGCTACCAAACTTTTGCTGCTCCTCCATGAAGCACATTCCGGAATGAGGTGGTGGAGAGATGCACGGTCAAGATGTTCGAGGCCATCCTAAAATACTTAGATCATCCGCTACACAAAACCATTTTGGACCAAAAAAACAACAGTGGATGGCTCCTCTATCTCCCTTGCAGGACGGAGAGACACAAAAGATCCTTCTCTCCTACAGCCATCAGGTTGTCTCATTCTAACAGAGATTCTACCAGACTAACTGAATTTCCCGTCGGGGATAAATTCAATAATTTTGATTTGATTTGATTTTGTGTAAAAAGTACTTCACATGCTTTGTCAGATCTGACTGACACACAACAAGCAAACAACTTTTAAAATGCTTGTTTTTCTGAATGGAGTTCGGATTAATGGCAGAAGAATCTCAACGCCTGACCTGCGCTTTACAGAGTGCACTTTTCTAGTTCTTCCCGTTTCCAGTCTTTGTTATCTTTGTTGTGTTGTGATAAATAGCGTCTTTCCCTCCGTCTTCTCTGTTTTCCAACATTGTTATGCAATCCAATGAGACAGTGTTTCTTAAATGTTTATGAAATACAGTAAGCCAATTCACTTTCTTACTGAGAGTTGGATGAAAAAAGATTAACACCTGTCTTATTTCGGGACAATTAATGTAAAGCTAACAACTAGTTAGCTTAGCATAAAGAATAGGGACGGGGAAAACAGCTATCATAGCTGGCCGTATCTCCGTCACCACAAACACAGTACCCATGGAAGTCAATTAGGATCCTTTGTTATAGTGAAAACAAAAATTCACAAATTCAACAGATATATATTTTAATCAAAGTCAGTGTGGGGATGAGATTGGCAGATATGTCAAACATGGGACACCCAGGAGACTGTTGGGTTCCGTGTGAAACCAAGGTAATACTAATGTGTCATTTTTACACAAACAAGATATATAACGTGTTAATTTGTCAGCTTTGAAGGTGCTGGTAGGTTTTTTTTTTTCAATCTTTTGACAGAGCCTGGCTGGCTGGTTTCCCTGATTCCAGCCCATTGCATCCAGTGCTAAGCTAACCCACTGCTAGCGTTTGCTGCAGGATTTACCATACAGACATCACATTGCTCTCCAGCTCCATAATCACACCAAATGTCCTTTTACCTTCCTTTCTCACTCCATCACTTGCTGTCTCACCCCTTTTCTAAGTTGTCCATCTGTCTTCAGTCAGTCCCTTTTTGACAGTCGAGTGAAATGTTTTGTCCCCAGCTCTGAGTGCTCTAGTCTGTTTTTATCGAGTAGCCGAAGCGTGAATCCATCAACCAGCTTGGTGGATCCCATGGGATCTCACAGATTCAGGTCATGTAATCAGCCATAACCCTGACTGAGCCAGGGAAAAGGACAGGTCAAGGGTGTAAACGCTCCCAGTTTGTGCTTCAAAGGAATTTTGTGTTGATGGTGTTTATTTCTCCTTATTTCTGAGGTCAATTGGGTAACTTGCTCTATCATATATATTTTCTCATTTAATCCCTGTCTCCTGCATTTCTGTTTTCATAGGATATCTGCAGTACTGACCTCTCTAATATGTAATTCCATGGTTGTATGTAGTTTATCATGACTCTTCTTACCTTTGTCTAATGTGTCTACTGACCCAGACTGTCTTCTTCCAGAATTACCCCCTCTCCCCGGAGCAAATCTTGTCCCTTATGCCTTACTTGAAATTCAGATGAGTGGAGTGTCAGGAGTGGTTATCATCTGGACCTGGGGTGGCATCTCATTTCATTCTACGGGGGGAGGAGAGGTTAACAGGGAATTCGTTCTCTTGTCACCTTCTTCCTGCCAGCTCTGATGTGCCGACGGTGCTGAGAAGACAGAAGTAATGCTGATCAGGGCCCTGATCTGTGTCTTTTGCGATTCATTGACTCTCTAAAAATTCCATTAATCTGTCTCTCTCTGCTGTTTTGCTTATTGATTTTATTTCAACTCGATGACCACATTATTAAAGGGTAAGCAGAATTGTTTCATTTTGTTCACTATCAAGAGCTGTTTTTTCTTTTTCTGTGAATTTCAGATATTATCCTCTTACGTCGTTTGTAGAGCAACTTATTAATATTCAAGCTTATTGTTAGGATGGAATCCAAGGCAGAAGTTAGGGTACAAAGAGCAAGTATAAAGAGAAACAAAGTCCACCCAATGTGGACAGAAGGAGCTATTAATGGGTCAAATTAACACCCAGCGAGATTTTCATGTTCCCAGTGAAATCAGAAGTAAATGCTGTTGTTTTAAGTTCCGTTTGCAACCACCATTGCATAACTACATCACATTTTATTTCATGTAGCACTAGTTATTTTATGCCAAACCCAGTTTTCCTAAGCCTAACCATAGTTTTATTTCAGCCATTTAACCAAATTGTTGCTTAAACCTTACCAAACTGCCACAATGTATTTAAACTGTTATGTTTAGGTATAAGGGCATGTTGATTTTGTGCTTTGGTAGAGACGCTAATCTGGGAAATGCTCCTGTGGCTTGCATTAGAGGGAATGGACGAAGAACCCATGGTTTGGTCGTATGGTTTGGAGAACTTATTAGAATTTGCTGATAGAAAATGAGCCACTCTTCACTCACCATACAGCTGATTATAGCTTGATGTAGAATGACACTGGAGGTGGTATCTCCAACGGACAGTTAATAATAATAATTTCTGCGTTGCTGCATGTGTCAATAAAATCATTAGTCATCAATCATCAATCTTTTTTTATATAAAACAGAGACAGAAAATGTCTTTGACAACATCTGCTTTATATTATTGGTTATGTACACAATACAAGTGATGAAAGAAAGTTGGAAGCTGATCAGTCTCACAACTGCCGGCAAGCACAGGTTCACCAGCAGTGTTGGTGAATGATTGATTACAAGAAAATTGTGCGGCAGATTGTAAAAGAAATCTGTTAAAATCCTGTCTCAACTACTGTGCAAAACTACCAGTATCAAAGATGTCCTTTCTGAAAAAAATGTTCAAAAAGCATTGTATTTAAATGTATCTAAAATAGAAAGAACGTGGGTAATCTCTCTTGGTGTGAGTCTGTGTGTGTGCACAAGGAGCCAGTGTCAATCTGTACTGTACTGATGTGAGCTGTCAAGGAAAGGGTTTTTCCTGCAGCAATTTCAGGATCCAACTCATCTGCATGGTCCAGTAGAGACCTCTCCACCCACACACACACACTTACACACATGCATGCACACACATACTGGTCCATTTTTTGCCACAGGGATAAAGACACACCAATTAGTATGCACCAGTTGATTTACTCAGGAAGTGGAGAAAAGCCCAATGGGAAGATGAAGGTTCAGTAGGCCAAGGCTGTGTGCCTTGCCCGGGCATTAGTTAGAGTTGCATGGTAGTAAGAATAATTAGCCACACATTTGTTTCTTGGATATGTAATGACTTGTAAGAGAATTTCCGCCACATAGCCAATTACTGAGTAATGGGCATTAAAACCCACTCGCTCCCTGTTTGTGGCTGCATTCCCTTTTCCATGGAGATGAATGCATGCAGATGTGAAGGCATGGACAAAATCATTTTTCCCTTGCAGGTTCTCTTGCATCAGTGTGCTGAATATGTAAATTTTCATGTCAAATGGATGATGCATTTTCCCCGCTTAGTGAATAACACGGCTAGCTTTTCAGGGATTAACCTAGACAGCCTTATTTTCTCACTAACAGCTATTCATTAATATTTTTCATTGTGGCTTGAATGTCTTCTCAATGATATGTGTAGTTGTTCCGCAAATACAACTCCGTTTTCATTTTCAGTTTACTGTCACAAGGTTATTCCATAAGGAGAAGGAGACAATTTTCTCTCTGCAAATGAGAAACATGAACACGGTTTTGTTTAAGGAGTTTCATACAGTTTACTGATTGTGCACCACACTATAAAAACATTATGTGAGAGAGAGAGAAATAGAGAGGATTTTATATGGATTATTTTAGAGCTGACTAATCTAAAATAAACAACATTGGTGAACATGTGGAGCCACTTTTTAGTCTGCGTTTAGTCTTGTGTTCAGTCAGGTAAATGCCACTACTGGATGTCAGTGTACAGCTGTTTAAACAGCATTGTGATTTTAGTCTAGTTAGGTGTGCACTGGACTTGTGGTTTAAAAAAATCTGTTCTGGTTTAATGATTGTCAAGTGGAAAGTAAATTCATTTATTCCTGCTCTGGGAGCTCCTTTTGTTCCCTGGTGTGTGTGGTCACACCTCAGTGGCTTTTTTTCTCTCGATACAGATCCTCATCTATTTCATTTTTTTTCTGTTGCCCCCATACCATGTTATATTGTCCTATCTTGTGACTTGTGAATAATTCTCTTTCTTCTGCCCACATTTGTTATTCTCCAGCCTCCTCTTTCTCTTTCCCTCGCTTATAACTTTCATTTTGGTGTGCCTTATTTATATGGAAATAAGTACATAGAAAGTGTGAGGATGATGATTGCAATGCAGGGTACTGTACATTTAATCTATACATATACAGTATGTAGTTATATGTGGTACTTACTGAGTCTAAGCATGCAGCCACAAGCTCAGACTGATGAAACAATTAACTTAAACATCAGTCAGTTCTCCTGCAAAGTCTAATCCTCTTTCTCCACTCGATTTTTGTGATCGATTATTCAATCTAGCAATGAAAAAATGTTGGCTTTAACAGGCATTAACAGGCAAATTAGCATGGTAAACACATAACCATGCTAACTGTTGTTCAGTGTTTGTTTGTAGGCCTAATAAAATACACTGTTTTGCAATTTTGAGCAGCGTGCCACGCCAAGGGAAACAATTTGCCTTGTTGGGCGTCACGGCTCTCCCTGCCTCTGGGTGACTTTAGCATCTGCTATGCTGGAAACCAACCTTTCATCCAACTATGACTACTTCTGGCCCCAAAAAACAAGATGCCAATAGCCAAAACGCCAATTTTCAGGTTTCCACAAACCAGTGATGTCGTTGTGGATTCATCCACGTCTATGACTTTAACATAAAACATATTGCAAACATTTAAAACTAATAAGCTCACATAACACAATGCAACCAGTGGTAGCATGACATAAAATCTGGAGTTATATGGAAACTGCTCCTCTGCTGACTCCTCCTGAGCATTTAGTAGTTATGGCACTAGGGGAGAAAATAATTTCTCACAGTTAGGCCTCACATGGGCTGAAAAAATGCTGCTTATCCACAGATGGCTACTGCATCAAAGTCAGTTAATTTGCTTTTTTTTTTTCAAAGTTGTTCCTTTGTCAACAGAGCCAACCTGCTGGCATATGTTAAACATTCTAACGTCAGTAAGAGAAGTGAGAGTGCATGTAGCCAAAAACATTTTCCCAAACATGAGAAAAATACTCTCATACTTGTGAAGGACACTGAACAGTAATAGGAAAATCCCTATCAGTACCGATCTCACCAATGGAGTCAGGACCCTTGTTTTTGACACTGAAGTCACAGCACTGTGTCACAACATACAGCTTATGAGGGTTTGGAAGACAAGGCTGATCTATTCAAGCATGCAGGAGCGACAGTTTGATCCAGACGTTTGCTGTTATCATACAGTAGGTGTGACATCTAATCCATCAGAGGTGACCTCCAGGCACAGACAATAACAAGAGGGCTTCTGACTGAAGGTTTTATGATTATATATGACGCCCTCTGTGGTGAGATGTATCGTCTTTGATGCCTTTGCACATTTCTGCACCCTGGCCTGTTAAATCTGAATATGTGACACACGTTTTAAGACCACTCTGCTCTGATTTTCACATGTTAGAATTAAAATAAATAGTAGGAGCCTGTGCAGCCACAAAACAAATAGATTTTCTCTCCCTCTTTTCCAATATTGAAGGCGACTTGAAGCCCCAGAGAGAACATTCTCCAGAGCTTGTGTTAACACTTACACGTTTGCTGCACTAAAACCTCCTGTGTTTGTTACAACATATTGGAATGTCAGTAGTTTTAAAAGGAGCTATTGAGCTTCCACACTTTGGTAACTCCTTCGATTTCTCTGTGTGTGGCCAATGCTGCAGTTCCCGTTCATGCCAATAAATGTTCAACAAGTGTTTGTGCAGCATTAACAGGATTAGACTTAATGCAAAACCTTTTAAACAGGTTTAAACATGTTGTAAATATCAATATGTGAGTTATTTGCATCACATGGATTAGTGAATAATTGCTAAGTTTCTGTGCAAGCGGAAAAGAAAGTAGAGAGCTATCACACAGGCATTTTAATGGTAACCGCAATCATCATTATTAAGCAAAACAAACAAATAAAAGAAACCACAGTGTTCTCTTAGAATATTAAAAACAGTGAGGTTTGAGTTACCGTGCCAACACCGCTGCTTTGCATCATTATCCAGCAGTGATGCGATGTGACATTTTCTAGAAAAACAACTTTCATTCAGTTCTGCACCAAAGCAGCTACTTTTATAATAAGCATGGACATGGTCATTCTTATTCTGACATCTGCCTGAGGCAAGATAGCAGGTGGAGAGTCCAGATCTGAAGGTTAATGGCCACATCTGCAGACTGGAAGTTGTTGTTTGTTTCTTTGGTTTGGTTTCCTGTTGAGCAATTCATCTTCTAAATGGACACAGTTTGGATCGCAACCATGCTGTCTGATACGATTCAAGGTTGGTTAATGGAAATAAATGTGAGTGCATTAGAGCACAAGCTGCCTACTGAACAGACACAGTCCTCACCTTGCATACCAAAATACAGCCTCATGAAGTGTGTGAGATTCAGCTGGCATGTGGAGGACCAGAATGCAATGAGCTAGGATTTATACTTAGAAAGTGATTTGGTTTGTTGTTCCATCCAGATATAATAACATTACATAAAGCTTCCTGAGAGCATTTATAGCGTTACTTGCTCTATTACATTTCCTCATCGCCTTTATCGGAATAGCTGAGGATTACTGTATTACTGTGAAACTGTATCAGCAGAGACAAAACCTGAAGTACCTCCCTGGTTTTACACCCAATATTGAACCATAAGAAAGACTTTCACTTTAGCTCCTACTGTGTCACTTCCCAAGCATTTTTCTGCATGGTTAACCTCAATAAAACAAAGCATGCAATAGTAGTTTTCAGTCTTGACGAAAGAAACCCACTGAAAGACCTACATGCCTTCTTATACTTATATAACACTACATGATCAGGAGCCAGGAGGCCCAGCTTATTACCACCCATATTTACATTTGTTTTAGGCGGTGACTTCTAGTGGCTGAAGAAAAATTTGACAAGAGCAAAGGAGGAAATTGGGTCTATAAAGACTGACAAAGTCTTCAAAAACCTCTTTTCGACCAACGCAAACCTACTGTTGTACTTTTTCGGAGCTGGTGCTCAGAACCTGTTTTTCCACAGGCTCGAGAGCCACGTCATTACATCACTATATACATCTATATACGTGTCCGCGACTACAATAACAACGATGGCAGACTACATCATCTCTTTACAAATGTTGCTGCTGGCTTTGCGAGCCTAAACTGGCATCCAAACACAACTGGTACAACACATTTGTTGCACTCGTCTTGATCACTATGGATGGCGATTATTTTCTTATTAACACTAAATATAAGATGTTAATGTTAGACTTTGTTGTAAGCTAACCCGCTAACGATAGCCCATATCAGTCACATTGCAGTTAAACAAATAAAATAAAATGATTGATATACATTTTAGTTGGTCTTGTTGGTCACAATAATCCCACCCCCATGCAGCCCCTGGCGTTAACGGTTTGTGGTTCAAGACCAGCAAAGAGTTGGTGCTGCTCTGGAACCAGTTTTTCTGGTCCAGAGTCGGTTCTATGGCAGTCGAGTTTCAAGTCAAGATTAGGCTGTGGCTCAGAACCTGCCCTGGAACTGCTTTGGTATAAAAGAGAGGAGGTCAGTATTGACAAATGGCCCTGCTTAGTCCTGATTCTGGTTCTTCCATGCCTAACATACCTTCAGCTGCCACAGCAAAACAGCGTGGGCCTCCAGCTGAAGCCTCTGTTACCCGCTGCAGAGCTCTCCACTTCCTACCAGAGCTCTGAAGGCAGCAACAAAGCCAGATCTGGATCTGTCCGCTGTGGGCCGGTCGCTGCCGATGGCCCTGATGGAATCTGAGCTTAAGGAGGTTCTGGAAAACCTGTTGTGTGATTTTGTCAGAATCCAACCTGATGGCAGTGTGGCAGGCATTAAGAATAACTATATAGAAATAGCATAGCAATACTAATCTTTTTGCTTATGCTGGACATACAGAGAAATTAATATTAAATTGTGTGTATAATATACCAGTTAGGAGTTCCTTGTAGTTGCTTTAAATAGAAAAATCATAGTTTGTAAAATAAAAAACAGTCAGTGCGTTAGGATAAATATTAATCCATTAGTTCACTAAGTTCAAATCTTACAGTGTGCCATTCGTCAATAAATATACAAAAGGGAAAAAAAGGGCCAGAAAGATTACATTGCACAATGCTTCAAATTTCTTAGACCCCCCATTCACTTCAGCAGATGTCCAGTAGGTGATACTACACCCTTCTCCCTCCCTCACTGCAAAGCCCTGTTCATAACGCCTTGTTTACTGCATGTTGACATGGAAAATATTTTAGGGTGAAATAGTAATGATTCATATATACACACTGTCTCACTGTGCTCTGTGTTTGTCTTTAAACTTCACTTTTCCCCAAATCGTGTATATAAGCCATGTTTAGGAAGGGGAGATCACTCACTGCCTTATTCTCTGGAGTCTGACACACCTGGATGCACTATTTTACACTGAAGGAGCTGCTGCCTTTTTGTACTTTTTCATGGAGAACTTTAATGGGATTTAAGCCAACTGGGATGTTTTTTTTCCTTTTTCTAAACTGGGACTAAGATAGCGGGACGTTGGTGATGGCAACTTGGCAAGTGTCCGAGGAATAAGGCATTGTCACCAAGACTTATAATATTGAGCAATGTTTTTATGGCATTTAATAGTGCAACTATCATGTCAGAAATGTGGCATTTTTCAAAATAAGAGCATTTCATGTGCATAAAACATCTGCCAAATGCGGTTGGATAGAATTATATGAATTCTTTTGTTTTCCATTGACCTTTAAGGAGCTCAAAAACAGAAGAGGTTGTTCAATGACTTCCAGATAAATGGCAAGTTATTTCACTCCTTTCATCACCTGTATGCGTGTGTCTGGAGTGTGTGTGAGTGTTTACCCATAACAGCAAGCTGCTAATGCAGAGCTGGAGCAGTGGGCATGACGACATGTCTCCAGGCTTGACGTTCCCTGCTACCGTTTACTAAACACCCTCGATAGGACATGACTGTTTTAGTAAATACAGAAGGTGTGTGTGTGTGTGTGTTTTGGGTTGATTTGGTACCAGGACAGTTAATTTTCCCGTTCGGGTAGCAGACAGTTATATCCAAAGTCAAGTCATGCATCTCCTCGCTTTACTGGGAATAAAGCTGAGCAGATTTATGAGCTGCCACACTTTACAAACTCTTTATCCACCGCACAGTGAAGTGTGGAATTCTTTGACACTGCAATAATCAGGGCAGTTCTTACACACACAAATCCGTCATGCATAGCAGCTCTGGTGTAATCGTTCTCTGTCTGAGTTTATATTATAAACACCACACACTTGAGTCCACTGCATGGGCACGTACACACACGTACACACACGTACACACACATAAACAGTATGTTTAGGGGTGTGTGCGTTCCGTTAGCTCGACAGGTGTGTGGATGACTGCCACGAGCCAGGCAGCAGGTGGAGATGAGGATTTATAGATTTTAATCGTATTACTCTGTTGAGCAATAATTCTACTGCCTAGGGCAAGGAAGGGCCATATAGCTACAGTAACGTGTGATTGATGGATGCTGTGTTGGGTATCCCTGAATCGTGGAGAAACTCATGTACTCCAAAATCCATGTGGTATAGCTGCAATGTATGGGCTTCATTTTGAAACTGAATAAGGAGAAGAAAGGAGAAAATCAAAGAAATGTGAGTTTCTATGGAGGTTTAAAGTGTTTTTCTCTACTGGGAAAGGAAAAAAAAGCAGATAAGAAGAAATGCCAGGAGGAAAACAGAATAATAACTGAATTCTATAAGAAGTTAGACAAGTGTGATCTCTGCACGAAGTAGGCTAACTGTCCAAATAAAGGATATAAAAGAAACAGACAAGGGAAGTTCCAAAAAATATATTGTGTTATGAGTTTCAATAAAAGCAAATTGACTTTGCTTCCAGTGAGTCGGTGAGGTAAATCCCTCAGGTTTTACCGTTTCTTATCTGGAGGGCTCCATCTGGAAAGCTGCATTCTCCCTCTGACCTTGTCATTCCTATCCCTGGCGTGATTAACGGCTCCAAATTTGCATCAATTTGAAACTGTCTGAATAAGACAGCAGAAGTTGATGTCTACTGTTAATAAAGTCTCAGAGACAAAAGCCCTGTAACGTTCCTGTTGGCAGATACTCTTAGAAAAAAAAAATGCTGGATCGACAAGGCAAAAGGCCACCTCTGTTGTTGATGCCACATCTTACACCTGCCAGACACAGAGGAGAGGTTAACTGGCTGCACAAACTATTGAAAGTGCCAAGACAATTCTGGGATGGAAGTGTGACAAGTTGGGACAGTGATATTCTCATATTTACTCTGTTTTTTTTCTTTTGTCTCCTTTATTCTCTGCTTATCTCCTGCATCTTTCTTTCTATCTATCTGTTTTTTTAAAAAGCTCATGATCCGGTCTGTAATATCTGCAGGAAAAGATCATCTATTTGCATATGAATTTGGCACAGTCGGGATTCCCTGAATGAGTTCTGAGGTTTATGGAGTATGAGGCAGGACATTTCACAGGCTTAAATCAGATATGCTTGCAGCTCTGACATAGCTGATAAAGTGGGACTTTATGATCCATCAAAATGCAACCTCATCACTTGTTTGGAAATCAGTTATGCAAATTTTGACAGGTTGACCGTCTAACCTCCAACCACTAATACTATTGCGCCAGGATGTTATATTCCACTAGTTCAAGATTTAAGGTGTGTGGGTCTTCTTTCTTTCTTTCTTTCTTTCTTTCTTTCTTTCTTTCTTTCTTTCTTTCTTTCTACCTGTGTTTCTACCTGTGTTTAGTGTAAATTACTGTCATGCTGCCTATGTTTCGGGGTAAATAAAGGCCTAAGGGTAACAGCAATCAAAGGGCTATATTTATATAAATAACATAAGTGCAGCACAGCCATAGAACAGGAGTAAAATTATTGGCACATTCTATGAGTCCCAGTTAATCAACTTTAGCTAATTAAATAATAATAAAAAATGGATAATTTGTCGATTACCTAAAGGTTTGTGGGGGAATATTACCTTGTGTTCTACATGTGTGGATATAAAAAGTATTCCATGTTGTATTACTGTATGGATTACAAATTCTGTATCAAGAAATAAAACAGAAAGCAGCATATTACCCATTTCATGAATATATCAGAAACAACTGCTGTCTTATTGTCCAAATCTACACAACTCTTCCAAATATGACTTCACAAATGCACAATGCAGCTTATATGGTATCCTCATTTGTATCTAATAGTGGATTTTATAGCATATTATAATATTTATTATAGATTTTACTGAAAAAATCAAACCCTATCATTTGACTTGCATACTAGGTTTGAAAATGGACATTTTGCAACCAAAAACTGTACAAAGTCTGATAGTGTTGTCATTCCTATCAGCAAAAGCAGATCATAATGAATTGGAAACAACATAAACCAGACTGTTCTGGCACTGAGAGCTAGCGTAACGACTTCATGGACTTGCTATCAGTGGAACAGACTGCTCTAATTCTCCAAGCCAATGAAAGGCCTAATGGACTCAATGGGAATTATTAGATACGCTTTGTAAAAGCTTGAACAGATTCTGTATTATTACATCTCTGTTGTTGTGTTCTGTACCTCCTGCCTTTGTTTTGTTTGACTCATCTTATGTATTTTAAGTATTATTCTGAACACTGTACTTTTCGTTTGATTGTATTAAAAAGTATTAATGCAATGTTTTTCTGGGTACACTGCATATTACTGTATCTATTTTCTACCTTTTAAGTGCCTTTTTATGATGGAAGAAAGCACCTATGGATCTCTTTGTAAACCTGTTTATGCACATGACAATTAAACTTCAGCTTAACTCCCCACTAATGCTTGTATATAATGTTCTTAGCTTTCATAGACTCTCAGCCTTCCATTATGTTGAATAACTTTTGATAATAGTGGTGAAATCCATCCTAACATTCTACTTGGAGGGCAGATTTTGTTTATATAGTGATCTCTTTTGAGTCACTGTGCTTACATTGCAGTTAATTCGCACTTCTGCATCTTCTCAGCTCTTTACAGTTGGTCCCTCTGTCCTAATTAAGCTGCTTGCATCCAGTCAGCACTATCTGTGTATCGTTGGTGTGACGGACAGGGATTTAAGTGTTTGGGTGTAGCAAAGAGGGACAGCATGGGAATGTGGATTTCCACCGTTTAGGAGAATCAGTTAGCTATCCATCACACAAAGATCAGGTTACACCAACATGCAGGTTCTTCTCTACTGGTCATCGCTTTTCTGGCAGGACTGTTTTCTGTCACTGGGTGCTTATTGTGTTGCTTTGGGGGGGTTGGGTGTTTAAGAGAAACCATTAAGTAAATTGCTCCTAATAGTTCTGCTTTAATAAATAAAATAAATAAATGGAGAAAAAACACCTGTAGAACTCTAAAACCTTTTATTCATATCAAAAACACAACATATATAACATTCAGCATACATATGGAATGACTTTTATACATTAACAGCTGAACCAACAAACCAAAAATATAAATGTATAACATTACACAACACATTGACATATTTACAAAGTACCTAATTACCACTTTCACACTCCAAGACTGTAAATTCATCACAATGTTTAACTTAGTTCTAAAAGAAAATATGACAGAGAGCCTACCTTTTGCTAATTCCTACACACACTCTGTAGACAATGGTGTAATTCAACCACCCCTTTTAAATATGCTGTCTGGGCATTGTATGGGTGATACCATCAGAGAATCACAGATAGCAGTGTGGAATTACCTGATGTCAGCAGATCAGATCCAGGATCTGTTAATAATGAGTCAGATCTGATAGAGACTAGCGTTAGTTGGAATAAAAGCTGACTGAGGATCTGATAGTGGGGCCGACAGCGGTTTCAGGGAGTGACGCTTGTGGTCCGCTGCGGCTGACTCAGCTGTTACTGTGGGAATCAAAGCCTTTTTACTCTGCTGTCACACGGTATAATGATCTCAACCGTCTCAGTCAGCGCAAACTTTGTGTGTCTGTGTGTGTCTTTCACAACAGAGCTTCTCTCAAGCAAAAGTGACCAGACAGGTAAAAAAAAATCCCTATCAAGAGTCTTTTTAAACTAAACTTAAAGTCTTGGTATTAAACCTCTGTGCCCTCACGGTGGTAGATGATTCCTGTCGAGCTCAGGTTAGGGTAGAAATGGCCACTTGACCCACTGTACTGGCTGAGGATGGGGCTAGTGTAGCCTAGGGAAGAGTGGGTGGGTGAAGAGGAGAGCACAGAGGGAGCTGCCACTTGTGGTACCCACTCTGAGCCACCTGAGCTGGGGGAGTAGCTACTAAAGCTTCCAGGTTGCGTGGGTCTATGAGGCCCGTCTAAAGGAAGGTGCAGCGGCCTGCTCAGCCCATCAGCTCCCACCTCATTAGCTGCTCCGGCTGTCACTCCAGACATCTCAGATAAGAAGCTGCTGAGACAAGGTGTGGGGCCTGACGATGAAGGGGAGGGGATCCTGTCCGGCGTGGGGGAGATGTTGAGGGTATTTGAGTGTTTGGGGCTGCCCCTCTCGCTGTCACCGGACTCTGGAGCCCCTGAGCCGCCATCTCCACCAGCCAGGGAGTCAGACTTTCTCTTCCTTTTGCGGCGGAAGTTTCCGTTGTCAAACATCTTTTCGCAGTTTGGGTCAAGAGTCCAGTAGTTGCCCTTGCCTGTGATATAAATGTAGAATTAGTGAGGTTGAATTTTAATTTCAAAATGGGAAATAGCTTGGAGCACAACACACCAAAAGCACATTCACAAAGCAGTACAATAAAACCTTAAATGGAAATTAGGTTAATTAATGAGTCTTCCCTTGTTAGAGAGGGATATTCATAACAAAACAAAAATAAAATATTACCTGGATCATCCTCATCTCTTGGTACTTTCTTGAAGCAGTCATTGAGTGACAGGTTGTGCCTGATGGAATTCTGCCATCCTGCTTTACTCTTGTTATAGAAAGGGAAGTTGTCAGCGACGTACTGGTAAATCTGACTCAACGTCAGCCTCCTGTCTGGTGCCCCGTGGATAGCCATGGCGATGAGTGCCGAGTAGGAGTATGGTGGCCTGACCAGCTTCATTAGGTCTTCTTGTGAGGGGAGAGAGAACCAGCTCAGCTCCCCTCCTGGACCCCCGGCTCCAGCAGGACCCAGGTAGGGCCTCTGCATGCCGTAGTGCTGAGGGACAAAGGGAGGGCCGGGGTTACCGGGCGGGCCGGTGGTAGCCAGATATGGCGGTGTGTTGATGCCGGAGCCGTTGAACCAGAGGTAAGGGTTCGGGGAGGACGTGGTGTAGTCGCTCAGGTCGTAGGAGGTCGGAGTGGTGCGCTGAGGACTTGGCAGTGAAGGAGGAGGGTAGTAACAGTCGCTGTACATGCTGAGCTCCGGGGGCTCCTGGCCCAGGCTAGGGAACTGTGGGCCACACCGAGGAGGAGACTGGCCCTGGGCCTCAAATGAAGACATTGTGAAATTTCTTCTCACCTCTCAGAGTGTCCTCTTTACCCTTCGGCTTCAGTTGTCCCTCCTTTCTTTGCCAGTCTCTATTTGCAGCAGTTTTATCAGCTCCAGACAGTCCTTTTCTTCTTTTGACCTCTGCAGGTATTCGAATGTGAGCTGATCCAAATGGTGGTTGCTACACTTCCAAGTAGTAAGCGACTCCTCTACCCCTTTCTTGTCTGTTTGCCCTTGCTCTCTGTCAAGATGTCACCTGTCATACCTGCTTTATCTGTTTCCCTGGTAACGCCCCCTGCCTCATCTGATTGGTTGTTTTCTCAGGTGAGTAGTCCTGCTTTCTCTCTGTTTTTTTTCCTGCTGTCAGCTAGTTCAATTCCTCCAGGGGGTTTGTTCACCCTCAATTAAATAATTTTCCACTCAAGCTGTTTCTCCAACATTTATTGAGCTCAGTCATCTGTATTTTTTTTGATGACTATGATGCAAATTTAAACAGACTAAAATAATACTGTCTCTCCTATTTAGATTACATTAAAATCATTCTTTCTTCTGCTGTACTGGACAGTTTAGAAGACAAACGACCTTCTCCTGCAGAAGAAAGACCATTTTGTGACTAATGTTTTTCTAATGGATAATAATAGGATATTTAATGTCACATTAATATGACATTGCATTAATATTTTATGTAAAGCTTCAGCTACGCTTATAGCATAAGCTTTATAAATCGTGCCAATTATGATATGCTTGAACTTTGTTACTGTGTGCTTTTTAATATGTATAACTGTAAGTGTGATAGAGACTGGTGTTGCATGTAAATTAATGTCTTCAGTGTCTGGTGATTGTTCTGTATGTAGGGTACCTATCCGGGGAGATAGAAATCAGCTAATAGGCTACACTCATCTAATTTTTTTAGATTATTATTATTATTATTATTATAACAGCAACACTGTAATTGTCTCTGTAAAACAGCATCAAAATATAGTGGCAAAGGTACCCTACATAGAGTAGACAATAGAGTGGGCCAATAAAAGTATTACAGTGAATGTAACCTACAGGCTAAAGTGTAATTTTGAATATATAATATTTTGATTACTTCAATTCAAATTCAGGGGATGTAGCACATTCATTTTTACATATGAAAGCTCTCTTTTGGTAATAGTGTTCAGAATTATTGCCAACAGATGGCTTCAATAAGTTTATGAAATTAAGGTTGCTGTTATGGCGGGGGTAGGCAAACTGCGGCTCCGGAGCCAAATGTGGCTCTTTAGGCCGCATGCAGGGGCTCCCCGTGGCAGTGTCAAAAATATTATATATACTTTTTTTACATTTAAATTTTCATTTATCAATGGTGTAGGCCAAAAACAATTTGAATTATTCAATTGTAAAATGGTATAGCTTATTTTTACAGCATATTAAAAAAGTTTTGACATTTAAGTCAACAAAAAATGTGCTTCATAGCTTACGAAAGTCTCCGGCCCAACATCTTATTTTTTAAGTTTTGTCAGCTTTAAGTCTAGTTTTGATGTACTAAGTGAAAAAGTTAACTTTCAAAATCATATTAATAAATGCTCAATATGACTATTAATAACGTTAACCTAATTTAGACTTATTAGGCTGTTTAATTTTCATTTTAGGCTCAAAATAAAAAAAAGGTTTGTGGCTCCATTCCGTGATTTTTTCTCTTTTTTGGCGAACATTGACTCTTTTGTTAGTAAAGGTTGCTGACCCCTGTGTTATAGGTTGCTGTGTGAAAATGATCTTGACAACGTGAGAAGTTACGTCATCACGTTTTAAAAGGAGAGCGCGCATTGCGTCGTTTTTTTTTTTTTTGAAGGTAGCGCGAGACCTCTCCAAGTCAAACCGACGGTCGTATTATAGATTATAACCTCCTGAGAAAACGGTCTCTATCGTAAGTTGTTCATAATATAAGTTAATACATCTAAACTTCGTTAACTGCTGGTCAAATATTCCAGATACGATTTGTAGATACTGTTCTTCCTTTTGACAGCTCAAAATCAGTTAGTTTTGGAAGAAGCTAGCATGCTAACTTGACCTTGCTTACGTAGCGTCGTTAGCTAACGTTTAGCTAGTAGCTAATGTTTACCTCTGCTAATGGCTGTGTAATTAACTTAAGACTATGCCCTTGCCACCACAACAAGCTTACGTCAAGAGCGGCTTGTTGTAGTTAGCTGAAGTCTTGCATTTTTTTTGCGGGGAATTATTTGTGTGACCATCCGACAGCTGATAACAGCCATATACCGGTTTATAATTTAGATGGACGCTTCATCTCCGCTGCCCGAGCTGCCTCAGGAAAGCATTGAGGACGTGTTAGAGCTGACCAAGGACTTGGAGATTATTATAGACGCCGTTGAAAATATGTCAGGTATGTAACTTAATCTTATTGCATTGTGACATGGTGACAGACAGACTACATTTAACCCTCTGGAGTCTCCAAAAGCTCCAAATCATGACTTCTTCATCACATCCAGACTTAAAAACAAAGCAGCGTGGAGCTCTACCGTAAATTTACCACTAAAGTTCTGGCTGTAAACTCAGTTTCAGTTTGATGATGATATACCAAGTAAAACTGGAGACAAGGTCAAATATATTTTGTATAAAATGATAGAACTGGATGTAACCCTCTTATATGTTATATTTGCAACCTTTGTTCACATTTGCAACATTTAAAATTCTTTATTGAGCATGGTAGTGTTTTGAAAGTTAAAAAAAATGATTCAAAATCACATTTTATGTTGGATTGGAAGGACTAAAAAAGACACAAAATGACAAAAAAATTACACAAAATGACTAAAAAAAGACACAAATGAGTAAAAAAAGACACAAAATGATTTACAAAGACACGAAAAAAAAAAAGACTCCATAGAGTTAATATCGCTGGATGTGTTTTGCGTGTAGCTGTGGTAACTAACATAAAGTTCCATGTCTAATAGCTGTCCTTTGTTTTGTCCACCTGTAGTGCAGCTGACTTGGATGGGTTATGACATGGTGGCAGTGCGGACCAGTCCTGAGCTTGGGGTCTCCATGCAGAAACTGGAAGAAGCCTTTCATAGATGTAAAGCTTTTATCTGTGGAGACCAAGAGCCTACTGCCACAACACCTACACGGATGTAATATTAGACATTTCTGAGTACTGCACTGAGAATGAGTGAAAAGGGCTGATAAAGTTTGTAAATATTGTTTTAAAGTAAATGCTGAAAGCACTGTTTTCATTATAACCTTACTGTGGATAAAGCAGGTTTTTGGACTGATTTCTGCTCTCTGACTGTTTGCTGTAAAACAGAATGTTTAATTCACAAATGCGAAGCATGCGCCTCTTTTTGTTGTTTGTTGTATTAGCATGGCCTGCAGATTTGTTTGTTTTGAAGTTTGGAAGAGTTCTGATCTATTAGGCTGTTAAATTGTACAATTAAAAAATGTAAAATGAGAATGTGTTCTGTTGTCTTTTCTAAAGTCATAGACTTACATGCCTGGTATCTTATTTTGTATAGTATTATTTTAATTAAGTTTTATTTGGACACATAATTGCATTGGATGCTCATAAGATTTTTTGCTTGGTATATTATTATAGTTGACATAGCCGTTTTTATTCTGATGCGTTTATTTTACAGATGGAAAACACAAAAAACGGCACAGAACAAGCCTCCTCAGCTGCCTGCATTGATCTGGAAAACATACTGAAAGGGCTGGACTCCTTGTCCTACTGCATGGATCAATTGGCATGTATGTTTGACTGTCTCCTCTCTTAACACCTCTAAAATATCAGTAAGCATCAGTCATGCCAGAAAATGACCTTGATGATCGATTTGAAAAATATGCAAAGTGCATGATGTAAATGTTATCCTAGATCTGAAATGTGATAGCCACAATTGGATTGTTGTACACCAACTGCTGCTTAACTTAGCCTTGCTTGTAGATGTCAGTGGTGCGCAGTTACACGGTGCAACATGATGTCTGTCAGATCACACGCTGCTGATGGGTAGATAGGACTAACGGAAGGATTTCACACACATGGTTGTCCATCATGGATTTGATGTTAGGCATGCTGTTGCAACTACTTTTTTGCCACAGGGGACAGTTCATGGGCAACAAGGCAGTCAAAGTAGTGTGCTTACTGTCTTGTCTAATGTGCTTTCTTTACTAAGTCAAAGCCCAGAAACAAACATCATAGGCGTGTTTGTTTTGGCTGTGTCACCTTTTTAAAAAAATGTATGTTTTTAGCTTCTAGTATACCATTGTATACTGACAATAAATTGCAAAATACATGCTCTAGCAGATGTCAATCAGCATATTTAATACAGCTGCTGAAAGGTACAAATTAAAAGCCTATTAAAGACAAAAATAATAAAATTTTCCAAAAGATGAACTGCTCTTTTAGTTTGTCTGTGCTGTGTTGACCTCAAACTGTTGTAATTGTTCCAGCTATGAGTAGCTCCCCTGTTTTCATTGTGCATTGCAATGTGGAACAACTTTGTCCAACAACACCACCCTGAAAAAAATCGTATTTAGTATGCATACTGGATGTTTTGTGCAAATTTGATTTACGGTAGTTTGTTTTTCTGAGTAAACAAAAACATTCAAAACCTTGATAAAAGTATTGGGTGGGATAGAATAAGGGCTGAAACGATTGTTTTCGTTATCAAGCAATCTGCTCATTATTTTTTTTGATGAATCGTAATTGGTTTATAAAATGTCACCAAATAGTAAAAAAAAAAAAAAAATACCCCTCATCCTTTTTTTTCTCTAAATCCAAGGTGATTAAGGATGTTGTTTTGTCTGTCCATGTTGTTTTGTCTGTCCAAATTATTATGACATAAAAAACAGAAAAGGTTAATTGAATGTCAAAGTAGTTTATTATTTTTCTGAAGCTTGACTAATCGATTAGTTGACTAATCATTGAAGATTTGAATTGAATTGAAAGATAACTCAGGCATTGGAAATATCTGAATAAATAGCAATTTCTCAGTGATCAAAAACATAATTTATTTTGCTGGGGCAATTTACTGCTGTTTAAATACTGTTTCCTTGTGACAGAGGTACACTGAATACCAGTAAAGATATATTTTAACAGGACAAAATGGAAAGGCAAATATACAAGTGTCAATCAGGTAATTCCATGACGTGGATTCTTATGTTTAGTTTATATATGACTTGCATATTATATCTTATATAGGACTTTTTTCGACATGTTAGACCAGAGGCACTCGTAAAACAAGGTATTTGTTTCCTGCCTGCAGTACGGACCCAGTTGATGCAATGTGATCTGATCGTTTGTGTTGGCCACCCTGACAAGTTGGCGTTCCTGAATACCAAAGAAGTTCAGCAGCAGCGGCCCCCAGCGCGACCTGAAAATGAAGCATGAAGAACCAAGGTAATGCTGTGTGGTTTAAGAAAATAAACAAGCCAAAAAGCATACCTTTTCTCTCACACTGTTTACTAAAAATACAAGGGAAGTTACCAAAAAAAGGACAACCAAGGAGTTGCATAACAATGACCTTTGTGTTTGCAAAAAAATGTGACATTTGTTTTGTTGTATTTAAAAGGCAATGCATGATAACAAATTAGCATGAATAGAGGGATGCAAACACCCACATTAAGCTTGGTGTTGGTGCTGGTCAGAGTCCCGCAGGGTGCAGCAGACAGCACTGGCTCTTCGCTTCAGAGCTTTGGTCTGTGGCATCAATGAGCAGCAGCGGGGTGTGTGCGTGATGGGTAATCATCTCCCTCACCCCGGGGAAACTCTACAGCACAGCAGCACACAAAAAAGATGACAGGGACCTAATGACGCAGCGCAGCACAAGTCAGCATCAAGCGCTCCCTGAGGCGTGCCACAAGATATGAACTTTTCAGTGTGTACTTCAAGTGAACACAGACTGGCTTTTTCCTTTCATTTAAACATTGTAGTTAATGGCATCATCATTATGAGTTTACCTTGGTGTCTTTGTGGCTTTTGCCGAGAGAGAAGAAGTTGCCTTGGCTACGGATCATTATGTTGTAAACCTTGCCTTGTTTCAGCAGCATTAGGGTGTAGGGGTGCTCAACTGCCCCTTGGGTGCTGTCCCTTACCACAAATGCCCCATCCTAAAGACACAAATAGGGACAAATTGACACATACAGAAGCTGCAAATAAAATCCTGTGAGATTCCAGCTGCATGTTTGTGTATATGTGTGTCTGTGCTTTAGAAAGAGGAGGATGACAGACTGAGAGACTGTCAGAGGCAGCACCTGACCTTGTTCACCTCTCTGAGAGCAGCTTCCGCTTGATGTCTGGTCACCTTTCCTCCATACCAGCTGGGATCCAAACCCTGCTTGCAACATAATAAGACAGTCATAGTAAAAAAAATAAATAAACCAGCGCTTTCTTCTCATTTTTCTTTTGTGGTTACAGAAATGCGTTTCATTTCATTATAGTTGTTGTAAAATAAATGTTACAGATATTCACTAGGTTGGGTAACTGGGAATAAAATGTAAATCTCTTGAGATTAGAGCAGACACACGGGTCCCACCATTGTGTTCTTTTTACAACATCGCCATCTACTGTTTCCCTTCTGAAAGTACTGAAATTGTGTAGTTGCACAGAAAAGCTCACCCTGAATATCATGCATGTTCTCTAGCTCCAACAATATATACCGTATGGATAAGTGGCTGGATGTTAATTCAACTCTTGATTCTCACCTTACTTGGTTGGGGTATTGAATTGTTAATCTCATCAGGCAGTTTTGGCACAGGAGGAGCTGGAAGGAGTTTACCTGCCCTAGAAGGGGGGTAGAAAATAGAGCATTATTGAAAAAAATCGGTAAATAATTGCACTACTCAGAATGAAGGGTTAGAATCATAATTTTCCATGTCCTACCTGTTGGATACATCTGCATGTTTGGGGACTCTTGGTTTAGGGATATTGCTTGTGGGTGAGCAAGGAGCCTTGACAGCACTGCCCTCTTGTGGACATAGTGGATAGTGTGAAGCAAAATGTTGAATATTGTAACAAGATCAAGACTTTGCTGGTTCATCTGTTAGAACAGGGGTGTCAAACTCAAATACACAGTGGGCCAAAATTTTAAACTTGGACAAAGTCACGGGCCAACATTGATATTTATTGAAAAAATTGACCTAAACAAGTTCAAACGAAATGGAACAAGCAAAGCTTGATATAACTTAATATTGCAAACATTCAAAATTGAATATCAAATAAAACAAACAAACACATCAATGGCATTAATTTCTTAAATAAAATTTAAATAAAAATCGTATGTCCCTTTATTTTATATGCGGCCTTCTTTAAATTTAAATTTAACAGTAATCTTTTTCCACAGGCTAAAAATAAATGTAAGAATAAAATAACAATAAACCAAATGACTTATAATAATATCCTTCAATGAATGTGCAACCATTCAAGCCCATGCCTTGGACTAGCAAGAAAAAGTGCATATAGACAACTTTAATTGTTGCTCAGTTTGCTTCCAAAACACGAGCAGAGCATTCTGGGATTTGTAGTATTATATTTTGGTATTTCCTCGCGGGCCAAATATAATTATACTGCGGGCCAAATTTGGCCCACGGGCCAGAGTTTGACACCTCTGTGTTAGAATCATTCCAAACATGATAAGCAGCACATACTTGATTTTGTAAGGTCTGTCTGACCAGAATGTCCAGGCTTCTTGCTCCTGTCAATGTGCAGAGTGGGTTGGATGGCTGGGTTCAGAATGGGTAGAACATGTTTTTTATAAGGCTTAGATCATCATCATCATCATCATCATCAACAAGTGAGAGGGTTTGGATGTTTTAAATGTACAGTCACCTGGTGCTCTGGAAGGTCTCTGAGGGGTATGCATCATTCTTGGTGGACAAGGTTGTGGAGGTTTTGAAGTCCTTTCAACAGGAACAGGAACTACTTGCACCCATACATAAATAAGTTTTGGTAACACTTTATTTAAAGGGTTGTGCATAAGACTGAAATGTTTAACACTCTTTTTTTTTTTATCATTGCGACTGCATACAGCATACGTTGATCAATTTAGGGTTTTTTTTTGCCTCGGTGTAGCCAAAATATAGACACTCATAACCTATTAAAACCACATTTTTTGAGCCCACGACCATTGCAAATTCCTGCGTTTTATTAGGCTTCAATCTAGAGCCCTGGTTTCAATATAATATTTTTTCCTATTTTCCACCAATTTGATCTATTTTTCTTATGTGTACTCTATAGAGACAAATACATGCAACTTCCTTGTTTCCACTAGGGTTATTGCTGCTGTGTTGCAGAGAACTGTAGTGTTTGATGCAGTGCATCAAAATGAATTTTCAAATGCATCAAAAATATATTTCAGTTGTTGCACATGATTGACATATCTCACACTGAAAAAAAACGTGCATATATTACTATTAATTTTTTTTTCTCATAAAAAAACAGCGGCATTAGAAAATAAACTTAATGTAGGCCAGCAACACTTTAGACAAGACAAGTTTTTTCTCTTTTTGATCCACATAACACCAGTTGTAGCATTATGTAAACATAGCATTTAAAGGGTTAAATTTATAAAAATGTATGAGTATTTGGTAGTTATCAGTTTGTTTAAATCTTTAATTGAACATTTAAAACTAATAATATAATTTTAAGGTAGTTTTTGTCACTGGCATTTGTGTCTGCTGGACATGTGATCTCCAATTCTGCTTCAAGCATATAAAATAAAAGGCTGTAGATACACTGACATTGTTACACATGATTGCATTATATTGTGTACAGTACTGACTGTCAGGAAGTTTATCCCCTCTTGGAGGGCGTTGTGGCTTCATGATGTCTGTGGGGGAAGGCCTCTCGTGGTCTTCATAGATCTCATCACTGTCTTCTTCCTCAGCTGTTAGCAGCTCAGTCAGAGCACAGATGTAGCTGTCGTCCTTTTGCTCCTCGTCCGGTCCTTCATAGTCATGATCACTGTCATTGTCCTGACCACAGCCCAGACATGTGACACAAGTAATGAGCATGTAGGCAACTCAGATAACAGAATACAGTTTTGTGAACAATTCCTTCTGTTATAGGTTTGTATCATTTAAAGTGGCCAAACTTATAAAAAAACAACTTGTAGCTTTTTACTTACAAACTCATCAGAGTCCCAAACTTCTTCCTCCTGTACAAATACTGTAGGAAGATAAACAAGGTAAAAAGAAAAGTATGAGGCCTGATGGGAAGATGGCTCTGTGGTATCAGTGGCATAGTTGAACCCAAGCTCTTTACCTTGTTTGGGGGACTTTTTTCCCAACGATCTGCATAAAAAAACAAAATAAAGTTACGCATGATTGTTCACTTCATATTTGGTAGAAGCTTTAAAATATCAGTTTCCTCACTTAAGACCAAACGTCCTCTTCTGTTCCCCGTTGTTGATTTCATTTTGGATCTTAGTAATTATTCTATGAAGATACAAGACCTTTGTTTATCAATATGTTTGGTTAGAAAACTTTTTAGTGTCAATACAAAAACATGTTTTTGTTCAGACTCACGGGACATAAAGGCCGGGGAATACTTGAAGGTCACATGCAGTCATTTGCTGGATGATATAATTCGAATATTAATAAAGAATAGTATTAGTAGAATAGTATTTCAGAATATTACATAGGTATAAAGGCCTCCAGAGATACATGCACACTTACCATGAACCATGCTCCAGTTATGCTGCTCTTTATCACCAATTTGTCACAGCCGGATAATTTTAGCTGAGAAAATGTCACACACTTTTAGAGCAGGCAAACGTTTACAGTAAGGCAAGGCAAGTTTATTTGTATAGCACAATTCAACACAAGGTGATTCAAAGTGCTTTACATAAACATTAAAAACAGCAAGACACAATTGAAAAAAGTAAAAACAGTCAATGAAAACAGGGAAATAGAAATAAAAATACAAATTAGATAAAATAAGATACAGCAGGATAAGAAAAGAGATAAAATAATAAAAAGTGCAAGTCAAACATTGCGTAGTTAAAAAGTAAGGGCAGTAGAGTAGAGCAGATAAGTGTTAAAGTTAAGAGTACGCTGCAGTAAACAACAGTGTTTTTAGTCCTGATTTAAAGGAGCTGACCGTTTGGGCAGACCTCAGATCTACAGGTAGTTTGTTCCACAGGTGAGGAGCATAATAACTGAAAGCTGCCTCACCCCGCTTAGTTCTTGTTCTTGGGACACGCAACAAGCCAGTTCCAGATGACCTAAGGGGTCTGGATGCTTCGTAGAGAGGTAGCAGATCAAGCATATGATTTGGTCCGAGACCATTCAGTGCTTTGTACACCAGCAGTAAGATTTTAAAATCTATCCTCTGACTCACAGGAGGCCAGTGTAGTGATTTAAAGTATGTTTGTGGAGTTTTATAATTCTATGGAAATACGGCATCATACTGCATCAAACTGTGGTTAAAAACAGCACAAAACGGCACATTTTGAAAAAAAAAAATCTAACAATGCTTAGATTACTTCAAGCGTAATGTATTTAATCGAATATATCGTTTACTTAGTTTCATAGTTGTATAGACGTGATATATGAAGTGTTAAATCAACATCGCAGAAGTAACAGCCTTTAAGTAACCGCATTTTACAGAAATGAGAAAAGAGTTTTACAGAAGATAGAAAAAAACATTTTTATTTCTCCCTCAAGCTGCTCTTTTGATACTCACCCTCCTCATGTAGTTGGCCAGATTTTTGGGATTCCATCCCATCACCTCCGATTTTGAAGGAACATTGTTTAAACTCATTCTTGTTTCTTGACAGTATCACATCCACTGCGCACAGACAGCAGGGGCTTTTGTTTTGTAGGCTCACAAAACTGCTGTTGAAGTCTTCAACAAACCTTTTGCATGAAATCTCTGGCCTTTAAATAGGCATACTCATGTACACATCTGTCGTGTCATAGACAGAAGTAGAAGTTTTCTGTGGTTTATATGCACTGCAGATAGAAAATAACTGTCTCTAAACACAGCACCTGGTGATTTCCTGCCCTAGACTTACTCACACAGCCACAGGCTTTGTGTTGCATTCAGTGGTTATGATTGTATGTGTGCTAACTTATGTGTCTGATATTTGACTGAACAGCAGGATCTTGATATGTGAAGCAGATTTCCTAAACACTTTTAGATATAGGATCCAAATGGACTGCTCACACCTAATGTGGATTTAATGCTCTGCTGTAGTTAAATTCATATTAATGTTGCTGCTTAGAGATAGTTTTTGCTTTTTATTCTAATTCATAACATGGCCTTGTTGAAGGCTGTGTTAGATGTTGTATCACAGCCTGCAGCCTGTGTCGGGCCTCTTGGTATCTCACACCCAGGTGAGAGAGGAGGGCAGCAGAGAGAAGGGATGATCAATCACGCTCAGATCCCCCTAGACCCCCAGGCATGTCTGGGTGAATACATGAGTCCTCCTGGGGGGTCTCTGCGGGAGCTCACCTCCCCTCCCTCCCCTGTTTTCCTCTTCTGTCCTGATTGGGGAAACATACCCCCCAAAGAAAGACACGATACCACCACTGTGGAACAGGCATGAACTACAGTATAATTTAAAAAAAATAGATGCAGCATTTTTTTTTAGCAATATTGAATCAGTTTAAGATTAAAGTATGTCCTGATTCTCTTTATGAAGTCCCAAAAGGTTAGTTTCTCCAAACTGTTTCAGGATAAATAACTGACCCTCTCCCTAGAAATTGCACTATTTAGAGAAAAGTGAGCAGCTTTTAGAGCACAAGCAAGCAACAGCATCATATGGGACCAATATGGAACCAATAATGTACTCAGTGGAGGGAAGAGATAAGGGGCGGAACGGAGAGGGCTTCCAGTGGGGCGAAACCTTCATTAACGCACAGCAGGACAGCATGGGAAATACAGGACATCCCTAGAAGCAAATAGACAAATGGGAAGGATGGGAGGGAGTGTTTTGGTCTATGAAAGTGTTACTTGTTTTTTCGAGATTCACATTTTTTACTCTTGTTGTAGTTTCTCAGATTTTCTGTTCTGTCTTATAAAACACTTTCTGTCCGAGAAACCCATTCTGTCCTACATTTACCCATGGGGTTTTAGCTTATGTGGATATGTGTGATGTTTGTCAGAGTGTTTAAGTGTTTCTAATGCAGTTTGGGTGTTTTCTTTTATCAGTGCATGTGAGCTAGTATGTCAAATTTTAAACAACAAGCAGTCTGGCCTCCATTGACTTTAATGTTGCCAGAGTTGTTGGGGATCCTACCTGCTGCATGGTTTGGAAACAGAATCTGATTGTGATTATTTTGACTGGTATTGTGATTCGATTCATGATACTGGAGGGAATTATGATTCCCTCCAATATAATAATAAATATTGCACCTTCCTGCAATTTGGATATTGCACTAGTCTATATTGTGATTCGAATAATAGTGCAGCCCTCATCTAAAGTGACACCAGTTGATCAGTTGTATAATGTAATGATAATCCATGCTGTAATTTCTCACTTATCTCCTCATTTACTGCTTCCACTGTGACTGCTCTGTAAAGATAGTAAGACAGCCTCATCCCACCCCCTCTCCCCCAGGCATGGACCCCCCCATGAAGGTAATATCCCTGCCATCACTCATTTAGCTGGGACAGTGGCAGATTTATGACACGTCCAGCTGAGAGGAAGATTTTTGGAGATACAGGGGGTAGAGGAGAGAAGGAGGCAAATGAAAGGCTCTTAAAACACAGATAGGCCAGTGGGCGGAGACAAGGCTTCCCTAAGACCTAATTACTTGCAAATTATAAGATTAGAAATTAACTTGCTTTCAAGGCTTATTTATAACTGTCGCCTCACTGGATTTACTATGTAATATCTGGACCCCAATGTGACCCACTTTACTGAGAAACAGTAACCGTGAAGTTTGGTCACAATTCCTGTCACAGTCTGCGTTTCCCCTCATAGGCTTTGATGTATTGTGATACATTTGCATTGGGGTGTGACAAAGACTAGTACGGGATTATCAAGCCAAATAGTAACTTCTACTGGTGGAAATGCTTCCCTAATTTGTCTTTCAAAGCTTTGAATGAAATCAATACACGTCGACATCAAAGTGCTAGTGGATCAACGCTGGATCAACACCTTGGTTAGGTGCGAACTGCACCATGTTATCCATGTAATCCTCTGTTAAGTGTATTCGCTGCATTCTCATTCTAATTGTGTGCCCTCTTATAAAACCCAATGATCCTGGGATTTATTAAGTGGAACAATCGAGTGTTTATTTACTGAAATAAAACGAGATTAAGAAGTTTTAAATGTTAACTTTTATTTTAATTAAACAAAACACAATATTCATAAATAAACAAGTATTTATACAAGGAGACATAGAAAGTGCAAACAGACATTAACGATCTTAATATGGGCCATTTTATACAGACTATACTGTGATGTTTTTTCACTTGGGTCCACGGTATCTCCGTCTGAAGCCGTGGCCATCAGAAGCTTCCCTCTTGGCGCACACATGTTTTACTATAACCTGAGAGCAGTCCTCACAGTTCACCGTGCAGCACCAGTGGAATTTGCAGTTGCAGCTGCTGACAACCTCCGTGCGCTTCTCCTCCACCCTCAGGCCGCATTCATGACACAACCTGCGGCAGCTGCGCCTCTCCCACTGCGTTAGACCCTCTCCGTGCTGCACACACTCCCGGCCCTCGGTGCCGTACAGCCCCAGGCTGGTGTTCTTCTTGCAGTAGTCCGGGGAGTCCTCCAGGTAGATGAGCTCCGTCGGGGCCACGCTGCCAAACGCGTCCACGATGGCACCTCGGTTGTCTGCGCTGTTGCCCGCGCGCGCACGCTTTTTGTCGATGTCCAGTTTTTGGGCATGGCTGTGCTTCATCTTCAGGTAGTTGCCGATCTCTCTGAAATCTGACAGCTGAGTCCAGCAGGTTTTGACACTGCAGCTCTCAGACATGCCATGGCACCTACAGATCCGCTTCATTGTTGCCTTCACGGCCTGTTGGAAACCAGGGACAATTGATGACTGGCCTCTTGAGCTAATTTAATGTCAGATAAATATCTATGGCATGGCCAGAACTTACCAGCCGGCCAGCCGCGTTGTTGTGCAGGTTGACAGCAGCCCTGGAGTCCTGACCTGTCTCCTGCGCATCCACGTACTGTTTGGAAATCCTCTCCCCGAAATCCACGTTATCACTGCAACCTCCCCACAACCAACCACGACCACCTGCACACACGATATTACACAAATCAGGCCACAATATTCAACCATCTGACCATCCGAAAGGAAAAATAACTTGAATCGCTTATTGATCCCATATAAATGTTATACACACACACACACACACACACACACACACACACACACACACACACACACACACACACACACCACATATTCTGAGTAGGCCTTATACGTTCTAGTTTGTGTGAGAATATCTCACCAATTTTTCCGTTCTTGGAGACATCACAGCCGCAGTTATCGAGGTCTCCCAGACTACAGTTCCTGGTCAGAGTGTACATGACTCCCGCTGCACTGATGGCGTGGACGAAAGAGGTCTCTCTGGTGGCTGTTAGTGAGAGAAAACGGGCAATCGTGCTTAAAATAACCCAAGTGATCCGCAACCTTAACAAAATACTGCAACTGTGCCTTTTATAATTACAAAAATTGAAAGAAATAGGCTTCTCTATGGCATGAATGTAACAAACATCTAGGCTCACATTGATATTGATGTGTGAACACATTATTATACTATGACTGATACATTTCCATTTCAGTGTATGGTCCTATGTTATTTTATATCCCTTTTACGCATTTTACGCATACATTATTTTTTTCCTGTAATAATGTATGCGCTGAATACACAACTCAATGACGGAGTTGTGTTTAGAATCTAAACCCACCTCGTTTGAGTCCTTTGAGCTGAGTTGCGCTGTCGGGACAGTTCCATCTATCCCACGCAAACTGGTGTTTGCACTCCTCGATCCCAGTCTGTGCGCCTCCCTGCACGCTTCTTGCATAGGTGAGATAGGCCTGCAGGAGAGGCAATGTCAGTTTGTGACCTGATTCACAATTTGAAGTGCTATCCATAACTTGTAAGGTTGTCTCTTCTATTATATAGATTATTATTTACCTTGGGTCCCGTCATAAGAAAGTTATTGGCCACCCTAAGAAGAACATAGAGGATAAATGATGACATCAACCTTAGGTTAAGTTTACACATTAACAATGTTGCAAGCAAACAGTGCAGTTAATCTCTTACCAAGCATGTCCCGGACACATTTTGTATAAAAGAGGCAGGAGCCAAAATAATAAATGCACCATGTTCACCTCCACTGTTATCCTCAGAGTAGAGCTCTAGTTATTTTGGCCCTGGGAGCTGCAACTTTCTCTTTTATTTGAATGAAGAACAAATGGAACTCTTGTTCTTTGTCCCCGAGGTCAGAGGACGCTGATTGGTTGACGAGTTCAGGAAACGCCTATATGCGCACTTCAAAGGATGGCATTAGTTACCAGTTTATTCTCTTCCCCAAGGCTGTGTGACACCAGGGCACCAATATACAAAAAGACTGCCACAGAAAGGATCAGTCTGAGTCATGCGTATTGTAGAAAAAATATTTATTTACATTTTCAATAAAAATACATAAAAACATTAGACAATTTACGGACTTCACAGAAGACAAATCCGACCAGTTATGCCCTAAACACCAACATAAACGTGTGAGCATGCGTAGAGTTTGGTCCTCAATAAAAAGTTGGATTTATATACAGAATCAAATCGATAAGATCAAGTGCAGTAAAATTCTTCAGGTACGCTTCAGTTGTTGTGATAGTTGAATATAGCTATAACATTCTTATTTATATGCAAAACGCTGAATAAAAAGTGATGATATGTTATGTATATATATGTATATATGCTACACAACACCTTTATGGACCAAAAAAACAGCAGTGAACGGCTCCTCTCTCTCCGTTGCAGGACGGAGAGATACAAAAGATCCTTCGCTCCTACAGCCAATATCCCCTCGGGGATAAATAAAGTAATTTTGATTTTATTTGACTGATTTGATGATATTCAATGCCACAAATGCCAGTCAGTGCCGGCGCGCACGGTGTCTGCGCTTCGTTTTATTATGAGGTTTCCTGACACCTTCTTTACGTGCACAGTAATATTTAGTAACAACTTGCGTGCATTTGTCACACTTCACGGTGCAGCACCAGTGAAATTTGCAGTTGCAGCTGCTGACAACCTCAATGCGCTTCTCCACAACTTTGAGGCCGCAGTCAAAGCACAGCCTGCGGCAGCTCTTCCTCTCCCACTGGGACATGTTCTTGCTACCTTTTAGACACTCCCGCCCCTCGGTGCCCGGAAATCCCACGCTCTGGTTCTTAACGCAGTAATCAGGAGAGTCTTCTAGGTAAATGAGCTCAGTACGGGGGATACCCCTAAAAGCGTGCGCCATGGCTCCTCTGTTATCCGCGCTGTTCCCAACCCTCGCCGGCTTCTTGTCCATCTCCAGCTTCTTTGCATGCTCGTGCTTCGTCTTCAGGTAGTTGCCCACCTCTCTGAAGTCGGCCAGCTGCATCCAGCAGGTTTGGATGCTGCAGCTGCCAGACACTCCGTGACACTTACAGGCTCTCCTCATGGTAGCTTTGATTGCCTGCCAAGAGAGTCAGAGTGTTAGTTGGAAATCAGTCACTTAAACTTTTAATTCATATTTGCATTTGAGAACATATTCCATAAACGTGTTAATACTCTTCAGTGACTAATAATAGTAAAAACATATCTTACCAGTCTGCCTGCCTCGTTGTTATGCAGGTTGACTGCTGCGCGAGAGTCATGCCCACCTTCCAGCGCGTCCACAAACTGTTTGGAGATCTTTTCTCCAAACGCCACATTGTCACTGCAGCCTCCCCAAATCCACCCTCTTCCACCTGGAGATTAAAAAACATTATTCAGTTATATCATTAAAGAATATCACGTAATCTAGTATGGCTATAAATAGAACACGTATAGCATAAACACGTACCTGTCTGTCCAATTCTGGAGTCGTCACAGCCGCAGTTGTCAAAGTCTCCCATACTGCAGTTCTTAGTGAGCGTGTACATCACTCCAGCCGCGCTAATGGCGTGGACAAAAGATGTTTCCCTTGTGGCTATAAAGTGACAAAAAAGAAAAGCACAGTGTTTCAGTTTGCAATCCAATTTGGCACCATAAATACGCCATTACTGCACTGAAATACTGTGCGTAAAAGCTGCGGGAACCGTGCGTAAAGGCATTATTGGAGATTAATGCGGTAATAATGTTGGGCATTGTTGGTGTTTTATCAACGTGTTTCCAGCAAGTAGTGTATGCTGATGTTTGTGTGTCCCTTCTCCGTGGAGGGCACAATCAGTGCCTTCTCTGAACTGAAGGATTAACTTTGCGCAAAAGGGCTTCAGCAAATTTGTCAGTTGCTAGAATTAAACTCGCCACCGCTCCACTTCAGTACTGCAAGTCATAAATATAATAAACATATATTGATCCAAATGTCTTACCACTTCGAAGGCCATTGTGTGTGGATAACTGGAGCGTGTTTTCTGGGCAGTTCCATCTCTCCCACGCAAACTGGTGTTTACACTCATGTATTCCACTTTGTGCGCCCACTTGCACACTGCCTGCATATGTCAGAAAGGCCTTGGGAAAGAAAAAAAGAGTAACGTCAGTCATTGCATTTAATCTATACGAAAATGAATTGCCATTACAAAATCAGCTTTATACATAAGATGTTTTACGCACAACATAGTCTTAGATAGAAATGTATTTACCTTAGGTCCAGTCATGAGGAAGTTATTCACCGTCCTATAGAAAGAAAGAAAACAAGACAGCCACGTTAATCCCAGCTCACCAAACCAGCAAACATAGTAAGCTTCAGTTTTAAATGAATTCATCCAAAAGTACATGACATACCAAGCTAATGTAAAGTGAACATGACAGCACATGGACAGAACCACGGCTGGAAGGAGATGCAAAGGTCCCATCACAGCTGTATTCCAAGCGGAGGCCTGTTTGTTTGTATCCCAGATGTGAGTGCCAGGAGAGAGGAAGGCAACTGAGGTTGTAGCCAGACTTAGCGCTGATGATATTTATATGGTCTTGCCCCCCTTGATTGACAGCTCTCGTCCCGCAGGTAACATTTCACTGTGAAAATGCGTCGACGACGACAATGGTTGCCACGTCCTATAGACAAATAGGAGCCGTCGGTGCATAAGTGCACTTCAAAGCAGTGACGCAGACAGTAAAACGTCCCCTCATTCATGCATTCATTCATTCACCTGTCGTTCCCAGGCTCTAATCCCTATACACTTTAACCATGAATCCAACATCCCGTATATATTATCTCAAGTCATATATTAATAATATAATAATTGGATTTCAGCTTTATTATGATAGGACTCAATTAGAAAATATTAAATTTAATGGCCAAACATCATTATGCCCAGTAAAGTCAATGTAAAGCTATTAATGATTTGACACGTATAAGCCTCTTTAGTATTGATATATGAATATTGGTGATTTATTGTAAGGGGATTTGGAGAGGACTTTCCTGCTGCACTGCCGCAAATATCACATTCACAGCACAGCACAACTTGATGTGACCAAAACATATGAATATAGATCCTAATTATTAGTCATAAATTCAGAAGGGACTGTAGTTGTGAGGCATCATGTGTAGTTGGAAACGTTTGGGAAATGGCACCAGTGTCCCAGGGGGAAAGACAGTGACTACAAAGCCATAAAGTCTTTCAGGAGCTGATGGTATATAGTCATGTAAATACTGCCTCACACATCGGCGACATTGGCAGCTTCGTGATAATAGGATAATAGATGTTTCCCTGGGAAACAACTTGGTGTGAAAACAGTCTGGAATTTACAAGAGGATAAACAAATACCAGCTTTAATGTTTAAACCATAAAATTGTAAGTTAGAATATAGGGTCAATAATTCTGTTGTGTTTTGATTACTAGATATATAACTTAATATTGATCACACATAATAAAATTAAAATGATTATCCTCAGTCCCAGCACATTTAATTTTGATTATCATGCCTTGATTTAGCCTCCACCATCACTGCGACCATCAACATTCATCATGCCAGTTTCTGTCAGTTAATACTCATAGATTTGATGCGAGAGAAGTTACCACGTTAATGATTAACATTACACTTTTCCAGATTTGATCGCTTACACTTGTCAAATCCCCTTTAAGCCACTCAAAAATCCCTAAAACAACAATTCACTCTGCGCGCTGGACAATAGGAAGACGGCTGGGCGAGGTCCCACACACAATAGTGGAGAGGTGTAGGTGAGGATAATCCCCATTAATTAGACATCACCCACAATCATTCTGCAATATGACTGAAACCTCGAGCCCTTCAACACCTTGTTGAGGAATAATACAGAGCGATTAATTCATAATTTGCCATTAATAACGGAAGGCTCATTCAAGGATTTTAATGGGTTAATAACCTGCAAACAATAGTACTCTATCCAGCTGGGCGTGTTGCAGCATGGGTGCAAGATTAACGCCGAAACTCTCAAGGACAAATCACGTGGTTTGTTAAGTAATTTTAAGAAATATAGCCTATGTCATAAAAAAGGAAAAGCCTCTCAAATACGTATTACCATACATTGCAATATAGGCCTTGATGATGATAACAATAAGTATATAAGTTGTCATTACTTTATCGATTTTATTTTTCATGCAACTTTGTATGTGTATTCCAGAGGAAACTGCAGGGTCAGTCAGCCTACACGATGCTTAAAATAACATGAAGTAAAACTGCGTGCTAATTAAATAGATCTAACAGACATTTGAGACACATTAGGCCGTCCAGGGAGCGCTGATGGCTGATTTATGGCAGCTAGAGGTGAGAGAAATGGAGCAATAAAGGCTCAGGAGGTGACGGGCTTGACAGGCCGAGGGAGGGTGGCAGGACTGGTGACGCCAGCCAGCGACACCAGTCAGACGCAACTTTTGGGTTGTAAAAGACCATACTATAGGCTGCTGTCATAGAATTAAAAAATAACATTTTAGGACATATATAGTAGGCAGCATAAATAAGTTCTATAAACATAAATGCAGAAAAGTTCTGGAAAAAATACAATAAATAGTGTAAATATTCTTTTTTTATTAATATTTTGTCACCTTTCATGACAGTCTTGTGGCCACCAATCCCCGCCCCTTTTCACCTTTCAGCCAATCACGTTTCTCCAGCCACTAGCAGGCGCAGCCACTACAGGCTAGCAGGCTAGCATATGCTAGCTACAGGAGCTGGTAGTCTGTGGTGGCACTAATAGATATAGAGCCTAGAGTCTTAAGTTATAAATTCTTTATATATCTATGGTGGCAATGATGAGCTGTGAAATTATCCCAGTGATGTTGTTGCTGTTAACATTCACTCAGTTATGATGATGAAGTTGTGCCTATTGTTTTCTACAATATTATTTCAACAATAAATACTTAATAAAATGTAAAAAAGTATTAAGAACTACACATCACAGTTTCCCAGAGCCAAGGGCGAGGTCTTAAAATAAAAACAAATGTATAAAAACCAAAAATGATTTACCATCATAAAAGAATAAGGAAAATAGCAAATTCTCACATAGGCAGGGGAATTATTAATATTTTATTGATACCATTTATTGATCCACGATTAATTCTATTGATTCTTGATCATTTTCTTTGTGGAGGGGGAAAAAGATAGTACTGCATAGGTTAATGCAACTGATTTATTATTTCTGAGTCTGAACACTGTGTAGATAAAATGTGTGAATGTTTATACAGCATTTGTTTCTTTGTTTTTGTTTTTCTTCATCAAATAAGAAAGCCAAATAGGAACCAAACTAAAAAAGCAGTGGTAATTGTGCATAAAGTGTCCAATTCATGACATCCCTGGGGTTAAAGATAATGTTGTATAGAAAGATGTTTCAGCATATTACTGGTGTTCGACCCTGACTTGAAATTATCATTTGGACCATGTCTTCCTCTCTGTCCTGACTCTTTCTCAGTTTCTGAATGACTAAAATATTAAGTGATTGTCAGAATTTTTGCCGGTTAATTTTTCAGATCACTAATCAACTAATAGTTTATACTCACAACCTGAGCTAGTTTGAAATAGTAGCAGGGTTTGCATTAATGCTGAATTGAGTTTAAATGTTTTAATCATATAATTTACAGTTTTGTAGTTAATTTATTGTGTTGATTTAGTTTTCTGTATATGTGCATATGATTTATCTTTCATTTTAGCCATGTGGAGGAGGCAAATTATTATATTTATTTTTAGAACGGTATGGAGAAACAGACTATAAATCGCATGAACATCAGCTCTTAGAATGCACTCATATATCTGGAGTGAATTATATAAAAGCATACTTAATAAACTGTACAGAGCAAATTGCAAACACTTTTATTTTGTATTAATTCCATGGCTGTGCATGATAAGCCTCATGAGTATGAGTATTAGAGTCCAAATGTTGCACAGAGACATAAAAAAAAAGACAACAATATGCACAGGACTGACTGGTTCCACGTCTTCATATTTATTTCATAAAGAAAAGTAAAAAGTTTATTAAGAAAACATCCCACATGATTAGTCTCCGATTGCTCCCATGTGTGTAGACACCCCCCTCCCCGCCTCCCCCTAGCCTGGGTGCCTGCCTGTCTCTGTGTGCTACATCACTACACCACTCCCCAGTTTGGCAATATTGGAGAAATGTTAGCTATAGGCTAACAGTGCAAGACAGGCACCCAGGCTAAAGTTTTTCTCCACCTGAGTGGTAAGAGAGCCCCGACGTGAGGATGCCATATACCCTCACGGCACCCCAGGGAGCTCAAGAGCACCCTTTTCTGAAGACAAAGTAAGACATTGGAATACTGTGGTAATCAAAAAAAAGTGCTTTTTGCTGTGGCATCTCAGCTTCTTTTCTTCATGTGCTTAGAAGTCAAGGTGTGGCATCGCCTTTCCTCTCTTGCTCGATGGCTGGGGAAGAAAAGGAGAAGACAGTTTAGCTCAGCAGGCTTGGTGTTTAGTTAGTGGATATGTGAGAGGATGCTGCTTTTCCATGTGCTGATGTTGCAGCAAATTGTTTTTTTTCTGCTCTGCTTGCTGAGCATGTAGTCTTTTGACAGCAGTGGAGGTGATGAGTAGCTACTGACAGGAAAATTGTTGCAGGGGATCAAGGCTACACACACACACACACACACACACACACACACACACAAACACACGCACACAAGGGGCACTCACTCTCTTTGGTGGGCAGAGGGTTTTTCTCTTTTGTCTCTGTCTTCTTCAGCTTTGTCTTGTCGAAACGGGCGATCTCAGTCATGTCAGGCTTGTCAGACATTTTGGCTGTGAAAGATAAGAAAAAAAAAACACCTGAGCTCACAGGTTTGACCTTTCCTGTCAGCCATCATACTGACATTACATAACAGAACATTAGATATATTCTATATTGTAAGACCAGTGTTCTGACAAGTCATCGCAATAGCTGTCAAAAATCTATCTGGCTTTGTCTGATATTGAGGATAATCTTTGAAAACCGACTGCACAAAAAGGGAGTGGCTACGACATGTGCAGCTCAGACATGTCCACATGGCAGCATGTGAGTGGTGGCTGCCTCACACATGCTTCATATTCCCCTCTCACAAAATGCCCATGTAGCTAACGTGTGTCTATTTTTAACTAGCTGTCTGTTCACTCCTTTGTCTTTGCTTTTCCCTCTCCAAGGCTGAGGTCTTTGTTCTCTTCCTCCGCATCCTCTGTCTCTCTCTCTCTTTCTCTCCCTGCCTCTGCATCCACCCCTGCAGCCTCGTGGATTTAGGCAGTGCTCCACTGCAGTCATATTCCTGACCTAGCCGCAGGTCTGACTAATCTGTCCTGCACGGTCTGGCCCAGTCACGCCTATTTCAACCAGTGCTCTTGTCAGGGACTGCTGTGGAAATGTGACAAGCCCACTAGCCCGGAGCCAGTCATTTGCAAGCCAAGCTACTGTAAAATCACCCTGAATTTGAATGGGGCCTAATAGCTTTGACAGAGAAATAGACATGCTTGGCACATGGCCAGAATTTAAATATTTCACTTTCTTAAAAGGAGGCACACCAAATCATTTCTCAATTACCCTGTAGCTACAAATGGTGTCTTTACCCAGCCCTGCCATGTCTTGATAATAACAGCAGCAGTCATAATCTCACCTTTTACAATTCATCAGCAAACCTAATTATTCAAACATGTGCTCTATTGTTCCCTTATCACCACCATCATCATCATCCTCGACATCCCTCTTTCACATCATTTCACAGCTGCCATCAGCAGTCAGCCTCTTCTCATCCAGCCACACCCCAATCCTTTGTTTGACTCTAGTAAAACAGAACCAGAAAGACACACACGGACACAGAGACACTGAAACACACTGAAGGAGAGATGATTTGTTTCTTACCGGTGTTCCACACAGCTGTGGGCTAAAAATCCACCAGCGGAGAGAGTAGGGAGGGATAGAGACACAGAGATGGAGAAGGGAGAGCGACGCGGAAGCTGAGTGATTCTGCCGGTGTGAGCACGCCTGCCTGCATCCAGGGTGTGGGTATAAGAGGGAGGGAGGGGGAGAGAGAGAGAGAGGTGGGAGAGAGAGAATGACTGAGCATGGTCAGCCTTCCTCCACGTCATCAATATTAATGTTCTCCAGGGAAAAGACTAGAGGAAACCATCCAGTGATAGGAAACAGCTGTTCTGTTAATGTTCAGCTGAGATCAATTATTTACGTATGGTGTAGTGGGTGATACATATTATATTGTACTGTGGTTCTGTTGAATAGGTCAGGGACACTAAATGATACAGTAGAAAGATGTCTGCTTCGATAGCCTATAGCTAGCAATGGGCTGTATAAGAAGTTGCAGTATGTGTATGTACCATGACTGAACTTCTTTCTCATATAATATTCATTAAATGCTGAGTATGTGTCAGCTAGGTGTATTTCTTAAGATTGGAAGTCATGTAATGAGTTCATTATTTTTATAGAGGCATATTTTTTAATGTAGTGTTTATTTATAGAGAAACAAGTAAAATATGACATGGACCAGTGCCACATTCCACTTCATTTATAGCCCAAGCCAAATTGCAATGCCCATCCCTAGATGGGCCTTCATACAAATACACAAAACTCAGCAAGAATACATTTAAAAAAACACACAAGGTGCAAAAAATGTTTTAATAAAATTGCCATAAAAGTCACTCTGGCTAATCATAGTGTTCCATTGGTATTAATATGTAAAGTTACAGTTCTTTTATTACTTGATAATGGTCATTACATGTTGAAATTGTGTTTTCATAGAGTATTTATAGAATTAAAATGAATGAGTTGATGCCCATTCTTGCACAGAGCCAAGTCAAAGCACTGTAGAAAACCCTATTTATATATTTAATTATTATACTAATAGGGTGAAGACTAGTGCCACATACCAGATCATTTATAGCCCAAACCACATTACAGTGACCATCCTTAGAGGGACTTTTATACAAGTACACAAAACTCAAATTCATACATAACAACAATGATATAATACAAATCTAAATCTGGCTAATTATAATATTCCATGTGAATGGATATGTACGGTTACAGTTCTTGTGTACCTCTATAGCAACCATTACATGTTGGAATTGTGTCAGGGACAGGGGTATTTATAGAATTAAAGTGTGTAGCCACATTTGTGCCCTTTCTTGCACAGTGCCAAGTCAAAGCACCATAGAAAACCCTGTTCATATATTTAATGTTTATATTCATAGGGGCAAATATAAAGCATGGACCAGTGCCACATACCATAACATTTATAGCCCAAGCTCATTCACAGTAGCCACCCTTAGAAGGGCTTTATACAGATACATAAAACTCAACCTGAATATACATACAAAACAGCACAAAACATAAATGATGATACAATAAATTTACTGTAAAATTCAACAACAACCACCAGATCATTCATGACTGTATGACACACAATTAAAGCTGATCAGTCAATCGATAGGAAATTAATTTGCAGCTATTTAAACTTGTTGGTCAGCCTAATCAAGGAATTTGAAGGCATCACTTCAGGCGTAAAGGGACAGTTCATCCCCAAATCAACACCCATATTATCACACATTGTTATACCTGTAGTGCTTTTTATCAACTTAGATTGTTTTGGTGTAAGTTGTGTTGGAGATATTGGCTTTACAGATATCTGCCTTCTCTTGAATATAGCAAAGCTGTTACTAGAAAGAAAATAGTTTATACTTGAAACGGCTCAAATCAAGGTCTGAGAACTATCTTGAGATATCGAGCTATTGAGTTTTTTCAGATGCTTTTTTCTGTGTGTATATGAGCACCACACGGGAATTTGCCATCGACTCAAGAACAGTTTGCTTCTTTCCACAGGCACAAACAGTCACAGAGAGACAGTAACCCTCAGCACCACTGTGCCTGTAAAAAGGCATTACTATAGCTACATTTACCATAATTATAATTATTTCAGTACATTTTACCAACCTGACCTTGTACATATTTTTTCTAATGTCTTTTCTACCTATTTTGATATTTAAAATTTGTATTTTTGTATGAGAGCAAGCAAACCAGAGTCAAATCCCTAGTATGTGTACCTGGCCAATAAAGATAATTTTGATTCTGATCCAATTCTGATTCTAGCATTATATTGGTAGAGCAGGCAGACATTTCTATAGTTAATCTCCAACACTCACACCAAAACAATCTAGAGTGATCAATAGAATTGTATAAAGATATGTATTTTTGGATTAACTTAAAAAGCAGATTAAACAATAATAAAATAATCCTCAATTGCAGCCCTACACATAATCATACTGTGTATTTCTTATATACTGTCATGAACATTTTTTTCACTACCAAATCATAGCTTATTTAAAAAGATTTTTAGCCATTTATGGTCTGCATCAGAGCTTTTATTTAAGTATCTCTACACATTATTTGTCACATCCTTTATTTTGCGACTGATCAAGCATCTCCTGATTACATCAGGCACTAATAAAGGCATGACGTGCAGAGCTCATGGCCCTCTGCTGACATCATGAAACCTGCAGGTCTTTCCTCTTTAATCTTGCCAGGGGTACAGTTACAGCCTGCTGCTGCAGCCCGGGAGGGGAATCTATCTCAGAGCGCACATCTCATCTTAGAATAGCAACGTGATGATGAGTCAACATGACCTCAACCCTTTTGAAATGATACAATGAGCCAGGCAAATGGCTGCACATTAGGGTTCTGGGAAGCACTGTGTTAACGTGTGACATCATATTACTGCATGACTTTGGGTTTTACTGGATCACAATGAGGTCATGCATACCTCTGAGTGCTCTGTCAGGAGGCTGCAGCACCACCTGCTGGACAAAGTGTGGAACTGATTCATTTAAGAGGCGCTGTCTGTGTTGACACGTTCAAACAAAATGAATAATAAGCTCAGCCTTGTTATGCTGAATGCTACACCCAATACCTCAGCACACTAACCTATGTGATAGCCATATGGAGCTAATTATACATCAGTGCTTTTCAAATCGTACTGATTCACCCTTTGAGACGTATCCACCTATTGAGTTGTTTGTTTGTTTTTGATACTGTGTGTGTTGGAGGGGAAAGATCTTTGACCTTCTCTAAATTTGCCGGAGCCCTCCTATTAACCTTTCTGTTTGAAATGTTATCATATTTAAAGCTCGGAGACAAGATGTACACTGACAAAGGTCAGACTAAGCAGCCAAACGACCTGTCAGAACAGTCAGGCAGACCACTGCTTGTTTGGTGGATGGTAATAGACCAGTAAACCTTTTCTGGGATCAAGTCCATCTCCGTGTTGTTTGCCAATCTCTAGATGGATGTCGGTGTAAGAGCCAGAACATGCATTTAAGATAGATAGATGGATAGATGTTATTACTGAAATATCTATATATCTTACTCTACTATTATTAGCAATATTCAAAATATGCAGTTAGACTTTTTAAGTGTGTATGTCATGCTTGGATATGTCTAAACACAGGATGGCAGCACAGGACTGTTTTAACTTTTCCAGGCACTGAGATGAACAGTCTATGAGGGCCCACCAGGGTGCACTCATCCCTCAGCACTCAACAGCAGAACAGCTTGTAGCATCTTGAATCTTAATGTCACTAATGTGATTAAAAAAAAAAAAAAAAAACTCTTCACGCTTTTCCAAACAGTTTCTTCCGTACTTGTGTGTTAATAGCGAGCAGAGTTTCATGCCAGATAGTTCAGTGGTTTAGCATGACAGTCAGAGAGAAGAGGAGATGATTCAAATGGGAGGAAAAGGAGGTTCCATAAATTATTGTCAGTTTAGCCGTGAAGCTTCAAGTAAAGCAGTATTTGCTTTCACTGATGTGGCAAATAAGCATGTAGTGTGCGTCATTTACTGAACTTCTGGGATTGATTTGTTAGAATGTTGTGGATTTTTTGTGTTGATTTGTTTACATTTCAGGGAACAGGTCAGTAAATATAGAATTAACAGCTCAGTGTAACAAAGTGATTAAAAAAAGTTAACTTCAGGGTGATGCAGTCAGTATCATTTGTATTTGATGACAGAACCAGTTTGCTTTAGCAGAGAAATCTCAACAACTCCTGGGTGGAATATCATATATTTTTGGACCAATGTTTATGGTGCCCTGAGGATGAATCCTAATAACTTTGGTGATCCCCTGACTTTTCCTCTAGCACCGCTATGATGTTCACAGGTTGTGGCTTTTTTGAAATGTCCCAACTAGAGCTTCAACTAATCATCGATTGATCTGCCCATTTTCTCCATTAATCAGTTATTCATTTGGTCTAAAAATGTCAAAAAATAGTGACACATTTCAATCCTTGTTTCTTGAAGTGTGAGGTGATGTCTTTAAATGTCTTTTTTTTGTCAGTTCAAAACCCAAATATATATATATAATCTGATATAAAATATAGAAAAGCAGGACTTCTCAAAACATCCCATATTCCAAAAAAGGTAATCTTAAACGTAAATAAAATAGATAATCGATAATCTGCTAATCCTTTGTGACATATATTAAATAGAAAACTGTGCAAAGACAATATATTTAATGTTGAAACTGATTCACATTTGTTTTTATAAGTATACACTCTGAATGAGTCGATAATCATGCCCCTCTTTCATTCCCATCGGCCTCTGCTGATGGCATGTGTTAGCAGGCTAACACACTGAAGTCTAAGAGTAAACAAAGTTCAGCATGTTGGCATTCCCACTGTGTGCTTATAGGCCTGCTGATATTAGCATTTAGCTAAAGCACCACTGTGCCTAATGTTGCATTACATTTACCATGGAAATTAAAAGTCTGAGCTCGGAATTATGTTACATCAGACCAGAGTCAACTGCGGACAACAAGTTTAAAAACCATTACTTCATGGGGTGTGGGAAGTGGGAGCCATTGTTAGCAATACCAGTTGATACTTGCACATTCTGCTGTATTTTGCATGTACAAACACACATCCACAGATAGAAGTTTGACAGTGGGTTGACGAGTTAGAAATGCAACTTGAGAGGGCTTTTGAGTTTAAATTTACAACTGGGAACTCAAAAATTCCGACTTCCCAGTTGAGGCGGAGCATAAGTGGAGCCTCACAGAGCTGCTATCATGTTTTTTGACTCTCCGTCTTGTTTTATTTCAGTTAACAATTCACTCTCATCTTTCTACCATCACTCTCCTCATACTTTTCCCCTCCTTGTTGTTTTTTTGTGGTCTGGTTCATGTGTCAGCCAGCCGCAGCTGTGCTCTCTGAAGCTTGGGTAAAGCAGTGGCTGTTCTCTCAGACACATTAAATGTTAACACACACACACACACACACACACACACACACACACACTTTCATGCACACTTGCACACAGGTCAAGCTATTTTTCATCCTTCAACTTGATGGAAAAAGAGATTAAGAAGCAATGAATGACATGTAATTACCCACCCTATTCACATAAATTTAACGCTGCCAGGCATTTTTTAATCAGCCTTAAACCAACAGAATGAAGGAACTCTAACGCAGATATGCAGAGGCCTTACATAAATAATCTTTTAACTTTGTCAGTCTCGGTAGGAGTTATCTATCAAACAAGTCTGATTACGCCACATTCAAAGAGGAATTAACAAAGTGGAGCGATTGTGCAGAAACACGTCAGACTGGAGTGCGTTTCAACAGAGTTGTGGGATGTGTAGGACGGGTTAGAACAGTGCAGGATCAGTGGGACCAGATAAGCGCGCTGCCTCAGCTCATGATCTCCACAACTAATGATGCAGCGTTTGATTGGTGCCCCGCGTTCCATCACTCGGCCAATGAGCTGAGAGTATCTCGGTGTGGAGGAGTTATCTCACCTAGCCAGCTGGAGGACAGTGACAGAGATGAAAAGAGAAGAAGGGAAACAGCAGAGAGAGGAGAGGAGATGGAGGCAGAGATGAGGGATGAGGGACGGAGAGAGAGAAAGAAATAGATCGAAGATTTGAGTTCATCTATTAACACAAAACACATTTGTTAAAGCCCCTTATCTTAGCAATTGCTGGATTTTATGCCTTTAATGGTCGGTGTGTGTTCATAGTTGTTAGTGATGTTTTTGTGTGTGCGTGTATTACATCACTCTTCCTGGAATATCTATACTTTTAGGGTGAGCTTAAGCTTTGTTTGCAAAGCTTAACACATCAAAGTAAATATCCTCCATGCATCTCCTTCCTTTTCAACATCCCTCGCTCATCTCCTCCTCTAGTGTTTCCTCTTCTTTCTCTCTGGGATAAATCCAATACATTAAGCATGCACACCACTGAAGGCTTGAATGGATTAAGTGAATGATCAATCCTTTAAATCCGTCAGTAAATCAGTAAATTAAATGAACAAATAAGTGACGGCACAAGCAAATATACTCATTTGTTAAAACTGAAAGGAGGAAGGGTATTGAAACAATGATCTCCTGCCTTAAGGAATATAAAATTGACTGTGATGCAAAGTTGTTTATCACTGGCAATTAAAATGACACCTACTAAATGGTGTTGTAGTAATGCAGCTTTATTGCCCCTTAATCAGAGGGATTTCTTAAGTTTATGTCAACAAAGCGCCAACATCAGCATTTGTCAGTTGAAAGGAGCAGATTTGACTGGAAAATTTGCAGTGCTCCTGAACGCACCGTCCAATGTCAAAGAATAGAGAGGTTCAGCTCAGAAAGCTAAGAGGAGTTAACACCATACAGATCACCTATTGTTTTTGCAATTATAGAGGAAATACTGAATACATTATTATATAAAAACTTCGCTCTTTTTTTGTATTCTTTTTTAATTTGTGCAACACTTATAAAACTGGTTACCAAATCATATATGTTTAAATGTTACTGCTCGGACTGCAACTCCAGATTATTTTCATCTTTGATCAATGAGGCAATTGTTTTCTTAATTAATAGATTGGTCCATGAATTAAACAAAGAAAAGCAGTGAAAAATTAAAATCATAGTTCTAAAGCACAAGGTGACAGCTTCAAATGTCTTGTTTTGTCTGAAAAACCGTCCAAATCCCATAAACATGCACATGTAGAGAGAAAAGCTGCAAGTCCTCACAATTAAGAAGCTGGAACAAGAGATTTTTGTTTAAAAAATGTCAACTTTTTCCCGTTCACCAGCTCTATTTTTGACTCCGCTTTTGACACATTTTGTCTCTCAGTTTCAATCTCTTGTGTTGCACATTGAGTACTTTCTTCTGTAGTTGTCCTGGATTTTTGTCTCTGTCTGTTGTTGCTTGGTGTAATTGTTCAGATTCTATCTCTGCTTTTGATCTCACACAATGAAAATGTATTCTGGCAGTTTGTTCTCACAGTTCAGGACCAGATATCTGTTATGTTTGTTTGAATTTGTCTTTGATTTATGGAGTTGTCCAGATTAGCCTCTAGTTTGTTGAGTGATTGTGTTAACTCTGGTGACTACTACTAATGTCCAGTTGAGAATTCTATTGGGGTCATGTTTTGCATTTTTGGTGTTAAATGTTTTGAGTTTTTTCAGAATTCTTCTTTATCAGCAGATGTTAGCACAACTGACCTATAGTGATTGATGCTAAAAAAAACAACAAAAACATAAACAGCTCTACAGGTGCGTCTCAATACATTAGAATATGATGGAAAAGTCAATTTCCAGTAGTTCAAGTCAAATAGCCCCAACCAGGTATTGAGTCATTTAGATGGACATACTTTTCAGAGGCCAACATTTACATAATAAACATACTTTTTAAAATTGGTCTTTTGTAATATTCAATTTTTTTGAGACACTGAACTTTAGGTCTTTATTCAATGTAAGCCATGATCATTATAATGAGAAGAAATTAAATAAATTAAGAATGTAAAATGTTTCATTCTATGTGTAATAGATCTATATAATGTGTTATTTCCACTTTTTGAATTGAATAACTGACATAAATAAACTTCTCTATGATATTCTAATTTATTGAGATGCATCTGTACAGGCCTTCTAAGGATACTTGTCTCACATGGTTTGGTAGATTGGATAGCATACATCCAATTCTCTGGCTTCTCAACATAATGAATACAAATGCACAAGGACATGCAAATGAACAGAAGAGGGAGCTGAAATTACACCAGTTCAACACCAGCTAATAACACAAAATCACAGAGAAAAGAGAGGTCTGACGTATGAGCTCTGGACATCTGCATTGTATAGTAACAAGTTAAAAGGAAAGAGGAAAGCAGAAAAGAAAAAGTCCCTCTGGCCATGCTAGGAGACACACTGTCACCCCTCCAGCTGTCAGCCAACTACCCCACTTAAAGAGTCCCTTTTGTATCCCTATTGTATCCCCGCTCACCTTCTCTTTGGGTGAGGAGAGATATAAAGTGGCATGTTTGCAACTAGCTGCTTCTAAATTGAAAATATATTGTGTATAAAATATATATGAATAGTAAAAGATTCCTATCTGATTTAAACATGTAGCAACAAAGATGTGACTTTGGTAGTGTTGCAGGCTAAACTAAAATTCATTTTCTATTCATCTTAAAAACCTTTTATCACATGAATGTTTAATGCCATGTAACTTTAGTCTTATTTTTGCAAATATGTTTTTTTCACTTTTGGCTGAAGGCAAGGTTGAGAATTTTTAAAAATCTACCCAAATGCTCAGTAAAGTTTTAATGAAATTGACTCAGGCCTGCTGTTCACATGAATATGAGTGCATTTGCAGTCCTTTAATGATGTTTAGTTCATCTTTGCACAAACATGCCAGTTGTTCTACAGCTCATGCTTATAAATGCTGTTGTGTTACTATGTTATTAGAACAAGACTTTGTTGGATGTAATTTTGTAGCACCCGGTGAGAAATAAGGTGTGCAAGTCAAGTCTTACACGCCCCCAAAGATGCCCAGAATGTAACTAGTATCGATCGGACTTTGAACTTCACCAGATTCCTTATTATTATTGACAGTTTTGATGATGCAGATAGTAGCTCTGCCCGTACTTTAAAGCCAGTAGTTAAAGATATACTGTGCAGGATTTTCCTAAAAAAAACAACAACAAAAAAAATAAATATATAAACATAGTATAGAATTATGAAAAAAGTAATCCCCCTCAGTCATCACTTATGACCAGTGGTTGAAAACATATTCAGATCCCTTACTTAAGTAAAAGAACTAATACCACACTGTGAATTACTCTAAGTAAAAATCCTGCATTCAAAACTTACTGAAGTAAAAGTACAAAAGTATCAGCATCAAAATATACTTAAAGTATCAAAAGTAAAAGTACTCATTATGTAGAATGGACCCACTCAGATTGTTTTATATATTCCAATATATTATTGGATTATTATTTTTGATGTTTTTATGTAAGCAGTGTTTACTTTTCTCAAGGTAGGGCTCATTTTAACTACTTCATATACTGTTATGAGGTTTAATTCAAAAGATGTCTAATCACTTTCAATTGATGTAGTGGAGTAAAAAGTACAATATTTGGCTCAAAATGTAGTGAGGTAGAAGTATAAAGTTACGTAAAATGTAAATACTCAAGTAAAATTACAAGTACCTTAACTTTATACTTAAGCCAGTTATTAAGTACATGTACTTAGTTATGCTTATGTGCTTATGACCCACTGAAAATTCTGCAGAGACCCCACTCTCTTCCTGATTTTTTCTCTTTACATTTCATTTTGCTGTGTTCAGGACGATTCTGGATGACATCCTTTGAAAAGAAACTACAAAAATTGTGGACACAGCGCTGAAAACCCCTTGCCAATGTAGTAGTAGTATAATTTATTAACTTTCATTGAGCTGGGAAGGAGGAGGCAATTTTGCATGTTTACAAACGGTAAGCAGCGATTCCTGCATAGTATGCCTTTAAGCTAAACATTTCAAGTGTTGAAAATAACAGGGAACCCATCATATTCAAAACTAAGACTAAAATGTACAGTGTATGGCATCATATTCCAACACATCATACATGCATTGCATCACTAAAGACACATTTTCGGCTTAGTTCAGAAGAATATGATTTTGTTCTAAAATACATTTCTCTCTTCATTATAACAATGCTGAAATCTTTCTCCGAAAGCAAATACCAGATGTATTTTGTGCTTTCCTCTGTCAATGCAGTGATACAGTCCATTGTGATCCTATACAGTAAGAGGGCTATTAGTGTTTACTGTAACATTCAAAGAAAAGCTGTGTGGGCAGAGTGAGTCATAGCAGCTTTCAAGGAGCATCTAGTTATTTATAACATACTGTCTTAACTTCCAACGGTGACCGAAGAACTGCAGTATGTCCAGGTCTCAGTCTCTGGCACAGCCTATGGTGGCCTTTAATGGACAGAAATAGAGGCAGTACAGAATAAATATTTTAGGTGGCAACACTTATATATTGTCCTGCAGCACTCACTGATTCTGTCTTTAGGTTTAAAATGCAAGAGCAGGATCAAACTACCCTGTCACGTTTGCAGATATCCATTATTTTGTCATGGGGCAGAAAAAAAGGCTTGTTTAAAGCACCTTTAACAAGTGCACTAAATCATTCCAGCATTTGATTCAGCGCTGATGAATTGTAATGGCTTTGTCAGCGCTGTCAGCTGGCGTTTCCAACACTTTGAAATGAGAAATCAATACAAAGGTTGGCTTGGCACCAGATGTGATGTGGCAAGGTCAGCATGTAGACGCAGTGTTAAGTTAAGAAATTGGCAGAAGAGACCAAAAAAACTCATCTTTTGTTAGGATCAAAGAAAGGAGCAGTCACACAGTAAGACAAGGGGCACACATACACACACACACACACACACACACACACATACACACGTTCAGATAAAGACAAACACTTTGTGGCTTCCGTTTTTTGGTGTGATCTGTGATTTGCGATGAGAGGAACTGTGGGGTCAGTAAGGTGACAGTCGAGTTCTTGTTACCTTGACAATGAGGAGCTGAATAAAGGTGTCTTAGGTGTCTGTGCTTCAGTTTTGAAATGAAAGACAGCAAATGCACACCGTTCCACCGCTCCTTTTCCCTTCTTTTGAAAAAAGTATAAATCTAGTTTTCTGTCAGGTACATCCAAACTTCTCATGTGACCTAATACTTATTAAATTGAAACTAAATAAAAATGATATCCTCTTAGTTATAATATATCACTGCCCCCCAAAAAGAAGATAGGATGAATTTCCATCACCTCTCATCACCTTAACCCATTAACGCCTAAAGCGCCTGGAAAAAAATGCCTGGAAAACCTATGGCCGATTTTCAAATGACCCCCTGAAGTTTTTCTGGAAATTCAACACCTACTGAATAATAGATTTTTCAGCCTCTGTAGCAGATAAAAATGAAATTCAAAAAGTATTTGAGAGCTTATACCCGTGGCTTTCATACGAAGTTGAGTTTATTTGTCCAAACCTTCAATACATTTTTTTAAAAAATCAACAAACTCAGCAAATGTTACATTTGACTGAATAAAAAATCCTATGCATAATACTAATACATGCCCATTAGCAAGATGCAAACATGATATGACCACTGGAAGAACAAGACATAGTTCTCATTAGCCTACTCTAATAAAAAAATAAAATAAAAATAATAATAATAATAAATAATAATAATACATTTTATATATTGCAGTTTTCAGGGTACTCAACGACGCATAAAGTAATACAAGACATAAACAGTCATGATTTCTTATATCATCATCACAATCAATTAGCCTATTATTATTATTAATATTAATATATTATTAATAATATTATTATCTCCAGATGGCCACAAATCTGTCTGTTCTTTGGTGAAAATATGTCGTCTAAAACCATATTCCTCATCCATAAATCCCGGTCGATTGGTTCCGAGGGTTCAAAGTCCGGATCAGCAATTAAATGATCGGCGCTGTTTTAATCAGATCTCATCCGTCACTTACTGCTGAGCTCCTCCGCTATAGTCGTCTTCTGTCATGATTTCAAAGTTCTGGAAAAGTCCGATGTTGTATTGCAACACTCCCGCATGTATTCTGATCATGTTCTGATGCATTACATTGGCCAAGAGACCGAAAATAGGTGGAAAAAAATACAAATACTACAAAATGACATATCCGCTGTCCCGGCCTTAATGGTAGAGTGACGCAACAGTGCTCCCGGCTTTAATGGTAGAAATGCGGTAATGCTTTCCCGGCATCAATGGGTTAAAGCACAAATATTGAACGGACTTGATATTATGGATACATAACTGTATCCTACTAATATAAATTATCATGTTATGCTTCCAATAATTTAATGGTGTGAAACTATAGTCTAAATTCTTATATTTTGAACCATATATTGTTTTAACAGTGTATGTTAGGCTTGGGTTTACCAGAGACAGCCAAAGGACGCTTATGCTGGTGAATTAGCCTAACTGTATCCCAAATCGGACACTCCTCGCTGTAAAACAATGGGGGCTGTTGAGTGTTTCTGGGTAAGCCAACTAAATATCACCGTTATCAACCATCGTTATCAACACACCTGGACTGTACTTCTGTCCTTCACAATAAAATACAATACAGTAAAAATACAGATGCACTTTTAAGATCGTCGCCCAATCATTCTTACTGCTTTCTCTCATAAGTTACTTTCGTTTTGTAATGTACATAAATTAAATTTCACATTTAGATTGTAAAATATGTATAAATCATTTACACCTCCACTGGTGGTGGCGATGTTATTCGAAATGACCGTGAAAACACCTGAAAGTGCGGCATTGCAGATGTGTCCTAATTTGGATACAGTCTCTATTCATGAGACAGGGTCCAGCAAAAGCAAACTAACATTACTGTAAAACTAAACCTATAAAAGCTAAACCTAAAATAAAAGTAGAAAAGTGCACTCGGAGTGCAGATCTATGCCAGGCATTAAGAATTTCTTTGATAGCATAGCTGTGATTGATCTGAACTTTGCTCTGAAAACAAACATTTTAAAAGTTCTTTGCCTCTTGCTTTGTGGACAGACATGACAGAGAATGAATTCAGGCTTTTTACACATCAGCATCGTGTTGCAGTTATTTCGGCATCCTTTTGATCAAATTATTTCAATTTAATCACAGAAAAATCAGTTTACTTTGGGTTCAGACCACTGTAGTGGCAACATACATGAAAGTCATCCTGACGATGGAGAAGGCGATGAAATTCACAGAGCTGTGCACCTCCAGATGATGTTTTTAATCCAGACATGGCTCTTGGTTTTCAGATGTATCTAGGAGCTTTCCTTTGCTGTTTAACTGAAGCAGTTGTTGATCATAGCAACTCCTTCTGGTCAGAAGAGTGAGTTGGCAGGCATTGACAATATAAAACAGGTTTATTAAAAATTTGTGAACAACAACAGCTCAAAAAACACATTAGCCAATAGGAATGCACCCCAGAGAAAAACCCGCCCACAAGTGAAATTTGTGCCAGAACTGCTAGTAAAAAGTCTGTCAGCGCAAATGCAAAGCCAGCAGCAAACAAACAAAAAAAAAAGATATCCAAAGAGTTCAAGACAGATTTCATTTACAATTACACAAGTTTAGAATTTTGTCTTTGATTTCATTTTTTTGTTTCAATTTTGTATTTGATATTATCTACAATTATCAACAATTAATTAATTGTTGATTGAACATTTTGGCACAAATCTATCTCCATTATCCAGGAGCTTTCCTTTGCTGTTTAACTGAAGTAGTTGTTGATCACTTGCAACTCCTTCTGGTCAGAAGAGTGAGTTGGCAGGCATTGATGGTATAAAACAATCACTAAAACAGGATTATTAAAACAATGACAGGTCCTTGAGCAGTCTTAAATGTGAAACAAAAAATGAGTCTGATATATCCAGTAGTGTGGGAGATTAGGAGGGGACATTCAGACAGATACACATCCTCTCCAGGCTTAAGTCTGTCGGGGAAGATAAAAACTAATTGAAAACTCAAAAGTTATTTTAACCTAATCATGACCTTATGAGTCATCTAAATGAGTGAAACTGAGACATGAAGCATATATATATATATATATAAATATCTGGGAGAACTAGAGCAGGAGTTGGGGCACAGAAAGATCAAGCCTTTTAATCATGCACCTTCCAGCAGCAACGGCAAAACAAAACTGGTTTTGTTTTGTTGTTGCAGCCTCACACTGGGTGGATGCGAGGTGACATCTGTTCAGGAATCCCTGCTCATACACCTGAAAGGCTTTGACGCTCTTCCTCTGAAATAGAGAGATTAATAAATGTCCCTCTGACTGCTTTCGGATTAAAAAAAAGAAAAAACACACACCAGATGTATGCATGTGTGTGTGTGCGCGGGTGCATCATCGTCTGCACAATATGCTGTACGTTATCTCCGCACAGCCACCTGTTTATATGAAGGGAGTCAACAAACATCATATGAATTCCAATAAGGCTCACCCTCAGAGTACACACACTTCATCATCATGAAGGAAGCTAGCACTGTTCACTGTAATCTAAATCCCTTATTTGAAAGCGGTGTGTGTGTGTGTGTGTGTGTGTGTGTGTGTTGTGTGTGTTGTGTGTGTTGTGTGTGTGTGTGTGTGTGTGTGTGTGTGTGTAAGGGAGACAGGAGGACGGCGGCAGGGAGGGAGATTAAAGCTGACAGTTTTCAGTGATCTTAGGGGCAATGTGCAGAGTGGGGTTAAGATAATGGGTCTTGGGTATCAGCAAGGGATTGATCGCAGGGTTAATTAGCAAGAACTGCACTGATCATGAAACTGACAGGTAAACCAGAGATTTGAAGGTACACGCAGAAAACACACTTGAGTGCCGGACCTTTGGTCATCTCCAGCACCACTCTTCTTTTTTGGATACTTCAAAAATATGTCATTATGGACTGGAATTTAAGCAGATGTTTTCCAAGTAAAACAAGAAGGGCAACTCTTCTGCTAAGCTTGACATAGTTGAATATTCACCTCACGTGCTGCTCCCATTTTCAGTCAGGAAATAAGACTTTTAAAACTGGAAACGTGTTGAGAATTAAAGCTTCTAATCCAGAGGATTAATACAATTGAGTTTGCTGGATTTTGGTAATGCCCTGTTTCCTAAGCTTTGCCCATTAGGCACCTGCTGCTGTCACACTCCAATGGCCTCACAGGAAATTGCCTGGTTTTAGGAGGGCGAGAGTATGCCAGGGTGTTTGAACTGCAACCCAGAAAACCACTTGCACACTCACACTCTACACAAAGACAGGAGGTGAGATTTTGCTGTTCTTGTCCTTTGGCTTTATGAGCCCAATTACCAGCTTCAGTGTGTGTTTGTGTGTGAATGCGTCAGTGCGTGTCTGCAGGCAGGTGCGTCAGCAGAGCCTGACAGTCAGATTTCATGCACCACAGGCTGTGCCACAAACAGACATACTCTGTCTTGGAGTAGAAGAAATGATTGGCCCACAGCTCCTTTAGGATGCTTTTGCAAACATGATGATTTCGAGGAGCCAATTGTGAGTGAGCCACTGGCCACAGATTACCCTACCTCCACAGCTCGCCTCATAGTAGCAACTTAAAACAGAGCTAAAGAGATTGTGCTGCTTGTCAATTCAGGTCCTGTTAGCATGCTGAGAGGGAGACAGACACACTAAGTATAGATGGAACAACTGATTATTTTCAGCATTTACACAAAAATGGGATATAATATGCTGCTTTTTCTGCAGTTATGTGTGCTACTGCATTCATATTTGATGCAATATGTTAATGGGAGTCACACTGAATTTTACGGCGTGAAAACCGAATACATCAAATTCAGAATTCAGACTGTATATTTCCCAAAAAGTTTATTTGTTTGAACAATTATTGTCTATATTGTGTTTTAGACCATGTCTCAGCTTTTTTGGAAACAGGGCTGTAATATCATTTCTGAGGAACTCCCAATCTATGACTAAGGATGCACTGTGAAACTCTGGGCTGATTGTTTAAAATAACAAACTGGCCGATAGTCAGTGCTGATGTTGATCATTTTTGTTGTTGTCATTTATTTTGTTTTTGTTATTTATCTTTTGTGCCAGGGGAAACAAAGAAATCTTCATTATAGAAAAATATCAGTTTTAAAGGACTGTTTTCTCTGAGTTTGACCAGTGATAACCATCATGACATTAATGCGACACATCAGATTAACTACTTCCAGTGATATTGGTAAATGTCAGAGAAATTTGATTTGTTGATCGATTTTGATGACAGTCAACAGGGAAAAAAAACAATACCTATGGTTGACGATGTTTTGGCCCATCTGTACCCCATAATACACAGCAGTATCTTCCTTATGTGCTGCTGCTGACTTTCCTTTCCTGCAGGCGTAGGTCAGCATGTGTACAAATGGTCTGTGGACAGCTCCGCCTTGTGGAAAAATCTACAAAAAGCTAAACGTGGCTGTGTAAACAAGTTACAACCCAGGTCCATTAAGGAAAAGACATCTCCAGTAAGTAAGTCTTTTAGCTGTGTGCCTCAAAAATTGTCTGAATAAAAACATCTGACCTCGGCTCTTATGATCAACCTTGTGGAAACTCACCGACTCTATTAACATGGTGCTTGAATAAAACCTTTCTGAACCTATCCACCCATTTGGCATCCTGTTTTGATCTATAAATCACACGGCAGGCATCTGATATATTAAGCACCGGCGAGAGCAATGCATCACCCAACCACACATACAAATGTATCATTGCGGCGCCAAGGCCGATGGAAAAACAACAGCTGAAAGACTCCATCCGTTAGGTAAACAAGTGGCTGAAGAGGTGGAGAAAACCATCCGGGAACACTCTCCTGCCTTCCCTTCCCAAAACAGTGTCATACAGGATGCCATGTACTCATGCGCGTTCACACTTGCACTTTGCTCATTTCTTCACGCTTAAACCCATACACTGTGCATAAATAGACCGGCACATGTTGTTATTTCCCCTTTTGTTCCCTCCATTATTCCCTCCCATGTTGTTCTGCCGCGAGAAATTACCAGTCACTTCATTACATCTACAGCGATGCCTCTACTGACCCCATTCTCATTTCTCCAGCCCTCCTCTCCCCACCTACCCAACACCATCTCCGTGTACAGCGCCCTCAGGGAGGGAAAACTAGTAATTAGTATGCTGATACATGAGCCAGTGGTGTTGCCATAACTAGTTAAACAGCTATTTCCACCTCTCGCTGTGTAGCGAAGCACCGAAGAAGCCTCTGATGTGTGCGCGTGTGTGGGTGTATGTGTGCCGGAGTGTGTCTTATAATGAGGCTGAAGTAACACGGCGGTACATACTGTTCTTGTCACAGTGAAAGGTATAACATTGATGACAGATGCTCTCACTATGTGGTCTAGCGCTGACTCACTCACATCTCTCTATCTGTCTGTCTTTCTGTCTGTCTCTTTGTATGTGCGTGGGGTTGTGTAGTTACATAAGAATCCACACGGATTCCTGGGATATGCGCTCTGTTCGTTTGTGCGAGCAAAGGAGCGAGAGCGTTACCATGACGATGGCATTAGAAACCAACCTTACATCAAACCATGTGTGTATATTTGTGTCTTCCTGTTGTGTTTCTTTCTGTGTCTGTGTGCTTCTGCCATTTGAGATGGTTCCATTAGAGCCAAACTGGAGAATTAGGCCTCTTGGTGCAATGAAAGAGAAGAAGAAGAAGGAAAAGGAGGAGGATGCTGAAGAGATTGGAGAAATTTGTTTGTGGATAAGATGCAAGATGGAAAGGACGGGATGGGGGGTAAAAATTAATATGCAGGGGAATTAATCAGAGGGAGGGAAATGCTGATTGTGGACCCAGATGTTTCCAAATGATCCCCCCCCCCCCCCTCCAAACTCTGCCTCTCTTTCACGCCTTTGAATATGTCATTTTGCCAGTACTGTGAGCAGCCCGTGCACCTTTGCCAAAGCTATGAGTAAGCTGTGTGTGGGCTTGTGTGTGTGTGCATGTGACTGTTGGAGTGTGCTTGCCTGTGAGTGTGCCTGAGAGTGTGCAGCATATATTTGACCTGACCTACTCTGATCAGATTAGTGGTGTTTTCTCTAGCCAATGCTACGGGGTGTGAGTCCATGCTTGACCCACAGCATGGGTCACCTCTCCTTCCCCTCAGGCCTCAAACATCCCCTTGTCTCCTCTGCCAAGGTGTCTCACTCATCTGCCATGCTGTCTCTTATTAAGAACCCTGAGTTGAGGTAGCAGCATTGGTATTGGATCACTACTTCCCTAAAAAAAATCATTCATTCATTCATTATCATTAACCGCTTATCCGCATTCGGGTCACTGGGGCTGGAGCCGATCTGATCCCAGCAGACATTGGGCGAGAGGCGGGGTACACCCTGGACAGATTGCCAGACTATCACAGGACGGACACATAAAGACAGACAATCGGGCTATTATTCAGACCTACGGGCAATTTAGAGTCACCAATTAAACCTAAGTGCATGTTTTTGGACTGTGGGAGGAAGCCAGAGTACCCAGAGAGAACCCACGCTGACACAAGAAGAACATGCAAGCAAGCCGGAGTCAAACTGGTGTCCCTTTTGCTGTGAGGCAAGAGTGCTAACCACTACACCGCATAGCTCTACTTCCCTAAAAATGAGTCGTAAAATCGTATCTTATAATAGGCATTTAAGGTTATCGATGTATTACTCAAACTAGACTTCCTGGGTTATCAGTCTTCTAACCAGTAGTTTTGGCAGCATATCATCACCCATGCAGCCCACTTTATATTTTTAAGTATTTTTAAGTCTGGGCCAGCCAATATAAATTGTGGGGAGACAGAGGGACAAAATTGGGCCCCTCATCCACATCCACTCAAGCACCAACACCACCCACCCTTAGCTCTAACACCAACAAAGGAAAATCCAAATACGTTCCTGGACATTAGCCTTGTAGTAGGCTGCTTTATATCTTTACATTAGTGACACGTCTGTTCCCCCGCTTTTACGATTTTCACAGTTACGGTAAGTGGTTGGGTATCAGCTGACGACTTGATAATAAATACATTCATCATGTAACTACCTAGAATTTGTTTTGTCGGCGATTTAGGTCAGTGAGTAAATTGTTGTACTTGATCCCATTAAAGGGTCAACCAGAGCTTTGCATGGAGCCCCCCAGGCCTTGGACTGGGTCATGTATACTGTTTGACCCACCCTGAGGCTGGAGCTGAGTCTGAATGCCCTCTAGCTTGCCAAAGCTGATGAGGTATAGACCAATTATTTGGATACAAGCATTGACTATCCGCACATGTTTGCCGGTAGCAGGAAAAAAGGGCTGCCAATTAGAACACCGTGATCACAAAGGGAAGTACTTGGCAAAAAAAGACTCATGGGACTTTTTCTTTATTTTACTGTTGAAATGCTGTCTTGATATTATAACAACTTGTCACTTGAGGATAGGCAAGTATAAAAAATGTAATGTATATGTGTAAAAATTGAGACTTTCATGAGTACCTTTCTCATGTATCTAAGCCTATGATTCCTTCTGCAACCGGCATGCATGCACAATCGTGTATGTGCTAGAGTGACATGTTCTGATAAGGGGTCTAAAGCATCACAGTAAAAAAAACATATGACCTGATGGTACTGGATGGTGGCATTGGACATAAACCATGAAGTGCAGGTTTGTCCAGTATTCCTGGTTGAGCAAGACGTGTCAGTCAAGAAGCTGTGTCAGCTCTACAGTCTGTAGGATGATCATTTGAAAACGTGGGTGATTTTCACCTTTTATAATACTTGAGAGTCATTGTGGTCACATGGGACTCATGTAACATAGTCATCATATCCACATGAATGGATGTGCAAGTTGTTGTGAAACCACCAGGGTAAAGATGTCAGGGGAGCATTTTAATGTGCATTTCCCGTTGCTGAGATAATGTTGGCAACGTGCAGTCAGAGGTTTACTGTGATGATCCATGCAGAAGATATGTGGCTTCACAGAAGGTGCCACTTTCTTTAGAAGTTCTGTCACTCCTGTGTAACATAAAAGTTGCTCTTGTTTGAAGTTTTATTTCACTCTGTCCTGATCTCATCAACCCACTGCTGTTTGCCTCGGTTTTCGACATCTGGAAGCCAAATGTTTATTTTCTAACTCAGCCTACTTTTGGTGTTAAAACAAACATTTGCAGTTGACCCCGCTGATAAGCATCATGGGGTACAAGTCAACATAATCTCTATAGCCTTGCTGGTCTACGTGGCATCATGCTTTCTTCTCTCTCTCATCCAAACTATTTGTTTCCATACAATAGAGCTGGGAGAAAAAATCGATACGGCATAGTATCGTGATATTTTATGTGGTAATATTTTATCGATTCATGGCCGCCAAGTATCGATATTTAGTGTTCCGACGGCCAGCAGGCAGACAGTATTTTTGCCGGAGGCCGTAGCGGGCTCACTTTTGGGAATATATACTAGAACATACTGGTATCATATGAAATTAGAAGACCTATTGAATCAATAGGCACCATGTACATCAGGATATCGTGTAGGGAAGTGATCGAAATAACGCTGCAACCTTAGGCTTTCTATGTTTCTTTTAAATAAATTCAGAGCAGCAAAGCTTCAAGTTGAGGAAAGTTTGATAAAATGGTGCAGTTGTTGTCGTCCATACATGTTTGATATCAGTTCAGTTCAGTTTGACTGAATACTTTGTTGGTCAGTCTGTGGGTTTGACTCTCATTGTGGAGAAATAAGACTGAAGTGAGATGAATAGACTTATTATTTTCTCTTTATTGCCAAAACAATTCTTGATTGAATTTAATTTTATGCACACAAAATGCAGTTAAACAGTTAAATTGCAATATATTGTATCGCAATACTCACCATATCGCAAAATGCTTAAAATCACAATAATATCGTATCGTGAAGTATCAGGATAAAAACTTATCTGCTGATTCACACCTCTACCATACAAAACATAATATAATATAAGGTGGATTTGATTTTTGCAATGTAGCCTATGCTTTAAAGTGTTAGTTCACCCAAGTAAAATAGCGGAAAACTGTATCTTGTGCACTTATCAGTACTATCACTCAACCACACCCAAATGCATGGTTTAAAATTCATCCAGAGGCTCACAGCCTTTTAACCCAATTTAAACTCTCCCCTGATAACGCATACAAGACCTGGCTATCTCTTCTCTGCTATTACTCAGCTATCTCTCACAGTAGTCTATCAACTGTGTTTTCTCAGCTCCTTCTATTTCATTGTGCCCCTTCAGACGCTAAGGGAACAATCTTACATCCTCGCTGTCCTGCAAAAAAAAAAAGTAAGTTTAATAGCTTTGAGAAAACTTCAATGTCTTTCATGATTTTCTGTTGTTTAGAATGGTAAAATAATTTTCATGCGAGGGAAAATAGCAGCTGTTGGTAATAAATATGGCAAAAAAAAAAAAATGCAGACGAAAGTTGTGACAGGATGACATCTGTGCTTCTGCTGCTCTGAAAGTGTCAAAGGTGACCCAGCCGAGCCTAGAGAGAGAGAAAGGAGGCTGATGGATAAACAGATAGAGAGGAAGAGAAAAGGGGGTAAAAAGTGTTAGAAGGTGTGTGTGTGTGTGTGTGTGTTTGCGCGTGCATGTCTGAAAGTGCTCAACCCGTCACTCAAGCTTTGGGGGTGTTATCTTTTGGAGCAAGGGCACCTGGCTTAGCTGGCTTTGCTGTGGGGACGGCAGATATCTGTGTGTACACTCTGAAGATGTGACAGCAGGTATCCACTAGGGGGGAGAGATATGACACCGTGTCATTATGTGCAATGCATAAAACATTCACAGCAATAAGCTCTTCTTTTTATGTTTGCCTCCGTTTTGTTCTCCTTGAACATGCAAACACAACACACACACACACACGTAGATACTGTAGGAGCAGCGGGCTGGAAGGATAGATAGAATAGAGCAGGGATACGTATGTTCGCCTCGGCCAGTTATCTTCTCCCAGTCAATGCACCACATGATGACTCCCTGAGAGGCTTGAAATTACAATCATGCTCGTGTGAAGTGAAAATATTTTGGATGAGCGCATTCACCAGCTCCAACCTCCTTTTTTTCATTTTTTTTCCTCCTGTGCTGCTCTTTTCCACTGACATACACTTACAGGCACACGTTGTGCACACACATACATGAAAAAAACTCACACGAGTCCATATGATTGCAGCTGGCTGGATAAATCATTTTGACAGCTGAACTCAGATTATGAGTCCCTGAGCTCTCTCCATGTTCAGAAAGATGGCATGTGTCGTAACAGTAGGAAGTGGCAGTGTTAGAGCACACAAACTCTTATTTAACAAACACTGTTAAGACAAAATATGACACATCATAACACCTAAATCAAGATGAAGTACAGCACTTGAGGATAAAATGGAGCAGCTTCCTGATCATCCAGCTGAGTCGTACATGGTAAACTGCTCATCATAGACCAGTCTTGTATTTACAGCTGGTGTAATTAATTAATTCTGTGAATGAATGGATTACAATTACAAGGTGAAAGAATGATTGAATTGCCAGCACTGAGACACTTTGCATCATACATCCTGGTACTCCTTCAATCAATCAATCAAACTTTATTTATATAGCGCTTTTCATACATATAAATGCAACACAAAGTGCTTTACAAAAAATATGAATAAATACAGACAATAAAAATGACAAAACCCACCCCTCCCTTCCCCACATACACATCTGTATGTACACATACACAAACATGCACACACACGCACATAGACACGCATGCACACAAACACACACTCAGACTCACACACAGCACATATTGGTTGACAGTGTAGAGACATGGCAAGGCACCAATGATCCAGATGAGGAAAAAGCAACCTCTGTTTTAGTACAACAGGTGTCACTTGGTCTGAATGTAGACACAATTACACTTTGATCCAAGTGTGCAGCCTCATTTATCACTTCACGTGCCTCCTCTAAACACCTCTACTGACGTCACTGGGCATTTTCTAACCCATAACACTGTGGTTGCATCACATATTTTATTTGCATTCTGAAGTTTTACATCACAAAAGGTTAAAGGAAATGGAAAAATTGCATAGAAATTCCTCAATTGCAAAAAATAAAAGTTTTTTACACTGGCTTAAGGTGGTATTTGCGTTTGTCAAAAACTGAATTGGATACAGAAATGCCTTTGCTAAAGAATTTTCGACATGGCAAACATTTGACTCCCATGACTGATCAGCTGCTGCCAGCGCCTTTCCGGAAATTCCCACAGTGCACAAAAACATGCATTAATTATAACGATTTTAATAAATTAACAGTATGAAACGTGGCCAGTGCTTGCTGACATTAAGGGACTATTAAAATGCAAGCAGAATGCACATGAATTTAACATTATATTTAAAATACATCAAGAGTTAATAGTTAATATGTAGCTGAATATCAATATTTGAATTGCTCTCAATAATTATTATCTGTTTTGTTTTTATTTATTATTACTTTCAGGGATGACACTTATTGAATGTAGACACCAGACATATTGTCAATTTTAGTGAATTATAAGCCGATTTTATTATAATATTTGGTAGCAGTTTATCTTTTCAAAATCAAATGGAAAACCAGCATAATATGACGGCAACAATCTCAAAATTGCACTGCACTACAGCATTAATGACAAAATTACAAAAGTGTAAATATTCATATTAGTACAGCATTGCAGTATTATGGTGTGTATAATCCTTACAGGAACTACATTTAATTTGATTTTCAAAGGGTATTACAAATTCTAATTATATACACTTATATAACATTTTTACAGAAATATTTTGAGTGTAACTTTCTCCCGTTCACCCCAGTCTCACTCCCACACTTGACTCAAACTATACTAAGTGGTATTGTTTGGTAGAATGTAAACATCAAATGATAACTTTCAAAGTGCAACCCCCACTGAACAGGCATCTCATCTTCTTATTTATTTTTTCATGATAATTTACTGCAGGCTGTAAGAGTTAATTGACCGAGACAAAGAAATCCTCTGCCTGATTGTTGTTATTCTCACAATAATGAACCTCTCATTAGAGAAATAGCTGAATTAACTTTAAAGACTCAAATGTCTTACATTTTAGTTACAGAAATCTGCCTCTGAAATAAGTCTCAGGGGGTGATTGTGGCACTTTTTTATCATCCTAATCCTCGACATATCCTGCAAGTATGACACTGAAGAAATGCAGTGATAAGGCTGTCTCATATCTTCCTGTAAGGTTAACACAGTTAAGGCCAAAGGACAGCGGAAAGATGGATTTGCCAGAAGACATCTCTCATTTCACAAATGTAATTTTCCTCTTGATGCCGGAGCAGTGGTCACAGCGGAGGATGAGTGAGGACACAGGGCAGCGTATTACACAAAGCGATGTTTTTGTAATACTTGTTCAATAATTTGTTTCATGCCTAATCTTTGTTACTCTTTATTTCTGCTGCCACCTCACACACAAATTGGTATTTGTCCACTTCATACCTGGTTGAAACTAGAGGATTTGCATTTTTATTTTAACAGAACAAATAAATCTCATCAACTCTCAGTTAGAGGGCACATTGCAACTGGAATTATATTAGCCAGCAGGACACAATTGTCAAATCCTCCTGTCACAAACAGTTGCTATCAAGCATGTTGATAAGGGCGGGACTGGTTCCAGAGAAAGTTGCACAGCTCTCTGGAACAGCACGGCGCTGACCTTCTCACAGCAGGGTGACACCCAAAAGGCCCTGCCAACATGTGTACTCTGACAATCTGACTGCATGGAACCTATGAGGAACTCTATGGGAACCCGTTTTTTCTGCAGCGAGCACAATAACATGACATAAACTAGTCAATTCTTTGTAGAGAGAAAATGTTATCGAAAGTAATTTAGTTTCTGTAACATATTGTACAACAGTACAACAGAGTTTGCACTTGTTTTCATCTTCATAACAAAGCCCTCCAGGCAATACTTTTAACACACACATAAACACACAAAAGCTACGTGTGGGTGCAGCATAACTTTCCCCGTCTTTCTATTAAGACCATTCAAATTTGCCATCTGCTCTCGTATCTTCTTCCCCCTCACTTCCCAGACCACTTCAGCCAAGCCCCTTTCCTCTTGGCCCATTACATTTCATCATCTCGCCTATCCCTTCTGTCATAAGTGGCCATCGGCTTTTAACAAGACGCGGGAGGCCACTGAAGCAAGCATGGTTAAACGCTCTCTGCCCCTCCATTTCCCTCACTTGAGCGCAGTGGTGATGGAGTCTCATGTCTGGAAGCTTTATTTCCCCTGTGGGCACTCTAGCATATTGTGGGTCATTTGTAGCGCTTAGATGGCTGAGCTAGTGAACAGATCTCAGCCTAAGCTCCTCCACAGAGTGCCTCAGTCTCTGCCTCAGACGGTAAGCCTATGGCCAACACAGAGACGGGATCGCAATGCATGATCGCTTTTCTGCCACAGTGAAGGAGCTGGGGGGCGATGGGCTGCGGTGGCTGCACTCGCCAAAAGGATGTAGTGTCCACCATTGTGTAAACCATACGTATCTGCCTCATGGCATAAAGCACTTTATAGGGACCTCTTATGCTTTTCCCTATGTTTTGTCATACACTGAACAAAAAAAATAAACGCAACACTCCCATTTTTCATGAACTGAAATCAAAGATCTATAACCTTTTCTATATACTCAAAACAACCATTTCTCTCAAATATTGTTCACAAATCTGTCTAAATCTGTGATAGTGAGCATTTCTCCTTTGCAGAGATAATCCATCCCACCTCACAGGTGTGGCATATCAAGATGCTGATTAGACAGCATGATTATTGCACAGGTGTGCCTTAGGCTGGCTACAATAAAAGGCCACTCTAAAATGTTCAGTTTTGCTTTATTGGGGGGGTCAGAAAACCAGTCAGTATCTGGTGTGAACACCATTTGCCTCATGCAGTGCAACTTATCTCCTTCGTCCGGTGTATATATCATTTTACAGTGTTGGTTTACAGTTTGTTCATAATAAACGTGGTCTGTAAGTGTCAAATAATGCAGTAGACCTAAACGAAAGTAATCCCTCAAATTTCTGACAGTTCCGAACACTTTTTCTATACCTTCAACTTTGGGCTTGAACTGACATCGGTTTGATTGAAACCTGTAATTTTGGTTGCCGATTTCTGATAACTTTCCTGCTGGAACGTTCGATTGAATCCTTTTTTGTCCTCTCACTGTTGATTTTTCACAGCAGAAAGTGCATGCGTCATTCCACTGCTCCGTGTAGCTACATGGAAACCTGTAATCTTGGCTGCCAATGGAACATATTTGATTGTGTAATTTTATGTAAATAAGCCTTTATTGGTGTTTTTTTTTTCATGGTAAATACTGCCTCTATACTTCACAGATCGATTTGAAAGATCTGGAATCACTGACCAATCAGAGCAGATTGAGCTGTTTCGGGTTGAACAGAACGTCAGACAGAAGTGAACAGGGGTACTGTGATAAAGGACGACACCATGACAGGTCAGATTGGCTGTCAGATCAGCAGCCACTCAGGAGCCGTGAAGTGGATACAGCAAACATTAGTTCCTGGAAAGTTTGGAAGAGAGAACTGACTGCACTCTTTCATAGTAACTACAAAGTGTAGAACTAGTTTAGTAGGCTTTGTGTTCCTTATTAGAGACTGTGTGCGTTTAATAAACCAAATCACACACACATCTGCCTTTTCTTTAATAAATGACCATTAAAGGAACAGCCTCTGGAGTGCATTCTAACCGATGCACCCTGGTGGCTACAACTTTCAGATTCCAATAAAATTATACAGTCCTGTCCTATCCAATGAAACAGTACAGCAGCCATATATGAGAAAAGTAGAAACTCACAATACGAGTATGAACCCAAAAAATAACCTAATAGGTACCCTTTAAATGACTAAAAGACAATCAATTTTTATTTTTTTCGCAAAAAAGGAACAATTAATTTGTTTACTTCTCCTTGCTCTCCTTAATAACCATTAATACCCCCATCAAATTATCCATTCTCAAACTGTACATATGACTTTTACAATAATTACAGTGGTAGATTAACCACTTCAATTATTCATTTAGGCGACAATGGGAGTGGGAATCTTATTTCTAGTCAGCAATCTTCACCAGCAGCTGCAGCAAGCTAGCTAATTAAGCTAACATTAGCTTCATACATTGGTTGAAAGCAGTTTCTGGCTACTTGTTTCAGTTTTGCAAAATCTTGCAAATGAGTCTTAATGGCAACACACAGTACATAAAGTTGTGCTAAAAGACTAAAGTCTAAAGCTGCATGTCCCAGGCAGAAAGTCAGAATCCTCAGCAGTTGATTTTCATGTAGAAGACAGAGGAATCAAGCTCTTGTATTGCTGATTAGCTCTTGTTGGTCTATGAACGATATGGACAAATGTAAATTCAGACTGTTTTTTTTCATTGTTCAGCTGTTTAGCTTCCATCACATTTCAAACAGTATGTTTGGCCTTTAAGGCTTTTAGGATGTGCGCGGTGGCCGTGTCATTATGTCGGATAATGAGTTTGGCTGGGGTTGATGGAGCGTAAACGTCCCTAAATAGAGCAGTATAGCTGCTAATTTCAGGCAAACACACTGTTAAATCCATTCATTTAACTTTTGCTCTTTTGGTTTTGGTGAAAAGAAACATCATCCAAATACTTTACAAACACAGTATCGTTTCTCATAGAGCCACATTTCCACTGCGTCAACATGTCGCCGAATCCAAAGCTCCACAGGCCTGCCGTGCCGAGTTACAGTGGCTAAACTATGATTGGACAATCACTGTTTGGGGAAGAAGTTTAGTGAACGGTCATTCATGTTCCACAGTCAATTATGTTTACAGTTCAAACACTGTAACTGCAGCCATCATTCAAACAAACAACCACTGTACAAACCATATCTGTATGCTACCAAATAGCTGTTCAAACAGACATGGGCGAGATAAAAACAATTATGAACCAAACAGGAGATTAATCCGCAGCATGAAAACAATTTACTGATAACATTTAAAAATCTGAGAAGGTTAATGGAGCTAAATCTCCTCTGTCGAAGGTGTGATAATGTGCGTTAGAACTTTTAGCTGCCGCCATTCTGGCAAATGTGCATTTGGTACCGAGACAAAAGCCCATTTGTTGATGTGAGGGAAGAGATAAACAGAATGAGAGGGACGGGGAGAAAACCGCTTTAACATTCATTTCCGAGCCACACAAAAATAAACCGGAGCCATGCAAGCACATCAATATCACCTAATTGGCACGGACATACCGGAGGAGTACCCCTGAAGAACAATCTGAGTGCAACTTCTGCCTGTGCAGCAGAAAGACAGAGGAAGAGACAGAAATCAAGACAGATGAACTGGTGTCCTTTGTATCACAGAGAAAGCTTTGTGATGCGTTTATTATGTGACACCAGTGTTTAAGGGGGGGTAAGTGAGATCTCTCTGGCTCCAGTGTTTTTCTGAGAGAAAAGAGAAAAGCGCAAGAAGACAGTCCTCACAGAATATGTCATGTAGCATCAGCCTCATTATAGCATTGAGCCTGGCTCTGTTCATTACTGTCACATGGAGTTCTTTTTGCATTTCTTCCTCCCTCTACAACTGCAATCGATTCACGTGCATTGAATTTTTTTGTCTGTGCAGATATGCATTTGTGTAAAATGTGCATCAAACATGCATTTAATGTGTAATGCTGCAGTCCTACTGCAAAGAATAGTGTGATTTGTGTTTCGAGCGGCACCTGCTCTGTGAGGCTGTTAGCTGCAGCCTGTCCTCTGTGATTTCAGCCACGCTCATTATACGGCCCAGAGCTGCCTCCACACTGATGCAGCCAAAAAACCCTAATGGAGGATAATGAGCCACACAGTTTCCCTGCTGCCTACCAGACATTGAGCAGGGAATCGGTAACCACGGAGTCACAGTGCCGCAAAAAAACACAGTAAAGAAGGATGTGACTCATGTGAATTGTGTCTCATCATTTGTAATGTGCTGCATAGCTGTGATGTACACCTTTTTGTAAGAACAGATGACCCTTCTTTAAACTGTAGTTACACATTGCAGTTGAGTGCCTGCATTCGCCTCCCAGAAATTGCAGCAATAATAAGCCCACCAACCCAGTGTTGGCTGTTACATCTACAAAACATCCACTCCATCCACTGAATAAAACCCAGACAGGTCTCATCAAGCTCCATCACTGCTGGAGGCCAAATTGGAACAAGTAATACTAAAGTGAAGCCCGTTGCCTCCTGTTTTCTGTTCAGATCTGACATCAGTCAGAGGATTTTGGGCCCGCAGGTTTTCTTTGGATTGAGGCATCTGATCTGAAAGACTAAATTTGGCCGCCGATTAATGCAAAAAAACATTGCATAATGTAGGATATAGGCAGCGAGAAGTGTGAAGAGGAGTTTAGAGAGTTTCATGGAGGGCAAGTGGAGTGAAGATGGATGCAGAGAGAGACTGAGAGAAAATGGGTTCAGTATAACAAAATGTCAAAGAATTTCCTGGAATATTTGCATTAAGTCCACAGCAGATATGCACCGCAGCCGCTTTAAAGACCTTATCCACAGTCTGTATGGAGCCTGTCTCCAGTGGAAATTGGAATATAATTCACACTTTCCATGAATAGTCTTCTAAAAAGATACATTAAAGATGGTCAATGACAGTAACCCTTGTGAAAAAACCCAAGGACAATGGTAATTGTTTGTTTTCTCTCCTCTGGCTTCCTGTCTGAACATAGCAGCATATCCCTGCATTCTGATTCTGGCTCTTTGCAGCTCGGCTATTATTTAGGCCGCGGCACATTTTAAATTCCCGTTCTGCACCACAAAGCAGGCAGCCGACTCCCCTATCACTCAAGTCATTCTCTATGTGTCGTGTCGGTTTGGCGTGAATAGGAGATAATTAGAAGCTGCATCCTTTTATGCTGGGGATCACTATAGAGACCCAACAAGTGGCAGCATACACTTGCTGCTCTCAAGCAGATCTGCCTTACTCACTTTTCTTACCACTGCCATAGGCTGAGTCGCTATGTACGTGTTTGTGTGTGTGTGCATGTGCAAGTGTTGTGCTGTGAAGAGGTTATTTGTGGCAGACTACTGTGGGGCCTTTGTTTCCCTCGTCTCTTTGCTTCTGACAGAGGGAGGAAAAGAACTCTTGCGCACTGTGCTTTGATCACACACTGGAACAGCTTCATACAGATGGAGGGAGGGGAAGCGGGGAGTGAGATGGAGTGATGGAAAAGTGAAAGAGCTAGAGAGCAGAGGTGGAACAGACGGAGAGATTGGTGATGGAGCAGAGAGAGAAGAAAATGTGCAAGCGTGAAGTTCTGTGTCTAATAAAAACTTAGAGTTTTTATGCATCCTAAATCAGTGAATGGGAATAAAAAGCAATGGAGGGTATAAGACTGACATTGCAAAGTGGGAAGTGAAGAAACTGAAACTGCTGTATTTTTGACTACAGCACACTTGGGCTAAGTCCACATGTACAAGGGCTGTTTCTTGTTGGTTTTTTTAAACTGGGTTTTGCTGAAAAAGTATCATCCAGTCCACAATATCACTGTTTTAAAAAAATCTCTGTGAAAACTAAAATGTAAAAACACAATTGAAACAATGTCAAGACCATGCCAAACCGTCAGGTGGGGATATGACCCTAACCCAAAGCCATGTTGGCTAAACTTAGAAAAAACGCCTTCAATCAGAACCCTTCAAACAAGCTATTAACGGAAGGCTACCTAGCTGTAATGCTGCATATAGCATATTCTGATGCCTCTTATCCTCATTATAGTGACTGTATATTCATTCATTATCCTTAACCACTTATCCGCACTCGGCTCGTGGGGCTGGAGCCGATCCCAGCTGACATTGGGAGAGAGGCGGGGTACACCCTGGACAGGTCTCCAGACTGTCACAGGGCTGATACACACACAATCACTCTCTAATTCACTCCTATGGCTAATTTAGAGTCACCACTTAAACCTAAGTGCATGTTTTTAGACTGTGGGAGGAAGCCGGAGTACCCGGTGAGAACCCACGCTGACACAGGGAGAACATGCAAACTCCACACAGGAGAGCTGCCTTATATTTTTGTGTATATATAGAAAAGGTTACAATGAATGTATGACATGTTGACTGCAGGTTATGCTGCACAATTTGATGCTACAAGCAAAACAAATTTTTTCCTGAAAATGTTCAGTTCTGGTTCTATAAAAGGTCCTTTTCAGTAAACTAAAAGGCAGTTTGAATGCGGACAAAAAGCCAAAATGCAGAGAAAAAGAATCCATGTGTGTATGGACTGGGCCTCGCTGTAAGTTGTTGACACAGGACTTCTAACTGTCCTTTTGGTTAGATAGTCATTCATGCAGCTTTTCTTTCTCTGCTTTTGACACTGTGGTAATGCTGACATGGTGCCATGCCAGTCACTTTGAACTTCCATGTCATTTTTTGAGTGGCATGTGAATCTAAAAATAATGTGCCATGATAGGCTGGAAGCAAATTAGCTCTCTCTCTCTCTCTCTCTCTCTCTCTCTCTCTCTCTCTCTCTCTCTCTCTCTCTCTCTCTCTCTCTCTCTCTCTATGACATAGAAAGCTTCTTTTTGGAAAGAGGTTAAAAGACATCAAGTAGTCAGCAGAGTTGTTTCAGCTATTAGATTGTAAGCTATTTTTAGTTTTCATGTCAAGGTTGCGTCGAGATGTATGTCTTATAATGGCTTATTGTCTAATGCACCCACACACCACTGTCACAGGAACTCAGGTACCTCTTTAATGCTTTTTAAATTCTAGACGTATATCGATGTGTAAAATAACAAATTGGCCAATAGCTAATGCCAATACTGATGTTCTTTTTGTTAAACATTTTGGTTTTGTTATGTAAACCTCTTCTTGTGCCAGGGACACAAAGAAATCCTCATTATAAAAAAAAATAACTGAACTGTCATTCAGCATTTCATAACACTATCTTTGAATAAGAACAATTTCAGTCATACAAATGTTTAAATCAGCCATTTAATATAACCTTCTTTTATACAATTTTTTTTAAAGGCTTTTCATCCTGCAACACAACTAACTAGTGAATGACAAAAATTCCCCAGTTCTTTTAACAAAAAACTTCTTTATGAGAAACATAAATCAGATGTTATTAAATGTGAATGCAAAGACCATAAGAAACATTAACAAGGATGTATTTTACCTTTTCACGCTTTATTCATTCGCCATTGGACCTTATCAGCTTTCTCTGACACACATTGGGCAGAAAATTAAAACTCTTTATTGCATGGCCGCTTCAAAAGAACATCATAAAAGTGACTGCAGCACATTTGAGCATTCCAGTGGCCTTCATCATGAAACCAAACAGAACAAAGACCTCTAACAACTATTTTTTCCATTAAACAACAAACAAACCAAGCCAAAGAGCCTATTTCTGCTATTACACAGAACCCAAAATAAAGCAGACTGTCTTCTTTTTTCAGTGAAAGCTGTATTGTTTGAATTAATTGCCCATTGAGTTCAGAGAAACATAATTTTTGCACATACTCATCCATTACTGCATGGTGGTCTCAGTAACACACACGGCAGGAACAAAAATAAAGAGTAGAGGGAGAATACAATATGTATTAATGAATTACGAATGCTCTGTCAGCAACATCCTGAAAGCTATTTTTTCTTGCTTCGTTCTCGGCCATCTGGGCGAGGTTTATTTTCACCGCTGACTCCTCGGCTTGTATTTAGCTCAGGGGTTACACAAACACAGCCAGCTGAAATATGCTGATAGGTGTCACGGCTCTTGGTCCAGGTGCCTCTGCATGCTTCTTGCTTTCAGCAATGAAAACATCTCAGGTTAAGACATTCACCTGGAGAGAAAACACACAGGTTTAACATCAGTTTCTTTTGGGTTGGTTGTATTTTTATACTTACAAGAGGTGTGTGTGCAATCCATTTTTGTGTGTAGGGTGGGTTGATGTGTGATATACGGCGTGGGCGTAATTTGTACGAGATACAGGTGCTTTAACAACAAAGTGATAGCTTGTATACCTGCAGATATATCAGAGGCCGTCTCCTTCTCCGAGGCAAGTGTAAATTTAATAAACAAGGTGTGAGCAGCTTCGTGTGTGGGAATGAATTGATCTGAGTTTCCCTTAAAATTCCCTCAACGAAAAACACATGTGGGTGGGAAGAAACCAATCAGACTGAAAAAGCTGCGGTTGTTTGAGCTGTTGTTTAAATGAGAGCTCCAGAAGATTACTGTAAAGTCATGTTGCTTTCTTTTTGCAAAGGTTTGATGGACGCCCAATGTTGCATGCATTATAATTTCATGTTGATGTTTTTCTATTTCTGAAATGGCATGCTCAGTAATCAATTGGTATGTAGTGCATACTAACAATGGTGGTAGAAGTATTCTCATACTATCCTTTACTTAGGTTAAAGTACTAATATCACACTGGAATAACTCCACTACAAGTAAAAGTCCTGCATTCAAAACTTACAAGAGTATCATCATCAAAATGTAGTACTCATTATGCAGAATGGCTCGACTCAGATTGTTTTATATTTTCCAAATGTATTACTGGATTACATTTTTATTATTGATGCATTTATGTAAGCAACATTTTAATGTTGTTAAGGTAGTGTGAATTTTAATTACTTAATACTGTTATATGGTTTACTTTATAAAAATGCAGAATTATTTTAATCAATCGCATGTTTTTAATGTTAAATCTCGACCTGAAAAGTAACTAAAGTCATCAGCTAAATGTAGTTGAGTAAAAAAAAGTACAATATTTGCCTCTAAATGTAGTGAAGTAGGCATATAAAGTTACACTGAAAATACTCCACTACAAGTAAAGTCTTGCATTCAAGACTTACTGAAGTAAAAGTACAAAAGTATCAGCATCAAAATGTACTTAAAGTTCAAAAGTGCTCATTATGCAGAATGGACCCACTCATTGTTTTATATATTCTAAATACTGGATTATAATCATTGATGTTCTTATGTAAGCAGCATTTTAATTAAATTTTAACTACTTAATATACTGTTTTGATGTTTAATTAAAAAAAAAAAAAAACATCTTATCTCTTTAAATGTATCATATATCAAGTGACTAAAGCTGTCAGCTAAATGTAGTGGAGTAAAAAGTACAATATTTACCTTTAAATGTATTGAAGTAGAAGTATAAAGTTACATAAAATAGAAAACCCAAGTACAGGTATCTCAAATTTGTACTTAAGTACAGTAGTTGAGTAAATCTACTTAGTTACATCCCACCACTGCATACTACATAGAACTAGTCTGGATTTAGGACACAACTTCAGTCTGTTTTCTCGTTCCAACAATACCAACAGACTGATGCGTCTTCTTTCCACTACATTGCATCACATTAATTTCAGGAGTCACATTCTCCCTGTTAAACTTTCATTCATATCATATCAATAATTTAAAACTGAGCAGCTTTATAGTTTAGAACCAGGACCTTCAGTATTTGGATCAAATAGCTTGTAAAATAAGATGTGCATAATTTAGTGGTCTGCAGCTGTTATAACAATGTGTCAAATACATATTTAATCAACATTTATGTAAATATGAGCAATGTCAAGTGGCAGTAGACAGTTTTTTCGCTTTAACATCTCATTATGAAGTAAATGTTGATTGCATAGTGTCTCGGCTATAGAATAATGGCACCATCTGCATTTAGATTGGTTTATAAGCCTTACCTTCATTATGCAATCAGTGTTCCCAACTCTTTTCCAATGAAAGTGGCTAGCAGTAACTCCAAAAGATGCAAAAAGTTGCCAGATGACATCAGACGCTCATTTGCATATTGATGAGGAAGAAGACGACAAGACCGTTTGCTGTTAGCAGAAGAACCCTGATTACTCTGAGGAGCATGCACAGTAATTAATTAGGTCAAGTTAATTAAGTAGTGAAAAAGTTGCAAAATGTGTGGCTAGTTGCTTTTTAGGAATAAAGTCACGAAGAGGGTCTGAAAGCAGGGAAAAGTTGTCTCTGAAAATTGAAGGCTCAATTTACAGCAGAAAACAGGAAAGGAAAACACTTGAGTTGAGAAAGCTATAATATAAATACACGGTGGCTCAGTAGTCTGAACCAAGGTGGCAACTTTGTTAACATTTGACATAGTAGTGTTTCCATCAACGCATTTCTATGCACATTTTGAAGATTTGCATGAGAAAAGCATGATGGAAACTTTCGAAAAAAGCAAAGTTTTTGCGCTAGCTTGAGGTCGTTTTTTGTCTTTTACTAAAATTAGTTAATGTGCTAAACAGGAGATGGAAACGCTTTTTTGGAATAAGTTCTGACATAGCAAACATTTCACATCAGCTGTTTCCACTCTGCCGGTCAAGACGAGTTAACATGAAAAAGCAATTACAAGTGAATCCGGTTCCTGAAGACTCTCTCTCTGTTTTCTCTCATGGGTGACCAATGTTGTCTGATTATCATCGTCTATTTTGTTGCTTTTCTCTCGCACCATTTCTATTTCTTCTACTGTTTACTGACGGATGACCCTACAGCATCACACCGCCATCTTCTGATCAAAGTGCGTTCATGCAGCTTTGTTTATTCGCTCTAAACCAGTTAGTGTCAAGTGCAGTACATGACAACTTCACTCTTTCCTTTAAGAAATAAAATCTCTAGACATAAACACAAAATTGCTTGCAGTATAGCTTTTCCAAGGTGGTGGAAATGGCATACAGTGGAACAACAGGAGTAACTGTAGACAGTAAATACAAAAAAAGCCTTGTTGACAAAGAAGACAAAGATGGCAAACCAGTGTGTCCTGTGCTGTTGCTGATGTTACTTCTGAAGGAACAGAAGGGGATCCTGTTGTCTTTGTGATAGTGGCACCAACAATAATACAGCTTGAAAATGCGAGGGTTGGGATGTTTCCTCTTTAAGGGGATCTGGGCCTAAATAACTTCCACAGCATGAACATCTGCAGAGCTATAGAGGGCCATGAAGTGCTTCAGTCCAGTTAGACTTTAACAACTCACCTTAACCCTCCAGCATGCATGTCTCTGTCTGATATTCCCTTACCCACTGTTCTTACTTTAATCTTACAGTGAAATGCCAAACTCCCATACAGACATATCTGAAATGAATTGTTGCTACTTTCTCCTGAGGCTGAGGAGCAGATGTATCAAAATCTAACTCGTAGAACATTTGTTGTCGGGCATGGGTTTGGTTTCTGCCCAGGGGGGAGGAGGAGGTCTGCTGTCTGGTCACTGTGACTGCGGGGCTGTGGGGGAGATAAAGAGTTGTTGCAATCAGTTGGTTTCATGTTCGGAAGGTGTCGCCTGTCTCTGGCCCATGCTGTCAGATAAGGGTATAACAAGCCTTTGCTCAGATTGCCTCAGCAGCTCCTGGCTGCCAGAGCACCGGGAGAGGCAACACTTTTTGTTACATAAGGAACACGAGCAGATACATCTGCAGCTGTCAGTCTGGGTATGACTGATTGGAGGTGAGATTTTGAGGGTACTTTGCTAAGCACATTACACACCTTGGTAAACCCTATGGGATCGCTACAGTTCTCCTTAGCTTTGCGCCAGTTAACATTGTTCTTTTGTCCTCTTTTGGGTACAGTTTTTGATCCTGTTGTCACTTTGGATTCAATGTTGTAGTTAATTATCTCTCAGAAACCACTTACAATAAACCCAGTGAGACATAACAATTCCTAGTGTTTACCAGAGGTCCTACTCACTCAGAGCGTTTCAGCTAAGTACCCTTGAACTGCAACAACACAAGCAAACAAGGTTAACAAGACAAGTAAACCACACAGAGGGGAAACATGTTCTTTAATACCCAGTGTATTCCTGCCGCATCTTAACAGCAGGAATGCAGAGGGCACAACTCTGAGCGAGCAAACAATTTGTGCTGAGATGTTTAGAATCAAATTGCCAATGAGTTTGCACTAGATGTGAGAGGCGGGAAAGAGACTGGAAATTTCTCTCTGATCACTCGCTATTACTGACAGATGGAAACCAGCCTACGCCACATCAGACAATGCTCAAACTCAGATCACTCCCACTGTGGCATCAGCGATGACAGGAAGCACAGAGTAATGACAAGCGCTTTTAAATATAACAAGCTTTTGTCCTATTTAGGATAAGATGAAAGCACACAGGAGAGAGGAGTGTAAATTTTGCACAAATGATTAAGAAACAGACAGTTGATTTGATGAAATAAAAAAGAGGATTAATACTGGGAGTCGTTTGAACTTCCGGGAATTTTCCATGCATGTCAGCATGGAAGCGGTTAAGCATTATGTTGTTTTTCTTACCTTGTTATTGCTCAGGGAGCCCAAACCACATGGGGAGGATTTATTTCACTAATATTGATTACACTAATTACACATTACTGATTATGTGCTAAAACCAGTGAATGGCCATGCATCTTTCTTGGCCAAAACAATGGACTGAAATTATGTTCAATGAAACACATCCACAACATTATCAAATTAAACATCATGGAAATTAGACACACTATTAATTCCGGTTTTGAAAAGGAAACTGTCACTAATTTCAAACACAAAATAGCTTTCTTCTACTCTTGCGTCGGATGTAATTTAATAACACAAAATATGATTTAATCCATGCTTGCTGCTGCGTGTATAAAGACTGTAGATGAAGTAGAAACCTGTCTGAGGATGAATTACTAATCCTTTTCCCCAGTTTGTCTCCGAGGAGCCATAGAACTCATCCGGAGAGTCTAAAAGCTGCCTAAATGTATAATTTAATGACCTATTGAGTACTGATACAGAATGTCAATGACTGCAATTGATTCGGTATTGTAGACATTAGTGTCTGCTCAGAAGGTGATTTAATTGACAAAATGAGCCTTAAAGGACAAAATTTAGACCCGAGATCAATACGGCAGCGAGGGAGACTCGCTGCTGCTTGTGTTAAGCAGATTCGCGTCTATATGATGAAGTGAACTGAAACAGGGTCAAGCCTTATGCTTAATGACCTATTAGAACACACACTGAGCTTGACAGGATGGTCTTTAAAGATTCGCTCCACCTCCTCGTTTGACATACTAATTTCACAAAGAGCGACTACCACGCATTGGTGTCGTGGCCTGACTGTATCATCTTGTACTTAAACATCTAGGGGTGTCGACGGGTGAGGAAACTAATCGTGACAGATTCTGGTTCAACAAAAGTTTTTCCATTTGATGCTCTGCACATCAGTGGACAAAAGTCACATATTCCTGGAATAGAAAGTCTCGTATTTTACAGTTAACTGAAGCAGCAGTAGGTTTTTGCAAACATAAGGGGAATGCACTTGTTTGAACAATGATTAAATACACAAAAAATCTAAATTAGTCCTCCACGCCTTCATCACCTATGGACTTGACTATTGTACTGCTCTTTGGCATCTGCAAAATAATCTCTATCCTTCTTACAAGTAATTAAAAACTCTGCCACCAGGGTTTTAACTGCCACAGAGACAAGAGCATATTTCACAGAGCCTGGAATCGCTGCATCGGCTACCCATTGCTTTTGCAATCGATAAAATCTTACTGATTACTTTTTAAGTCCTGCCCTCAGGGCACAGGACCCAAGTTATATGTCTGACCTTTTATTGCCTCATGTCCCCTCTCCCTCTCTGAGATCCTCAGATGCTTCTCTTGTTGTTCTATCAAGATCTAGACTCAAACAACAAAAGTGACAGAGCTTTGCAGATAGGGCTTTGGAATGACTCGCCTTTGAAGATCAGTGCACCAAACTCTGTATCTTGTTTTGAATCACTTTTAGGAACCCATTTTTTGTGGCGATTTATTCATTTTTGTTGTTCAAGTTTAGTGTTTTGTAACTGTTTTTTGAAAAGTTTCATATTTGTTATATTTTATTCTTATCAACTAACTAAAAAGAGTAGAACAGTAATTCCCATTTCTCAGAAAATAAAAATGTCTGTCTGATCCAGGCAGAGATAATCCTCATGGAAGAGATTGTGTTGCAGCTGACAGCAAACCTTTTATTGTCTCCCACATTGTCATCTGCAGTGCCTTACACCTTCACTCCCTCTGTTCTAACCTTTCACAATAAAAGCCCTAGACATATCCACTGTATCACTGCTTACCAAAGGAAAATTACATTTATTCAGAGCATTTTATTAAGATGCAAGTGAACAAAATGGCTTATAGTATCAAAGTTTTCATCACGTTATGCAATTCTGTTCTAATGAAATAGGCGTAAGCACAATGTTTGTTTTTTATCTATGGCCGCGAGTAACGTTAGCTTACATTGCCAGGACTTGCCAGGATGCTAACTTGCTAGCTTACCATTAGAAGACTCATCTATCTGTCTTCCTGTACAGCTACTGTAATGTTATGTGGTGAATTCAATTGTGTTGTAGCCCAGCACTGTTTCAAAACTAGTGTACTGACTAAGTATTCAGATCCCTTACTTAAGTAAAAGTACTAATATCATACTGTGAAATTACTCCACTACAAGTAAAAGTCCTGCATTCAAAACTTAGATCCTGTAACCCTGTTACAGTAAACCCTGTTGTTTTTACGATAAAAAACCAGCAGCTGTGGTTGCCAGAACTTTACCGTAATAAATATGGTCGAATTTTTTTAATATTACGGTAAAAAGATATTGGCACTGTTGTTTAAGAATGTCAATTTAATCCATTTTTACCGAATAAATAAAAAGTTTTTCCATGAAAAGAAACGCTGTTATGCCATACAATTGACAAGAAAATACTTTATGAATGAAAACGCATAAATTAAAGATTTTACCATCAAATATTACAGTATATTTTTGTTAGGGATATGGTGTTTAGTACGGAAGCGTATTACTGCCACCCTTATAAAAATTACAGTGGTGGCTTGTATATATATTACATTAAATACATATTACAGTGTATTTAACAGTGGGGTAATGTATTTTTCAAAAAACAAAATTGTAAAAAATACTGTTCTGGCTGATAGATACATTTACGGTGTTTCATTGTTACTGAAACTGAATTAACCCATGATTTTACATTTTTACCGTCATGGTTTAGCAGTTTTTAACCGTAAAATCTACATACATTTTTTTTCAGTGTACTTAAGTAAAAGTACAAAAGTATCAGCATCAAAATGTACTTAAAGTTTCAAAAGTAAAAGTACTCGTTATCCAGAATGGACCCATTCAGATTGTTATTTTTATTCGAAATATATTGCATTTGTATTGATGCATTTATGTAAGTGCTTTAATTTTGTAAAGATTTTAACAACTTTATACACTGTTATGACGTTTAATTAAAAAAAGTCTTATCACTTTAAATTGATCATGTTTTTTTATGTAAATCTCGACCTGAAAAGAAACTAAAGCTGTCAGCTAAATGTAGTGAAGTAAAAAGTACAATATAACCCTCAAAATGTAGTGAAGTAGAAATATAAAATTAATTTAATTGAAATACTAAAGTAAAGTACAAGTACCTCAAACTTGTATTTAAGTACAGTACTTGAGTAAATGTACTTAGTTACATTCCACCACTGGTCAAAACAATAATACTTTGTTGAACGTTGTTATAATGTTATGTTACTGTATGCAGCACACAAATACTGATATCATAACCAACTGCTGTCTGTGATATAAATGCATGATGGACTTTTGGCATTTGTTTGTTCAAGTCAGATTTGAAACAAAGTGAGCATTTGCTGTTTTATTCTATTTGCTATGAGTAGGAATAATCAAATATCCAGTGGTTACGCAGAACTTGAATGTCTCCAATATTTATGTTCTCTGTCACAAAGAGTTTGTGAAGAAATAAATAAGCATTGACAGTCTTATTAGACTGTAAAATGTCACTATATTTCGCTTTATATAATTGGGCTTGCTTTCAGTTGACTATAGTATACCAGCAGGGCTTTCAAAGGATGCTTTCATTACATACCAGTATTATATGAAATCTAGTGCGCGCATGTAAATGTTTATGATGTTTTATGAACCCAGCTTAGTTATTACTTCACAAAGTTTCTTTTGTTTTTCCTAGGGGTGTAGAAGTTTTAACACCTGTAGTAGGCAATTCTTCTGTGCAGTAGCCCTGCTGATTCAGAGAGAGATATATGAAAAAGGAGTTGGCAAAGTCGGCACTGTAAGACACTAAAGTCTGGCTGTACCAACCCCGGGGGCCCAGGTGTATACTTCTGAAGATTCACGGAAGAATGAAAGTTCCTGGCCTCCCAAAATTGTAGGGAATGAGCAGACTGTTTTAAAATGCTAATTCAGGTTTTGCATTATGAAAACGTAGAAAAATGCATGTTCCCGCCACAAAAGGATTATATGAAGGAGATCAGCCAATTACTTGTTCACACCTTGGAGGAGATCAGAGAGAGGACGGTGGAGAGAGAGTGAAAGAAAGGAACACTGATAAAAAGAGACAAAAACACTGCTAGTAGACTGGGGGGTAGATTAAGCAGGAGGTAGACTGTTTCATTGCCACTACCAGCAACAAATCCCCCAATAATAACTGCACCCAATTTCAGTGTTATAAAATAAAGAAATAAAGAATGCAGCTTAGGCATCAAAGCGTGAAAAATCCCTGTGTATTTGAGAGCTGGATGCCAGTGGTCTCCCTCCTGGTATTATGGCAGATCGTATCAATGGGGGGGGGGGGGGGGGGGGGGGGCATTCTGTTGGCAGGATTACCCTGGCTTTGTGATAGGGGATATTCATTAACTCCTGTTGACATCTCACAGAGTGATCATAATCCCACTAAGGAGCAGAGGACACAGCATGTGAACCGGAACAGAAGCTTTCTGGCGCTCAGTGGCACCGAGACGTTCCCGGCCTTGTATTCGGACGGGGAATGCCAAAGGTTCACTTACGGAAGAGTGCTTTGCCCAACAAATACAAAAGCCACTTAAGCGGTAAATAAAATGAGATTGTGAGCACAAAGCGTAGACCGGAAAAGCCTGCATGTAGCATCCAATGCCACCCTGTAGGTTACTGAAGAGACTTTTTGAAGCTTAGACGTGTGATTTCCGCTTGGCACCATGTTAGTCCGAATCTAAGGCCATCAAGGTTGAGGCACGGTCAAACGAGCAAGACCTGACTGAGTGTGAATGGCTGTCAAGTGAACATGCCTCTAAGGGACGCAGTATAAAACCGACAATAGAACAGCATGCCTGTTTCAAGCAACATTTAGCCTGGAGCATGGAGGGGAGGAAGTAAGCAAGAAAGTCACACAACTGCTTCTATTGTTTTTTTCTGTCTGAAATTATGAGCCATCATTTCCCCAACACAACACCTATCAAGACTTTTGCAATTATATGTGGTCAAACATGTTGTTCTACCTGGTTTGTTTTTGAGGACCTTAAACAAGCTGTAGATAGAAATGTGCCAACTTGTTGCCTGTTTTTAGCTCGGTTGCTAGTGTGAGCTAAGCCTACATTTAGGAATTCACCTAGTTTTATTCAGAGTTGGAGGATGTCTTAACCTGATCACTGTTATGACAGCACCTTTGGGGTTGCTGCTGCCTGCATGCAGTCACCAGGACTACTGTAGCTAATGCTAAGCTAACTATTGGAGCTCAGTAAATACATCAAAGCTAAGACGACTTGTTTAACCACAACGTTTTTAATTTCTACACATGTAAAATACACAATATGTCACGTGCAAGTGTGGATGATTTGACGTTTTTTAAAGGGACCTTTGTGCTTACATTGCACAAAGGTTGGATCACAAGATCAATTGAAAATCCATCTTCTTGAGCTATGAGTAGTCTCATTGGCTGCACTCATTATATGCACTCACCGGCCACTTTATTGTGTACACCTGTTCAACTGCTCTTTAATGCAAATTTCTAACCAGCCAATCACATGACAGCAACTCAATGTATTTAGGCACGTAGACATGGTGAAGATGAGCTGCTGAAGTTCAAACTGAGCATCAGAATGAGGAAGAAAGGTGATTTAATGGACTTTGAACATGGCAAGGTTGTTGTTGCCAGACGGGCTGATCAACTGGGATTTTCACAGACAACCCTCTCAGAGAAGGGTCAGAGAAAGAGAAAATATCCAGTGAGCAGGTCTCTGGGCCAAAAAGCCTTGTTGATGCCAGAGATCAGAGGAGAACGGTCAGACTGGCTTGAGATGATAGAAATGAAACAGTAACTCAAATGACCACTCGTTATAACCAAAGTTTGCAGAAGAGCTTCTCTGAATGCCAACCTTGAAGCTAATGAGCTACAGCAGCAGGAGACCACAAAGCCACTTTATTAGGTACACCGGTTTATAAAGTGGCCCATGAGTATATATACAATAGGAGAGAATAACGATTCAACTAGTATTTCCTTAAACCAATTAGAGCTGTCTTGGGCAGCATTAAGCCCAGGATACAGCAAAGGTGTCCCTGCAAAATCGATAGTGAAACCATGGAAAGGGAGGAAAATAGAGCCCAAGAGATGCACCCAATTGCAGGCTTATAGCAAACATTTGCTGTTGATTAATTAGTAACGGAACACAGTTACTTTCAGTGATGACATATGATAAATTATTTTAATATCCTGCCCTACACTGATTGTGGTAACTCATGCTTTACACATTTGACTACCCTCACCTGGTTACTAGAGGACTGCTGTATAATTCATAATGCTGTGTGAGGTGTTGACATTTACAGCCAGTCTCCCTGCCAGCAAGTGGAGCATTGTTGTGGTGGTGAGTGTGATAGAAACTATTGTTTGTATTTGGCAACAGGAGAAATGCCAAGGTCTGCCTCAGTAATGATTGTGAGCTGGAATTAGAGAAAACTCATATTTTAAATGCGTGTATGATTGCTGGAATAGGAAAAAAAGCTTGTATATGAGGCCACAGTGGCGTCCACCTCCCTCCTCCCTCAGCGGGCTGTTTGCAGTGTCCACAACACCTTGATGAAATATGCATCAGCTGTCTCCACTGCCCCTGTTTTTCTGTCCTCCCCCTTCCACCCATGGCCGAGCAGAAAACTAGACCAAAGCCAGGTGAAGTTGTCAGTCAAGACAGACAGCCATGCAATGTTGAAGCACCGGGGATCTCTTACCTCACTGAGGTGTGCCTTTCCCAAATCATTATTCACAGTGTTGGCAAGTGACAGAAATACAGACTGAGGTAGAAGCAGAGGTGGGTGAGCATACAAAATCTCCTGTGACCTGCATAGACCTGACATTCTGTTTGACTCAAAGAACCTGGTAAATCCAACACTGACATTTATATTATACACTGTATCCTCTCTCATATATATTTATATATTTTCAGGGCTAGAGAGAGAGAATGAGAGAGACTGTAAAGGATGATAATAACTGGTTAATAAATTCTATGATTCTAGGTATTCTAGGTATTTGGTACATTAGCTAAATGATAGTCAGTGCAATTTACTACAACACTTCAAATTAAGTCATTAAACATTAAGCAAAAGACCATAATATAACAATTTGATAATGAATATTCAGAAGTACCCCTATATGTGTGAGAACTGGTTGGACTGTCAGAGTTTATGTTAGTCGGCCTATGCAGGTTTTTAGCCGATATCACATGTAGTTAAATAAAATATAGCAAATAAATAATAAAAATATATTAATAATATAGACCTCTCATGTTATTCATATGGTCAGAGCTGCCAAGCTACCTCACATCTCTTCTCTCATTTAAAACAAGCAGCTACAGCACACAAGCAAGTAACTACTTAACCATAGAAATCCCTTATGTACGCACTAATGTAGGCAAAACTGGTTTCAGGTATCGCCAAACTCATTTGCAAATGCTTATTAGTGTGGAACCTCTTAGTTCATTTATAATTTCCAAAGGGCGTTATCAACGGGCGCAGACAAAAATGCCCCTGAATAGAGCTACAATCAATCAGGGCAATGAAATGTGACCCCCAAGCAATTGGGGCAAAGAAGCGTAGGATGTAGCGCCGAGTAACACATGCAGGTTGGGGGAATGCTTGGTCTGTTTTGAAAAAAGACGAACATGGTGGCCAGATCTCAAACTTTCTCAAATTACAGGTAAACGGTAAATACATTGTAATGTGTTTATGGAACAATTGAAACAAAGACAATGCAGAATCTTGACTCTTATTTGATCAGCGTTGCCTATTTGACAGTTTGCTCTGAGTTGTGTGAGTTGATTGGACATCATTCAGCCTATCAAACCTGCTGCTGGGCCACAGCTGGTGGAAGTCAGTCTGAAGAGTCACCAGACTCATCTGCCAGAACAAATACAAATGAGCTCGGCAGATTTATCAAACATCACTGTTATGAGTGTTGCAGGTTAATGGTGGTGAGTCAGCAAGAATGTAAGGATCAACAAAGAGCTTTAAGTAAAAAAGGTTTTTCCCGCAGGGGCTCTATGATAATGACACTACAGTACATGATAGCTTAATACATTTTTGAAAATAACACCCTTAAACAGCTTTTTACCAAACCATCATCAACAATATGTTATCTATGACTTTAATTGGCATTTCATTAGCTGTAAGACAGGGGAATCTAATCTAACCAAACACCTTTACGATAAACAAAAGCCTGTCAATCATCTGTAAAAGTCTTCAAGTATGAAATGTGAAGTCAAATCAGTGTCTCTTCTTACACAAATCTGTTTAATTGATTCACTATTCATCTCCCGCCTCAGTGATTAGGCCCATTAAAGCTCCTTTAATGGGACAATCTCATTCAAGTGATTGATATTTGGGGAGAGGAAAGTACAGCTCCTTAGGGGATGGGCTATACTGGAGTTTGCAAAAAAAAACTTGCAATTAAAAAATGTCTCAGCTAGACTTGGTCAGAGCGAGAGGAGAAAAAGGGCCATTAGCGAAGCCAATTATGAATTAAATAATCAATACTTTCAAAGCAATTAAAACATTTGCAAAAGTAATTACTTGGTTGAAAGATGTCTGCTGTATGTATATCCTGGGTATTGTCTTTGTTGTTTATCTACTTTTTACTAATTCTTAAAATCTCTATACTAATTTTGAGTAAATATCCAGTGGGTCTTTAACTCAAAAAGCTGAATCATATATATGGATTTATTTGTTTTAGACTGGTAAATATGGTTTCCCCACTCTGTTAGCTTGGAAAGTGCAGGTGCATCAGTATGATCAGTGTGTTGAAATGCTGAAAACAGCTCGAGGCTATAGATTCAGCCTGCCTTACTGTAGTCCTCATGCCTGTAGGTAAGGCCTCTGGCATTCTCACTAGAACGATCCTCAAAGGTATTCAGTGTGTGCATGTGTTTGTGCAGGTGTGGGTGTTCACGCAGCCACATGTTTGCTATAATCAAAGTCATTACTCATTTGTTGGGTGTATGCACACCGCATGGCTATCTGCAGCCATTTGTTTTTTTGTAAAAAAAAAGCCACTTCACCCTCATCTATCACAAATGATCTCAGCAGATTAGCTGCTGGAGCCAAACAATTTAAATGCCACACACAGCATCTTAGATTAGAGTACATTTATTTTTTTACTGTGGCATTGTACTTTAGCTCTGCCCCTCTAAACTGCAACCACAAAGTTCAACAAGTTTAAACCCTCCTCCATGCAGCAGACATAAAATGAAAAGTGCACTATTTGTAAGAGAAATACCCCATATTAATGGCTCAAAAGAATTATATGAATTGAAATTGTCTTTGGCAGCCGATACTTCATCTTCCCATGAACCAAAAGTAGCTTAAATGGCTACAGTACATTCATCTTAGCAGCTAATGGTTCATGGAACATGACGACCAGTGGTTTGAAACACACAAAGCACTTATTTAAAGATACGCACTGCCATGTAAGAGGCTCTTTGAGGTTTTACTTAGCACTTAGCTAATAGCACAGTTTTCCCTATGCTAACATGCACACAGCTATAATTATATGTTTTACATGCTGATTGTTGGCAGGTAAAATCTTTACCATGTCCACCATATTATTTTATGGCTGTTCTCTACAAAATATATTGCACTGTAATTTGTAAATACTCCGTGTTAATGTGACCAAGGACGCACAGGTTATTATGACCTAAATTGGCTTTTGTTTTGGCTATAGTAATTATGACAAGAGGAAAGAAGGAAGTCAGGTGATGTTGTATAGATCGAAAAAGTCTGCGTAGGAGTTTGTGGTGGTTGAATGGTTGCAAAAACACCAAAGGAGACCGGTGTTCGTGTCTCCAGTGAAACCAAGTTAAGTTGTATCTTCTGTAGGTTACCACTAGAGGTGTGAATCAGCAGAGGCCCCATGACTTGAGTCATGATACGATATTTTGTGATTTTAAGCATTTGGTGATATGGTGAGTAGTATATTGCAATTTGACTGTTTAACTGCATTTTTTGTCCACATCATGGACATTCAATGAAGAATTGTTTTGTCAAATAAGACAAAATTCTCAGTCTATGTATCTCACTTCAGTCTTTTTATTTCTCCACAATGAGAGTCAAACCCACAGTCTGACCAACAAAGTATTCAGTCAAACTGAACTGAACTGATATCAAACATGTTTGGACGACAACAACTGCAGCATTTTATCAAACTTTCAAAAACTTTAGGCTTCACTGTTCTGATTTTTTTAAGGGTACGGCCTCCGAAAAAAGTGACGCAATAACGCTACTTGGTGGCCATGAATCGATATAATATTGCCACGCAAAATATCGCGATACTATGCTGCATCGATTTTCCGCCACCTCTAATAACTACGTCACATTGTACGACTTGTTCTACATCAGCCATCCTACTGCATTAGGTTACGTACAGAATATTATTAGTTATGTAAAATAGTTATTTTTTCACAATTGCGTGTCATGCATTTTGACAAAGAACTTTACAAAAATAGGAATTGCACAGAAAAACATTTAAAAGATGGAAAAAATACAGTATGCACACTAGATGAACACATATATAATAAGCAAGTGATTTTTCAAGTGTCAAGCATGAGTGTCTGCACAGTATGTAATGCCAATCCATCCACTAGTTATTTTATTTCAGTCTGGACTAAAGTGGAGGACCAACTTAGCGTGGCTAAAAATGTGCTCAAGCTGTGTCACATCTATTACCCCAGCAAAAGTTCTATGACTCCTTGAATTCTCAACACCTAGATCAAATGAATTTCAATATGGTGTAGAAAAGCACACGAGGAGGCAGGAGTCACACTGCATTACAAAATCTTTTCATGCTACCTTGTTAAAAGGTGGGACCACAAAAATGAAGAGTGATACCAGATGGTGATAGTGATGCAGCAGTTTCTTATACGCCAACTGCAATTAAAATGAAGGAAGGAGAAGATATCCCCACATATACAGTTGTTTTTCCCTATCAGTGTGGTAGGCTACTTTCAGAAAATGATCTTAAAATTCAGTACAGCTGGAAAACTTGGTACATGTAAATGGTGTTTACAGATTTACCACCATTAGTGTGGGCATAGCCCTAGCTTCTTCCCAGGAGGATACACAAATTGCATAAAGTGAGAGAGAGACGGGAATAGAGGGGAGAGAGAGTGTCATGTCCTACTTGAGTAGGTGGATTAAGGAGGAGAGTAAAGAGAACCCCTCTGATGATTCCTCATGTTTATTTCATGACACGATTCTTCAGTAAATAATCTCTCCTCCAGTATTTACCACCACCACATTCTGTGCTTGCTGCCTTGTGTTTCTGCTCTAAAGATCTCATAATATTTTAGTGCATCCCTGACCTCTTAAGCTAGGCTAAAAGCTCTCTGAAGGATTAGATATCAATCGGTCTGTGCCTTGTTTTTAACTTCTGTACATTTCCGATATCTGTCTTCATCTCTTTTTTTTCTACCTCCTGTCTAGATTTCTTCTCATCGATTTCTTTCTCCTTGTTCCTCCAGCTCTTTCACTCTTCTCTCTCTGTAGCTCAATGAGCCTCCTCACGTCTTGCCCTTGGTTTGTTATGTAAGCGCCACTCTCCTTTTATCTCCCATGCTCTCATTGTTTTCTATTGCCATGGCAATCTGCAATAGACAACATGGCAATGAGTTTCACATCACCTAACAATATAATTAATCTGTGGGATTGATCCACTGCTCACAAATGATGCAATTTACACTGATTGCTGACATATCAGAGGATATTTTATCTTCATTCCTGTACTATGCATGCCCTCAGCAGCTCGATGCTTTCTGCATAATTTTTACATTTCATACTGCCATGAGCCCTGGGTTTAAGAGGATGGGCTTGCGTAAGTGCTTTGATGTCAACTATTTGGTTGGATCTTTGCCTAAAAAACTTTATGTATCCCCACTGCTCTTACTTTCCACTTCCTCCAACATCAATACCCGTCATAAAGCTGCATGTAGTGTGAGGTTTTAGGGTTTTTGCTCTGAGCTAATCTCTCTTGGTGTTCAAAAGCTGAAGGCCCACTGACTCCAGCCTGCTGACTCTCGCTCCACTGTCTCCCAGCAGCCTGTTGCCATGGTTACCTCAGCTCAGTGGCAGGCCGATGCAGCAGCAGCCTAATGTATGATACAACCTCCTTCACTAAACACTAGTGCTTTTGTGTCGCTGTCATAAGCCACCTCCCTGACGCCTTCTGCTCGCCCTTCCAACTGTCACTGTTGCTGTTTGAGCCTCGGAGCCACGGGCTCTCTCAGGTGGACGGCGTGGCGAAAATGACAGATGTGAATTAGTTTGGAAACACATGCACGTGTGTGTATTTGCAGTTTTTGTGAAAGAAGTATACATGCATGGGTCGCGAGAGAAAAGCCACCACCAATTTACTTCCACTTGACTTCATCAAACACGTACCCTCGGCCAAATAGGAGTGCATTCGGGTGTTTATGTTGGTGAGCGGTCTGTATAGATATACCTCAAATTTATGCCAGCAGGAAGAAGATAATGACCTGGTGGATGTGTCCTTGGAGGGATGAATCGAGAGGGGGGGAAAGGGAGCACAGTGGCGGAGATGGAGGAGATTATGTAGGAGATGGAACAGCAAGGAGAGAGAGAGGTGGAATGAAAGTAAGAAATGCCGAATGTGGTATAAGTGGGAGAAGGCAAAGGATAAAATAACACAGGAAGGCACTTGTTAAGGCTGTAGACTCTGTTGAATATTGGTCTGACACTGAGGGCCTCCTGTCAGACAAAATTGAGACTATTTGGCAAATTGCTACTTGTAAAAGTATGCCAAATAAGCTATTAGTAGTTCCTGTTTGCACTGTACTCATGGATGTACGGGAAGCTATGATTGGATTACTAGGATATTGAAGAAGACGTCATGATTCTCGGGCAAGTTCTGGAATTATAAGGGGCGTGTTTATTAATGGACATTAGAGATAATGACATTCAAGGGAAGTGTCACACAGAATTTCTAAATATATGTATCATGTTTGTGTGTTCACATTTGACTGATCTATGACTCTGTGATAGAAAAAAAGGTTTTAAAGTAGCTTAATTGCCTCCATGACCTGTTAGTCACAGCCGAAGCTCCAACTGCTGACCGTCTTGGCGAGCGGGCAAAACTTCAATGACTTACTTCCTGTCGTTTTTATAACAGCAGCATGCACTTGGCCCTTTACTCTTTCACAGTAGCAACAAATGGAAGAAATGTGTCACCTGGAAGGTTATGTTTGCCAACATAGTTCCCAGCATTGCAGAGAACTGACAAGAAAAGAAACAAAAGAGTGCATTCCACAGCATCCTTACAGTAAAATAACACAGACGTTAGCATGTTCTATATCGATTGATTAAAAAAATGCACATGTTTACACCCATCCATCTATGCTAATAGTTGTAGTCAATGCTTGGTTCAGTTTGTCACGCTACATATATAAGCCTGGTCTTAGGTGCTCATAATGTCAAGAATTTGGTTTTAAATGTCCAGGGGGTGACTTTTTTTGCATGAACACTCAACTTTTAAGAGAGAATCACGATTCATCTAAGTATCAATTTTTCCTCCCACCACTAAATGTCTTTTCATGTCCTCTTGGGCAACAAAAAGATGACATTTCATTTCCCTGCATATTCTTCCATTTATAAGAATTGGAATGCAAAACGGCTTCGTGCTTATACTCAACGCTGTCGAAAAACACTTAAGGAACACTATGAATAGAAAGGTGTACTCTACAATTGTTTCTCAAAACAAATACGTAATAAATAAACCAAAATTAAATTAATTATATGCTACGCTTTCCCATATTTGGCTAATGAGGCCATGAGTTATTTAAAGTCACTGGGATGGATGTAGTGGGAAAAAAAAAAGAATGAAGCTTGCACAGAGGAAAAATATAAATGTCTCCCTCTCGCCCCAGGCTCATTGTCATCCCTAACAGTTTCATGTAATATTAACATGTCAGAGCAGAGGAGCAGAGCCTATCACGCCGCCTGTAATAATCGCCGACGGTACTCCCGGCTTGGGGAGGAGTAGAGCACTCTGAGAATATCCCTCCTTCTCACCCAGTGGCCTAAATTCACAGCCAGGTAGACCTCGGGCCTCCCAATCTCTCCCCCAGGGCTGTGTCTGATTTGGTTTGTGTCACTACCGGAACAGCTACAATATTCCTGTCGTCCTAGAGCCCCACAGTGAGCTATCATTGCCATGGTAATACAATAAAAGCATCTAATATCAGAGAGTTTTTTGCGGAACACTACTATCAATGTAATTTCAGTATATAAAGCAGCAAATGGATACAATATTTGTCTGCAGGTTTGATTTAACAAACTGTGCAGAGATAATATTTCCACATCTTTTTGGCTTGCTGCACATTGTAGAGGATATTTGTCTTTTTGATTCTGAGCTCTGTTGGTAGGCGAGAGAAATACACATCATATCCACCCACTGTCTATAGCAATACAACAGAACAGCTTTGTTCATTTCCCAGCTCAGCAAGTCACACAATCATCTCCAGTGTAGTTTTAAATGAATCTGTCCATGCATTAGACAAGGCTTTCTCCATTTCTATGCAACAAAACACAAAGAAGGAACCCAAATGAATTGGAGAGAGCACATGTTCAATAGGAAAGGTATAATAGACAAAGGTAAAATGAGGGCTCTGAGCTGTGATTAAAATAAACTATTGTCTACAGAGAAGTCACCAATGAGCCGTGAAAAGGTGACAGATAAACTGCAGGGAAATTAGCCTGGCTCGGTGGATCAGAAGAGCAACTTTTAGCCTGGGCTAAAACCTGTGCAGGACATTGTGATGTACTCTCAGTGCCCACCCCCACATTAAACAAAAAAAATCACATGCACAGTGAACGGGCAGCTGAGAACAAAGCTAAAACAATCCCGTCATTATCTCAGCTATTCAGCTCCAGCAGGTGTGAGTTGACCTCTGGGTAATTTCCTACTTAATTACACTGCATGCCGCCATTTATGAAGCATAATGACGGTATCTCCCTCGGCTCTGTGCTGTTGAGACATGAAGGCAAACTCATATCGATCAAACCAAAGCAAAGCACTATTCAGCGGTGAAATACTTGAGAAAAGTTATTAGGATTAGGTCTTCTCAGCCTTTTGAAGTGTACCAGACAAAAAAAATAACATAGTGCCCGGTTTTTGAAATGTCAAAGAACATCCAAAGCAAATTGAAAACCTCTTCTATTTCGCCCTGCTCAGTGAAGTAAGACTTTCAATTTGCTTTTAGACTTGTTTTTTTTTTTCTTGATTAAAGGATTGTATCTTTTACTCTATAAATAATTACAGCAAAAAGCCCTTGCAGGTATTAGAGTGCAGAAGCAGTAGTTTCCCAATCAATAAACTCAAGTAAACTAGAGTGGAGGTATGAGAAAGATTAATCTATATAGAGAGACGAAGTGAAGCCAGAACTCCAGGGCTCTTTTCCCGGAATAATAAAACCTTGTTCAAAATCACATTGACGTTTGTATTAAAGGGGACATATTATGCTCTTTTTATTTTCAGGATTATCCTTGTATTTTTGGTTTCTACTAAATCATGTTTTCTGGCTTTAATATTAAATATCACATGATTTTTCTCATACTGTGTGTAATTATACCTGTATTCACCATCTGTCTGATATGCTCCATTTTAGCACCTGTCTCTTTAAAGCACCCTTATGATAAACCCAGTCTGCTGTGATTGATCAATTTCTCCGGGTCGTCTGCATCTGCATTCTCTGCATCATCATTGCAGCCAGGGAATGACTGTAACAGCAGTATGGCAGCACTTTCTATCTATATATGATATAGTTGTGACATCACGATCTTACAGAGGTCCTGATGGCTTGTTTAAAGGTTTCAGTGTCTGAATACAGGCGTCGCACATTTCGCTGTGGATGGAAAGTTTTCATACTTTCATACTTTTGAAAGCACCTAGACCTTCTTTAACATAAATCGATGGAAATTGTACTTTTTTCTGTATGGAACTCTTCAACAAATTACAAAAAATCCAGCTTTACTCAACAATATGCCACATGGTCCATTACATAAATATAGATAGCGATAGTCTTATTTTAAAACTCATTTGATTTTTTATATTCCTTGATGAACCCCATTTCCAAAAGTTGTTATAACAATAGTAGTAGTAGAAGACATGCCAAACAGGAACCTCTCAGTTTTGATTCCAGCCTTGGAACCGTTGTTGCATGTATATACCATCAAATGTTAAAAAGCCCAAAAAACATGCAAAACAATAGTTAAAGAGAAGGTATATTTGTAGAAACCAAATTACAAAAGTGCAAGTGTGGGCCACTTTATTTAGCCGCTAAAAGCCGCAATATTTCCGCCTCTGTAACGTCTTGCCTGCACTGTGAAAAGCGCCAGAGGCGGGAAGGGGGGATCAAGTGATCAGCTCTGTAACGCCTTCAGAAGTAGTAACATTGGCATAAAATTGGTGGGACTGTTGGAAGCAGGATCACTATAAATCAGCCATGCTGGCAAGGTGTAAAATATGTGACGTATCATCAGAGTCAGGCCTCCCACTGAGTCCAACAGTCATCTAATCATGTTCAGCAACATGCACAACAACTGTGGTCGCCGTCGCTAACTACACAGTGTCTGCCGCTTATTGAAAACAAACGGACGTCGTTAACTGTGCACATACTGCTGCAGGACATACATACTGTACTACTAGTGCTAACTGTGCAGCCCATTAGAACTGTGATATAGCAATGCTGCTGCCCTGTTGCCTCATATGTGTAGTATATATATATATATATATATATATATAGTAGTGGATTTTTATGGGAGCTATAGTTTATATCGTCACAAGTGGTGAAATACCTACAGTACTTATTGGTTTTGTCTTACAGCCCCTGACTTTACTGTTTTGGTTTTTCACCTCAAATGCTGTCATAGATGCTGATGTTTATTGGAATATTGACAGTAAACCAAAGCGACATGTTTAATTTTTTCAGAAAGACAGCTGAAAGAACTTCCAGATGACAGATTGCACTGATTTACAGAAGCTAATTGAACATTGGTTAGCCCGACAGTGATGTCGAGGCTTTGGCTCTGTATTGCGGCACTCGTGCAGTGGGTCTGTCTGATAATTAGTGCATGCCTTAACAGGAATCCTGACCAAACCCATTACCCTATTTCTTGCACTTAAACATGCATTAGTAGAAACCAAAGTGAAGCATGACTTAATCTTGAAGTGAGGTTATTCTGAACGTCCCGGCTCCTCAGACATTCAGACATTCTGTATTAAAAAAAGTGAAGAACGTTGATTCTGTGTCCTGGGAAATTCTCATACCCGAAGGCTAAAGCACTCTAAATGAATTACTTGAGTAAATATCCAATGAATAAATTGATTAGCCAAATTGGCTTGACTTGATTTCACAGAGTCAGCGTGATAGTGTTGTAGCGATGTGAAGACAACTATATCTAAGTGCTGTTAGATGAGGTGATGCGGTGTGTAAAATAATAATCTGATGAGTGCAGTTTGTCCCAGAGCTGTGAAGAAGATAAATCACAGTGGTTAGATACATGAGTGCCTTTAGAGTCTCTATCTCTACCTATTTCTCTCTTTCTCTCTATGTCTTTTGGCCTGCATTCAGAAGCATAGAGGGCGCCATGACAACAGCTTTATTAATCACATCAATCATCGGTAACACCATGGCGACCAAAGGGAGCTCTAATCGCTTCTCACCGAGCTGACGATTTCTTTTCTGAGGGGCTCATTGCAGTCTGCATTAACTTGATGTGTGTGTGTGTGTGTGTGTGTGTGTGTGTGTGTGTGTGTGTGTGTGTGTGTGTGTGTGGGAGGAAATCAGATTTTCTGTCAGTGTATTGTCAGTGTGTACTGAGGGCACAGGGGAAAAGAAGTTGTTTCCTTGAACTTGTTTACAACAATTGCCCTCAAAACTTTATCCCACTTTGCTTTGAGAGAGAACGTTAAATGCTTCTGCCAGTTTCCTTGATATCATTTTTACAACACAACCTACCTAGACTCCTTTGATGAATTTTCTGCCCCTTGCTATATGGATTTTTCTGTATGGATAAAATTGTATTTTTCCGCGAGCAGTTTGACGGTGCTGGTTTTCCGTAAGTGTTTTTACACTTATCTTGAGCTCTTCGTTTCGAGGAGTATAATTCAGGTACTGTGTTTGTATTTTCAGCCATGCTAATGTGAGACTGTCTCCCCTCAAAAACAACCCCATAGGTCCTTTGTACAGGCACAACCCAGGAGAACGGGGTTCGGGTCTCATGTGAAAACAAAAGTGAACAATGTGATTTAAACATCCATGCATCATGTTTTTATGTAACTATGTAAATTCTATTAGTCATGTCTTCATAACTACTTCACTTCCGGCATTTACGTACATGTATTAACTGTTTAAAGGCCTAACCAGGGCATTTTTTGCCCTAAACCTACAGTCCTGGAAAAAATTATTGGAACATTATTTTCTTCAATTCCTTGTTCATTTTAATGCCTGGTACAACTAAAGGTACGTGTGTTTCGACAAATATAATGATAACAACAAAAATAGCTCATAAGAGTTTAATTTAAGAGATGACATCTAGACATTTTCTAGCAGGTTCAAGCCCCCCTTCAGCCAGTGAATACCTGTGGGGTGGACATGGAGGTGGTGCCAAGTTCTAAGTATCTAGGTGTATACCTGGATAATAAGTTGGACTGGTCCCTAAACACTCTACAAATCTAATCTCTACAAAAAGGGGCAGAGCTGCCTCTTTTTCTTAAGGAAGCTCAGATCTCTGGACATCTGTAGTAAGATGCTGCAGATGTTTTATCAGTCTGTGGTGGTAGTGTGTTGTTTTATGCTGCAGTCTGCTGGGGAGGCAGCATCACACACAGAGATGAAGGCGGTTGGACAGACTGGTCTAAAGAGCTGGTTCTGTGGTTGGAGCCAGGTTGGACACACTGGAGGAGGTGGTGGAGAGATGACCTGTCAACATGTTTGAGGCCATCTTGAAATACCCAGATCATCCGCTACACAAAACCTTTATGGACCAAAAAAACAGCAGTGTCCTCTCTCTCCGCTGCTGGATGGAGAGAATACAACAGATCCTTCTCTCCTACAGCCATCAGGCTGTCTCATTCTAATAGAGATTCAACCAAACTAACTGAATTTCCCCTCGGGGATAAATAAAGTAATTTTGATTTTTTTGTTTGATTGATTTTGGTTTTTCCATGGTTTTCTTGATAATAACCAAAGTCATTATCAAGAAAAACATGGAAAATGGCTAGATATAATCTATTAAATGGAACTCTTATGAGCTATTTTTGTTGTTATCATTATATTTTTTCCAAAGAAATGAACTTTTAGTTGTACCAGGCATTAAAATGAACAAGAAACTGAAGAATACAAGGGTGGTCTTTAATTTTTTCCATTAATGTAGATCCGTAGTTTTGTAGCCTATTTTCAACAACAAAAAACCTTTGTTTTTTGCAACTGTGAACCATACATATATGATGATGTGTGTGCTATTTTAATAACACTCCACTCTATACCACCAATCGCTCATATGGGTCCTTATGGATGGTATTGACAAGCGACCTTTTCTGTCAATTAGGTTGGAGATCCTGTTGGCTGTTGTTGTTGCTATAGCACTTATGTGTCTGTGAATCTACCTATTTGGTTCGGACTAGTTTTGTCTCTCAGCAAAGCTGAGATCATTAGCATCAAATTCAAGTTTGTTTTTTAGCTGCTTGGATTTAATTTTTTGCTGCTCAGGCCTTTGCTTCTTCCCAAACCGTTGCACTCAGCAAAGTGCTTGCAGAGATCTGGAAATGTAGCAACACACTAAAATTACATCCAATGTAATTGGACACACGCTTGGAAACAAATCCCCAGGTTAAAAAGCCTTGGGGTAAATATACAACCCAAACTGTCATTACAAACATCCAGAATATATTTGACCTACTTGCTGTTGTATTCCTGTGCAATTAATTTTTACCTCTGCCAAGGAGGTCATGTTTTCTGCACAGTTTGTCTCTTTGTCAGCAGGATTACAGAAAAGCTATTGGCCCGACTGACATGAAACTTGGTGGAAGGGTGTAGCACAGGCCAAGGAAGAACCCACAAATACACAAATTATTTTTGGCTTTAGTTTACAGGCTTTTAGTTTAGATAACACTGCGAGAGGGCATTTGTGCTGCATTCATGTGGTGTCGGAATTATCTGAAAAACAAGCTGCTTATTACTGACCAGAATTGAAACTGGCCAGAAAAAAAGGTCCACCAGGGCCACAAACGTGAATGTTTGGAAACTCATACAGCTGGGAACAAGCCGGCAGTTTTGCCAGATTAGTCATCAGGTCTGAAATCGTATCAGTTACTCACAACAACAAATTATCATAACCATTTGAACCAGTAGACACAACTAGATACTAATTTTGCTTAATAATAGCTTTCCTTTATGAATAAAAATCAGCAAACCTAATCAAAACGGCGACTTTTGATTGACTGGCTTACTGTGCTCACCAGTTTCCAGTCTGGACTATTTTTCTGTTTTTTAGAGAAGAAGCAGCCGTCTCCAGCAGGCTTCTGCTTGATTTTTTTAGTGCTGCATTGCCGTGTCATTCACTGTCATCCTCTTGCTGTATCATCAATCAAACTGTTATTTTCATGGAATATCTCTACATAACACCTTCTCCGCTTTTTGAACACCATCTCTTCTTTGTGCCGGAACACTTCAGCTAAAATATGTGCCAGTCCATGCAAACCTGGCGTTCACAACAGTCCTGAAGTTCCCATTTCACAGAAACAGGGGAACATTTGCATAATATTATCTGTCTGTGGCGGTGTGATTCCTTGGCAAGCATACAATGCCTCATTAATTAAGCATAACATGATAGGCATCCCTCACATCATGTACAGTTTCAGCTGAGCAGGCAGATGGTTCATGATTTGTTAATGGGGAGAAATACTTAGCATGGGATTCTCGCTGCTTTGACAGATCAATGGCAGTGAGGAGGTGAATTTCAGTGTATTGCTCTCCGTGTGCATTGTTTTCCAAATGGGGCTGTTTGTCAGAATGCCACACCACTTGCACGGTGCATTAAAAAGTAAAGGCTTCACACGAGACTTGTTCAAAGTCAAGAGAGTTAGCTTCCTGTGAATAATAAAAAGAGATTGCTTTGTCAGACTTAATGCCCAAAGGAATCTAGCTTAGTCAAATGAGAATTGGAAATGAAAAGAAAAATTGCTATACCAGTAATCTGTGGAAGACATCTCTTTGTTTCTCAGCTCAAAGACTCTGATCAGAGTTCTGCCGGCTGGCAGAGAGGCTGAGGGCAAGCCAAGTCTGTGGGCAAAGCTCCATCAGATAGCTAGTGTTGGCCAGGCCACTGGCACGGTCTCAACACGTGTCTCTTCGACTCTCACAGAGGGTTTCTAGCCCCCATGTGCATACATACACCACACACACAGTCACACATACACCCTGATATTTGTACAGCTTTCAGTCACAGGGATGTACTTTTTTCACATGTACTCAGCACAAACAAATTCTGAAGATCTTGGAACTTATGCTGTCTCAGCGTGTGTACCAGTGATTCATTAGACTGTGCATTTTGGAGCTACCATGTGTTTAGTTTGCTGGTGTATTTCGTGTTGTGACAAACAATTGTGAAAAGGTTTGCGCACTTGAATCCAGTATTTTCAAGTAGTGTCAGGTGCCTGAGTCAATATCAACAGTCCCCTCTTATAGATTAAAGCCAACAAATGACAGAGAAGTAGAGGATGCTCTTCAGATGCAAAATGAATCATCTCATTACAAGTGCAAACAGGGACAAAGTGTGAAAGATTGTGACAAAAACTTCAACATTTTATCACTGGGCTATTGCCAGCACAACTTTAAGTAGTGTTAAGGGAAGTTGAATCAGATATTTTCAATGGAACTTGTGGATGCACAAACATAGAAATCAAACATAATACCCTGTTTACACCTGGCATTAGCATGATTGTGTGATTGGATAACTATAAGGTCTGACTTACCAACATATGTGTGAGTACACATGGATACTAATGCAGTAGCTCAAAGCACTATCAAGTTTGGATAGTGCAAAGGATTCATTTGTTTCCATTTTTTCTTGCATACTTATATATGTGTCAACCATGTCAACTTAGATGCAGTTCCAGTAATTACCGCTAGAAGCTGTGACATCAAGAAAATGGGAAAATCCCAACTTCTGCCGTGAAGTATGAAGTAAAAGTCGTGCTGGGCAATATATTTATGATCTGGCAATTTTATTATGATGAGATATCGTAAAACATAATTATGTTGACTTAATTGCTAATGAGTCATTATTTTATATAGACTATTCATTTATCAATTTAACAAACATGTAATATTATGGTAGGGTTTTAATGATACATCAATGTGTGTCAAAATATCGATTTAATCACCCAATGCCATCGACGCAAAGTGAAAATATTAAGAATCTTCTTTAAGATGCCCTTTTATTTTGAAATTCCCACTTTATACTTATTCTTGTAATTAAGTGAATAATCCTCTCATATCGATTACAGGCCCCTGAATGGAATAAAACTGAAATTGTATCATTTTCCAAAGAATTAAAATAAGGTATTCTGATGAAGTTTCATGCATGAAACTTGTGATTCCCACCCCTAAATTGAAGTATATACTGTTATTGAAATATGTAATGACCCATATCGTGATAGAATCTTTTTTGCAATTTCCGCCATCCCCAAGTCAAAACATATGTCCATGTTACAGCCTCAGCAGCTTATTTTCCATTATTTTGGTTGTGATGCTCTTACTTTTTGCTTGATAGACATGATAGTGATAACTCCCCCCAGACACACACATGTTTGCCTAAATTTGAATTTTATGGCTCAATTAACTGCAAAGATTGGAGCGAGTGGTAAACCCAAATTAAAGCTTTCAAGCAATAACAGTAGCATATGGAGGACATCACAGATTTACAGTCCAGTGATTCACTGCTAATGTTGCCATCTTGTATATAATGCTTGCATGGATTATAAATGCTGCAGATATAAAACAACAGACTACAATAATTAAAATAAAGCATCACAAGCACCGAAGCGCATATGTACGCTGATTGATTAAATAAAACAGAATGACTTTGACATGAACCCATTTGCATTTCATGAAAATTAAAAAAACACATTTAAATTTATAACTGGGGATGCATACTTTACCAGAGTTGATGCTGTTAAAAAAATGTAATTTCCTTTTGGCTCAGAGGCACAGTGAATAATTTTACTTCCACAAACAGATTGTAATTTGAACAAACAGAATCATGCTTTAGCCATGCTAGCATTAGTGTCGGTTACTCCAACGCTTTGATCCAATAAACAAATGTTGGCTTGCCATCATACTAAATTAAGATAGTGACCATGGTAGATGTTATACAGCTAAACATCAGGATGTTAGTGTTATTCTATGCATGTTGGTACGCTGACTTTAGCATTTAGCTCAAAGCACCATAGAACTTGAGTGCAGCCTCACAGGCCCATTAGCCTGGCTGTAGACTCCGTAAAATGATACTGGGAGAGAAACCATCCTCACAAAAAATATCTTATAGGTTGTCTTTGCAAGCATCTTATTATTTCATGACAATGGGGGTAAAGAAAGAAGTCAGGTGACGTAGTATAAAGAGTGACACAGTCTGCACAGGATGGAGGTCGTGTGGATGCAGGGTTCAAACACACATGGGACTTTGACTCAGGAGACCACTGTTCGTGTCTCGTGTGAAACCAAAAGTAAAAGTTCAGTCATTTTAACTTGCATACCTAATTATGCTAGTTTATAACCACTTCACACACTGTTGCCGAGCCTGCTGCAACCATGTCAATAGGAATTCAAGTGGGAGAACAGGACGTCACATGGTGTGCTATGTTAATGTCCAGAGATCATATCTTCTGTCTGAAAATGTAAATATGCTGATATCCTTAAACAGAAACATGTCAATTCCAAACTAGGAACACAGGCCCTTTTGCACTTATAATTATAATTTATATAACAATATAATAATCTTCAATCTCATGACAAAATCATATTGTGAGCCCAGTTTTGTGTATCGTTTATAATCGTATTGTATCGTGTAACTTTTCCTAAACCTAACCAAGTATGTTCAATTCTAAATATAAACCATGTGCACCCATTTAACAGTATTAAAAACGAACATTTACATGTTTTTGAGAGTCATTGGCAAACGACCTATTGAGTCGTTTATGTATGAGGACATAGGGCCCGCCATAGGGCGTGCTGCCTGCGAATGTAATGAAGTTTGATCTCTACCCACACCTCACTTCAGGGGAGTCTTCAGGGTCAAAGTACACACACACACACACACACACACACACACACACGCACACAAACAAGCAGCTTTCATTTTATATATCACATTTGACAGAGGAGAACTAACACTGTTCTCTCATGTATGTCTTTTTACATTACGATTTGACAAAAAATTGCATGAGACTGTTCATCTTGTGCTTATATGGTATAACACTGATACAAAAACCCTTTTAAATTACCTCATGATGCGGTAAAAGGTAGACACGTCACCGTCACTTTTTCTTTGTGTGGAGTCGATGTGTTTAATCTTCTCCCCTCTTTCGCTCTTTCTCTTTTCCCACTTTTGATTCTAACAGCTTTAATAACAGCCTTATCGTCTTCCCTTGATGCAATTTGTCACCGTCCCTTCCTACTGTGTGGGCAAACATGCACTATCACACAGCTCAGTGCTCGGCACAGCTTCCCCGAGACACGTTAATGAAGGTCAGCGGGCCACTCGACACTCGTGGCTGCTTCCACTGGGCTCTCACCCACCTGATACCCTCTTCACTCCTCCTCAACCCTCCCTGACGGCTCTGTGACGACTCCCCGCCTCACATTATCCTATCGGGTTAATTTGAGCCGCAGCCACGGAGGAAGTCCTCAACTTGATGCTAATGAGCTAAGACACTATGAAATGAATTACAACTTTTTATTTTAGCTTTCACTTTCCATTCCTCTGGGTGGAAATGTTGAGCGGAGACGTTCTGCGGTGAAACCCAAAGTTGGACTATAAAATAAATATCCTTTAATGGATTTTTTTGAAGATTGATTTAATTTTAAAAACACAGCGACATTTAAAATTAAAACATGCACCCATCTGTGCAAAACACACACTGACAAGCTAAAGTACAAAATTTGTAAAAGTGAAACTGCACTGTTAATTTATTGACATTTTAGAGATAGAAATATTGGTATAAAGATTGTCTTCATCATTATTAGATTGCACACCATCTTTCTGACAGCGATTGGGCTTCCATAGCTGGTCTAGCTTTACTAATGCTTAGTATTCATTTCATAGGAACCCTGACAGTATACATTTCCACACGCTTCAGTGTAATCAGATGATCTTAATTCATTTGTAGTGGTTTGGATGCTGCAGAATAGCTAATTGGTATATTGCAGATGCAGATGGAGATATGGCTAGTAATGAGTTCTCATTAGATTAATGGTGTGTCACTACTACTAACTTGTTATTTGAGGATTATCTTCATAGTGAGTGATCTCTGCTCTATATTGACATAATACAACTCAGAGAGAAAGACCTAAAATACTCCACACATCCCTGTTTCCGACCATATTTCAGTCAAGGTTTGAGAAAGGGATTTGTAAGCTATTAACACGGGCTCGACCTTTTCCTTGCAGCGCATCACCTCAGGGAGAGAGGGTTGAATGTGGTGTGTTTGATTTAGCTGTGGTGACAGCTCCAGATTCATGTACTCTTTAAGGATTTTCTAAAAGACAATAGAAAGTCTCCAAATGCTTCAAGCTACAGCATGATAGGTGAGACTGTAGCACCGTCTCCTCCTCTTCAGAGGAGATTGTAGCTCACTGGAGACTAAAGGAATGTGACAGGTTATTTCTCAAGAGCATGCCTGATTATAAACCGGGAGATGTTGATTTTTTTTCTTCTCCTGTTTCCCTTTTTTGTGCTACCAAAGAACAAAACTGCTCATCAGACTACACCCTGATTTTTAATTTGCTCCAGTGTCAGTGTGGGAGAGCTTTGGGTTGCTCCACGTGGAGCTAGGCCGGCACACGGCAAGCGTCTTGAGATAAGACAGATGAGAAGAGAGAACAAATATATTAGCTAAACAAATCAATAGTGCATTTTGGTTTCCGGCAGGCATCCTGAAAAACAGTAATACTCAGAGGCAGTAAGCAGAGTCCCCAGCCAACTCTAAAGCGTTTGCATAAACATGCATGCATGCACACACACACACACACACACACACACGCACACACACATACGCAGTCATTCATCCCTTGATGGTCCCACAGAAGCTGACTGTAGAAGCTACTGGCACAGCAAATCGGATGAAGTAGTGTGTGTGTGTGTGTGTGTGTGTGTGTGTGTGTGTGTGTGTGTGTGTGTGTGTGTGTGTGTGTGTGTGTGTGAAATGGGGGTGATCTGTTATTCCAGTGATGTGGGAAATGTTATTACAGGAGCAATAAGAGGAAGAAGAGACGACCACTCTTGACTAGTTCAGTTTCCACTGAGCTCTTTTCAGTATAGTGAGGAGAAACGGTAAGAGTGTGTATGAAACAAATACAGCCAAAGTTACTCTAAAGCTTGCTCATCAGATATTAACATTGATTTGTCATTTCTGCTATTTCTTTCAGCTATGATGTCTTACTTCTTCAGTGTGTTTATCTTCTTCGTTTGACTTCTGCGTGAAGTTCTTATCAATCTCATAATTATGTCTACAAAATCATAAATATTCAAGCTCTGATTCAAGGATTCATTTGGTCTATTTCATCAAGACATTTCGCTCTTTGTGCAATGATATGTCATAACCATTTCCGCACTGTTGCTGTAGAGTGAGACTCCATGCATACTGTATGCTGCTGGTGCAGTTCACTTTAATAGCTAAGCTTGCTGCCTCAGGCCACCAGTAAATCACAAGCAACAGAGCGTTCACACAAGATAAAGAGTTAGTGATCCCCTACGTCTTCCCTGTGGACTAATGAACTGTTGTCCTCACCTGTATGAGGATAACTAATTCATCTTATGTGATAGTTTGTTGCGTTTTCTATGATGTTCCGACGTTAGCCTAAGGCAGATAGTTAGACTAGACTGTTTGTTTGTTGGTTTTTCACATTGTATATCAATGTTTTTAAAATTAATATATGCACATGGTGGATACGGTACATTAAGGGGCAGGTGAGGGCAAATTTGTGATAATAGCAAATACATTTTGAGAATGGTCATGGTAAGGGTGTGTTTGCAGTTTGGGTAATAAAACACTTGGTTCAAGTTAGGGAAGGCTGATGGTTAGGGTTTCATTCTTTTTTCTAGGTTAATCATTAATCTCACAATGTGATCGTAAATTATTATTCTTGCTCGCAATATCTATTTTTCGGGAAGATGCATATAAATACTACACTTAAAAGCCTTTCTGGTCTGTGACAGGATACTGACTCTGGTTAGTGTGGTGCAAAGCAGTTCTTTTCAGTGTACTGTATCACTAGAATCAGTTCCTTAGAACGATTCGTACAAAATATTTGTTCACCGGATCGTTCAGTGCTTAACTGGAGTTATGATGTGACATGGGGTATCAGAACTCACTGAGCTGAAACGCAGCAGATCGTTCATTTCAGCTCGCTAAGTGAACTGAGAATGCCAGTTCGATAAAGCTACAGTTTGCACACTGAAAGCTGCTATAATAATCACACATATTTTTGCAACAACTAATTATTCATTACAATAGTAGTACTTCCTACTTTGAGACTTCAAGACGTGAGGAAGTGAGAGAGGGGGTGAGCTTGAGTGACAGCCACACTCCCAGGGATCCCCTTCATTGTACTAGCACGTTCAGTGTACGATTCACAAATCAAACAATACATAAATAACTCTGGTCTACTGCATGACAATGTTTTATAGCATCTTGGCAATCCAACACCTCAACTTAAGGGTGAATTTAGTACATTCTGACACAACCCTGGCATTAGACCAGTTATTTCCAAGGAATTCTTAGCTGGAAAGTCCAATTATTTCAGTGTCTTTACCACAAAGACTTTCACATGCAAAAAATTTGACCTCATGCAATATTTGCTGACATAGAATATTCCTTTTTCTCAATTATGACACTTGCACCTCTGCTTTGTCTTAATGAGGTCATGAATGGCTCTCACCATTCACTGTTCTAAAGAAAACTGAGGTAACACTATGTCTCCTCATTATGTTTTTCAGTATGTACATTGTATTAAACAATGCACACATTGTCAGTGGCATTCTGACTGCCTACCTGGATGTTTTACTGGATGTGAAGGAGACTTGCAGAGTTGGGCAGAGGAGCTTAATGTTCCAGAGTGCCTTTTCCCAAAGTAGCAATGTTCTGTTGAGCATCTTATGGTTGTTACAGCTTGTGGTTTCAGTGTGTCTGTACTGTTTTTGCATCTGAAACTGAGGCTGAGGTCCTCATCATATAGCAGGTAAGAATCCAGTGTTCCTGGCTTCCTGGAAAAGTTTCTATTGTGGGTTAATTGGGTTGTTTTTGTACATATGTTTGTAAGGCATGTACATAGCATTTCATATTAGGGGTGCAAGGGTTCGTGTATTCATACCAAGCCGTCGGCGTACTGGGGTATGAGGTCCGGTGCACGTACCCACAGAAGTGTTTGAAATGTACCTTATCTTTTATAAAGGAAATATATAACAATGGTACATCTTGAAAAGAAAATTATCCTGATGCATTTGGGTTTTTGGGGCTATGAACTTAACAGTGACCTTGGTGAACTGTTACACCCCTGCTTCATATTAACCTTGTTATTAAAATGAGTCTTGTTATTTTGTATCCTACCATCTACCTTAAGGAAACATGTTAATGGCACCAGAATTTGCTTCTTTCATCTCCATATTGAGCCTGAAGAAGGTTTTCCTGACCTTATCTTCTGCCATTAATACTGCCTGCATTTGAAACGGTCTAAACAATTTTCACACCTCACAACAGATATCGTCTAAGCATGAATGGTGTTTCTTTGTGAGACACACGCTTAATTTGTCTAGGCTGCTGCCACTCCTGATTTGTGAAAGCCGTCTCTGCCTCAGCAGTCCTGTATGTCAACACTCTAATTCTCCCCTGCTCAGCCTCAGGTCAGCTCTCTCTTCCATTAAACTCACATAATCCATGGCCACAGAGATCCCGACTCCATTGAAAAGTGCTCTACACTTGTGTAATTACCCAAGATTTTTTTTTATGTTCCTGTGTCTGTCTCAAGGGGTCTTCCTCTGTAGCAAAAAGAACAATTAATTTTGGGTCACTGCTGTGGGGCATTTGGAAATTAAAACCGTCTCTCTTGGATTATTCCTACTAAAATAAAACAGCTTGATTACTCCCTCAAGATTTTTTCACTCTACTCATTTCCCTAACCTCTAGTAGCCTTGATAATAGATGACCAACCCCTTGGTAGTTTTGGGGGAACTCGGATGCCCTTTTCATCAAACTTCAATTACTTCTGTCTTTTTTTTTTTTTTTTTTTCCTGTATTGGATTCTGCCATACCTGAGGAACTGTTACAAACATTGAAAATATTTTTTCATATTTTCTCTTGAATGACATTTGATTTTTTTTAAAAACTGAAAAAGCCTCCCACTATTACATTAAAAATAATAAAACAGCATTGTTTAGTAAAACTCCTTTAACAATAGATAACTAAAAGAGCAAAAGCCTTAAGAATAAAATTATTATCATAAAAAACATTTATTTTCCCCATTGTTCCCAACCAGATATATGCATTACAATGAGTTGCATTTAAAATGTCAGAAGAACTGCTACACTCCCAGTAAGCTCTTGTTTTATACATGAGGGAATGTGACTTTACAAGCAAAGTGAACTATATCAAGAAAGCTGAAAATATTTTGATTGCAGTTTATTTAAAGCAACTGTAGACGGTTTCGTTGGAGATTTTAGTGTGTTATGTATGTAAATATACAGTACGAAAATGGTTCATTCCAACAAAGACAACACAAGAAGACCAGTTTGTGCACTCAACGTGGCTATTATATGTGGCCTCTTAAGGCTTAATGCAACATTTTTTTTTTTTTTTTTTAACATATGCAACACCTCAGCCCATCTCACTCCCAACACATCAGATGTGTGGGCCTTCAGCTTCTATTACCGACACACAAGGCATCATTTAGCATCTGTATGAGACTTAGTGAGCTTTACATTAAGTCGTATGTAGACCCTCCGCTGCAGCATTTGACATTTGAGCCTAATTTCCAACTGGGACGTATCGGCCGCTTAGCGGCAGCCACACAGTCACCAGAGCTGATCGCTGCCACTCTAATCAGTGAGACCATCCCCACGATCAGCACAATCCATCTGTAGCATTTCTATTTTTGATGTGAGTCGTTACTAAACCGTGTGAAGCTCAACAGAGCAGATTGCACCAGACAGGAAATGTGACACAGAATCAATGTAATACACTTCTGCCCCCTTTCAAAATAAAACACAATACGCAGTTCATGTAGCATAAACTAGTTCACATCAACATTACCTCTTGACCAGGGCACCAGGTCAGCAGTCAATCTTTTAAAGGGTCTCAGAGGGTCGGAGACATGGACGATGAGAGACTGATTGTTGAAGTGGAACAGCATACAATCATTTATGACATAACTTATCCTTTTTTTCCTCAAATTGAGGTTGTTTCCTTTATACACACAGTTTATCGCGGGATCTTGCGGTCTCGCGTTCGCCCAGGATTATCAAGTGATCTCTTGTGAATACGGCTGGCTCGTAACGCTGCAGTTACGCAGAGAACGAAGCAAAACTGCAGTTATGTCCCCAGGTGGAAATCCCCAGTTAGAGTAACTGACATAGTACAAAGAACACAAAGGTCTGTTTAGGGTGGTGAACGGGTCAAACAAACCCCACAGTTAGACCCAAGAGTCGATGTAGTTATTTGGAATCCACCTGTGTAACTGCATCCAGTAGTTAAGTGCTGTAATAGTTGCTTTTAACCCAATCCTTTTCTTTTACCCTAACCTTAGTCAAGTGGTTTTATTTCCCAGAGATGCTGGTTTCCTGTGACCATGGAGGTTTATTTTGAAAAGCTTCTATGCATGTAACTACCGGAAACTGACACATCGTCACTGACCAAAACTGACACACCAAAGTGTGCCTTATTATTGGTTTCAGACACCAAGATCTGTGAGAAATCATCCATATATGACAGGCTTGTTTAACACCTGTAAAGGGACAAAACTTTGGTGTGTAAAAATAGTGGAGTCCTCATTTTACTGTGACGAAACTGACGATTAAGTGTCGCCAGTGGACTGAAAATGCGACAACAAAACTGATCACACTATAGTCACATTCTAAATTGTAAGCAGCCATTCTCTGGAGCCATGTAATAGTTTGTTGAAATCATAAAACAAAGCCAACAGCAGGATTATAACTGAGTTGTGTTGCAACATTTTATCACACTGCATAAATCACTTTCACATGCTAATCAATGTTCTCTCTCAATGCCTCAGTGAACGTGATGAGTGACTTTTGGAACTGTATCTCGACCTCGGCGCAGCTATCTCAGAGGTTCAGAATCACTGACAAAAAATAGACACTTTTGTCCAAATGACTACTTAAAGCCATTAGTAGAGGTACTCTCATTTAACGATCTGCCCAGGGACAGGACAGTCTTAAATCTATTTTGAGAGCAGTTTCGGATTCTCTCTCCCATCAATTATCACGGCAGCCCCTCTGTCTTTTCCTCCAGTACTTTGAGAAAGTATGGCACTGGGTAAGTGGGAAAGTGTGGAGTGTACATCGCAAGCATCCCTCTCCTGATTTAATTAGACTGATCCTGATGGCAAAGACACGCTCCGAATTCTATTAACCTCACCAGAGAGAGGGGGCAACTCTGCACGACCCTGATGAAATATTTACTGGTGAGATTTACATGCTCCTGAAGGCGACGGGCATCAGGAGAGGAGGTGGAGAAAAAAGGAATCTAAGGGTCTTCCAGGAAGAGGCCCACTGGTGTTAATCATCGCATATACGCTGTTGAATAATGAAAATGGATTAGGAAAAAATGTAAAACATGTCCTCCCTACTGTATGTTGACTGCTGGCATAGTGGTGGGACAAGAAGCAATTGCATTTGCAGATTGAAAGTGGGAAAAACAAACATAACCATTATACAATCTAATTAAAGTCATATTAAATTGGAACAAATGTAAACATTATATCCATTTTCACCATATAACGGTATATATATATAATACCGTCCTCTTTTCTGCAGCTGAGATGTTGATCTTAATGCAAACATCAGTTACATTTTCCCCCTCTAGCTGTGAATTAAGGGTCATATTAGGAGCTGCTGTACAGTAAGCCTTGGATTGCCTTCTGTAGACACAAAGGACAATTCTTGCCAAAGGCAGTGACATGTAGCTGGGCTTGTTAACAATGTAGAAAATGTCAAAGTCGTGCTTTTTTTCTGCTTCAGCGATACGAAACAAGGGCAGGAAGGTGCAGTTTATTTGACTCTCCCTCCACTTTTGGGATTACAGCGAAATGCTTGGAGCATTTTTTGTTTCCCTCATCTTTACAGCACTCAGCCTCTCCAAAGAGAGTATTTAAGTGATGTCGCGTGAGGTGAAATCTTGATGCGCTGACAGGTCACGAGACAAAGATAATGGAATTTGAGCTCAAATTGGAAAATGAAAAATACCAAGATAAGTATTCCAATTTAGCTATCAGACATTTAATTGAAAATCTTCCGTTTTGATTGTGCAGATGGATTCGTGATTTAAACGAGGGTAAGGCGCAGAACAAGGTCAGTCTCAAGTCTGAAGACCCATCAGAAAAAATCTCATTACAGGGACATTCTTATTTAGGGAGGCTGTCTCTTACCCAAAGGAGGTGAGCTACATGCTTCGACAGGTGGTGATTAGATTCTCCGTGGGGGTGAAGGTGTTGTGCGTACGTGTAGATGTACAAGTGAGAGTGCATGTGTGAGTGACCGGGGTGTTGTGGGATAAACACGTTTACCTGCATGTGAATGATTAAAACCCGAGAACCTTACTGAAGGTTATTTAAACTCTTCCTCTCCGATGACTAACAATTACGGCTCAACATTTTTTTTTTGTAAAGATTTTTACAAAGCAATGCCCAGAATGAAAGAAAAACAGAAGCAGATTGCTTTATTCACAGTAGCCGTTTTCTTCTTTTAAAGTTGCATTGAATTAATAAGCGACATTTTGAAATGTTGCTTTAAAGAAAATGCAAATTAAGGATGTTTCCATGAACTGGTTTAAAGCGAATAAACAAAGCTGCATAAACGTACTTTGATCAGAAGATGTCAGTGTAATGTGTTGCGGTAGGCTAATATGTCAGTAAACAGTAGAAGAAGAAAAGATTGAGTAAGTGAGAAAAAATAATACAAAAGTGGACAACTTTGGCCACCCATGAGGGAAAATATGTCTTCAGGAATAAGATTTATAACTATAACTTTATAACTTACTAACTTATAATTGTTCTTTCATGTCAGAGTAGAAACAGCTGATCAGTCATGTGTGTTTAATGTTCGCTACGTCAGAACTTATTCAGGAAAAGTGTTTCCATCTCCTCTTAAGTGCATTAACTATTTTTCCAAAAAGACAAAAACTACCTCAATTGAGCGTAAAAACTTTTATGAGCATTTTTGAAATTTGAAACAAGTTGTTTTCATGTGAATTAACTGAATAGTTAAGAATGAAGCTCACAAAAGTCTTCAGGTATTATATAGCAGGGCAAGAGTAACTGTTGCCATCAGTGGAAACCACCTTTTTACACACAAAAAAGCACAGCAAATAGCTAAGAAAAAAAAAATAATAATAATAATAAAAAAAAAAAATATATATATATATATATATATATTAAATATATAAATATTTGTTGCATTAGTGATATTTAATACTTGCTGCTATAATCAGAATTGTAATCAGACAACGTTGTACATGACGATGCTGCGGGTGCATTGGTGCATTTTGCTCGCCTAATCGCAGATTTCTGTTTTAGAGAATGGTGAAGAAAATCAAAAAGTTGTTTGATTTTGGGGTGAAAAAAAAATGTCTAGCCTGTCAACATCACAAACTAATGTCCAAATCAATTTATATAACGATATAAGATGAACCTGAAAGAAAAACAAAAAATAGGAGGCGAAGAATCCTAGCATAACAATTATACTCCAAAACATTTACAACATACACCTTGATATTAGGGCTGCAACTGACGATTATTTTCATTGATTAATCTGTTGATTGTTTAAACGATTTAATGATTAATTGTTTGGTCAATAAAATGTTGAAAAACATTAATCAGTGTTTCCCAAAGTCGTCCTCAAATCTCTTGTTTTGTCCACAAACCAAAGAGATAATCAGTTTATTGTCATAAAGGAACAAAGAAATCAGAAATATTCACATTGAAGAAGCTAAAATCAGAGAAATTGGACTTTTCTTTAAATAACTGCTCGAACCAATTATTCGATTATCAAAATAGTTGACGATTAATTTAATAATCGATTATTGTTCGATTAATCGAATAATTGTTGCAGCTCTGCTTGATATATAAAACTAGTTCAAGGTAACACATTGTAATAAAGCTTTTATTATTTTATATCACATTTTCATTATTAAGCTTAAGCTAAAATCCATAGTACATCCCTGATTCCAATAACGTTGGAATGCTGTCTGAAATGTGATAATTTGCCAATCCTTTGTGACATATATTAAATTGAAAACTGTCCAAAGACAATATATTTAACTTCTTAAACCCCCGTGTGTCTGCCAGTTGGTAAGGAAAGTGGTAGGGTTAGCCCAAAAAATGTTGTTTTCTTGAGCTAATGCCGTTTCAGATGTGTTTTGGCCACATGCTAAACAAGCACAATTGCACAAGCTGAAGAGATGTGACCTTTCAAATGAAGCCTCATACATACATTTTGGCCTTACGATCTTTCTGTTACTTGTTACATGGATATCCATGCTGACAAGCTTCACAGTGGAGAAAAAAAGAATCAGAAACTTCTCAAACTACTTCTGCAGCTTAATCCTCTTTTTTGCTGTCCATCTGTGTACCCAATATGCTCCAAAGAGTCGCATTTACACCAAATTCTTCAGAGCCTCTAGAAACGCCACAGAATCAGTGTATTTAGCAATGTTTGGGCAAAGCTAAGATTGTAACATACTGAGCATACTGGTGGACAGTGGAAAAGGGGATTATGCTGCAGCAGTGGCTTGTGGATGTTTTATTACTTTACTGTGACAACTTGTCATCTTTGAAATCCATTATAACCGACTGAACTCAAGCTAACATAGCTGCTGCTCTCTGTCAAAGAAGAAACAACAAACTCTGCTGCGTTCTAGCCCACTGGGGGCAAGTCTTACTCAGAAGCTTCTGGGTGGAATTTGACCTTGACAAAAAGAGAGGGAAAATAAAAATATTACAGACGCTTTTCACTCAGAATAATTTCTAAATCAATGCACACTTTGAACAGCAGCGATATAATTTCTGATGGAAAGGAGCTTTCCCTTTTACCTAGTCGCACTTCACCAGAGTGTCACTCCACATGAAGTGACACACACAGATGTGGAGGAGCTGTGCTGAATATATACGGGAGGGTTTGAATAAACAGGTAAACTGCTGGATGCACCTGTCACTATCTGCCATTAGTAGGAAACAGCTGAGAGCATCCACAGACACTTTGTTCATCCAGCTGTTTCCCTGAAGAGCATATTCTATAGTGTGTGCTCTCTTGATGCATGCATATACAATACAAGCAGCTGTGAGCAAAGTAAATTAAATAAGTGACACATTATTTGTCTAAAGCTGCCATGTCAACCTGTCTTAACTGAACGCTTAAGAGCTAGATGCATACAATCTTGGGTAACGCTTTATAATAAGGTCCTTAATAACCATTAATTAACAAGTAATAAGACATTGTTCTCGCTTTAGATCCAGTAGTTGCAAAACGCATAGTTAACTTATAGTTAACTTATAATAGATGAGCAATAAAGTATATTTTAATATCAATAAGCAAACAAAAAAAGATTAATAAAGGCATGGCAAAGACATAATGGGTGGGTCATGGGTGTTTGTAATGCCATTATTAACACTTATATAAGCTTATAAACACACAATAATGTTAATAAGCATCTTGTAAAGACTTACAAGGGCCTTATTACTTGTTAATTAATGGTTATTACAAGGACCTTAATATAAAGCGTTACCCAATCGTGCAATAAAGTATTAATGTATATGTGATGTTTAGGGCTGGTACAAATACAAGTTTTGGGGCATTTTGTCTTCACCACTCAAGAGGATCCAGTCTTTTATAAAGTCCTCCAGTTCCTTAGTTGTCTCGTCTCTTCCGTATGCTTCTATATTGTCGTCCATGGACAGGAGGAGCTCCATCTCTCACTCTTTATCAGTTCATGCCTTTGTTTCGGTGCTCAATGTTTCCTTGCTCTTAATTAACTGTCAATTTCTCCTCTTGTTCAAAATAATTAGTAACAACATCTCCATCCTTAACCACAGAAAAGAATGTCAATACCACCCTACCATACGTGTTTCATGGCTACAGGTACAGCAGATTGATCTAAAAATAGCACACGTCATTATACATACACGTATTGTTCACGGTTGTAAAAAAAAAGGCTGCATTTTTGGTGAATTTAGGCCACAAAACCACTGACCTTGGTTTAGAGGAAAAATCTTCCTATGGAGCTATAAAAGACAGTTTAAAACAGAAAATAAATGTATGTAAATACCGGAAGTGAAGTGGTTACGAGGGTTACCTGAGCCGATGTAGTTATGTAAATTACGTACATGGGACACAAACCCCTGTTCTCCTGGGTGAAAGTGCTGTTTGTTCGACCAGTCTCATGCTTAATGTGGATGCATAAGGAATCATATTGGATTGGATTGACTATTTTTATTTCATGGGCTATTTGGGCTTCATGGGGTGATGCATATATAAGAATCAGTGAATTTTTATACTAGGTTTACATGCCTGAAAACAGCATGTAGCACCATGCATCTTAAGTTTGACTTTGGTGGCATCTGAATTTATTAACGTGATGAACAATGCCACATATGTTACTGAAAAAGAAGATCACACATTTAACATACCTACTGATTTGGCACAGCTCTTTTCACCAGGATATGGATGTTTTTCTAAGAAATCATCAGTCTCCAGTATGGCACTTTTCAAGGCTGTGACATCAGCTGTAGAAGGACTTGTTGTGGGTCTCTAGTTGGAGCACACCCATGGCTTGAATAGACATAAAACTTTTCCAGCACAATAGATTTTTTTAAGCCAGAAGCGTTTTCACATAAAAAAGAACCAGGAGAAATAAACACAAACTCCTGATGTGCATTTTGATCAGAAGCATGAGTTTCAAATTGTTATGTGCTGTGAATGAAGAAAAAAAAAAACACTATCTGCAGAATAAATGAATATGCTTTTCTAGGCTTTTGGTCACTGACTGGCTTTATCTACACAGCAACTCTGGCCGACAGTCATATGCCAAACTTGTTCACACCATACAGGAAAACTTGTGCATATTTGAAATCATTCCATCCTGTGAGACTTTCAGTTTCTATGTTGAGGAACACTGATCATCTAAAACAGTGGTTCCCAACCTTTTTCTTGAGGGACCCACATTTTTACCATTGTAAACTTTTAGATTTATTACACCCCTTAAAATCAAGAGGGCTTCGCGACCCCCCGTGGATCTTTGCCGCCCCCCTGGGGGGGCCCTGACCCTGATCACTGATCTGAAACATGTTTTAAGTGATTTGAAGTGAAGTTCCAGCTTTGCCCAAAGTGCTGTGAGTTGACTTTACTCTTCTGAAACAGAATCTGTGCCAGTGTCCACGGCTCATCACATCAGTCGCTAACCTCAGATGTTGCTGCTGTACTTCCTGGCATTCATCGCTCACCCTAATGATTCTTCTCCTCCCAGCAGTCACACTCCCACCTGTTCAACTGCTACCAGCTAATTGACACTGACTGGATGTTGTCACCCGGCAAGGGACCGCTAATGAACAAACTGCTGTTAGACTACTAACTATGCTAAGCTAGCTTGCTGCTTGGAGTGGTGGAGGGCAGGCACTGCGAGCTGTTTCCCTCCCAGCCTTCAGGCCTCCTGGGGTGGAAGCCAGGCCTTTCATCCCCACCCAGGCCTCCTGCCAACAAAGCAGTGAATAATTCACCACCTTCTGGATGGATCAGCTGTAACAAAGCCTCAGCGTATTCAGTGCATTGGTGTCAACATATAACACAACATGTCGATATTTTTACTCGTTCAAAAAAAAAGGGGAATATGTTTCCTTGGAGAAGAGTGGATGTCAAGTGTCAACTGCATGTAAAAAAAACTAATTTGCAAAAAAATATAAAAAATGGGATGACCAATTTCTTTTTCTGGAAATGGGTCATACCAATTTTTATGTGCATCTCAGTATTATCACTGTTAACCTTGGTAATTAGAATTTGTATTACCTTTTCTTCTGTCAATACTGTTATGTAAAACAACAATCAATACTAGCAAATTCAATCATTAGCAAATAACAAAAGGTGAATATTAGGCTTCATTGATGTTTATTAGCCTTGATTGGCTTCGCCCATTCCTAAAGCCATGTATATAAATTGTTTTTGACATTCACTTGCAACATGAATACTCTTCATGGTATATTACATACAAGACAGAGCATACAAAAAAGGATGAGAGTGAAAAAAAGAATCTGGGGGGTGGAAATGTACATAATTACCATGTCAGCACATAGCCATATGCTCCCCGGCAGCATAATGAAGACAAGCCAAAGAGAGAGAGAAGGAAGAGAGAGTAAACATTGTGAGCCACAGCAGTTGTGGCTGGAGGCAGTGGATAGAAACTTCTCTCAGGAAAGAACTGTGTGACCTTGGTAATGCTTATTGCTGACAATGGTTATAGTTTGCATCATCAACAGCACAGAAGTTTAAGTAAGAAAATCACAATCCAGATACAACCATGATTGAAATCCCTAACAAGGAGAGGTGGGAATCCCTAGATGCCACGATATGATTTTATCCTGACACTTGAGTCACAATATGATATTATTGCGATTTTAAGCATTTTGCGATATGGTGAGTATTGCAATAAAATATATTGCGATTTAACTGCATTTTGTGTCCACAACATTCAGTCAAGAATTGTTTTATCAAATAAGAGAAAATTCTCAGTCTATTCACCTCACCAACAAAGTATTCAGTCAAACTGAACTGAACTGATCTCAAATGGACGACAACAACTGCAGCAATTTCTCAAACTTTCCTCAACTTTAAGCTTAACTGCTCTGTATAGCTTCGATACGGCTGTGTCCGTGAAATAACGTCGCCACAGAGTCACATACCTGTGTTCCAGTGTCTTTAGCATGTAGCTAAAACCCTTGTATCTTTGCAGCGTTATTTTGACAACTTCACGACACGATATTCTGATAAAACATAGATTCCTTAGATCTTCTAGTTTCATATGATATCAGCATATCCAGTATATTCCTGAAAGTGAGCCTGCTACGGCCTCCGGGAAAAAAAAAAAAACGCAATCTCATATTTCCACGCAAAATACCACAATACTATGCTGTATCGACCTTCTTTTCCTAAAATGATATCATCAATTTTTATCTGCATAGTAACACAGGAGTCTTCAAAAATAATTTAACAATTTTTAACATGTTTAGATAGAGACAATCTGGACAGACAACGCAAAACTAGTATTCTCACTTTTTATACACTTCTAGACAAGTGTCTTTAGGGGGAAATCTGTATGCATACGGTGACGGAAAAGTCTGTAAAATGTCATGTACTGCTAGGTGGTACAGTGAAGCACTGTCACACAACATCACCAAGAGATTGCACATGCGCAGACACTTCTCTTCTCCACTACTTTGCTTGCAACAAATAGGTGCATCAAAAATTTCCATAGGTAATTAGTGTGTGCATTATATGCGCCCTCTCTGTTCCGTTATATTCTCTATGATAATTCTGCTTAACTGCTGAAATGAATCCTGGATAGTTAGTAGAGCTGCTAGGGCAACTTGAATGTCTAACTGGTGGAAATAGACCGACATGGTTGTTGTCATTTGTCTGGACTGCACATGAATGTTACGTAAACGCGTACGGGACGAGAGCCGGCGTGAGCAGATCAGAACACACTTTTGCGTTTTCAACCCTTTAGACAGAGATGCAATAGTGGAGCGTTTTCAAGATTTCCACTTTAGAAGGTGGTGTCAATTTTCAAAATATCTTGTCGTTTTCACACTAGAGAGTTGTCATGTAAAAAGGCCCTTAGATTTAAGTAATGGCCACTTATTTCGCCTTGATTGACCCACAATGTACATTTTCATTTACAAACATGTACCTCTGATTTTTTTGTACATATACCAGCTAAATTACTGATGTGGTTGCTCATTTTTTGCACTGGTGATCAGCCAGGAGCTATTCATGTCTCATCCACTCCAACTGGTCGCCTACTATTGTCTGTGTAAATATCAAGCGTCACTCTTATTTCCAGAAGTTGGGGTGCACTAAATTACACCTCCCCTTTTGTAACTTCATAGCTATCATTACTATCATTATCATGATTGTTGGAGTTATTACTTGGACTACTATCACCCCCTCCCTGACCGGTCCATTGTTGGAGCCAAAAAAGAAACAATTTGTGCCAATTATATCCTACTTCCTCACAATGCAAGAAGAGGAGGGAGGGGGGTTGATAACATCACATCTGCCTGCGAACAGCAGTGAAGACCTCATAAACCAGAGCCAGACTCCCAGATAAATCAGCACCTGAATGTCAATATGGCCTTTGGAACACTGTATTTATAGCTTGGCTACGTCACCAAACCCACTCTTACTCACTCGGTCTGTTACTGGCTCTCTCACCTTTCTTTGCACTTCATGTGGGCATCAGTGAGCGAAAGCACAATCACACATGTCTATTCAGTCTCTGGGTTTCTGTGTTTGATAGGCTTTATGTCTCTTAAAGTGACACTTAATTCAGAGAAAGCTGCACCTGTAACCCCTTCGCTTCTTTTTTTCCTTCCTCTCTCCAGTTAGTGGCATTTTATTTTCGAGCTGTGGGCTCTTAAAAATAATCAGATGTACCTCTTAGAATCACAGAGTACTTAAATGTGTTGAGTGGAATGGGTACAAATATACAGCTCGCTCTTCATTTTTTTTATTTTAATAAAAAAAAAAAGTAGGCCTTGAGCAGCAATGATCCTTGAATCATTTCTCCAGTCTTCAGCTCGGATTAACATTTTGGGGGTCGGACTATTTGTGTATTCACGGAGGCTTTGACCTTTGCTGTGATGTATAGGCCTTTTCACAAGTCGCTGACACTTTGGATTCTTGATATGAACTAATGCCTGAAGGCCATCTGTGGATCCGTGGATGTAGTATTCAGTGCTAAATGAGACTTTTCACAGCTGTCAGGGCTCTATTATTAGTGATATGCAGCCCATTAGGACAAGCTTAACATGTAATTATGAGGCACACAGTTTTCTTATGGTTGCTCCAGCTGAGTTTACTCCATATCTTGTGTTGTCCACATCCTTGGCTCGTCTCAGGAGGTGAATGTGACTTTGTGGAAGTGTGGATGTGCTACTGGTATTAAACAGCTGGCTTTGCACAGATCAGCCTACAGCTTTGATCCCTTTACTGCAAATAGATTTAAAGGTCGATAAAGGTCGTAGCCATGAGGGGCCTTTTCTGTACTGAAAACAAATTACATCCCGCTCTTGAGCCTCGTCCCCTTTTGTAGACTTTCCTGCACTTCATGTTTAAATAATGCAAACACTTGTTTACCAGCAAAACCTGACTAACCCCGGGTGTTTAATCAGTAACGGTACATGTTTAATCCTGTTGCATCAGCCAGTGTATAATCCCAAAATAGGCATTTAGCTATACAACGTTTAGCATGAACCATTGCTTTCTATTATCTGGGATCATTGTTGCAACTTGGTATGCACATGTGGAAAGGACTATGTTTTGGACAGTTTGAGGACATGTGATGTGTTTCTATGTGCTAGAGGAGCCCTGGCCCAGACAACAGACCCCGGGGCCAACAGAAGTGTCCCCAGATGGGTTGCCGTGGGGTTGGCCAGGATGACCGCAAAACCCAGTGAGGAGATTCATCATGCTTATGTGATCAACATGATAAGTGTGGAAAAGTGACACTCGACTCGCAAAGAAATGGGAAAATAAGTCACAGAGGGGTGACTCCGTTAAATAAAAATAAGTTGCAGCGTTATTAGTCACTGGTGGCTTGTCTGGAAGTAAAAACCTGCCGTGATGAATGTTCACATACTTTATTTTGGGCACTGTATTCACTAGGAATGGGGTGTTATATTGGTCAGTACGGCAAAATAACTCTTCACTTTTATTTCACTAAAATGGAAAAAGAAGATTTAACCTTACAAACATAAATCCATGAAATTAAAGCCATTTGTTACACATCTTAGTGTGTGTTCAAAAACAGATTAAGGCAGAGGAAAAGTTAGTGATAGAGAGGAAATGGTTATAAAGCAGATGAAGAGGATATTAAAAAGGCAGATACAAAAGCAGAAATCCATCCAGACCCAATGTGGTTCACTGTAAGTTATGAACTAAATAACAGATGATTAGCCAGATTTCGAAAGCCAAGAGTATAGAGGGAAATGTAAAGAGAGATTGGAAGAGAGCAAGGGTAAGTAATGATGGAACAAGATGAAAAAGAAGGGGAGGACATCGACTAACCAACAGGACATCACAATAAAAGCATAATCAGATGGCTGAAATTGCCTGTCAGCAGCAACAGTGTGATAGCATTAAAATAGGGGCATCTTTCATTTAGCTCTCTTAGCACCCTAAGTTATGGGATAAATCATTTTTAATGCATGCCATCAGTATTCACTCAAGTTAAACAGGCCTCTTGTGAGAAGACTTATTCCATAAAGGAATTGTATTAATATTCATACAAGTGCACTTCTCTGGATAGAGCCATATGTTTATGTGTGAGGAGAAGCACGGAGCATCTGCTGACACTCTGGCTCGCCAGATAAGATGCTACATGGGAAATGAGTTTTTGTTAAATCATCTGTGAAGTTTCAAACTGAAAAAAAAAAAAGACTAACGGAACATATGCATGTCACATGTATGGCATTAGATTGTTTTCAGTGTTGGGCTCATTGCTGTTATTCAACCAGCATTACTGCGTTAGCTAAATGCGGAAGTACTGTAGCTCTTTTCAGGCCCAACCCTGTTCCTTAACCTTAACCTTAGTCTAATGATTTTATAGGGCGCCACAGGATTGAGTCCTTATACCCTGAAGTAAGTCAGCATTTTAGTGCCATGGGGTCTAACCTCTCAAACTCAAAGAGGATTTTAAATGGGTTTTTGGTTAGATGCCTGAAATAAGGCCTGTGGTTAACACAAGCTTAAGAGATGTTCACGTTTTGTTGTACAACATAAAATATGTTATTAAATACTCCCACTTGTGAATTTTGGAGAGTTATTACGTGTAATTAAAAAGGCGGTTGCTAACAAGTGGCTGAGTGAATGAGACTACAGTGGTTGTCGGGGACATTAAATGTCACGCGGGACACATGGCATCTCTCTCACTAGTCCACCTCTAGTTGTGTTTTTCAGTGCTCTTGCATACTCTTGTAGATTTTAGATTATGTTAAAAACAATATATTAGACCACATATTCAGTAGTTTGTCAAAATGTCTGGTTAGCTTGTTGGAGACCACCTGAAGCATAACTTATTCACGTAGCAGTCATGTGAACGTGGTGTAGTTTACTATAGCATAACGTTAGCATTTTACTTTCATCGGCTGCTTTAACACTTCAAACATAATAAAACCGGTGTTAATGTGTGAAGATTATCCTTCCTAACAAAATGCGTAAGCATCAGAAACGTGTGTTTGCCACAGAGTTTATTTTCCACAACGATCCAAAATCCAATGCAAAAATCCCATAGGCCAATTCTCAATAGACCCATGGAGATGCTACTTCAGGGTTGGCCTACAAAAATATGTCATTTCGTTTGCTCTCTATTACCCACAGTTAACTGGAAGTGGAAGCTTATTTTGAAAAGTATCTAACTAGTTAGAATGAGAATGTGTCCACAGAAAACCCTCTCTTTACCATAATCACTGCTCTCTATCACAGTGAAGGAAAGAACATAAACACAGACATTGAGCTACAATAATGTCCTATTCGGCAAAGAGACATGGTAAACTAGAATTGACCTGGTTACAATTGTTATATAAGTACATGTGTAGCCCACTGTCACTCTATATGACAGGAGTTACTGTGGAAAATGAAATAAAAGCACAATACAGCTTGATCATTTGTGATAAATCCATATATGGTCACAGGTATGTTATCATTGTGTGAAATCTGATACTGAACTATAAACACAATGGGACCCATTGTGTCAAACATAAATCAGCCTTGTAAAAAAAGCCACATCAGTTATTAAATAACACATTAGTTTACACAATGCTTAGTAATACCCAACACTGATTGCTTTTTATATCTTCTGATTTCTTCATCTATTTACACATCTGGAAAATAGTGTATTTTTCTCACTATCTCCTTGTCTTTGCCTTTCACTGCCCTTCCCTCCTGGTATTCTTTGTTCTGCCATTTCTATCTCATAGTGTTTGCTATTTTTCTCCTGTAATCAGACACACAGATTCATCTCTGTCGCCCTCAGACACCACCTAAATCAATTTCCCAGCACTCTCCCATCTTGGAGGGCCGCTGTCAGGGTTTGGCACCTTGCAGCTTGGGACACACCTATATGCATCCACACACACACACACACACACACTTTGTTTTTCATTCATCCACACAGTCACTAAAGCACACAGACAGGCACATATAAAACACACACAGGTACACACACACACATTCATACCGGTGATTCACCACATCACTGTTCTCTAATGTCTTACTTGCTTCATCTTTGCAACATCCATTTGTCACCGCTGACAGGTCCTGGCAGCAGCATCTATCCATCTCACCTTTATCCTCACTCCGTCAGCCCACACTCTGTTTCTCTCAACCCCGACCTCCCCCTCCCTCTCCCCCCCAGCTCCGTCTCTTTCTGAACTTCAGAGGAAGAAGTAAGGACGGTACACAAATGGTAGCAATGTTGATGCAGGGCCATGTCTTAGGGTGGCACCCGACTTTGATACCAGCCGGCGTGTTCAATCCCAACACGGGGCTTTGGGTTGAGCAACCAGCCAGTCAGCTGTGATCAGTGGTGTCAGGGAGAGCATGTGATGCATTGGCAAGCAGGACTTAGCTCAGGCTGGCATCTTGTGGAGAATTACTTTGACATGGTGTCATGGCTTGTGTGTGTGTGTGTGGTTGATATGTGGCTGAGGACAATACTTTTCTAAAGAGCCACATGATGTTCAACCAATAGAAAACGCACATAAACAAACTTAGAAAAAAACTGAACTCTGTCAGTAAGCTCTAGATCGAACCTAGGGGGGTATGTCGGTAGTTTAGTCCCCCACCTTGGTCCAGACTGACCTATCTCAACTACAGCTGGAAATATTATACAAATATTTATGGTCCCCAGAGGATAAACCCTGCTGACTTTGGTGATCATTTGCCTTTTCGGTAACGCTTTATATTAAGGTCCTTGTAATAACCATTCATTAACAAGTAATAAGGCCCTTGTAAGTCCTTACAAGATGCTTATTAACATTATTGTGTGTTTATAGGCTTATATAAGTGTTAATAATGGCATTACAAACACCCATGACCCACCCATTATGTCTTTGCCATGCCTTTATTAATCTTATTTTGTTTGCTTATTGAAATTAAAATATACTTTATTGCTCATCTATTATAAGTTAACTATGCTTTTTGCAACTACCGGATCTAAAGCGAGAACAATGCCTTATTAATTGTTAATTAATGGTTATTAAGGACCTTATTATAACGCGTTACCGCCTTTTCCTCTAGTACTGCCATGAGGTTGCATTTGTTCTTTAGGAGAAGACATGTTGACAATTATTGGATGTCTCACTATTAAATGTGGTTCAACCATTCACACACCTCTCCAACATTTAAATATGTCCAATACGTTGGTTTATGGTAATAAGAAGAAATTGCCTACACTGTAAAAAAAATGTTTGTAGAAATTACAGTAAAACACTGTCAAATTACATCAGAAATAGGACGTAAAATTAAAAATTGTAGGTCTCTGTAGTAGACACTTTTAATTACCGTAAATCAAAGAATAGCACAAAACTTTAACTTTTTATTGAAGCACACAGTTTTGCTGTAAAAATATGACACTTTCATGTAAAATTAATGGAGAAATACCATGATGTATGAATGACTGACACAATTACCTTAAAAATAATGGGGGATTATTATGTCTAAATTACAGTTTTGCTGATATTTACATATAAATTTACAGTAGAAAACCCACTCACTGTATTTTTTTACGGAGAAGTTCTGGCGACCACAGCTGAAGCACATAACTGAGAAGGTGAACATGGAAAACTGTTCAGATTGTACCATGGACTTTTAAGATGTTTGATGATATCCAAGACCCAACAAAACCAATGTTTGAAAGCTCAGAGATCACACTGTAGCCTGTGAAAGATTCAAAGTAATACTGCCGATATGGACGTTGGAAATTACTTTACTTACAGAAAACAGTTAAAAATGTAAACATTGTAAATTCATTATACTTTCCTCCAATGAATACACTTGAATAATCAATCTTCAGTCATTGAAATGAACATAGGAAATTTTATACTACCTATATTTTCCATTTAAATGCTGAGGACCCAAACTTTTTAATGGAATCACTCTTGTGTAAACTTCACCATGTTAGCGTTGTCATGTGAGCATGGTTATATTAACATTTGGCTCAAAGCGCAGCTGTGCCTCACTGTGTTGCTAGTGTTGCTGTTGAATCTTGCCTTAGTTATGTGTACTTTGGGTACAATGGTATCCAAGTTGTATTTCTGTCTGTATTGTTAATGCAATACTTTTGTGAATGTAACAACCCAAGCATACTTTATACGTAAGAGTAGAGAAACCCTGCTGACTGCATGATCTATTTCTGCAGCACCTTGATGAATAAATATGCATTTTAATAAGTTTGAATACTTTTTTTTTTGTGAAATTCCAGTTAGTGTTGAGTTCAAATTAATAGTGGCAAAGTGTTGTGCAAAGTAATTAAAGTATTTGTTAATTAATGCATTATATGGCTTAATGAATGGCCTTATTAACAAAGCTGGTTAGGTGTAATATATCATGGTGATTACGCCCATGCATTAGTTGGTTCCTTGCCCTTTAAATGTGTGTACAGGAGGTACTCGATCCTGGAGAAAATAGTCAAAACACAAAGGGAATGTGTAAAAGGGTCACTTAGAAGGAGAGAAAAGGGCGGATAATGAAAGATGCCGAGTTATCTACAGTCCTGACCTTAAGAGTAGTCCTGCTCTGCCAGCTCATCCATCTCTTCCTGGTCCCTCCATTGTTTGCCCTACACACTGTGTATGTGGGTGTGTGTCCACTGATCCGACTACCCTTGTCCTAATCAAATATTGATCGCCGATCAAAGACGGGAGAAGGTGGAGTAACAGTTTTTACTTCACAGTTCTTAGTTTTTTTAATTATCAATTTTCATGCCCTCCATTAAGACAGTATGTATCCCACAATGCCTCCAAATATTAATCCCATGCCCAGTTTCACTGTAATTTCTTTTCTTCTGGGTCTTGTCTTTGGTGATGTGTCTCTGGCTGTTTATCGTTATTTAAAGCCCTTTGTAAGGCAGACGACAGCTGTTTTGTCTCGTACCATGCCATGGTGCCTTGAAGATAATGAATACATCGAGGCAGCGTTGTCGTTATATTTGCATCAGCTTTGAAATGTTTTGGGTGTGTGGCATCAGAAGTCACTTCACTGAGGCTGTGAGTCATCAGTGCGTGCTGAAAGAAATCTGTCTCTGCTTTTCAATTCTGCTCACGGTCATAATACTTGTCAACACTGGGGCATTTAACAAAGGAGCCTGGCCTCTGCCTGACAGCAGGAGCAACAGCAGGATAGTATCTAGTCCTTCAGAACACACAGCTGCATCACTACACAAATTAAATATATCATTTCTTTGAACCACATTGTCTGACGTGTTGATGTTTATTTGCATTGAATTTTATACTGAAATCAAACTCTGTAGGGGGGAGAAGCCACATGCAATGCAAAGCAATGGCCAGTAATTGCATTGACAGTGATAAATAGTGATGTGTCGAGGCAAAAAGGATCATAAATCACATGTGACAGCAGACATGGAGCGTGGCTAGAAGACGCGCAAGCATGACGGCATCTTAGGACCTGAAATTTTGTTCTTGGCCACCGCTCCGTTGTTTACTCTGCTTTTTTGCTAAATTGATCTTGTGACCCACTGAAGCTTTATGGTACCATTCTGCTGGAGTCTCAAATTGTTTTGTTTTTTTGTTTTTATCAGGCAGTAAAGTAATCCAGCCATTCGCCGGCTCTGTGAATTGGTTGATAGATCAAGTTAAAGGACGTTTCTTTAGTTTAGTTTAGTTTAGTTTGGTTTAAGTTAGTTTTTCAAGTTTTAGGTAAAATGAGGCTGCAGCAGACTTAGTTAACCTAATTTAGTGGGCAATTTATAGTCTCATCATATAAAATGCCTCTTTCCATTGATTACATATATTTTTCAAAAAGAAGTTCCTGTAGTTCTGCTCACTGTGGTTGGGATTTGGTTTAAGGTAAAGTCATGGATACGTGTGTGGGAATAACTCACTGGGAATACTGATCTTCTCTTAAAACATAAGCAAATGAATGGTTTAAAAAGGGTTTCAGTTTCTGTTTATAGTTCATTTGTAGTTCTGGTAATATTGACCAATCACAATTGAATGAGAGAGCAAAGAGGCAGAATGCGTTAATAAAAATGTGGTTGCTAACATAATCAACTCCAACTCAATTTTTGCATCTCAAGGTGCAAACTGGACTCTAAACAATGACCATTAACCAGAAGGGGATATGGGCCTGGATATCCATTATCCATTTTATAGATGGAGGCTAAATCCTCCCCAAACCGATAGCCGATTGACTCTAAGATTGGGATTAGGATCGTTTTGGGTTGAACCTCCAATAAAAAAACAATAGTTTTTTGGGTACCTGGGGAAAGTGGAAGCGAGTAGTGGTGGAAGAAGTATTCAGATCCCTTACTTAAGTAAAAGTACTAATACCACACTGTGAAATGACACCACTTCAAGTAAAAGTCTTCTATTCAAATGTTACTTAAGTAAAATTACAAAAGTATCAGCATCAAAATTTACTTACAGTATCAAAAGTAAAAGTACTCCTTATGCAGAATGGACCCACTCAGATCTGTTTTATATATTCCAAATGCATTATTGGATAAAAATATGATGCATTTATGTAAGAAATGTAACTACTTAATATACTGTAATGAGGTTTATTTTATTTTTTTTAAAAACAACAAGTGGAATTACTTTAAAAAATGTTTATGTTAAATCTCGGCCTGAAAAGTAACTAAAGCTGGCAACTTAGTAAAGTAGAAAGTAGAAAGTACAATATTTGCCTAAAATGTAGAGTAGAAATATAAAGTTACATAAAATGGAAATACTCAAATAAAGTACAAGTACCTCAAATTGTACTTAAGCACAGTACTTATTTTCCACCACTGGAAGCGAGCTACAACCATAACAATGACACATCATAACTTTTCAAATAGCTATGTGGAACTTATTGCCCCCGACAACAAGTCATTAACCCTGTTGTTGTAATTATGAAAAGATTGCCTTAAATATTGCAGAAGAAGAATGATTTGGGCTAGCACTATAGTTTGGCAGTTATGACAGTATAATTGTTTCACAGCCAGTATGGAGGAAGGACCATTAACATGTAACACACATTTTCAGTCGAGACCTTGACCTTATTTGGGAAGAAAAAAATTAAAACTGGCGACAGCATGTTAGAATCAAATTAATTTATGTCTCCATATCAGCCATGCTCTGTGAACCAAAGTGATCCTAGTATGCCCATGCTTGGCTTGCCACTCTATTAAAGTGGTTTACATTGTAAGTAAGCATATATCTGTCCTTCTTTATGTTTACAAGCCTCAGATGGTTGACAGATGTAGTTCTCTCTGTCTGTGCAGGGTCTCTCGTGTGTGAGAAGGATATGCTTTTATGCTTGTTCTTAATGCAGCGACATGAGCGTTGTAGCGTACTTACTGTAGCGTTCAGGCTGCTAATTCTGTCTATCCCCCCACATGTGCTTAAAGATAAAAAGCCCCAACCAAACTTCATTCTGGCTTGCGATCCTCTCATTTCCTGTAGAGCTGTGCTCTGGAACAGTGATCAAGATAAGTCTGGCAATTTTACTGAGCAACACTCCAGTAGAGCAACAGGGAATACATTTGTATATGGTATCCAGCCAATGCTGACAACGATTGAGAGCTATGGAAGTAGAGAGATCAATGAATAAAGAGTTTTATGAAAACTGCTGGGCTAAGCAGTTTGTGTGACTTTTGTACTTTCACACCCAACAAAAGACCACAATGGAGGGGTGCTGAGTTTATTGGTAAACACGTAAAGCTTACAATCCACTTTTGTGGTGCGACCAGCAACTTTTGAATCTTGTTATAAATTTCTAGAGGTGACCTTGATGTAATACTGATGCTTCAGTATTGTAACCAGCATCTTTTAAAGGGGCTTCAAAAGTTTTTACTGCCTTAACCTGCAGCTCTCCTAAAAGCTGCCTCTTTATTCTCCCCCTCTCTACTCATGAAATGGGTCTTGTGTGCCTCATTGTATCGCAGGGCAATAGACGTTCATGGGTAATTTCACACGCTCATAAAAATGTTAATCTGCAATGATAATACTGCAAATGGAGTTCAATAATTTGATCTGGCATGGTAAAACATCTTTGTCTGCTCAGCCTTCCCTTTCCCCCATCTGTCTCTGCTCTGTCGCTGCTCCTGTCTGGTTTTTCCTGCCTTTTTCACATGTGGCACCCAGTGTAAATTCAGCTGCAGAGACCACTGTCGTGCATGAAATTGCATTAGACATAGCTTTGCCTTCCTGGCTGCAGCCACGCTTCAGAGTCGTCTAATGGAGGCTTTTAGGCAGGGTAACTTTCAGACGGCTGGTTCAGGTCACAGGGTCTGCGGGGTTGACTGCTGGGTAAAGCCCTTCTCTCAGGGGAGAGCCGGCCCAAGCCACTGCCCATGTTTTATGCAGCTTCCAACACCATTATAGTAAGTTTACTCAGGCTGGGGTGTATGCAGGTTAGCCACAGTCTAAGCAGGTAGAACTAGGGTCAGTGATCATAATATAAATGCTAAAAAAAACCCACAAATGATGTACATCCCTCAATCCAAAAGAATTGGGACATTGTCTAAAATGTTAATATCCCACAATGTGATAATTTACTAATCCTTTGTGACATATATTCAATTGAAAATTGTACAAAGCCCATATATTTTATATGCATACACATATAAAATATACCGTACGCATATTTGCGTCTGTCTCTTTGAGACCTGGATTAGCCCTATTCTCATTCAATTGTGAAGCAAACTTTTGAAATGTGGAAAAAAAGGCAAGCCAGTTACGGCCTGTATTCATGGTTTGAAATGGATAAACTAGTGTATAGTGTAGGGAGTTGGCGCTATAGGCGATGCATGGCTGTAATCTGACAGAGTAGAAAACGTAGAGATTGTAATCTGTAAACAAAGCCAAACCAAGTTGCCTTTGCACAACTACTGCATGTTCCATGCTGTCCGGAGACGTAGAAATATTAATATATTGTCTGTGATGATGCAGAAAGTGGGTACAACTGATCAGTCATGTGATTTTAATGTACGTTGGGACTTATTTACGTGCATTAACTCAGTTTTGACAAAGCGAGTGTGAAAACTTTTTTGTAGAAAAGTTGTCTTGAATGTTTTTTTCATTCCGCTTTTCCAATGCAATACTTTTTAATGTGCGTGAAAATATATACATTGAAACACAGATGTAATTTTTTTACTGCGGTAAATGGAAAAAAATCGAATTTGGATGTCCATGATTATACAGTGATCCATACAGTTCTAAGACAACTTACCTGCTTGTAATCACCTGGAGTACAATCAATTACTGACTACCTTGACAGTGAGTGTTTGCTGGCCACACTCCAAAATGGATATAATCAGCTTTAGGTACAATAGATTCTCAATTCTGCTTGCACCCATTCAGTTGGCCAGTCCATCACTTTGATTCACACTGAAATATACAGGGTATATATACTGTATAACTGGATGTACTGCTATGAAATAGTGCAGACCTTCATGGTCTCCTCAGGGTGAACTGTAGTATTCTCCTGACTTTTCCTCTACCATTGTCATCAGGTCAGTGCTGACATCACTGTGCCTAAAAACAGCCCACAGAGCCACTGGAATATCATTGTACTTTTATCCAGAAGTTCAGTGACAGCTTTATAGTTTATGAAATCATATGCTAAACCAGGATCTGTATTTTTGGGTAAACTTAGCATTCAGGCTTAAATCTGACTAAATTAAGCACATGTGTTACCTTTGCATAATTGCATAATTATATGGTTGTGGTTGTACCTATACAATTGTTGAACTTTGAGCAGAAGCTACTGTGGCCTTTGATAGTGCCAGTGACTGTAGGCTACTGCTATTTCTATGCTTTAAATATGGCTATTGTCTCTGAGCTTTATCTAATGCTATACACATTAGCATTAATGCACATAATTTACTGCAAAAGACCTCAATTTCAATCCAAAACCGTTTTTTTTGGGTGAGAATGTGTACATTGCTTTGTAGAACCAAGACCATGAATTACACATTAGTAATTCAATTGGTTCATCTGCTTCCATAATGACATAATAATGGCACTGGAGGTACCACATTGTGGTCAATAGATATGGTAAATATGCCCAATGGGCGCCTGTGTTGAGTTAATTAATTGTAACTATCAGACACAGTCATCGAGTGATAAAGTAAACAGCTTCTGTATTGATTTTCCTCCACAGGACGGTTTGACAGAACTGAGTTACTTAAGAAAATCAGTCTTCCCACTGATAGATATTTGGGAGCACAGTGGTTTATGTTTAGCACATAACAGCACAGGGCAGCAACACATTATGCCTCCTAATGGTCATTGAATTGGATCACCAGCCACAGCGATTATCGTGTGTGTGTGTGTGTGTGTAAGGTCAGCGAGATATACAAAGTGCTGGAGGGAGGGAGAGTAGAAGAAGATGTCCACACAAAGTACCCAATTAATATCACATTGTTTCCAGTTGCTAAGCAGAACAACAGAGTACAACAGTATTTATTTGACTTACAGAGAAGGCAGTTAACTAAACATTGTTTTCAATTTAAATTCTGAATAATCACATATTTTTTGGACTTCAGCATTATTGGTGCAAATGTACTCATTTAATAATTCAATATTGTACGTAATATGGCCAATCCTTTGAAGGTTTTAACATAACTACTGCCATCTGTAACTACTGGACACAGTTGCAGCACATGGGTGATGTAGACAGGAACAGGAATGTAGAATTTTGGTTTCACAACGCCGCCTCCTGGGTCAAACTAGGTCAACCGACCCTAAACACACTTTCTCGATCTTAATTCTGCATCATCTCATTTCCGTCTTACCTCCCATCACAATTCCAGCCCAATGCTATGCCCATTAAAGGAGGACACCTCATAACAAATGTCAATATGGGTCGTAATAAACTGCACCTTCTGGCTCACAATTATGAGGATTATATATGAATTTCAATACATTGCTCTTCACAGTATGACTTTGAGCAGTGAGTGAGAAGAGCCTGATTAATGATGAGTACAAATGTCTAACATAACATACTGTACATTGAGACCTACCCTCGAGATAAAAATGAAAATATGCATCATGGGTGATTTCCACTGGTACATTAGATCATTGATTCATACTTAGCTTGAGGAATGGTTGCAAGTAATCTCATTGATATGTTACCAGCCCTATATATTCCATCATGAAAAGCCTACAGCAGTTAGAACAATATTAATCACATAGAAGGTTAAAGGATCATGTAGCTGCTATGGCTTGCTATTGGGGAACATTTGTTATCCGGTCGACTAACCACAGAACTCTTTCTAGAATTGTGCAATTTCTTATTCACCAGAAACAATAATAGGATGCACTTGATTTGACTCGAGCCTGTGGTTACATTTGTTTTATAAAATACTTTTAGCTCCACTGTCAGGCTCTAGAGATTGTGATTTTTTTTTTTTTCAACAACATAGAGTTACTATTATTAGATAACAGGATTCAGCTAAAACAAATGGATATGGATGAAGTGAACAGGTTTAGGTTATGCACAAACAAGGGTTTGTATGATATCTTTGGAATATGATGGTTTATTAAACAAAGCGGTAGCCGTTTTAAACATGTTAATGTGTAACACGTAAATGGAAGAACGTGTTTGGGTTAACATAACTTCTGTAGCATCCCTGGCTGAATGACGGTCAACTCTTTAACTGATGGTTCAACAAGATTTATTCACAACCGTAGCTCCATGAATTAAAAATAAGACATTCCTTAACCATCTTGTGAATTCACCTGAAGAGCTACAAGATGGAAAAACAATAGCAAACATTAGCATTTAGCGAATAAAAACTTCTACAATAGTTAAGACATCAAAAATAGCCACTAATATATGACAGAAGAAAATAAACTTTTACAAACCTTGTGCCCTGTCAGCCAGCTACTATAGAAGCATTTTTGATAATTTATATCAACTTTATATGAATTACAAAGCACTCATTATTTACCATTTGTTTTTCATTTTATGTTCCACTTCATTTCCTGTCACTACCTTTCAAAATAAAACCACCTGTTTCAAACTGGATGCATCTTTACAAAATAAAAGCATCACAACATTGTAAAACACCTAGAAAATATACAAACATGAAAAACGAGCTAAATACACCACAAACAACCTTGCTAAAGGTAATTTACAACTACAACTGGATGTAATTGCATATAGGTGATGTCGACGTTGATGTAGGATGTGACATGACATAAAGTTAATTTACAGGTTATATAATAAAGAACCTGACTTTTACTTTCAAGTGGGACACAAATACTGGTTTCTTGGGTCAATATCCAAGGTTTATGCCACCCATCAACCACTCCTCCTGCTCGCTCTTAATGGACTTTCTTGTCTTTTTGCAGCATTGTTTTATTCCCTGCTCTCCCGTTCCATCATACTTACTTACAACAAGGGTTCGATAGTTATAAGCCGCCCCTCCTGGCTTACAATTACGTGGGTTTTCTCTGAATCTAACCTTTCATTGGTATATCTAAGAGTAAATGAGAACAGCCTGTAACACACAACATGAAAAAAGTGGATGATTTCGTTGGACAAAGGCTCAGATGGTCCACAAAATAATGAGAAGCCACCTTGTGATAACCATTACTCTCTCTACTCTGTCATTGTTGCATGGCTAGTCTCTGTTGAGGTGTTGTTAGATAGAAGGGCAATCATGGCCACAACAAACTTTTGAAAAGCTCAGCCACAAAGAGTAGGCCGGCTTGTCATTCGTAGCTTTTCAAAGTTTTCTGCTGTACTGTGGGTGAGCCCTCAAGTCTTGAGTGACTGAATTGAAATCCTTTCGACTGGCCAGATATTGTATGACAGACTTAGATTGGCTATGAGTCACCTAGCTGTCTTTCTTCCTGAGAGGTTCCATTGTGGTTGCTTAATGAAAGCTTCTCCAGAAGTGGTTTGAGCGCCAGCATGACTTTGAGTCTTTGGTGTGTGATAGGCAGTGAGACAAATGGCTTGGAATTGACATAATTCAACCTTATTGTCTTAAGGTAAGAAGGAGAAGAATAGAGGAGGAAAGCATTGGAAATGCTACGTCTGATATGATTGATGAGGGGGAGGACGAAGGACAGACAATATGAATTTTACCTCCTCCAGCTAAATGCCAGCAGCTTGCAGAAGTGAAGCAAGCAACAGGGTTAAAGAGGTGAGAAGTCTCCCATCGTGACAGGAGTGCGGCCATTATCACGCAACAGCCATGGGTATTAAATTGAGTTATTTCTGCCACGTCCAGCTGCCAGCTGGAGATAAGCGCTGTTTGGCTGAACCTGCGAACTTACCAGCGTCTCCTGGAACCTGTCCCCGGCACCTTAATTGATGTATGCGCCTTCAGCACTGTTGCCTCATACTAACGCAACAAAATACTGTAGCTGGCATAAGTGGATTGACAGAATTTGATTTCACGAGAAACTGAATTATTGTAATGTAGGGGCAATGCATAGGATAAGAATGCTGATACGGGATAAGCATCAGGCTTCCTTGTTTGTTGTTGTGAGAATAGAAGAGATAATTGTTTTTCTTTTCCCTTTAACAACAATGAATTACATATGTATATTTACTCAGGCATAAATATGACAGGTAAGGACTGTGAACAGATTATTTACCTGCAGAAAGAGGATGACTAAAGAAGATGAAAAGGGAGTCTGTGTTTAATGCGTCTGTTTAGATATTTTCCCTCCTTTCAAGCAGATAAAGTATCCTCTTGATAATGAACAATTTTCTGTACAATTACACTCATAGAACATTCAAATTCACTTTTCATTTAATAGATGCCGTAAAAAGTGCTCAATATAAAAATACATTGATATACTGCATTATCAGAGACAAAGAACCAGAAGTCAGATGATGGATGGCAGAACTGGATATTCAAAAAGTCTGTCGATCTCTAAATCTTTCTAACCTCAATCCTGTCACCCTGTTAGCATCAGAGCACTTGTTTCTTTATGGACCCCAAGTGAATCAGGCTGCCACATCATTTCACAGCAGACACTTTGACTTGTGGGTAAAGATAGTTGGTCTCATTTGCAGGTCATCAAATATGAACACTTTTGGTTGGTAAATGGGCCAAACTAACAACCCAAAGTTGGTATTTGTCCTTGGAATAAGACCCAACAATCAACTATCTTTCTCTAGAATCACATAATGCATCTTCAGACACTAGTCTAACCAATAACATTATGGTTTATGCACTTTACATTTGCCCCCCTGGTCATTCATGCATAGAATATAACTTCGTTTGGGAACCACTGGCTTATACTTAAGAACATTTAGCTGTTCTGACAACATAAACACACAGGTGAGTCTAACAAGCTAAAACTAAAGTGGCCACTTTAGACAGGATAAACCCTTTTTTATTTCAGTAACAACGTGGCCTTTTCCCTGACACCAATCCCAAGCGTAACATTACAAGTGTGCCCAGCGAAAGATGTCGCAGTCCATTTTATATCCATCCAACAATCCATTTTCTGATGTGTAACAAGCTTAACAGCCCCACGGGCTTCCCCCTTCACCTCCACCTACTAAATACAGTGCATGTTGTTTTGCAGTGCTGCCTTCCTTTAATTTCTGTCATAGTGTTATGTAACTATCATCCAACTGCCCCCAATTCCCGGGCCCGGTGAACCATAGCAGGCAATTTGGACTGACTCAACCCTGACACTTTACAGACATGGATCCTCTGTAGACTCACCGTTCTGAGGTCATGTTAGTACTCCGGGTTGCCGCTAATACACATGACAGGCTTGGGAAGACAGGGAAATACAGAAGAATAATTAATTAATATGTGTTAAGTTTATGACAATGAGAGTATTAATTGTAATGAAGATAGGGGTGATGATAATTAGGATGATAATTTCATTCATGCTTACAACATACAAATAACATCAATTATCTCATGGAAACACAGTAAAAGCCTTTTTTAAATCAATCACCCCAGCACGAGACTCTGACCTCTAACTGATTAAATACCCCGGAGCTTCTATTTCTTCAAAGACTGTGCTGCTTTTTAAAATCTAATGAGGTATTTACCCTTTCTGTCCTGATTGGTGTTATATTTCTTGAGTAATGTTCTTGATTTTTAAAAAGCCTCTTGTTTAAAGACTACGTTCATTGGGTTTTAACCTTCACTCCCCGTTGTCAGGCTCAGAACACAGACATCAAAGAAACAGTGTTGTTTTTAATTTCCATTACATTAGCCCCCCAGATGATTGGCTCTGTAACAACCCGCAATTGCAGCCATGGCTTCAAATACCATTACCAGTTTAATGCTCAGCTTAAACAAACAAACTGGAAAGAAGAAAATAAAGTTGATATGCAATATCATACATTATGTTTTTCTATGCATTCGGACAGATTCTCTACTTCAAGATGGAGTGAGGAAGTATGTTGCTTTTGATGTTTTCCAGCACGAGGCTAAGCCTTGGGATAGGCTCTTGTAAAATCACACGAAGCTAAGTCAAGGTTGAGGATTTTCTTGGGAGCTTGGCGTAGCTGCAAGGTTAGCTAGAAAGGCTAGTCTGTTCTAGAACAGGGGGATTAGGAGCTCAAGATCAGACCCTAATCATCCTCAGGTCTGTGCGGTAAGAGCTTCAACACAAGGCCCATTAAACTTACTCATGGCCTGTCATCAAAAACAGCACAGGGCTTAATAGGCTTCTCCAATGAATTCCAGCCCACAGGCCTGTTTCCTCGTCTTCCTCTGGATTCGGATAATATGCTGATAAACCGCTATAAGTGTTGCGTGGCAATCTCTTGACCTTGATAAGTCAACCAGCCATGATGAGGGGCTAGGGGGAATTTATACATCAGCTTATCTAAACAGCTGACTGCCGACAGTTGACACAGAGAGAAAGAAGGAAGCAAAGGGAGAAAGGAAGAAAAAGAGACGGATGTAGAAAAAGGGAAAGTGAGAGACAGACAAAGAAAGAAAGAAACAAAAGGAAGAAATAAAAAAGGGAGAAAGCAGCAGGAGAGATGCTCAGTAACTTGACCTGTATCTTTGCAAGAGGCTCTTTGCCTCTTATAAATACTGTATTCCTGTATGCTAGATGATTGTACATAACAAATAACTGCCTCTAAGGAATAAACACATTTTAATTTGCCCAAGTGGAACAAATTCAGAGGGCAGTATCAGTCTTGCGAAAACAATCCCACCACAGACATTGATCGTTACAAGAATAAATGGTGTGCAAGTGACCTTTTCCTGCAATAAAAAAGCCACAGAAAACCACAGAAGCAACAGAAAAGCATACTGGAACGTCTCTTCTCTCCTTGCACAACTTCTGGAAGCAGTCGTTTAAATTGTGGACATCACCTTCTTACCTGAATAGGTTGTGGTACAACAGGTGACATCTGAAAAAACAAATCCTGTCCTTGTACAGACTTCAAAACTCTCCCTAGAATGAGTAATGAGGCATTGCTCTGTGACAACCATATCGAATGAGAGTCAATTCCTTATAGTGTCTTTTTGACAAAAGAACACTAAAAAATACATTTTTTTGGTGACCAAAATATTAGAATTAACTTTCATGAACTGAAAACACACTATGAAAGAATCAAAGTTTTAAACCGGTAGCAACTTGTCAATCACAAAGTAGCCTTCCGCTTAAGCATACCCTGCCTCATCATGCATTTTTACTCTAAATGGCACCATAATTTACACATTGTTCGTCATGCTGTTTTGAAGAAGACTTTGAACTAGTGATTAAGACCATAAACTCATTAGGAAAGGGTTTACTGTGGTAATAATCATGTAAGAAGTAGGATAATTTTCTCCTAGACTTTCATATAATCTGACTTCTTTTTCAAATCAGTTGAGTCGCCCCCTGCTGGCCATTAGAAAGAATGCAGGTTTACGGCACTTTCACATTAGCTTCTCTCTCAGGCCCAGAGGTTGCTGCTTGGAGCCAGCACCAGAGATAGCTGAATCTTTTGCCATGTGAGCCGAGATTTCTGCCAAAACCCTTTGAATACCGCTCTGCCTTTTGATGAGGGCAATAATTGTTCACAGCTCCATCGGGGAGGTGTGAATGAATTCCATCAGGTTGTGCTCCCACCAGGCCATGTGGATCATTCCACTAACCAATGTGGCAAACGTCCAAAAATTCCCAGCAGCACCACCACCACAGAATGAGCTGCCAACATCAGATCTGGGAGGTGCATAACAGTCTGAGAAGTTAATTAGTTGCACACAAATCTTGAGTCTGTAGGTGTAAAGAACATGGCTCATTTTTTCCACCCGGCCATGATAAAGAGGGCATCAAGGTGGAAATAGACAGGCGTTTCCTAACTGATGCTACAGTGTCTTGAGCATTGTGTTTATACACTGGTGTGCAAGACACTAGGGAGTAGCCAGAAAGTAAATTGCTTTACTTCCTGAAAGGTAAAGAGGAGGGAACCTGCTGATTCTGGGAACCACTGACACATGATAAAATAGGTTTTCAAGTGTATCTTTATACACTCACCAGTGAAAGGCAAGCTTTCTATGGGTTAAATCCAAATATGTGTCCTGTCTCTTATTTCCTTGGGTACCAGAATATGAGTGACTGTTCACATGATCTCATTCCAGTTCACTAATATGCAACATGTCTTCCAGAGAAAGAGTATCAACTTTCTCCTGAAAGGACACAAGGCACTCAACAAAACAAATTCTGTGAATCCCTGGAAACAGCACCAGAATGCAGGCAGGCAATCCACAATGAGGCTTAGACGAGAAAGCCCTCATGTTTCCTCCTTCATCATCAGTCCCAGTGGCTTAGATAAACACGAGGGGGGCTGGAATTAAATGAAGCGCTCCTGTACGGCGACCAGTGACCCTCTCAGGCTAGAGTGGCCACGGGAAGGGAGGGCTGCAAGAAAGAGGGATTACCTTCCACTTCTGTGATGCTGCCCATGAAGGCATGAATGAAAGGCCGCCGACAGAGGAACTGAGCCCTATGGAGGAGAAATGAAGCCCTATGGCTTTTCTTTTCTGAGCCACTGTTGGGGTCTTGGTTGCTTACGTGCACACTTGACTGAACTATCTTCAGACAGTGCATTCACTGAAAAGTCTTGCATTTGACGCCATGATTCTAGAAGAACCTAGACAGCATAAAATAATTTCATGATTCCTACTAAGGATTTTAAATTTTCTGGCTAAGTATCAGCCTCATTAATCAACAAATGATTTGGGCTGTCATGCATATTTCATGAGGTGGAAATTATGAGCAAAGGCAGGATAGGATACAAATACAATCCAGGTTTACCCCAAAACCCACAAAGGAACCTCTTCAACTCTGCTGAAAGGATTATTTACTTGAAGACTTTTGTCCCTTGTAAACATCTACAGTACTGAGAAATGAAACACTACCTTAACATTACCAATACATTTGCTAATGGGTTTCCAATAATGTACATTACTGCAATTTGCCTACCGCAGTGACGTTTTACACCCCACTATGCACATTAATTTGAAAAAAAATTGCTTCAGGGCTTTGGAGGGAATATTGTAATTAAACCGATATTACTCACTATGAGTTTGTTGCTTCTGTAGACGAACAAGGGTGAACGTGTGCTCTGTAAGCCTTACGCAAATATGGAAAAATATTCAACATAATTGCAGCAAAGTAAGAAACAAAACTCTGAGGCATTGTGAAGGAAAAAGTCAGCAGAGGACAAATGTGTGTTTCTGTTTTTAACACTTTTTTTTCTTTGTTTTTTTTATCATCAATCATGCCTAAATTACAAGTAAACTTACATCCATCACTTTAGGGGGTGGCTGCATAACAACAAATGCTTGTGGTATAGGAATAGAAGAAACAAATAAAAGAATGAGCTTGCAGAGAGGCAATAGCACAGGAATCCATAACATCTGCTCTTACAAACCCACTATAATAACACCTCCAGACTATTATCACGTAACACACAATGAGGCAAACAGTGCTATTGCAGCAGTTGGGTTATTTTTTAGCTTCAAGATATAAACAATGAGAGATTCCTAGATACATATACAACTGAAAGTCTCTTGTTGTGCTGTATAGAAGCAGCAGAATAAAGAAGTCATCTCTTTCTCAGCCAAGGGGGCTCTGCCTCACGATTACATCTTTGTCTGTGTGTAAGTGTGTGTTCATATCATACATACACATTTGCAGTATGTTTGTGCACATGCTTGCCAATGCATATTCATTATTTTTTTCTCTTTCCTATTGTTGTGTGTGACAAGGAGTTATGCATTCAATATCTCCATGTGTGTGATGCCTTTATCCCACTCTCTGCTCTCATATCTTCTCCCTGCTTGTTCTCCGAGGCCCAGTGAGCTTATCCCTCTGCTGAGTGTTCATCCAAACCATGCAGCGATGGCACCAACCCCCAAGAGAAAAGGTGATGAAACATCCCCCCTCAGCAGCTTAAAAGAGAACTGCAGTTTCCATAGGAACAGATCTAAAAGCAATTTGATTTGACGTGCAGAATGAGGCTTGATGAGCCATCATTCAGGAATGGCCCTCGAAATTCCATCTGAGACGCGTCGAATCCTCGCCACGGCTCCCTCTCTCTTTCATTTCCTCCTCTTCATTGCTTGTGTTTTCCCCGTCTCTTCTTTCCTCCTCTTCACCAGATGCTACTTTAAAGCAGGCATTCTGCAATGAATCTCATCTTTACATCATGAGGGCCCTATTCATCTTCTGATCAACCGGCATGTCTGCAGAGGAGATCGATGACACATCCTCGCTTTTCTGGAAAAGGAGAATGGGATGATGAGGATGGGGCCGAAGAAGCAAATACAAGGATGAGTTTAGGGGAGATTAGGGACTGAGGGGAGGCATTAAGGAGAAAATTAAAAAGAAGAGAGGGGAGGTAAGGACACAGACAAAGTGAACGATGAGGAGGATGGAGAAAGAGGGCGGGTAGACGATGAGACGAAGAGGGAGATGTAGTGATCGGTGACCCTGCCTTGGGGCTGTAGTCCACGCTCCATTAAGGCTCATTTGCATAATGTTCCTCCTGGCCTCATTAAAGATGAGCAGAGGTGCTAGCAACATTCTGCCAGGTAATACATGTGATAGCATCTCCTCCTCCTTTTCCCTCCTACGCCCCCACCCCGCCATCCCCCTTTATTCCATCGCCGCCCTCCATCTTCACTCCTCAACCCTCCCACCCTCCTCCTGTCCAACCTTCCCTCACTCTGTGTTTCAAAACCGCATAAGAGAGATAAAGGGAACATCTGACAGTCTGCAACCCACTCCACCTCTCATCCATCATACATAAATGCTTCCCTCCCTTTTCTTCCATCGCTGAGCTGCCACCCCCCTACTCATTTGTTGGTATATGTTCTGCCTCCCTTCCTCTCCCCCCCGGCATATCTCCGCTTGCTCTGGGCTAAAGCATGACTGCATGTCAGCAGCAGTTTAGCAAAGTACACATCTTTCCAGGAAGGAATGAATGGATTTCATCCCTACTTTTGCCTGGCTCTTCCCCTGCGTCCCATTAGAATTAACAGAGAGTGACAACAGCTCTGGTGCCAGACTAAAAGGCCACTGGCAAATGGATAGCATGTGGAAATTGTGTTTCTCCCCCTGTAAAACTGAATTTTAGTCATCAGATGTAGGCACCAAGCAATGCAAGTCAATGGTCCCCAGCAGGAGAAATCCAAAATGACATCAAATACCATCCATCACATCCCCCTCCTTTATTTGCCTTAGTCTCTTGACTTAGAGAATAATGCCTGCTGTGGCAATCAATAGATTTCCTCACAACTAATGTCACTCCCTGTTCTGCTCTCTCCCACACACCTCCTCACTTGTTGAGAGGCTAGATAGCACAGCACAGATTTTTTCTCATTTTCCGCTCACACACTCCATTTGTTTTTACATCTTTGTACTTCTCTCCGGCTCTGGTCCCTTTTTCGCTTTCTCCTCTTCTGTCGCTCCCCCTCTCTCTCCGTTTCTGCCTCCCTCTCTGTCTCTGACAGCTGTTGTTGCTTTGCTGTGTTTGCAGCCTACGCCTTATCTGGGCATGAATTCATTTAGCTGCCATTAGATGCCTCTCCACAGACCCTGCCCAGAGCTCGTCTAAAGGAGGGAACCCATTTAAACGGCATAATTCATAACACAGAGAGCAGCAGTACAGATGGAGGAGTAATGTGCTTTAATGCTGTCAACTGTGAGTAGACAAATGGCTGGTCATTAACATCCATATCAATGCATGGGGAAAAAGTAGATGCTCCAGTGTTATCATTTACATAGTATATGTTAAAGTGAGCGCTGCGTGTTTGACATCAAAGTATTCCCCTAGCAAAACGACACATTCCGTGGGATTTATGCTGAAATGTAGGGTCTTATTTTGCTCCCACTGCCTACGTATGCAAATTCTGCTCAACTTTTAAACCTTTTATCCAACTTCCCTGGATTCTCTGGCTCTCATGCTTGCCATCAGCACATTTCTGCACTCACCTATCCAGCTTTGTGCACCATATGTCCTGAAATCTGTTTTTAGACTAAATCCCACCTTCTCTTACATTCTTTCTTCCATTTCTTCTCCTCTTTTTTTCCTTCCTTACAACACATATTGAAATAATAGGTGGGACATTCTGGCTGAACTGTTTTAATCCTATTTTAAAGATAAAGGGACTATTCCATGTTAATCGGTAGTTAAACATCTGAGCGTACAAAAAGTGGAGTTCCCCAAGGCTCTATTATTGGACCTCTTCTGTTTAAAAATATATATGCTCCCATTTGCTCAGATTACAGAAAACAACAGAATATCTCACTTATGCAGATGACACACAGTTCTACATACATATCACCAAGCTTCCCATAAAAGCATCAAGTATGCGCATTAAAGAAATCACTAATTGGATGTCAAAAATGTTTCTCCAAAGTAGCCAAAGAAGAACAATTACAAGTCAGGGCTCTGCTTTAGTTGCTAACAGTAAAGACTGCAAACCAAGTGTAACAGTCAGTCTAGATGTGTATTACTGTAGTACAGTATAGCCCCACAAGGGGGCGGCACCTCTTTCCGGTTTGGGTGTGTATACAGAGCCGCCTTGGTCATTCACCATGTCTCTTGGTCTGCTGACTTTTCTCAGAAGATAACTCTCAGTATATAGTAACGAGTTGGTGTTGGTTGTGCTGTCTACCTACTGCTATCCCTGCATGATTAGTGAGCGTAGCGCCATGGAGACCTGGCTTTGTATGTTCAATGTTTAGACTCTGTAGAATAAAGCCACCGTGTGGAAATCCCCACTTCTATGTCTGTCGGCTCTCTCCAAGCTAACCAGATATGCGGAGCTTCTGCTAATGCTAACTGCTAGCCTCTCTGCCTGCACCAGCTCACGTTACACAAGTCAGACATCTCGGTGTAGTTATGTGCTATGATCTAAATGTTAATATAATTACAAAATCCTTAAGAGTATGTCATGAATTCAAGCATTATGTCTTAGCAGGAGACATAATTTGTCTATGAGTTTATTTTTAGTCGGCACTACTATACAACTATTATGTTATGTCATTATGGGTCTGTAAAAATGTCAGTCAGACAGCTGATTCACTGGATTCCTCACTAAGACCAGGAGAGTAGATCACATATCTCCGGTTCTCAGATCTTTACACTGACTTCTGCTCTGTCAAAAAAAATGGTTTATAAAGGACTGAATGTCAAGGCCCCACACTCAAAGAAGCATTCAGTTTGTATGTACCACAAACCTAATGGCCTGGTCCAACTCAGTTCTTTTGAATCAAGACTTCAGACATTTCTGTTTGCCACGACATTTTATTAAATGAAATTCTGAAATATATATTCATGTCTCTCACTGCAATTTTCTATGTTCTCTCAATGCCTTTTATGTGTTACGTGGAGCACTTCAAATAGCCTTGTTGCTGAAAGGTGCTATACAAATAAACTTGGCTCGCCTTGCCTTTGTCCTTGCTCTGCTGTATCAGTGGTGCGGCCATTAATAGTATGGTCACTTCCTCTTTAAGCCAAGTCATCAGATAGCTTTGTCACCTCCGCTCAGCTCTGATAATGTGTCTTCATATCATCTCTCTCATACAGGCCCACTCATACATATTAATTGGAAATCAAATTGAAGAAGCTCCTCCACCCCCCCCCCCCCCCTTCACTTTTGCAGGGGCATTAATGGAAACCCATTAACCTGTTAACTCCCAGCATACTGTAACGTTCAATTAGCTGACATTATATATGCATTTATTCAATTTTAGTTGCAGAGTTCAAACATCACAGGAAAGCACAAAATGAGAGGCCTCAGACGTGCGGAAATGCAGATAATGTTAATGGTATCTTTAAAGTCTCTTTTTCCCCGTGTCTGTACGCAAGAGTTTGTAATGTATTTGTCTAGTGGTTCCCCAAGTCAAACACTACACTTTTCCTTCCTGCAGGGAGACACAAAATGAAGCCGTTCTCCACTGAGATTTGTTCCGAGTTGCTGTTGTCATCGCTTCAAACTGCCGGGTCATTACTGCACCACAAGCAGCTTGGCTTAATGTCTTTTGACTTAACACTAATGACTGACTCTGCATCTGTCCCTGCAGGGACGAGAGCGGACGAGAGCACTATGAAAAGTCACTCTAACTCTTATTTGCAACAATTAAGGCGACAATTCTCATTTCATCAGTTTTGTTTAAGTATTTCCAAGAGGATGTTTGGGGTTTTCATATGGCCATTAAGACAGAAATTATGTCCTGGGAGAAGAGAGAAGAAGAGGGGAGAGGAGTCAAGACTTGTATATCTCCTCTCTCCCTTTCCTCTCCCTCCTCTCATCCCCTTCCATCTTTCTCTCCCCTCTCCCTTCCTCTTTCACCCCTTTTTTTCCCACTCATGCACTGTGCTGGATAACCCATGCATATTTAACATAGCTGCATCTTCAAAGCTATGAACTTATTCATTAGCATTTAGAGTGCTAATGAAAGCACGCAGAGTGCTAGCACCCTTGCTGTTTCCCTACACCTCCTCTCGACTCCTCTTATCCAACCCTACGCCACCCGCTGCACATTACACAATCTGCAGCACCTCTACCCCCAACCTGTCTGAGCCCCCTCTGTCCTCCTATCTCTCTCCCTTTTCGTGTATTGAGCACAGAATTCAATTAACAGAAGGACAAACTTAAAACAGACAAAAATGTGTGTGAGAGGTAAGCAGAACCCCACAGAGTTTTCTTTCTCTTATCTGCCACCACTTCCACCCAAGGTTGCTCTATTCATATTAAAACATTTTCTTTTCTTTCTTTCTTTCTTTCTTTCTTTCTTTCTTTCTTTCTTTCTTTCTTTCTTTCTTTCTTACTTTCTTTCTGTCTTTCTGTCTTTCTGTCTTTCTTTCTTTCTTTCCTCTCTCTTCTTGTTCTAGCCTGACTGGGGGGAGGAGGAGACGTGAGGAGTTCCCAGGGGTCATAAAGGTGTGTTGTTCATTCCTTCACATGCCCTCATTCTCTCTGTGTGTCTTTCTTGCTGTAATCACTCTCTCTTAGCTTCCCTCTACACACTCACAGAAAAGACAGGAAGCGGCTGGTTGCTTGGCTAATTGGACAGGAAACAATTTCCTCCTCTCCCATTCAGTTCCACTCAGTGAATGAAGTGAAAGGTGGGCTCCTTTTTCGCACAGTCGCACAGTGGCCTTTTTCCTAGCTGCTGGCCTCGGTTTCAGTCTCTCTTAGGCTGCCCCTTTTTGAAGAGAGAAGCTTTTGATGGCGAGGCTACGCGCTCATAACGGGGGTGGATCTCTACACCGCCTCCGCGGCTACAGATTCATCGCTCTCCAACACAAATACACAGGAGCCCAAGCGGGTTGCGTGATTGACAGAGAGCAAGAGAGAGACAGAGAGAAGCAATAAGGGAGAAACTGGAGGGAGTGATGAGGGAGCAGGAGGGAGAAAGACAGACGCTGGAGATAGTGGGTGTGTTGGAGAAAAGAGGGTCTGGAATGAGAGAGTTAATCTGCAGAGGAACAGATTGGCTTCCCATCCCTCCTTCCCCGTCCTTCAAAGCAAAGCACAAATTCAGCACTCTCTCTCTCACACACATACATACACACTCATGGGCATTCACACACAAAAGAAAAAAAAATACACATGGTGAACACTCAAGCATGCAGCTCACACTGCGAGTGTGCACATGTAAAATTTACACAGACACTAATAGCAAAAGGTAATCCAGTCCCATCACACACATGAGCAGGTATAGATGTATAGGCAACACACTGCTCTACCTTATTCATTGGCCCATTTCTGCTCTCCATTTTTGGCACTAAGACACTTAGGGAATGACCAGAGAATGGGTTTGGCGACTTGAAAGATATGGGTCAATAAAACACAAGGGACGTTTTAGCTCAATAGCAAATTGATTTCTCGGTAACCCGAATGTGCGTTGACCTTCACAAACCTTCACAGAGCCCTTTCTTGTGACTTTATGAGGAATGAGCTACATTTCGTCCTTGTTTGTTACAAACAAGTCCCAGTGCTGCTGCGTGGCCCCTTCAGCTGTTCACAGTACATTAGTCAATATTCTGGACTCATCACCACATGGAATAGCTCAATTGGTTTCACTGTGCTTAAAACCATGGGAATCTATGTGAGAAGCCACAGATTCAATCATGTTTTCCCATTTCACAGTAACTACTTAAGTACAAAGAAATACATAAATGAATCTGTGATTATTTATACATCAAAAGATTTTGTAGATAACATACTAGTTTTCTAGTTTAATGGAAAACTTTTTGGGCTTACTCACTTTCTTGTAGATAGTTGTATAAAGAGATCAATACCACTCTCATATCTTTCTTAAAGTTATTTGCTTCAACTTATCATGATGAAGTAAATGCTGATTGCACCATGTAATGGCTTTTCCTCCGAGTCCGATCTCCTGGGAAAATGAAAGTTTACAGCAAAGCAACTGATTATGAGTTGTTTCTATACTTGAATATATATATATATATATATATATATATATGTATATATATATATATATATATATATATATATACTACAAATGATAGCACAAAGTCATTATAGCCTTAACCAAGATGGCACATTGTCATTAGAATCAACTTTGAACTAAACAATATCACAATATTGCTTAAAACTCAATAACATAGCTTCCAGTAGCTATCCCAAGCTAGCGGAAATTGCAAAAGATTGAATGATAGCATTGAGATTGAGGTCCCAATTGGGATTTTTAGTTTTTTTTGGACAGAAGCCAGTAGCTAGCGATAGCCATGTTGATCATGCTAAAATGAACCAGGAGCAACAAGAAAGCCAGGACCACCTTATATTTTGATTTTGTACTAGCAGGAAGACCCAGTTGGCATCTGTCTTGCAGGCTTTTATTTTGCAAAGCTCTGTAAAAGCCATTGGAGATTTGCTCTAGTCTAGTGGCCTCTTGCCACTCATGTCCATTTGCTCGGCAACAATTCTGGCACAACACTCCCCACCACCATTAATCAAAAATGTTTCCAAAACACAGGTCATTTTCTGCACTTTTTCATCAGTGGATCATTTTTAATGAGAAGGAGCATCCACATTTTTGGGTAACGTGTGGCTGCACTGTAAACAGACACGCCAGTTGCTGCTCTGCTGTGTTTATGATAAAGTCCTTGCTCAAGGAGTTCTGTAGTATTAAACTGCACTTGCTGTTAATTCTATAACTACTTCAGGATTTTTCTTTAAATATGAAGCTGGAGCAGATGGGAAGATGGGAACAGGAGTGACATCACTACGTCACAAAAATGAAAAGCTTAGAAAGATGTTTTCTTCATTTTCTCAATTTGCATGTATGTTTTTTGTCCCCTGAAAATGAAGTTTCTATACATTCTCAATTGCGCTTTGAGGGATTTTCTCTCGGATTATATTTGTTTTTGACCTTACCACAAATACACGGTCACCCATAAAGTTGTAATTACATTTTTTTTACCTCTTTCCATGAAATGATTGTGACATTGTTATTTATTTTTCACAGATAAAGTGTATATCTTCTCAAAACTTTCTCTTCCAAAAACATCACAATGAAAATGAAACCACAATTAACAGAAGATTGTGTCTGAAAACAAAATTATTCAAACTTTTTGGCATACCGTGTATGTTTCACATTTGTAATGATCAAACAAAGACTTTCACCCAGGTGACAGCCGTCGGTATCCTGTGTCAAACCAAAAGTCAGCGTTGACTTATTTCAATGTGCGTAAGATAAATTTACCAAGGTACTTAACTGGTGCATGTAAATTAATTTACATAACAAACATAACTACTTCAACCCAAACTATGAATGTTTCCTGAACTTAACAAGTTTTGTCAAGTGTTTTTTTCTGTATTTGAGAATGCAATGTTCTTTAACAGGTAAGGTGCATTGCAGTTTCACCATGTTGGGCTCTCATCAATTCAAACAGAAGCTTTTTTCCCATTGCGTTTAACTGAAAAGAAAAAGGAAATGTACCGTGGTAATAACAACAGTAACAATACGCTACAGTATTCGTAGTTGGGAAGAAAGTGAACATCCCGGTGTGTTTGTGCTTGTATATGCAGCATGTGCATGTGTAGCTGACCCAGTAACGGTGGGCATGTCCACCAGTATTACTCACACTTGTCTGCTCTGCACGGCTGGAGTAGCCCAACAGCACACCGCTATATATCAGGCTCACTACTGAATCATAACTCCATCCAAACCGCAGGACACCTGGGGGGGATGCTTTTTTCACTGTTGCTGTAAACAGTTCTGCCATGTGATCAAAGCAGAGAGTTCCGTGCTGCAGAAGAGAAGCTCCAAGGTTTAACGGGCAACCAGCAAGTGTGATTTTTCCATATGGTTTGACTAGAAGTCCTGTTCCGGGGAATGATAAAGTGTTTACTCTGCTTACTAGAAAATTGTGCTGCGTTTTGGTAAGAGTGTTGCGTTTGTAGTTCCTATTTGCAGAAAGTCTCAAGTTGTGCTGTTTTTATTGACTGCGCTCTTTCTCCTCCTGTCTCTTCCTCCACCACTTCTCACTGACCTTTCCACCCTTGCTACTCTCCCCCACTTTCCGAGACTTTCTCTGCGAGTATCGAGTCAGTCAGACTGCATCAGGCGGCGATTGAGATCATTAGAGCTGCTGATTTAACGAGCTCATAGCACCCTGTGCAGCTGCGGCAGTAAAGGTTTGCGCCGCTGACAGCACACACACACACACCCACAGACGTCCAAATTGATTGGACCAGCGCTGATTTCCCTGGGCAAATATGTGATACGTGGTTGCTTTCATGGGAAGGAGCTGTCAACTCTATTGCCTGCGATGTATACTGCAACACATGAGCCGTGATATTGAACCCTGTGTGTGTAAGAGGGTGAGAGAAATAAAAAGGCAGAGTGGTTATTCAAACCAGCCTCAAAGGTTTCAGAGGGATTTCATGATTAGAAAATTAATTACTTTGCATCCAAAATTTCCTCTTTTTTTTTTTTAATGAAGATTTCCAAAGGCCTGGGTGCAGACTTCCCTCTCTTAAGCCACTGATATCAGCACTGTGTAATAATTAGAGTACACTGGCAAGACAAGTAATGTTAATAATTTTAACACTATATTTTTTTATTATCATTCCCTCTCCAACACTGTTATAATCATATGCAGTTTCCATATTGAGTTTGAAGGGATTTTAATAAAAGCAGTTCACCAAGAAACACTGGTCAGTAAGATTGACAGCTCGAGGTCCTGTTAATCATTTATTTTCCCTTGACCGTCCCTGTAAGCGTGTCTGATCTCATTTGGGCTGACCCTGTTAACCGCTCTGAACGTTAATTTGTTTTGATTGATCATAAATGCTTGTTAGCCGAGGCAGAACATTCACACAGATACGGCAGGCTTGATATTCAAAATGATTAGATAGTGAGACAGTTGGGCAACGTGTCAATTAACACCCCACAAAGTTGCTGTTGTTTTAGCACATTTACCTGAAATCCCTATCATCACTAAGGGATGTGCCATAAACAAATCTAAAGAAACCAATACTGTTCTCAAACAAATAAAATGATGTTTCTCTAGTTGTTTATTGCATGTTCTTTGCAAAAGCAGATGGTGTAGGGACTAAAAGGTTTTATGTAAATAACAAGACATGTTTATCTTCTTCAGTAAAGCAATTAAGAATACACAAGCGGTCTCATTTGTTTATTATAATTAAACCAAGGTGCAACAATTAATTCGACCATTTACATTAAATCCTTTCCACTGCTACACACACAACTTGCAACAGCAACACATTCATACATAGTGTGATATTTAAGTGTCAGTCCAGGTCAGACAACATCAGACAGTCGTGGACATGTTCTTTACTGAATGGTTAGTGACATGAAGGCTCATTGAAGTTTCACAGGTTCCTAATAGGTCTATTTCACAGGGGACTTTTTGACATGTCAGAGTAGGAAAAGAACAGGTGTAACTAATACAGTTTCTAGAGTCCTGGTGTTGTGCACTGTCACACAAGCCCTTTTCATACTGCGTTTCCACAAAAGTGCCGTAACAAGCTCTGCCGTCAGTTCCTAAGTTGAAATGATGGCAGAGCTTGTGACAGTGCCGTGTAACAGAGCTGCGGCTGTATATGTACAATAAGCGAATGGCAGTATGTGTACAATAAGGGACGACAGTATGTGTACAATAATGGCAGTAGTATGTATACAATAATAATGGCAGTATGTGTACAGTAATCAACGACAGTATGTGTACAATAATGACACAGTATGTGTACAATAATGACACATTATTTGTACAATAATGACGGCATTATGTGTGCAATAAGTGACACCAGTATGTGTACAATAACCGAAGGTAGTATGTGTACAGTAACCATCGGCAGTATGTGTACAGTTACTGAAGGCAGTATAAGTATAATAATGAAGACAGTATGTGTACAATAAGCGATGAGAGTATGTGTACAATAAGCGACTGAGGTATTTGTCTAATAAGCGACACCAGTATGTGTACAATAAGCAAAGGCAGTATGTGTACAGTAACCGACGGCAGTACAATAATGAAGACAGTATGTGTACAATAAGTGACACCAGTATGTGTACAATAAGCGACGGCAGTATGTGTACAATAAGCGACACCAGTATGTGTACAATAAGTGACACCAGTATGTGTACAGTAAACAATGGCAGTATGTGTACAATAATGACGGCATCATCGGCGAGTGCATTCAAAAGGATGGCAAAAGAACTGTGCATCTTGCTGTTGCTCGCTGTAGAGATATAACATACTCAAGCAAAGTTGTTTGCATCAAAGCAGCAAAGTTGCATTTCGCTGAACATGATTCAATTATTGTCAGACTCAAGTGAGAGGTGTGTTTCTGATGACACGGTCCACTTACGTTCTTATTACTTGGGTTTTGGTCACACAAATAACGCACATCATATATTTTCTGTCTTGCCAGCTCAGCCAGTTCACATTGATCCCACCTAAAACAGTCTCGCCAATTTAACGCCGCTGTTACTATTGCCGAAGGCGGTACAGAGCCAGGATCACTTCATTTACGCTTCTGGGAGGTTCAGATTGAAGGTGAAAGGTCAGAGAGTCGTAAATATCACGGCTTGAAACGTCAGTCTGAAAGGGGCTACTGTCATGGCTTACTGGAACACTTGAACATAACACAGACATTGCAATGTTATAAGTAACACCTGTGGTTTTACTAGTATGAGAAGTCAGAATGTCTGTTAAAGTATGAAATTGCTAAATCTGCAGAGAAATGCCCATAACTGCCCATATTCAGAAACTGAGCCTTTAAAACAACTGCCAGGGCTTCTGTAAGGTTGTCACAACTAGACTATTTATAGATCAAACTGCTTAACTCAGTTACAGTCATTCCCCAGCTGCAATGATGGTGCAGACACACTGAGAGCACAGATGTGGAAGTCCCAGACACTATGACCAATAAGAGCAGACTGGGTTTTTTTTCAGGAGGAGGACTTAAAGAGACAAATGCTAAAACAGAAAGTTTCAGACAGAGGTAGAAAACAGGTATATCAGACACACAGTTTGAGATAAATAATGTTTTTGGACATTAAAGCATGTAAACAACAAATTCCCCAAAAACTATGAACCTTAAAATGAGCATAATATGCCCCCTTTTACTTGTATTTACAATAACATATGCTATCATGGCACTTCATATACACAATTGCTTCTGATTTCTTAATGTATACAGGGATTTATGTTATTAACATAAAGCCTATAAATGTCTATAATCTACTAACAAAAAGCAACCTCTAAGTCACTCTGTTCATCATTTATTATTCACCATTTGTCATTTAATCTTTTTTACAAAAATCTATTGTAATGAGATGAACAAGTTACTTCCTCTATGGGTTTCTATAGCTTGATTTATTTCTATATATGTGTTGTTGTTGCTCGGGTAATGATAAAGATGAGGTCAATGAGCCATAATTGCACTTATGAGCAGGCTGTAAATTGATAGGTTACAGATACTTTGGTTTTAACAGTAATGCACAGTTTTTAAACTGGATTACCATTTATCCAGAGCTCACAGCGAGCTCCTATTAATCAAGATTTTTAGACAGCCTGATGAATTCCCAATCATGCCACAAAAGAACCTACATTTGAAATTTGGCTGATTTATCACTTACTTCCCTGCTTCACTTTCACACATTGTTAGGAAGCCCGGCTATGAATTTCCTCTTCGTCATCCTTCCCTTGTGTGTGTACAGCTAGACAATGGATACAAAAGCCCCCTGAGTGTGGTCCTATTGTACGCCTCTATGTCCTCCATGAGTTCATAGGTATTCACAATATTTCCATTTCCCTAGAGGGGATTAATCAGGCCATTATAATTTGTTCCCTGAAATTTGTCATGTCTGTGTGCGCCGATGCTCGATGTTCTGGAACCGCACAAGTATCGACTCCATCAATCAGTATTACCACGGTAACGTTGTGAGAGCTCCACTTCCCCCGCGGCCAGTGGAGGGGAAAGGCAATTATGCAGGTAGCATATGAGGGAGAGTGAGGTAGAGCCAGAGAGAGAGAGAGAGAGAGAGAGAACACCTGAAAAGCGACAAAAGGATAGCCAGAAAGAGAGCGTGTTTATTCCCAACACTGCTAATGGATTTCTGTTGTACTGTATGCCTGTGTGATAATTGGCATTATCTGATTGACTGTGCTCTCTGTGCATAAACAGCCTCCTTGGTTGTGTGACACTGAATGATACAAATATTAAGTGTGACCATCTGCAATGCTTTTCCATAATTTGGTAACTGAAAGTGCCAGTGATTTTCTGGTGTAACTCACTTCAATGCGGTGCTACTGCAGTAGTTTTTTGCATGTTTTTCTCCTCGGAGAGGCATCGGTTCATCTCCATTAATTTCACTACAGTACAAATATCAAACCAAAATAAAATGCACACTCTATCTCCATTGTTTTCCCTGGCTTTTAAATATATAAATCAACTTTGTGATAATTGTGGTGAACTATGGTGTTCATAATGTTTGCTTTTAATACATATATTTCATTATTACATTATGGGAACGGTCACACATGAGCAAGATTAGCTTTGGTAATACTTGCAGAATTACTTGCAGAATTGCATCTTTGCATATAGTGGACTTGGACTGGCAAATATCACCTGAGCAGGTGATGGATGTCCATGGATTTCATTTACACTGTATTTGTAAGAGTATCTTTTAGTTTGAAAAAATAGTTTGCACCTAACAACTAATGAGAACACAACAAAATAATGTAACCTAAAAAAAACAGTCTACTGCTTCTAGAAAAGAAAATATATCTGCAAGTGAAATTTTAATTGCATTTTTTTAACCATCATGATATACCGTGTATGTATTTTCAGAACCACTTAAACAAGAGCAAATCCTTTTAGGACTAAAATACCTTATTTTCTTCTAAAACAAATCATGTGAATTCTAACAAAACTTTAATACTCTGTATTTTCAAAAAATCCCAAACTTCTCCTACCTCTAAAAGGCAAGCCTCCTCTCAGGGCAGACCTGCTAAATCAATTATAGCAGCAACTGATTAAGCCACATGTCAATAACTCATCCCAATTAAGGTACAGAGCAGAAATCAGGCATGCATTGAGTCCAGGTCGGTCTGCTTCCTATCGATTCTGTGCTAATGCCAGACATTTGTCCAAGGCTGGTGTACTTCCAGTGTCTGTCAGTCAGTCAGTCAGTCAGTCAGTCAGCAAGTGCTGTAATCAAGTGTGCAGATAAAGTGAGTAACAAGCCAAAAGCATCAGAATCCATTACTGATTTCTGTATGTGACATGAAGATTGATCACTTCTGCACTACTGAGAAATCACATTGAGAGCGATGGGAGGACAATTTTCACACTATCTAGCGCTTTATGAATTGTGTTTTGCTGTGCTTCTTTTGTTTTGTTAGTGAAGGATGGGAGGCAATCGCATGCTCAATTGGTCTAGCCTGCCTTTTTTGATACAGTTTAGTGTTCTCAGAGGCAAATGGACTGGAAAATCTCATAGGATTGGTGAAATTGTTAATAAAAATCTGGGAGGCTCTTGTTTTATGCTTCCTATTTGATATAGTTGTACGAAGAGGTTAGGCCAACCCACGAGAATAAATCGCTCAGCACAACCTGTTTTATATGCTTTCTTTCATTTACTGCTGAAACGCTTACAGTATTAAAATAAACTTCTGTGATTACTGATAAACTATACTCACAGTGCCAACAAAGCAGGGATGTGAGAGTTGTTATCTGTTGTGTAACAGTGTCTGGTACATTGAGCTAACTACTATTAAAGCCAAAGAAAAAATAAGAAATACAAAATAAAGATGTATTCATTAGCTAATTGACTGAATGATGATTGATTTAAGTGAACTAATTATATAGGCTTAATTTTATTTTTCTATATACAAAAGATTTTTGGCCCCTAGTGGGCAGAAAATACCTAAAAGAACCACCAATTTACTGCTTGCTTATGAAGTTGTTGTGGTTATTACGTTAGCACACACATAGAGAAACATTATTATTCATTTGAAGTCATGATGTTGTTGCCACCTGACAAATATAAGAACAGTATAAAGTATTGACCCTTTAGCTCTGTTTTTGCTTAAAATATCTGGCTCTGTAGCAAACGTTAGCTAAATTTCGACTACGCTCACCAGCTAGCTAGTTGCTAACTTTGTCTGCTTGCTGTTGAAATTGTTTTTGGATAACTTTTTTGTTTGTAAATAGTTGCCTTTGAAGAAAATATGTTACATCTAAAATGCAAAAAAGCTTTGCAGAACTACAGAGCTTGGTGGCAATGATCTGTTTCCACACTATTAGCTACCTACAGGTGTTTAATCTAAACATAATGATTCATTTGGGTTGAATAGTCAATCTATCTATCTAAATATGGCTTACTTGATGTAATATTAAAATGCTGACCATATCCATTTTGACCACATGCCTTCTGTCAATAGTTCCTGTTGTACCTGGACACCCATCTATGACAGGTTGCCATTATTTTTGCTATTCCACATATACTGCTTGGCCTGTTTGACATATTTTTGTTACTTTGTCACCTCTGCAACAACATACTTTTGCCTCCAGCAGTATGACGTACACAAGTACTTGACAGCACAAGTGAGGTGGCTCAATTATAGGAGTAACACGCTGGGGAGTTTTTCTTTTTTTCCACCCCTCCGCACTCAAACTGGAGTGGAACCAGCAGATTTGACGGATTAGCCTCATTATACTCTTCACATAGACTTCTATTAAAAACCCTCAGACAGACACTCACATTATGATGTGATGGAGACTTATTTAGGAACAAAAAGACAGCGTATTTTCTTCTTTCTGTTACATAGTGTCTGTCTAATGGTGATATGTTTAACCTCAAACAACAAGCTCTGTGTTATTCCTCTCCTTAGCACCATAGAATATTTAGCCACCGTTACTCATGCTATTCTGAGATCTATTTGCATTAATCAGGAGTTTAAAAAAGATTGCATGGCACTCATTACACATGGGGCACGGCGGGGAAACACACACACACACACACACACACACACACACACACTCACACACACACACACACACACAAAGCACACCCAAACACTGAAGTATGCACTATGAAACAGGCTGGTAAAATATGCATAAATCAAATGTGGTCTGGCACAGAGAGAATAAAATTCCATAAGATGTGAGAAAAAACTGAAGTATTGTAATGAAAACCTGCCCAACCATTTATGTTTGAGCTAACCCCTCATCATTTTGAACAAAGGCGAAGAAAATTGACCATTCTGCCTGTATTTATAGGACATCCATCATTCATAGATTAGATAACCTTTTTTTGCTTTGTGCATTTCCATTGCTCAAGTGTGCATAGTGCGGCGGCATACTTTCTTTTAGAAAGATTTCTGCTCAATTGAAAACACTGCAAATCTAATACAGCAGAAGCTTCTAATCTAAATTTCATTTTCAGGGAGAAATGTGTTAATGGCTGCCTTGGTGTTGTGGAAACAATAAGTGATTTTAACTAAAGAAAAAGCCCTGCCTTGGTCTGATAAGTGAGCTCATCCCTAATCCTAATTGTGTCAAAGCAGGATTTACCACTTCATTTTCTAAACAAGCACCGGGGCATCGCACCACAGTGTGGTTTGCAATCAATCTCATGTGAATATCACCAGTGTCGATTAATTTTTCAATGTGTACAAAAGCACGGGGGCTTGTACCTTTTCTTCAGGAAATAATTGGCTGTAGCTGTCTGTAAATACATGGTTTAAATCATAACCCTCCTTATCAGCTGCTCGCCAGTCCTCCACAGTGTGAGAGGGAGGGGGGAGCATGCAGAGGAAAAGTCCTCTTTCACATTCAGAATTCTAAAAATTTATATTAAACCGAGCCAGTTTAAAGAATAAATCCAGGCAATATTAAGCCCATTATCCAGAGTTTATACTGCCATTCTAAAACTTCTAAAACTCTAAAAGATTTCTCTTGCAATTCAAATGGTCATGTGCTTTCAGCTCCAAAGTGCACTAATCCTTGGTGGAGATGTTTCTATATGTTTATTGTTTTTTCTATTTTATAATGCTGTATTACCAACCAAACAATCAAAATAATGATGGGTTTCCTTAAGAATGCTGAAAATGCAGGAAGCAAGAGCAGATTATGCAAACAGGAATATCATATTTGCTTACTGACCTCATACAGATGACTGACATAATAATGCTGAACAGTATCAATCTTCACAGTATTAAGCCAAATAGGATGTAAATAATTGTATATACAGCCTTCCTTAATCCTTATGACAAATTAAAGCGGTCCAATTGAAAAAAATGAAGCTGCTTTTCTGGACATTTTGTGTTTTTTAGTGACTGCCAGTGATGACGTCAGAGACTCGGTTCTCTTCACAGTAGGAGATAAAAGTTCACTCTTCTTTAAACCGCATGTAAGAAAATAACCTCACCAGAGGTTATAATTATTAGCTGTTTGGAGCTTTCAGTGACATGATCTTTATCACTAGATGGAATTTGTTTTTTTTTATGAGCACTTTAATGATTTCTCATCCATGTTGGTTTGCATATTAAGTTGATTCTCGACCTTTGAAACATCCAAAGTATTGAGATTATGATCTGGAAATGTATATCTGGATCAGCATCCACACTCTGCCAAGTGGTAGTTGTACCACCTGTTTGAGCTTCATGCTTTTAAACAGGTTTGAATTGTTGACTCTATTTCCACTATATGCAGGTACTTAAAACGAATTTGCTTGGGTGATTAACTGTTGCAGTAAAATTCAAGATGCAGAATATACAAAAAGTTAACGTTTTTCTCCTATTTTTTTTTTTACCAAGAAATGCAAAAAAACAACTAAAAAATATAAGCACATTATAAATATGCTGTGCATAGTAATGTGGGTACTTTTGCAGTGCAGGAAAGTGAATGGATATCCATGAAATCCCGTGCGCCTCCTGAGGGACCTGTGGGTGCGCTCTGAGGGTGCACACTGCAAAAAATATCCAGCCCGCAAGTCAATTAGTGACGTATGAACAGTGAAAGTGTTATATTTTGCTTATTCGTTTTAATATTGATTTTAGAGGTGAAGACATCCTTCATTTAGCTGATAAGTCACGTGCTTTCTGTGCAAAATGTGACAGAATTGATCGATATGTCTTTTCCTTTATGAGCGATCTGCTCTGTTCCACCTTGTTGCATTGGCACTTCTCACCGGAGATTGCTTTAAAGAACGGAAAATTGCATGCAAACAAGAAACAAGACAAATGATCTTGATGCATTGCGGGGGGAAAGCGCCGTTTTAAGAGGCAACATTGTGGATTGACACTGAGGCTCAACAGCTTTTGGAGACGGGCGTATTTTTTGCAGTGCGGTTAATGCTGAAGTCATTCTCCCGTCTCATACAACAGCAGCCAAGGACAAGGGAGCATCAGCAGAGAGAGGGAACAGAGGAGAGAGAAAGGTGCCTCCTCCTCTCGCCATTTGCGATAACTGTCTCGGTGTTGACTCGGTGTCGGTGTCCATGCTGCTCTAACAAGGAGGCGATAGGAGTGCTGGATTTAACTTCACACACGGACAAACCTATGCTTGGATTTCGGCTCTTTTTCCCTTCGCCAATGCAAAAGGAAATATGCAGCGAAGCTTCACCATTCTCTACACCAGTTTACTGGGGATGTGCTTGGGATCAAGCTCAAGTTTTCCAAGTAACATCAATATAGGTGAGCACTGCGCGTCAGACCTTTTGTCTCCGCGTTGAAACCTTTATTTCAAGTTTGCCTCGTGTCTCTTTTGATTTATTTGTGTGCTTTTGGCTCCAGTGTGTGCCACGTTAACTCTGCTTCTTTGCTGCTCAACAGGAGGATTGTTCCCAACCGAATCGCACGAATATGAGGTTTTTCGTTTCGCCCTGTCTCACCACCAGGACATCCCCAAACTGGTGCCGCAGGTGGATATGGTCAAGATGGGGAATAGCTTCTCCATGACATATGCCTGTAAGTAGGCTATTGTGCATTTTTCCCATTTTCTGTCAGTGCATCCTTTTTTTCTCCATCCCCTCAATCTGTTTATCCACTTCGTAAAGAGCGCTCGGGAACTCCACGGATAAAAAACCGTGCGCAGGCTATAATCGCATATATTACAGGCCCACTGCAAAGACTCCCGTGTGTTAGTAGGTTATCTTAGTAACTGTTGCGTGGGACCGAGAAGGACTTATTCTCTCTGCTGTCCTCTGCATGATTGCAGCGTGATTTTGCGCTCCGGAGAAGCCACGGGGATTGAAAGAAGAAGAAGAAGAAGACACAACCTCTGCAGCAGCAGTAGAGACCTTACAGTCATATAACATCAGGTTTTACAGCTGTATGAATTTTTTAGAAATCCCTGTGCGCCTTTTTCCTTCTTTAAACCGAGGTAGATAACAAAAAGCCAGAGCGCAGATCAAGGCTCTCAGGCGATGTGAACAAAGAGGAAAATAACGACTCTAGGTGCATTTCTAATTAGCCACGGATCACAATCCGATTATGTTTTTCTGCTAGAACACACACTATTCAACCCTCCCTCCCTAAAACCTACAACAAAGACATGCGCAATGCACGCACAATGCATATTTCAACTTTTTAGGATTACCTGCCTGATCTTTATTAATGTGTGTATTCATTTCTAGCAAACAGAGCTGAGCACGTTTTTACTTTATGTTAGGAGTAAGTGTTGCATTTTATATAAAGATAAAATGCAGGCAATGGGATGCAAGATCTATGGTCAACAAGGAAGTTAAAATAAATTAAAAAAAACATTACTCTGAGTCTTGGTCAGAGCAGTAGGGACGCCATTCTCCTGTGGGTGATAATGTGTGCCATTATGCCAGCCAAACAATAACTCCATGTCTGAGCTTTACAAAGGAAATGCCAGTCGAAATTGTTTCTTCTTTGTTAACCCTGCACTTATCCCCTCTTTGTATTCTGACAAGATTTTGTCGCCCTTGAGGCTTTTCAGCCGTGTTTTTCCTCATTCAATCTTCCACTCCTCTAAAATTTGCCTGTGGCTCACTCACTACAGCGCAAGTCGCACACTTCCAGGAGATACCCTTTGACAACTGTGCCTTCCTGACTCCCTGCCAGGTGTGTGCCTCGGTGACAGCCATTTGATTACTTCTTTCAGACATTGATTTTAGCATTTCCACTTTAAAAACGTGTCTGGAATGTAAAAACTGGCCTTTATTCCATTTCCACTGACTTGGATGCAGCCGCGGATATCAATCGTCAGCTCAGAATAAACAAAGAATTGGGGAAAAAAACCCATGATGCAGTTTTAAAAAGAGCATACAATACAATCATACTGTCATTATGACTCAGCGAAGGGAAGTCTCTAAATTTTTCTCATTCAGTATGTTGAATAGCCACAGACGTCAGCTGAGGGAGGAGGCATTCAGTTTTCTAGGATAGTTCTGTATTTAATACAGTCACCACACCAGTCAACACACTCCAATTCTCCGTTTGTTGGTTAGCATACGGTTGTATACAAAACAACAGAAAAGCAAAGCTAAAAACCAAGAATATTCAACCTTAATGGTAAGAAAATACCTCACCACAACAAATGACTCAACATCTTAATTTTTTCAGTTTAAATTATATGACTGCGTATATCGCTCAGAAATGGAAAATATGAAATACATTAAGGTAATAAATGCAGAATTTGCTAAAATCAACATACTCTAAACAGATCACTATGTTCTTAAATGACCCTTTGCTATACATTGTGAGGGAAAGTGGAGCTTGGAACCAATAGAAAGTGAAGCCACAGAAGGTAGGTTGCTTGAGTTTAAGGCATTGCTGGCTACTCCTCAGGTGGCTGCCAGAGAAACCCTGGCCTGTGTGATCACCTACTTTAAACTGATAGCTCTACAAGTCTCTTGCTGTGAGGAATTTTGTCCACGCGGCTATTATTTGTGTCCATGTAGTGCCAGTTCTCATGATTCGTAAGTTCCTGGACTTCAGCCACAAAGGTGTGCACAAAAACCTTATTGGCACAACTCTTGTCTAATGCCAAACTAAGTTTTGTCTTCAGTACCTGAGCAAACCTGGCGCCAGTTAAAGCAGCAAATCGTTCTAGCTGTGTAATTGACTACTGCTCTTTTGGTAAAATCCAGATCTTCCTGTGACTTTAATCCGTCCATCTGCCACCAGATGAGCAACTTATACGCGGTTCAGATAGCATCATTGCATTGATATCTTCTTGGGGTCAAGTGACTCTCAGAGGTTTTCAGGGAACCTTGGATTGTTCCACGATCATTTTCAGATTTTGGATCAAGATCTTACTTTGGAAGGTCAAGTGGACAATATACCCAAAGGGGTCATATGAACAAGTTGGAGTATTCCATAGGCAGTGATCATAAAATACATGTCAATTTTTGTCAATTTATCGAGTGTGGGTTCACAGGAATCCTGTTAGCTACGATTGATCCAAAGGTCAGTGCAGGAAGATCTTGCATCTGCAGAAAGGTGGCTGATGCCAGAAAGGTCATTGCTCACGCACTGCTAGTTGGACGCCTCCAAAGAGATTGCAAACCTTAACCAACAGAGCTTTGGCTTCCTCTTCTGAACATAAACTCTGGAAACAGTCGTCCACTTTAAAGCACCGGCCACTGACCCACGAACATCTTCTCCCGACTGACTGTAATCACAAACATGCTTGTGCAGTTCATATGTCACGCAACATGGACTGTATGTGGTCCCACACGGGACCCTGATGGGGCACTCATGCTAGCCCTCTGCAGTGTGTGCAGCTGTGGCTTTAGGACTGTAACCTGGGTTGGTTTTAACACCTGAATCCTGCATCAGCTGTATGATGCAGTTCCATAATCTCAACCCTGTTGTTATACAAATCATCTCTGTTGCTGGTCAGCTGTCCAATGGCACAACAATGATGTCAAAAACACTCATTTTTACTTTCCATCTCCTTATTGAGACCTGTACGTAAGTAAGTAAAAAAATCCCAATAATAAGCAAATTTACACAATAGCTAGATAACCATCATGTTATCATTAGCTAATTAATTGGCTAAAAAAATCACTTTAAAATATATGACAGCTTCTATTGCTTACTAAATACTATATAAAGTGGAGTAATTGCAGCATTTGTTAAACGACACACTCTAAACACCTTGTTATGTTCTTATTAAAATTAATATACTAAGCTGAACGGAACAGCATACTAAACATTGCTAAGCCTCCAAAATAAATTATTGAACTTACAGTTACAAATGAAAAGATTTGGCATTTACAAAGAGCTGCATTGCCTTGCAGGAGCAACACCAACAACCTAACCCTACCAACAACTGCAGGAAAAGAACAGTTAAAAGTTAAACTCCACTGCTCATTAAACACTTGGTCAGTGACTGTCTCACAGATCTACATAAGTGAACTAAAAGACCCAGAAATACTCCAACCTGATTGGTAGACACTGATTATTAGGACTGACAGAAGCCATTGAGCATTCATATCTGGCTATCTAGGAGCCTTTTCCCACACAGAGGTTTAATGTAATGTGGTTTGTAGCAGCTCTTATGAGATTTAGTTATGAGCCTAGAATTGGATTGGAAATAAAGCATTATGTGCAACAGCACTCATGCAGATTTATAGACATTTATTGCTGGCTGCTGCTGAATGTTAAACACTATCACAAAAGGAAGTTTGCTCTTGTCTGTCTTGGTACACTGTCAGAAATAATGTGCTAAATGTGTACCTCTAGGGGTAAATGGTTCCCTTACCATTGGCTTGGGAACGTATACTGTATGTACATTTTTAGCCATCAACAAAGTGCACATAGTTAGTTGAGGTCTAATTATTTACCATTGCTAATTACTATACTGCAGAAAGAAGTGGACATAGTGACATCACCCATTAGTTTGGGACTACAGCTTTGAGGCCTTCAGTTTGGCATTTTGTCAGTTTTTTGGAGCCGGAGGTGACCATATTTGGACAACAGCGTAGAGCTGCTTCATGAGCTGAGGCTAGCTTGTTCGGTTAGCAAGTTGCAACTGTGATTCAACATTATTTTCATACAACTGAACAATGACAACATTTTTGTCAGTGAAAGTTTGAGATCATGATGTATTAAAGAAGACTTGAAACTAGCAATCAAAACCATAAATTCATTAAGAAAATGTTTACTAAGGAAAAAAATCAAGTAAAAAAGAAGAGTCATTTTCTCATAGACTTCTATACAATCTGACTTTTCCACTAGGAGTTGCCAATGCTAGACCATTAGAAAAATGTAGGTTTATGGCACATAGGGGTATATAAATGTAATGTAGACCTTGGTGGACAGAAATGGACTCCTGATAGGAATAATTATTAGACCTCAAAGTATGTACCTTCTTGTGGGCCAGAAAGGCACATATATATTCCCAAGCCAATACCAAGAGCCAATACCAAGCCACTATACCCCTAAAGGTACAAATTCAGCACATTATTTCTTAAAGTTTATTAGGCACTTTACACACATTCCATGTTATGTAATATTATTTTCCTACTTTCCTACTAAAAACAGAGTTTATGAAGTTCACCCGGTCCAAAGTTGGCTTTACGGAGTGCATAACTTTGCAGATGCTTTTAAAAACCACAGTAAGAGCTGCAGAAAACATTTGGAAAACTGGACAATCCCCCTGCCGACCATCACCATCAGCCCTACCCCCAGCCATTTAGGTCCGGGGAGCCAGGCAGAGCTGTGTAATGAAAAGTAAACACACCCAAGATGCCCTCATTAATGAGATGGTCCTCTGCTCAGAAGGGAATGTGATGTGAATATAAGGGTCAGGCTGCAGCGAAACGTTTCCAGGGATGTCGCTAGTGGGAAAAAAACACGGTGCCTTTAGAAGCGGGGGAGGAGGGATGGGGGGAGGGAGGGGGGAGCAATAATGTCTTCGTCACAGCGTGCACTCAGTGGAGGAACAGCAGCATATACACAATGGGCTGTTAAAGAGCAATTTGGCAATTTAGATTCAAATTGTTAACATGCAGAATGACGTACCTGCCACTAGCTGCTCTCAAAAATCAATTTAAAAAAGGGTGAATGTGAAAAATCTGATATTTTGCAAAAGGAATACCCTAAATACCCACTAAAATCAATTATTCTGGTCTGGAAGATTTCAGGAAACTCCTTGAAACTGATTATTTGATCAAGGATCTTTATCAATATTCAGGTTTTATGAGAGCTTAAATAGATCCAGGCGCTGTCAGCACTACAGGATATCCAGAGATTTTCCCCTCCATCCAGTCACCCCTCTCAGACTTCAGCACGATGCCATCAAATATGACATCTTTTCTTCAGCGTGTCCCGCGTATCACTGCCGTCCATGGGTATGATGGTGGGCCGTGGAACGAGCGTGTCAGAAAGATTCACAGTGGCGGGAGACTGCAAAAATGAAAGTGACACCTCTTCCTGCTGTGTGTCACTCGTTGTGGAGGCTATAGAGACGTTTTTCTAAGGGAAAAGAGAAGGGCTCCGGGGCCTGCTTATAATGAGTCAGATGAGAAAAACAGCCTATTCCTGGGATTTCTATTTAGCATGCCTGTGTGGAGGAGTGTGCATGTGTGTGTGTTTGTGTGTGTGTTTGCATCTGGGTGCCCATACTGGCATCAGTGTAGGATGTCATGAGTGAGTGACAGTTCACCTCTGTAAGCATGTGTGAGTGTGGGAACATGCTCAAGGCTCTTGGGGTCCACAAGTTTGAAAAGCAGCGGGTGAATGGGCCCTTGTGCACGGAGATGAATGGAGCTCCGGATGAGGGCGATACTCATCAGCTGGCTCTTATGACTTGCCACTTCCTCCAGAAGCAAGCCCTCCCACCACACACACACACACACACACACACACACACACAAACACACACACATACACACACACACACACACACACACATGCTCAGTCACACTTGCTGGCACCTGCCTAAAGAGCAGGGGAACAGGGACAAGAGGTTGGGGGTGTTGGGTGGACTAGGGCAAAGGTGAGAAGAAAACAAAGAGGAGAGAGAAGGAAGAAACATAATAGATAGAGATGCCGAATGTTAATGGCAAAGTGATTCATTTTATTTCCTGCCTGTGGAGTCATCGGGGAAGTAATGACGATGGCAACACTGTCGGCATAATGTGAGACAGGATGCTGGAGCTAATTTGCATTTCTCTGTCTTCTTTCTTCCATTCCCATGCTCAAACTGAATCATAAAGTGAAAGAGAACCTGTATTTTTAGTTCTTAATATTTTAGATCCTCGCTCCTTTTCCTATATGTGCCTTTGCTTTCATATTCTCAGTAAAAGCACTTGCTGGACTGGCTCATTTTACATGTTTCCAGTGGTTAAAAATAACTGGCAGGGATGCTATGTGTATATGGAGATATTAGTCCCTGTTCCTCTCAGTTAGACATCACATTACCATAATCTGCTATTGACTTGGTTTGTAATAAGGACGTCACTGAACCGCTAGCTTCATGTCAAATCCCCTGCAGGCTCACGCCTATATTATCGACTCTTCTCTTTCATATCCTTCATGTGTGTGCTGAGATTTAGGCTAAGCTTTGGCTATTTTTGGTTGAAAAGCAGTCAGCAGAATATCGCACCTAGCAACAAAATGTAACATTTCAGACTGTGGAATTTTGAATTACGTGTACGTTTAGCTTAACGAGTCACTAATTCGGATTTGATTTTGTGTCCGATTCAGTCACCCTGATAATAAACCTTTCATTAAGACTAATTAGTGTTCATGGAAAAGACGATATGGGTTGTCACTGCGATGTAGGCAGCAGTATTTCCCCGGGTCTCTGAGGGTCAGTTAAAGAGGACTGGAAGAGGATCTATGAGGCAGCCATGATCAATGAACTGAGCACCGCACAGAAGCCTCCCCAGCCGATCAATACAGCACAGATGAGAGGGGGATGGGGAGGGCTTCCCTACTGCCGGGCTGAGAGGACAGATATGAATTACTGTTGGATGATGGGATGTACGTTGGTCTGTGTCACAGAGAGATCGTACAGGTAGAGGTCAAGTGCATGGGTGGTCCAACATTAAATGGGAAATCAAGACTAATATCAGTGATGCCAGTGATATTTACTGTCCAATAATGAAAATAAACATCAAAGTTATAACTATATTATCATGGTACAGGGTCACAGACTGCAGAAAGAAGCGGACATAGCTATAGTGACATCACCCATTTGTTTTGGACTACAGCTTTGAGGCCTTCAGTTTGGCATTTTGGTAGTTTTTAGGAGCCGGAGGTGACCATATTTGTACCACATGGTGGAGCTACGTTATGAGCTGAAGCTAGCTAGTTTTTTTTTTTTGTTTGTTTTTTTTTCCTCCTTTCCTCTCCTCACATGTGCTGTATTTCTCTCTCTTCCTCCCTGTCTTCCTGTCCGGTTCACTCTGTCTTATTGTTTGTGTGTGTTGTATACGTTTGGACGGGATGATAGATCAAATTTTCATTGTCCTAGAACTTGTTACTCTGTTCAATGACAATAAAGTTGAATCTCATCTCATCTCATCTCATCTCAAGTTGCAACTGTGATTCAACTTTCTTTTGGCGCAATTGAACACTTAGTCGACCAAAATATTAACGCACAGTGAAAGTTTGAGATCTAAACACACAATGTGCCGTAGAAATGACTTGTCGTCCGAAAGCATAACCTGTTTTAGTCTTTTTTTATTTTAAATGGAGCCATAACTTACAAAATAAACATCATGCTGAATTGAACAGGATGGTGCAAGGAAACAGAGTTTGATGTCATAGGTCTCATGAAGATAATCAAAAAAATACTGAGCTCAGCAGTTCTGCAGTTCCAGGACAGAAAGCTGTGTGTTTGCAAAGGAGCTGATGCTCTGACTTCTTTTAATGCACCATGCCACGTTGCAGGTGGAAGTTTATAAAATACTTTATTGGATTTGGGTTTTTTTTTGTTTTGTTTTTTACAGGAATGGCTTCAGTGACAGTGATGCAGAGGCAGAATGAATGTTCAGAGGCTAGTGCAACTGTGACTCAGCATAACAAGATAATTTGGGTTATTACAATTTAATTTTCTAATTTTGTCCATCACTTATCAGTAATAATATCATTTTACTCATCAAGTTAATTGCTAATTGAATCTGGGGACACTGTGTCATCCATAGAAAAAGTTTGACAAAGCAAAAAACATCAGCAGTCAGACAATCAAAACTATTTTATAGAGGAAATTGTAAAATAATTACCCTTGCTGATTCAACTTTGACATACGTTTGGATTATGATGAAGCAGTGTCTACTTATAATGCATGCACCGCTTCCTGATGTTGTTGGGTTACGACCAGTTCAGCCAAAGATGGATTTTTTCCTGCTTTATTTGAATTATTTTACGGGCCTGCGGTAATTCAACTGAAGTAATTCATCCCAAAGATTAAAGTATTATAGTCGGAGTCCGTCTTCAACTTGCTTAAGTTTTCCTCATCAGCATAGTTTCTTGCTCTGACTGCTAAATAGAAATGTGTGCGAGCATGTGAGACTGCTTTGTGAAGTTCTGCGGTTACACACTTGCACACACACAATAGCTAACAAGAGACTGTGCTTGAGCAGATGCATTTAATGTATTATTCAATGCAGCACATCCAATGCTATCACTTCATGGAGTTATAAGCATAAATATGTAATAATAACTCCGCAGGAAGGAGAAAAAAAAGGCAATTGAACTGGCTGTGTTGAGCACTGTAATGCTTAAAAATACTTTGCTCTCTATAGGATCTGCCAGAAGAAGCTAAAAAAGAAACGTCTGTCTCCTGGAGACTTTATTTCGGTGCATGTTCACCCCTTTTGCTCCAATCGTCCTCCCCTACAGGGGCGAACAACACCCCAGAAGGGAGAGTGTAAGCTGGGATGGAAGTGTCAAGAAGAAGGGGATGTTGGGTGGAGGTTAAGCTGCAATTTCAGACCCAGTGGCTGGTGTCACTGAGGCTCTGGGGTGTTGTATTTTATTGTGTAGCTACTGTGTCAGTCATTGAGGTACAGCTGTAGTGACTGACTTCAACAGTGCATGCATGTTCAGAGGGATTACGGGGCGTTCGATGCATTATTGAAAAAGGCGGACAAATAACAGATCACCGCTCCCTCCTGACCATTCGGGACATGACAGTTATTTGTTGAGGAGAAAACAAAGAGAATGGGGGAGAAAAAAGGAAAGAAAAGAAACTGACGGTTTTTCTCTTGGGCTAGAGTCTGGCAGGTGCTGATTTGATGAATGAGAAGGCTTGGATTTTTTTGCTCTGGAGCGCCAGGGATAGAGAATGGCCCATAGCAATCAATGTAGATCAGCCAAAACTGCTCCCCAAGCAGCAGAGTGATAGAGTGTGGAGCAGAAGGGGGACAGAGATTGTTTCTGTGGGTTGTGTGTGCCTGTGTTGCTCTGCAAAAGAATGGGAGAGGGAATGTCCACATGGGCCAGGGGGTTAGGGAAGAGAGAAATGGTTAGGAAGGAGAAAATAAGCAACCTGTCATTTAATGTCTTCACCTGCTGTGTGACCATTTTCTAAAAACCACTCGCCACATAAAAGTAACCCCGGCGGCCATCCAGTGCCTTGAGGTTTTTAGAATTCTGTGGTGTTGACAAGACACCAGTCTTTATCACACATACTCTTCTCGGAGACACACACACTTAACTGACTGTGACTGTGTCCGCACTGTTTCTATTTGTTCTCCTCATTGTCTTTCTAAGCCTGCTCCGAAACCTTCTCTGTATTCATACAAGCACACCAAGTATTTAAAACAAATCTGTCGTCTCTGGAGGTAATGGCAGCTGGGACGTGGAGGTCTGAGCTGAGACGTGTGGGGCTGGCAATTAGAAAACAATGTGTTCGGGGATGAGGACCAGGATTTGTGCTGCAGGGGTGGAGGGACGAGCGCTGGATGATGGCAGCTGTCATGTTTTTGCGGCAAAGACAGAAGCAAGTCCCTCTTTTGTCATACAGTACATCTCTGGAGCTTCTGTTGTACTTTAATGAGGAACAAAGCCTACAAGCATATTAAACACTGTGACATAGTGTAACTGCTCTTACGCTGACAGCACAAGACTGCTGTGCTGCGCAGATGCTCGCAGTGCTAAGTAACTTGCCTTGCCATGACACCAGACCTGCAACAGTTGCTTAAAGTTGAGAAAGCAAGACCACAAATATTTCTTCAGACTATCAGTGAGCAAGACTAATGCAAGATGCTATTGGTTGTGTTGTCCAAGCCCTGACCCCCCTTACTTACAGTTGTTATGTCTGTTGAGTTAAAGGACAAAGGCAGTTACAATAAAAACGGTAAAAACGGTAGCAGGTGTACTTCAAATTTCAAGATGTTTTTCAAAATAAGGGTCCTTGACTGCAGACAAAAGTGGACAAAAGTAGGGTTCTCATAGCAACCATTGGATTTTTTCTGTAAAAAAATATTGCAAGTATATTTTATTGTGGCAATCTACCTAGCTGATTATTGTTAGTTCCATGACAGTTGGTCCATCTGACTGGTCATCTAAGTGTCCCTGGAGTTTTGACCTCTTTTGCCTGACTCGTCTTGAAAGGATAACCCTGCAAAGGTGTCTTGATTCCCCAACGGGGCTTCTTCTTACTTAACTAATTATATGCTCCTTGGCTTTGGAAATAAGGCTAGATTAGCATTAGGGCTACTAGCTAGTAAGCTAGTTATTCATGCCTACTAATGTTTGCAGCTTACATAATAGCAGATAACTACTCTTTTTTAATTGATTCCACTGGCTTTTGCTCTTGTGTTTTGGGTTTGGGAAAGGCTAAGAAAAAAAAACTCCAAATGTTTAGTAAATTGCTGCTACTACAAGCCCTGTGGTCGCCACTTGAACACGACGAACAATCCAAAGTTCGGCAGACAAGTTTGGAACTGTCCTGTTTCTTGTTTTCTATTGGCAAAAGTTGTGGATAATAATTGATATCAGGTTCTTGTTTGGTACCACCTCAGTTGAGGTTCCAAGCAAGATGAGCTGATACTAGAAGTTGGAGTTAAAACCCTGCAGACCACTTACTGATCAGAGAGAATGCACATTTTTCAACTTTTAGAATATGATTGATTTAAATGAGGGCTATTTAAGTGTTCAAAATGGGAAGTAGATGTACTTTAAATTAATTATCAGCTGATTTAGTGACATCTCTTTCATAATGCAAGTCATTGAGAAAAAGTATTTTCTAATGGCATTATGTGATGAAAACCATGCTGTGTGTGCAGTGCAGTCTTTTTTCTGTTTGCTTGCCATGAAAGGATCCAATGAGAGCTAGATGTCTCAGCAGTTTCATGCAGAGACAATACATCGATTAAGTAGGAATTCTGCCTACACAGATGGGGTATTATCTGCAGTGGAAAAGCACCAGGTCCCAAAAGTGAGTCATTGGGAGATGACTTGAGCAAAACCATGCAGTGAAAATGCAGCATCTTCTCTCCATGCGATAAAGTTCCTTTATTAGTCAGGTATTTATTTTACCCAATTAACCAAAATACCGTCTGGTCATTGTATCTTTACACAATGGAATTTCTAGAATTTGTTTAAGTCCATTATTGAATTCATACAACAGTTCCTAATTAGAATGCAGTTTGTGTATTTGTCTCCTGTTGCTCCACATAGCCACCTCCATCACTACTTCTATCAGATAAAGTGTGTGTGCAGGACCGTCCCTCTGCACCTGTCGACACTGATACGCAGATGGGGAGATAATTGCTAAGGGATGATTGTTAAGGAGATAATTGGAGTTTCCATACCCCCTGACAGGACTGGGTCTGGGCTGGGTATCTGACCCGCTGCCCAGGTAAGCATTTATTCAGCAGGCGGCAGGACTCCGCAGCAAACCAGATTGGAAACGTGGTGAGAAACAGCGAGGAGTAGAGACAATGGCCTCGCGCGAAAGGGTTAGAGAGTGAGACACAGGAAGAGAGAGATGTGTTCGGAGCTGAGGGGAGTGCTCTCACACCCTCGATTACCCATTTAATGAGGCGATGCGGTGCCATTGTTTTATTACTTAGAGGAAATAGGAGAAATCTAGATTTCACCCTGTGGTCCCTGTGTTTCCCACTGCTAGGCTGGCATCTGTTCCCTTTGTTCGCAGCAGTCTCCCTATCATCTCCTCTCACAGACACTAATGCTTCTGTTTCTTCTCCTCTCCAGAAACCAGCTTTGCCTTCTGTCAGTCCTTACCTACATTTTCAAGACACGCTTGCTTTTTGGCTCATCCTTATTAACCTTCCATTACCCCTGTTTCGACTAATGTAATCTCTCATGAGTATCCAACGCTTCCCGACATTAATCTAAGATCTGTTTGGCTGGTCAACTGCTCTGATCACTGCTATTCCCAGTGTGGAAGCTTAAGAATTTAGAGTCTTCCTGTCTGCCATGTCTCCATTTTCCTCCTTTTTTTTCTTCCTTCTATCGTAGACTCACCTCCTTGTCTTTCTTTTCCTCCCTTTTACCCATTATTGTCTCACTTTTTTGCCACACACTGGTAATGCCAGTGACATAAACACAATTTTATTGCTCTTGCACAGGCAGTAAATCTCCCTTAAGCTTGAGGAGCTAAAGCTGTTTATACCAGGGAATAGCGAGCACACCTCTCTAGAGCGCAACACTCCATGGGGCATATAGATACTCTAGAGAGGTAGAAAGGAAATGAGGCAAAGCCCACCCCCTCTTAAGAACACTTTTGCATTTCTTGACTCATTGGAATGGAGTACATTGTACTGTACACTGACACATTATCAGGTAATGAATCTTTTTTTCCAGAATAGATTTGAAATCGTTTGAAGGAGATCCCAGAGAAAACTGTGCTCGCAGTAAAAACCCTCCTACTCAGTCATGTCTGGAGACATTCATGCAGATCTTTGTTGGTGCTGTGTTTCGGTCCCCTGGGTCCCTGTAGTAGGAGATTTATTGCCCTGTGTGAGTCATTCTGAGTTGGAGGGCTCACGGAGTAGGACACCCCCACCCATCACCTGAGGGATTCTTCACAAGCCAATACGTGTGAGGAGCTCCAGCGAGGACATTTTTTGTTGTTGAGGGGGTTGCAAAAAGCGTGTGCAAGTCCTTAATGCATGCATATGTGCCCATGTGTGACTCGGGTATCGACTTCTTTTGCCCAGCCGCTCATTAACGAAGCTGATTAGCTCTCTAGAAGATGGATGGGACCAGAGGGACCAAAGCATGCTCTCTGTTTTTATTACACACATCATCTGACAGTTATTAGCCATGGGTGGCTGAGTGCAGGGTGATTGTGTGCGTCTTCCAGTGTCTGGTGTCAGATGTGTTTATCTCCCCTCAAAGTGCTCTGTGGTTGATTGAGTGACCCTTCACCCTTGTGGAGGTGGTGTATATTACCGCCTGATGTGACAGCAATCTCCCTGCCATCCCTCTCATCTTTCAAAAGGATACCTCGAACTAAATAAGATAGTGTACCTCGGGAATAAAAGTCTTTACCAAGTCAAGAAAGTGAATGCCGGGCACAGTGAATGGCTTTATTAGAAAGCTGACAGCATACAGATGACAGGAAATTAGTGGAGGAAGAGATGGGGAATGATGTGCAACAAAGGTGGCCAACCAAATGTGATTCAGGGAGCTTCCAGTTCACAGTCAGCACCATAACCCTCAGGTTCATAACTGAACTAGTCAACATAAGCACCTATAAGACTAGCAGCAGAGGGTTGGGCTTTATGCCGAAATCATGGTGAACTTTAGTAGAATATTATTTTCAAACTAAAAATTTTCAAACTCTTAATCACCCCCCCCACTTTACATCCCCCCCCCACCTCCTACTTTTTTTGCACTACACTGCACTGTGAACTCATTTTTATATTTTTATGTCTATTGTCTTTGTACAAAAACGCTTTCTGCGGCTACACTTGCAATATAACTATTTTATTTTTACAGTTCTATATTTTATATTCATATTATTTGTACTTTAGTCATCAGACTGACTATATTGTCATTCAGTCAAAGTCCAATGCATTAATCTCTACAAAAAAACACAACAATTGATTTATTGATTTGTCATAAATCATTTGCAGCATGATTAATATGGGATTTTGAGACTTTTCTAGCGGGGGAGTTCACCAATTATCAATATGGCTGCTGATAAAGTAAAAATTTGAGCTCTAATCAAAATAGACATTTCCTATTGTGGATTGTGAACCAATTTTGCACCAATATGATGATGCAATGGTATTCAAAAGGAGTGCTTTCTTAACTTAATAAAGAATATTTAACATTATTATACAATGTATTACACTGTCAACCAGTTCTAGAAATAAATGCTGAGAAAATAAGAATGAATAATGTCTCTGCAAAATTGTATGGCTATCCATCTGATATTTGTTAAGATAAATTGTTGGACAAACTGGCCAACAGACCAGCATTTCCACCAACACACCATGCCGAATTGGCTGTTTTCCTCTCTTTCATATCATGATGAGTTTATCTCTGGGTGGTCAGAAAGACTGTGCTTGAAGTTGCTGCCTTGGGCTGTGGGAGATTATGACATGCATTTTACCATCAATTCTGACTTTATTGATTAAATTATTAATTGAATAATCAAAAAATCTCATTAACCAGTGATGGAAAAAATAAATAGTTGCTATTTTAGATCCTAAAATATAGTGTCCTTGCTTATCCTTGTTGTGTCCTATTTTGCTACCAAGAAGAAAACAGATTTGACCTCCCCAGGCATCACTGCGAAATCTGCAGTCAAGTGGTGTAAGGGTGACATTGGATAGACAACATAAACCCGGGTGCAGTGGTAGGATTGAGACTCACTGAATGAAGGTGTTGTGCGACTCTGGGAGTCAATCTGGCAGGGTTATGCTGAGGTGGAGGAAAGATGGGCTGGATTCAGCAGCTCTCTCCTCCTTTCCATCGTCAATGCCCGGAGGACAAAAAACAACATGATTTCCTCGGAGTGTCAAAGCGCCAAATTCACAGAATGGAGAATAGAATAGAGCTGATCAATAAATAAATGAGCTACTTAATTGGGCGTCCTATTTTGTGGAGTCCCCTGACATGTCACTCCTCGGTATTGAGGCTCTTTTTAAAAAGGACCTTTACGGATGGCTGAACAAGAACCCTCCAATCAGTATGTTCCCTCCAGCTGAACCCAGCTTCCTCCTGTTGTGAAATTCCTTCTGTACTGCTGACCTTAATGTTACACAGGATAATGGCATGCAAGTCCCAGGGGAGGAAAATAGTAGAAGCCCTGTGTTCCTTCTGTGTGTGCTTGTGGAGGCGTATAATGTATATAACATCCATATCAGACATTGTGGTTTGCATGCGGTCACAGTAAACCCATGAGTCCAGGGTACATGTGTTTGCTGAGCTAACACGCTCCAAAGACGCTCCTTATATTGATTCTCACAGAGCTGCTTGTGGCTTCTCCCCAAAAATACATTTGAAAAATTGTTTTGTGAATGCACCCGGTACGATTCAATTCAACTGCATTGATTTTTTTGACATATCAAGCAATGCAGAGCTATTGAAAAAAGAATCACAAACACACATCAACACAAAGGAGCTGCTTTGCAATACCACAGTCCTATTTACAGGGTAGTGTGTGGCTCCAATGGAGCAGCTGGGAGGCAGGTACCATGCACAAGGGCACCTTGACTCCTTCGACTGATGCTGTTTGCCATCAGAAATAAACCTGTATTTACCATAGACTGTATAAGCTATTGACATTGACAATGTCTGAAGACGCCTGAAAATGTCTGTGACGTCTGAAGAGCCAAAAATAATGTGGGTGGCTCCGGCCGTCACCATCTTTTCAATGCCTGACCTAAAAGAGGTGGAGCGTGGTTAAGCTGAGGTTGGCTGAAAGAAGCCTGGTTGCTGAAACACGCAAACTGTGACAGCACACTCCTGCCACTCAAAGCTGCCACACCCTTATTAATGCAGCGTTTAGCTAGGTTTGTGGAAGACTTCTGTGCACATATACACGGTTTGCCCAAAAAGTTGGAATAATTTTGTTTTCAGACACAATCCTCGGTTAATTGTGGTAGTTTTGAGAAGATAATACACTTTATCTGTCAATAATAAATCACATGGTTGCATCATTTTTTTCCCCCATTGGGGGATTAATAAAAAGATAAATCTTAAATGTTTGATCTATTTCATGGAAAGAGGTAAAAAATATTATTACAACTTTATGGGCAACCGTGTAGCAGGTGAAAAAGCAATAGCAGATATAAAATAAATAACTAAAGAAGTCCATTGGGGAACAACTACAACCTAGATTCAAAAAACGCTGGGATGATGTATAAAATGTAAAAACACACAGAATGCTTCAAATTCAATCAGCGTTTCAGTGTGGACATAAAATATGCATTCTTTGCACAGTTGAATACGCTTTCAAAAAAATCAGTTTGTTTTTTTCCATTTCAGCTTTCTGGGAATCAAAATATGATAAGATCTGGGAAAAATCTTTGTAAGTTTGATGAGAGCATAATGTGTCGGGTGCTGCGCCCAAGCCTTGGTTGGGAAAACCCTGTTATGCATAACTTTAAGGCTTAATATCATTTAAACAGGTGATTAAATAAAATCCACCCCCTCCACAGTTGTTCATTCACAGAAAATAAGTTATAGAGATCAAAATAGTTTTTTGTACCAGGCTTGTATATCTGCTGTAAAGTTTGGGATGTTAACATGGGGGTTTATGGGGATTGACTCACTTTTGGAGCCTCAAGTGGCTGTACAAGGAACTGCACCTGTTTTTTCTCACCACTGCATTGGCTTCATTTTTCAGCCTCGGTTTGTATGTCCATAGTGCCCATTCAAATGTTCTCACTTTAATATCATAATAATTTTCTGGTCAACAACAAAAAAAAATATGTCCTTGATACATATGTAGACTCAATCATAATTTCAAATACATAGAGATTTTTATAGCTTTATTAATAATCTAGTCATAAAGTCAAAGTCAGACTTTATTTTTCAGAGTGAGGCTGTAACGCTCCAGTAGTATTATGTGATTTTGTACTGAGCTATAAACATTCATGGGCAGTATGAAGGATGCAGCGATGCCTACCACCCCCTAGCATCACCCTCCCATCATCTACAACTTCAGATGCAGGAACAACTGTCACTAACACGCCCTCTTTGTGCAGCCGGCACAGACACGTCTGTCATTTGATATTTGGCTCATGCTAAGCAGAGGAACAGCTGCAGGGCACAGGAAACAGAGAACAGGGAAGACAGTAGCTGCGTGAGTTGTTTCTGACAGCTCCTCCTGTTGTGAGTGTATCAGTCCCTTTAGGATTTGAGTTTTTCTCTCTCTCCGTGCAGCCCTAAACTCTTTGACCACGCCAAATGCAAATCAACTTATTGTTCATTCATGGGAAAAGTTTAGAACGGGTGAAATTTTAAACTCGACAGACCGTTCTGGTGAGCTTTCCTGCATCATCTGTATGCTGAAGGGTTTTGTTGACTGTAGGAAATCATTATGGTTTTGTTTGAGTGTAAATAAAGCGTGATGCAGTGGAACTGTGCTGCAAATCTTCCATTATTTCAGAAATTATCCGAGGATTCTGCAAAGCCAAGTCAGTTTTGCAAATTTGCTAATTCCTTGAGGGGAAACCTAATTATGACAAAATGTCCAAACACTCACGATTCCCACTTCATCTTCCAAAAGTCCTTTTGCAGCTCTGAGCTACTGTAATCCCTGCCAGAGAAACAGACCGTTGCCTGGGCAACCTCAGTTCTGCCGCCATGGCAGCTGTAGCCGTGGTGAGGAGACACGGAGTGCCAGGGTGGACAGGTGTTGCCGGGGTCTTCGAGATCACTTTAGGTCTCTCAGCCTTGCCTCCAATGTCGTTACACATGTGGAGCAATGCTAACAAGCTCCCTCACACATAAACGCACCGGTTACGCCGCTCCTCTATACTGCTATCAGAACAGGACTGGAGACTGCTGAGTTACACTAATGTTCTGTGTCATGCTCTTGTCGAATTAGACGGGCACACGGTTCTCTTGCCAGCTCGGAGCAGGAGGTCCGTGCCACATGGCTGCATGTTTTTTTTGTCAGACACATACTGTAGGTATGGCAAAATGACTCATATTCAGTGAAACATGGTAACCTGCTGCAGGGCAGAGTAATGGGACACTGCACAAAAAGTCAAACAAGCTCTCATTACCTTTCATCCAGGCAGAACATGAAGGCCACCCCTGAAATTGGTCCTAGAAAATTGTAAGGGGAAATATAATGTGTGCCAGTGGAAAGCAATAGCGGAGAGGGTGTCGATTTAATAGCAACAGCGTGTGCAGACCATGAAGGAAAGATAGTTCTGTTACTGAGTCAGTGTGGCGAGGCTCAAAATGTCTATTTCAGGGCTTGCTTTAAGTAGGGTGAGTCACCAGGCTTTTGGAGCACCAGAGACTGCATATGTGTATGTGTGTTCATGCGTCTGTGCACATGTATTTTTCTGTGATACCGCTGAATTTCTCACTCTCCCTCTATCTCCGTCACAAGCGCACACATACACGTGCCCGCCCGGCGGGTGCAGGTCTGTGACGGGTTAGGCGTTTTGGGAACGGGCCATCCTCTCTCTGTCTTGCCCTCAGCTCATAGCAGAGAGCTGGCCCTCGCACGGGGACAGACAGCGACTTCAATCTGTTTGGTAAATACTGAGATAAGTAAGGCCCACCCATCGCCATGGCAGAAAATAGCCCAGGCCAGACCTGCAAGTGCAAAGATAGCTCGCTATGCTGAAAGCATTAAGAGGGCATACCCTCCGAAGTGAAGACTGTGAACATAAATTAGCTATTTTAAGCTTTTTGAGGGTGTGAAGGAAGTCAGAGTGACAATGGGAGAAAGAGAAATGGAGAGACTGACAGAGAAAAGCAAATGAGGGATGCAAACCGCCTCCTGCTGCCAGTAAAATGTCAATGGAGCCCTGGGGATGCATTGATTAACCTCTCTACTCCTAATCTGCCTTCAGCTTCTGCAGCGCTCACTGAAGACACACACACACTGGTGCTATACAGATGGACAAACTGGCCGGCTCTGCATGAACATGACACACAGTAGTTGAATGGAGGCAAGGACAGGGCTATAAGAGCTATTTTCAACTCAACATTTAAAAGCACTGTGTGCGATGAATCAGGTTTTAACTGAAAGGATGAACAAATTGTGAACAACGAGATAGATGTTGTTTTATGTCTCTTTTCATATTTTTTTCCTTTAATGACATCAGAGATATCTTCTTTTCATACATAGATGACAATGCAAACGGTGGCACGATTAAAAATTTCACACTCCGTTCAGTTCAGTTAAGCATCATTCAATTCAATTCATTCATACAGGACTGCAACTAATGATTATTTTGGTGCTTTGGTCTATAAAGCATCAAATATAGTGACATTTAATCCCGTAATTTCTCAGAGTCTGGGAGTATAATCAAGTGGCAGCCTCTAAAGCTGAAACGTGAAGTCAATGCAGAAGTGCGTAATAACCGCAATTCCTCAACTGGCCACTAGAGGCTGCCTCTAAAAGTGAGTCAGTCACCACAGACATTATAATGCACACGTTACAGCAGAAATAAGCATCTTTACAGCCTGGAATAAAAAACTCTAGAGACAGCTAATTGCATGACAACTGTGAGGGGGGCACATTTTATAAATGTCACCCATTTAAATTATATTAAGGCTTAAAGTTATGCATAACTAAGGGCATGGCCACTTTGAGTGACAGGTGGCTGCCCACACCGGTGACTCATCACTGCATTCAGCCCACCTCAGCTCACCGACCCTCCACCTTTTTTGCCCCGTCCTTCAGGCCAGGGCCTACAAATATAAATTGTTTACATGACTTAAAGTAAAAAAAATAATAATTTTACTGTAATGTTAGGAAATGTGAGGAAAAGCAGCAAATCTTCATATTAGAGAAGCTGGAATCATCAGTCTGATTGATTATTTAATCTATCATTTTAGCTTAAATTCAATACATCACTGTCTCCCCTACATGAGAATATCTATAGGACATAATTTTAAGTAAAATCATTACAAGTCTCAATGGAATGTAGGCATCATGCAGCAACAAGAGACGCAACAGCACAGATCATCAGATTGTGTTGCATTTTGCAGAGGATAAATTGGTTTATGCAAATATAAATATCTATCACATTAAATCTACTGCATTATTGAAAATCCAACAACTTCTTTACACTTTATATTTTTAGTGTTCACCAAAGTAGCAATTGTCTACTTGATGGGAAAATGTGGTATTTACTTTAACAAGAGTTAATACAAATATTCCATAATATGTCTAACTAACATTCTCTGTCTTCTCTTTCCTCTTTGGCAGTTTGCTCCCAGTTCTCCAAAGGTGTGTACGCCATCATCGGCCTGTATGACAGGAAGACGGTAAACATGCTCATGTCCTTCTGTGGCGCGCTGCATGTCTGCTTCGTCACGCCGTCCTTCCCCATCGAGACGGCCAACCAGTTCGTCATCCAGCTGCGGCCTGAGCTGCAGGACGCTCTGGTGGGAGTGATCGACCACTACGGATGGACCAAGTTTGTCTACATGTACAGTTCTGACTCAGGTAGGAAACTTTATTTCACATTGTACTATTTCATCCATTTGGCATCATCATTATTAGTTGACACCTCTAAAAAAGCTTTGCTACAGTATTATAAAGAGATGTGACTGTGAAGTGGGCTCAGCCACATGCAGCTTATTCTCTAAAATATTTCTTTTCATCATCATCCATTATAAATAGATACTTAAATATGTTATCATCTTCATTCATCTTTAACTAGCAACATTTTTACCATGAGATTCCTTCTAAATAGCAAGTCTGTGCACATTAAGACAGTCAGAGGGAAAACCAGTCGTTAAAGCAACTAGCATTAGCCGTCTTCATATTGCCATGGCGACAGCAATGGGGTCAATCGTAGCCATTGTGCAACAATGAGCAGCCATCAGAACATTTATTTCTGATGGCTGCAGACAGAAAACGCAGAAAAGAAACATTGACCTGCTCTGACTAGCAGATAAATCACACAATGGAACAAAAGATAAAGCTTTTCATTGAGCAGTCCTCAGCAGTAACCCGTGTTGCAACGGTCCTTTTGTCAGCAGCATGCCCAAAAAGAAAAAAGAAAAGGAAAAACAGAAGAAGTGCTGTAGCATACAGTTTAACCATCTTAATAGCATTCCTGCAAAACTAAAGCAGCACACCTGTCAGCCTCCTTCTCTTCCTCTCCTCTCGAGCAAATCAGCTTTACCCTTCTTATAACACCATCTGTCCCAGGTGTTGTGGGTTTTGGAGCATGACTGGGAAAGGTGTGTTATAGATTCATGTGCCAAAAAGCATGCACACTTCATATATGGAGCACATGCAAATGATTGCAACTTTTATCTGCCTGAGTGTGTGTGTGAGAGACATAAGCGGGCTTAAGTCAGCTTTAAAAGACAGATGCCATCATGTCACTCTGCAGAGCATGCTGTCAGCCAGTGACAGGGGAGATTTCACACTGGTCTCTAGCCCTATTGATTCATGATGGCCGTAGCACCACACATGTCTCACAGATTTTTTTTATCTTCTGTGATCCCTTCATTACCAACTCACAAACTGTTGGCGTGTGTGTGTGTGTGTGTGTGTGTGTGTGTGCGCGCAGGGTCACCCCTGTGTGATTGAGTGGTGGGATGGAGCCAGTGGAATCCATATCAGTGGTCCTCTGTTGCCTGGAAACTACACTGTAGTCACCCTTTCTACAGGGTTATTTTAAGCCTTTAAGAAAAATCATATTTAGTTGTGAGGAATTTATCCATTTTTGTGTGTGGAGTGTGTGTCCTTTTTGGAAACATTTTATCAGAATATCCTTTTATTTTGCACTTTGGAGTCATTATTGCCCATAAAATGTTACAAGCCATTTTATACTATTGCCTTATATATTAGATATTATCATGTATTAGATATGTATCTATATTTCAGTGTTTAAATCCTGAAGTGGAGAAGGACATACACATATACCATAGCTTTAAAAAACAAAATCTTTTTTTCTCTCTTAACATCTGTCTTACTGTCGTACGATGCAGCATCCACTAATAAAAGTGCCTCTCTTTTTTATTTTCAAAAGCCAAGAATGGGAACACAAATTTGATAGCCCATTAAACCTATCATAAACAATATTCAGGAAATGGTTTCCCCAAAGTGTTATTTTCTCTACTGTCGATTGCCTGGTGCCCAGGTCCCCATGCATTGCCTCCAGCCAGGAGGATGCTTATGACAGCCAGATTCCATTATGATATTATTCTCTTCCAGAATGCCTTTGGAGGACCATTTTTACCTTGGCCAGTCTCACGAGCCCCCCCTTGTCAGGCTGGCTCTGATTTATAGGGGGGCATCAGCCACATAGCTACATTTGAAAAGGCGAGGGGATATTTAATGCGAACATAGTGAGACCAAAAAAAAAGGAAGAAAGGGAAAAGTATGCAGTCCAGCCACAATGCAGACTGATGGGAAGATGACTCCAGGGGTCAGATGCTTAAAACTCTAAAACTGTGTGTAAGCACAAAGACAGAAACATACATAATGGATTCTTTTCATTCAATCATTTAAAAAAAATGTAATTTTATTATTATTTGTTATTGTGATATAGTACAACAAGTGACAAATTAGACAGACAAATATATAAAAAAGAATATCGAACAGAAGTTATGATTTGAATATGATAGGTCCACAGGTTTTCAGTTGTTTTTGTTAGTGGGAGTATAGTAAGTGTTTGTGTGCACGGTTGAGAGTGTGTTGTGTAAGTGTGTTTTATAATCGTGCACAAATAATTCTGAGGGTATATGAATAAATCAGAGGAATGTGCAGGATTGTGCAGATGAAGGTGGGGGAGAGAGAATTAATGGGCAGGTTAAGGTTAATAATAATGATGGTGATAAGTTAAATAGCTACAAAAATATATAAATAAGAAATCAATAAGAAAAACATTAAATAATAATTATATTAAGAATAAAAATAAAATAGTAAGAGGTTTGGTGTCGTCTGGGAAGGAGGCTGTTACCTTATTTTGAATTGTTTTTTTCTTTCCTCATGGGTGTCGTTGTCTTGGTCCGCCCCCAGACCTGTAGGAGTGAGCCAGTCCGTTATGATTGAGTTATGTTGTTGTTATTTTTATTTTATTTCTAGTTGTTTTGATTGAACTCAGCCCATACCATGTGTTCCCCATGCAGGTCTGTTCCAATAAAAGCCCCCAAAAGTATTAATGTAATGTGGGAGTAGATGAAAAGGCATGAATAAATAGAAAAAGGTGACAATGAACTGTAGGAGGGAGGAAAATAATGAGAAAAAAATGGTATAATAATAACATTATATAGTTTGAAAAAAAGTCCTTGACAGTTAAGGATGGCTCAAATGCAATTAAAAATAATGATGAAATGCATCACTCATAAATTATTTTTTTAAATAAATGTGTCTTTGATTGACATTTTACCAAATGCTGTACAACCTTCAAAAAAACTATAAAAAACATTGAAAATGATTATTTTAAGGTTATATCTCTCACCTTATTTTGCGTTCACCTTCATATTGCCTGCAGCTATCTCAGTTGAAACCATGCACACACCACATTTTTCCTTCATGAATACCGGTTTATGCATTAGAAAAGCAGTATGAATGGTGTTTGTGCATACACATCGTTTATGCACTGGCCCCAGGTCTTTCTGTCTCTCTCATTACAGAACGGAACATTCTCAACGCGAAGTGTTAATGAATAATGCACTAATTTTAGCTCATCCTGCCCAAGTGCTGGAACATAATGTACATAATGCAGAACCAGAGTAACAAACACTCACATGGAGACATTAGGGAAGCAGTAAGATAATTAAGAAAAAGAGGGAATTACAATGAAAGTAACTAATAAAGAGCCTCTTTTTACACTGCTGGGTCAGATTAAGTTGCACAGTGCTGTCCATGGTGCTGAAACCTTTCCTGACACCACGACTCGACTCCATTCAAAGACAGTAATTCTCCTCAGGACCCAGTGGCCTTATTCATGGCCATGATTAACTGCCCCCAGTGTTCCCATGCCTGTCATCAGTTTCACAGCGACTACTGAATCTGTCAGCACCAAGGACTGCAATTATTCACTAATGAGCGACAGAGAATGGATAGAGACACCATGAAAGGTGCTGCACGTCCCCGTGTACGTTTTTACACGTGGGTGTGTAATATATTTAGATGTATGGTGTCGTGGTCATATGTGGAGGTGAAACAGCATCCATCTTTCCATTTCTTAATGACCTGGTGTCAAATCAGCAGCGTGAATTGCCTGGAGAGCAGCTGGTGTGCATTTTAATAAGGCCAGGCATTCATTTGTCAGAGGCTTTGACTGCCTGTTTCATTCTTCTTTTGACAGAGTCTGTTGTTGTGGATAAGCCATATTTACATTTGCTCAATGTGCATAAAATGCCAGTATGAACACGAACAAACAGGCATGGAAGATATACAAAACACATTATGTATAGGCCCACGGTGGCTCTGACAGTGTTTGCCAGCTTAGTAGTGGAAAAAACGGATACTGCTACATCATGTATTAGTTTACATTTCCTAAATTTTTTAATTGCTATAATTCATTTGGGTAATGTCTGCCAGTCTGCTGCGGGTGAAATTACTTTATTTACTCTGTGGAACAACTGTGGCTGCCAGCTCGAGAGGAATCTGATTGGTCTACCGCCAGCAGCAAAGGAGTACACCAGTGAGTCAGATTGTAAATCAGAGCTCAAGATCAATGTGTTCTCTAATCGCCTTTTATTTCCTGTCTTAGCATGAGCCTGTAGCTCATTGGCTGCTCCACTTATTCCTCTCTGATGTTCAAGTGTCTCCGCCGCGTATCCGCGGCAGCGTAATTGAGTAACGCCACCTGTAATTGGCGCTCGGAGGACGTAAATCCGGCTGTGAGTTTGTCGTCTGCGATGATGCACGGGCTGATTATTTGTTAGTGTGAAAGTGGTGATTATTCAGACCGGCGCTGTACGAACTGCATAAGCACACCTGTACATGTCAGAGTGCTTAATGGACTGTCCCACTCGTTATACTTTATCACTGAAGCTACAGGGGAGCTTCTGATGGATAAGCTTATCGTGAGCATTTTGGTTTTCTGCACAGCTTCTGTTTTGTTCGCAAATTATTTAATTTATGTCTCAGGCTGCCTAATAAAATCTAGACACTTATGGATCACTCTCGGTAGAATACCAACGAGTCATTCATCACTTCAGTCTCTCGTCTTGGACATCTTCGCAGAACTTTCGACTATAAATGCTCACACGGTTTCCACTCTTCTGTCACAGGGCTGTCAGTGCTGCAGAAGGTCCTGGACACGGCAGCGGAGAGGAACTGGCTCGTGACTTCGGTCAACGTGGAGACCATGACGGAGGCCTCCTTCTTGAAAGTGTTCCAGGATTTGGACAAGAGGAAGGAGGGCCAGATTATCATCGATTGTGAGACCGAGAGGCTCACTGGCATCCTCAAAAAGGTAAGGAGCTTTTCTATGTTTCTGCAATGAGAGGGGATTATGTAATTATGTTGCAATTTATAACGCAATTTCAGCTGAGAGGCTGCAACCTCATAATATCATCAACAGTACAAACTATAGGTTCAAATAAACAAGTAGAAATTCAACATGATTAGTGACTTTTCCTTTTGGACACATATCAAACGTAGTAAAAGCTGAGTAATTAGCCTGCATGTTAAGTTTTAAGGACTATGAACTCATTTAAAATTGTACAGAAAGGAGTAGATAAAAATGGAGAGTGGGGGTTGGTTGGTTGGTTTAGTCTCCTGGAGCATCAGGAACAGGAGAGATAAATAAAGCAGTATTGGCATTTGGAGTCTGCAGATCTTCTGTGAAAGGATCGTCACTTACTCACCTCTGTGTGGTTGAAAGAAAAAGGATCTTTGCGTTAGAATTGACTAAACCTCCCCCCCAAAACAGAGATTGCCCGATCACGGCTTAGTAACCGTAACTAAGCATGGCAGGTGTGTCAAGCTTTGGATTTTACTGCACACTTGAGCAATGTAAGAGTTATACTTAGCATTTAAATCTGTTGGTGGTTTCTTTTTTGTAGCCTTTCCAAAACCGAATCCAAGAAGTATACTACGTTAGTTTGTTGGGCTGCAGGTATAAAGACGCCCAGTTCATGACAAGCACATCTATGAGTAACATTAGCAACCCTTACCTGCTATCAATTAGACTTGTGACAGAGATACAGTAGCTATCATACACTAACTAGCCTACTCAACTGTACATTACTCCTTAACATATTTCTCTGGTAAAATTGGAACATATGTTTAATCCTCTGTTTCAGGTCGTTTTTTTGCTCTTTTTACATTTACACACTGTGGCATTGCAGTTCGATGCAATATATAAGTCATACACCTCTATAGAATCAGCACAATCATGACTAGAAGTTTGTACTTAGAAATATATTTTGTACAGAAAAACACAGTTACAATGGCATACATCATAAATAAATAAAGAAAAGAAATGAAAGTTTAATTTCTCTGATAAATTATATTTTAAAAATTGGAATAAAATATAATTTATATTAACACCACTTTCCCCACACATGTCATGACTATTTTCCAATTATCATGACATAAATAAAATATATTACATAGATACATATTTAACTATTTATATTTTTACAAACTCTCCTGTCCCCTCCTCTCAGCTCTGTGAAAACAGCCTGAGGTTCTGTCTGATTTTCAGTGAATATTTCTTACGTGACTGTTCGTCTCAGCAAAATTAATCATGGCTTTTTCTAGTTGTGCTGAGAAGCACAACATTTTATGTTTTTAAGGATCAGGTTATTCCAAACAGTTTATTTTTGGCTACATTTTAACACATCATCAGATATCATCACATCGACAGATATATCACCATTTTAAGCTTAATTTTGGTTACTTCATCTAACTGAAACTTTTGTTACCTATGATCCATGATAATTTGGGCAATGTTGTAAAGAAAACATATATTGCAACCCCGGGCTGGGGTGGGGTTTACGGGGTTAATAAAAAACAGCCAAACAGGTTTATGTCAGACTAAAATAACAGGATCATGAGGAAGCTGACTTTTGCCTCACATGGAGCTTTATCTTCAGTTTTTAAAGGGGACGTATTATGCTCATTTTCAGGTTCATACGTTGTATTTTGGACTCCTACACAATGAAAAGATAATTTGCAGATAAGCTACCAAACTTTTTTTTTTTTTAATCAAAAACTGCATTCTATTTACATAATTTATGCTTAATAACTAGAACAGATAAAGATTACATTTAATTAGTACTAAATTGCATAACTGGGTTACATGTAACTACCAACCTCCCAACACTGATTGGCATTTGTCAAGAAAAATAGTATTGGAGCCTGCATTTATTTAGCTCTGCCTGAAATCAAATACCCATTGTTTCAAAAATTACTAAAATTGTTGAGCGGTAAATGTGCTCCTGTGATTGCAGACCTTTTCACAGCAGACGTTTTGGCATGTCATAGCAGGAAAAGCACAGGTGTTACTAATAACATACATAACAAGTGCATTTTCATTTTTCTTTATTTTTGCTCACTGGCATGGCTTACTGAGACATTTAATGGAACTAAGCCATTGTTAGCTAAATTTGTTTCACTTGTGCTTTTCCTGCTACGACAACTCAAACTTTCTGCTGTAAAAACGGTGTTGCAAGCTGCATATGTGAGAAGAAAAACTTGACAGGCACAGTAACAGAAAATTATATCCTCAGAAGTATCCACACATTTCTCATATTTGTATTGTTTTGCTTGTTGATGTCACTTGTAAGATTTATGACTTTTCAGTCAGATTTTAATCAGGTTTTTTTTCCGTTTCGGTACATCTTTGTTTATAAGAAGAAAGAAAAAAGTGCACACATGCACTTTAATGATGTTCTCACACAAACACACACAGTCCCCATCTATATGTGTAGGCTCTGTGTGAATGTTATTGATGGCCTGGTGTCTACAGTTAAGGTTATTGCATCAGTTCTCACCAGTTTACAGGAGCTGAGCTTGAGAAGTTCTCCATTCAGACGGGCGCCATCAATCACCCACATCTGCTCCCTGCCTCCACACTGTGCATCCAAGCAATGACGCACACACACGCACACACACACACACACACACACACACGCACACACACACGCACACACACACACACACACACACACACACACACACACACACACACACACCTCTGCCTCCTTTGCCCTTTAAACTCCCCCCCAGTGTTCATCTCATTCATCTCATACAGTACACAGATTCTCCTGCGATAATGTCACTGACAGTTTCCTGAGGGCGACTTCTCACATAAACTGAATGTTGATGCAGCCTCCTCAGAGAGCAATCACCGCAACAGAGGAGCTACCTCGAAAATGTTTCGCCGTACGTTCCTCCATCACAGCGACAAAAAAATGACCCGTTCTCTTGGGGCTGAACTCTGGATGACTCCTCAAATCTGCATGTATAATTAAAACGCTGCTCCCACCCAAAACATTTCCATTTGACAGTCCACTGTGGCAGTAATGTGTGTTCCCCCCCCAGTCGTCGGGTGTATTAGTGTCAGCCGCGCTGGTGTGTGTCTCTCCTCTTCCTTCCCTTCGGTACTTTTCCTTGCCGGGGGCTCGGCCGCGGGGCCCGCCTTGTGCTGGGGTCACCATTAATAACAAATGCCACCTTCTGTCATGACCTACAGCATCATTAGACACACACACATTACACAAAAACAAATGAGAACACTCGCCGAAGTACACGCGAGGGAAAATGCTCACAGAGAGGGAGAGGAGTGAACAATGTGTGAGGTCATGCATAGTGCCTGAACAGAGACAGTGGAAGAGCCTCTTATCCGCTGTCCTGGGGCTATTAATTGGATGGTGCATGGCTTTGAATAAGCGCTGCCCTACTTGGCCTTATTTTATGTGACTGCACAGTATGCTGTGATGACACACACGCACACACATTTGTTGTACAGTACAGCAGGCTCTTCATTTGGGCATAGGCGAACTTGACAGTTGCCACCAGCAGAGATGGGAGATATTTTTCTTATCGTACAACGCATCTACATTCAAATGTCAGTCAAAGTGGTGTCCAATGTGCCCATTTCATTTATAAATAAACTGGCTCTGTCAGTGCGCTACACACCTCTCGCTGTGATGTTCAAACAGCCCTGACCCTCTGTGCTCGGCTGACCTGTGACGCCTGCAGTTAGAGGGTGACAGCAACGCAGGCATAAGAGAGATGTAGGCGTGGGAGAGGGGCTTGTGCACAGTTCAGCGCTGACAGCGTTCACTATTTGATGATTATATTGTTAGATCACGGCGGAGTTCCAGGAATATTGTAAGTTATTTAAACATTAGATCAAAGATCAAACCAGAGCTCTCAGGGGAACACTATTGAAAGCAGAAGAGGAGGAGGAGGAAGATAACAGAGTACAGTATACAGTATTATATTTACAAATTGATGACCAATTTTATGGCACGCAAAAGCCTAGAGGATGTTAAGTGCTTATGTTATTTGCAGTATACTATCATTAAAGATAATTATTTGGCTGTATTTCCTGTTTTTATTCTTTATTTTTTTTAAATGATTATATATTTTGCTTTTAGACTGGTCAGCCCTGGGTGTTTTTAGGGAGCGATTTGCCTTTATTAGTGGTTATACGTCGTAATTATAATATTTTAGTGAATTCATTTAGTTGCTTCTCTTTAACATAATTATGAATAATATCAGTGGTGGATAATATGTTTCGGAGTGGGTGTCTGGCCAAAGGCAAAAAGTTTGAGAAATATCCCAAGAGAGGAGAGGAGAGGAGAGGAGAGGAGAGGAGAGGAGAGGAGAGGAGAGGAGAGAGCAGAGAGGAGTAGGGAAGAGGAAATGAGAGTGAAGAGAAGAAGACAATGGGGTGAGGTGAGGAGGACATGGAAATGAGATGGTAGAGGAGAGGAGCTAACAAGAGGGGAGAAGGAAATGACAGAAGAGAAGAAATGAGGTGGGAGATGAGAAGAGAGGAGGAAACAGAATGTTAGAGGAGAACTGAGGAGGAAGTGAAAGAAGGGAAGAGAAGAAATTAGATTGCAGAGGAAGGGAGGAAACGAGGTGAGATAAGAAGAGAAGGGAGGACGGGAGAGGAGGAAATGAGAGGGGAGAGGAAATGAGATGAAAGAGAAGACGAGGAAACAAGAGAGGAAAGGAAGGAATCAGAACACAAGAGGGAAGGAGATGAGGAATGGAATATTTTTATTCATACTTGTTTCTGACTCCAGAAGGGTCTTTTTTCTTAAAATACTTATATGACTTTTAAGGGATGGCAGCATTTTATGTTGTTGTGTTAAAGACTGTAAATGTTAAGTGTTAAGTCCCATTTTTACTGATGCATTGTGTTCCTACTCTCTGCCTGTCCATGCACGAGGTCAAGTGTTATATATATATATATATATAGGGTCATGTATACTGCACTGACAAAACCTCTCTCTCAGTTGCACACACACACACACACACACCACGCACACACACGCAAGCCTACTGTCTGTTCCGTATCACAGCTTTTTATCCTCTATAACTCCTCTGACCTTGTCTTCCAGATTGTTGAACAAGGCAAGAATGCAAAGAGCTACCACTACATCCTGGCTAACCTGGTAAGCAATCACCATTACACCTCTGCATTTTTATCTACTTAAATTTCTTCAACAAACATTTCCACATGCTCGTCTTTATACTTCCATGCCTCTCTGAATGAATTTGCATTGCTATTAAATGTGCCTTTTAACAGGATTCCAGACTTTCTGTGCTTTATTGCCAGTTTAATGGACTTGCATGCGCCGAATAATTTAGCCTAAAACTATCCGGTTTTATGTCTTTTATGTTCTCTGATCCCATTTTCCTCTTCAGCTCCTTCATATATTCTTTCACTGGACCATCTAACCTGCAGACATAACAGCAGCTCAGCAGTAGACTCAGTAAAGTGCAAGAAGGGAAATGTGTGACAGTGAGAAAATCTATGCAGACTCACAGTGACAGAAAAAGGTCAGGTGGTGAATGTATGCAAGCGTATATCCATTAGCTTGCTTTGTCTGCTGCCATTTTCTCACTGCAAATGGTGTGTAGAACCCTTCAGCACTGTTCAGACTCACTAAATGCAACTAAATGAAGAGAAAATTGACATAAACCGAAGCTGTAGTAATAACAGCATTAATATGCAGCTGCTGCCCCGAACAATTTCTCACTGCTGTGGTTTTAGATTGGCTCAATCTCTCCTTGTCTGGCCAGTTTGCCAGATTTAATTTTGAATGATAAGCCTCGGACGGTAATAACAGCTGATACGCAAAGTGGCCACAGTCATGTATAATGGGCCCATTAAAGATGTTTGTGCAAAAGTGACTTTTTCCATGCCCTTGCACCTTTTCAGAATGTTTCTAATTTACTTAGTTGTGAGAATTTCTGCAGCTGCAAGTATGTGTGTATCCGACACAACATACAGGAGAGAGCAGAGAGAAGTTTGAGTGGTTAAAATGCAGATAAAATATTCGTCAGATACCCCCCTCCGTGTCCGGTGTTAGCAAAGGCTAGTTTCTATAGTAACCTCTTCAGCTCACTGCACTGCATTAGCTCATACATGGAGCAGAAAAAAAGACACTAGTGTGTTCGCTCAGCTGCGAAATATGGACACCTGGCAGCACACAGGTACATTAGGGAGGCGGCAGTGAGAGGAGGGGGAGACGAACGCGCCCCTTTCCTCTGCTTGCATTTGTCTCCTGTATACGGAAGCCCTGAGAGGGAAGTGCCCTGTGTTTATGACCTAAGAACCAACAAGTTATCCAACATAAATGGTAGAAGAGGTCGTGTGTCAGTACCACATATTATAGCGCGTAGGTACGCATCACGGCTCACGTTTCATGGCACATATGAACGTATCGCTAGCGGCTTGCGGCACAACGGTGCATTCTAAATATAGCACACATGTACGCTCCGCGGTTGTAAAAACGGCTGCAGTTTCTGTGGATTTATGTTGTAAAACCAGTGACCTTAGGTTTAGGGCAAAAAACTTCTGGTAAGGCGTTATAAAAGACAGTTTAAATAGTGAATAAATATACATAAATGCCAGAAATTAAATACTTACAAGGGTCACGTGACTACTGCAAGTTATTAAAAAAAATTGAAATCACTCTCTCAGCTGAAAGTCCGCCGCTTGTTTGATCCATCCACCACCCAACTGAATGCGGGAATCCGCCCTTTTAAACTTTGCTTGGCTGTCAATCACTACTATGTCAGCAAGATGGTGGTGGCAGCATTACAGCAGGCGGTGAAATGCAGAAATATAGCTTGTTTTTCGCTGCCTGTACACACAACCTATACTGACATTTTTTACAGGAGAACAGGCTGTAAGAACAGTTGAAACCAAACTTATTTCCAGGACAATCATTCTAACTGCCTAAATTGTTTTTGAGAAAAAAACTGTTGTCATGAGAAATCTTTTATTTACTTCTTTATTTTTATTTTAATTTTTTGGTCAGAATAAGTTTTCTTAAGTTTTTCTTGTTGTAATGCTCATTTTAGCCACAAGGCCTCGTGTTCGGTCTGCTTGGATGAATTAAATCTTGAAAATCCTATTAGTCCTATTTAAATCATAGGGAAGTTGTGCACTTTTCAGCCCCTTGCTGTATTTAACAAACAAACAAAAAAAACGTGGAAGAAAAGTTTTGTAAAAAATCTGTTCTCACAAAAAGTTAAAAGAGTAACTAAGAAAAAACAGCTTGGCATTTTTTTCCACCTGGTCATTTTTCCCCCCACCTTTGACAAAAAAAAGGATTTTTTATCATCCTGGCATAACACTTTTTAACATTTTCTTTATCCATAAACACAGTGGAGAAAATAACTCTGGTCTACCAGATTGTCTTTTATAGATTGTATTATACTGTGTTGATTGTGTTATACTGTGAAATTGACTTGGCACAGCAGCAAAAACAGAAACAAAAGGTGTGAATATAAATAAAAAAAATGTTTTTCATTTTATCGTTTTGTCCCTAAGAGCTTCCATACCTGTGGCCATTTTGATTAGGGCATGAAATGATCTGAATTTTATGCTAGTTAACAGCTATTTTGTTTTTGTTTTTTACTCTATTTCTGTTTACTGTATGGTGGTGAAGATCAGAGAAAGTAAACAAGTGAGAGTTTGAGATAGACATATGGCCAAGAGAGAGCCGCCGTTTCAAATTACATGAAACAAAGTAACATCAGAGAGGAAAGAGAAAAGATAGAAAGTTACGTGTCGTCAGAGATGCCGGAGAGCAGGAGAGACACCAGAGAGACACCTTTTCTTTTCATCAGTCAAAACTTTGCTCTTAAATCTGAGACAAATCACAGACAAATCTTCTCTCCCTGCTCCATCTCTACTCCCACCCATGCCCACTCATCTGCCTCTTCTTCTCCCTGCGCTGACAGGCAGCCTGCTGAGAGAACCCAATCTGCCTCTCTGCCGCTCTGAAAAACAGCCTTCTCCACATAATAGTCAAGGGAAAAAATACATGTAGAAGATACCATTACAGTAAATCGCTTCTCTCTCCATTCTGCTGCGCCCAAGGCTCCCCTCGCATTGTTCCCACTAGTCTATAAGGTTTTGATCCTGCCATTGTTAACAGTAGCCTATGAGAAGTCAGTCTATCAGAGATTAGCTCCGGACTGAACACGGACATGAAATGAGGTTTTCTTTCTCACTTCTCCTTCCCCTCAGGAAAGACGGGGATGGAGTACGGTCAGTGGGATAACCACTCTAAGTGAAAAAGAAGGATTTGTCCTTACTATTGCACTATTAACCCTTGCACTTTTGATGGTAAAGTTAAAAACAGCAACTACGATAAAGTGCATCTTGCAGAGTTAACCCCTGAAAGCCACTTCTCAACCTCTTTGGCTTGTAAAAATGAATCATCACTGTAGGATTGTTGGATTTATTCCAATCATCTGTCAGGGTTCTGGCTGTCACAACCTTCCTGGCTCGACATCTCATCCTTTTAAAGTGGAAACATGTTTCACCCAGCACTCACAATAAATGGTTTTAAGGGGTTCTACAATGTATCAAACTTGAGAAAATGAGACGCTCCCTAAAAGACCTTAAGAAATTGTCATATGATGATGTCCTTAGTAGTCATAAGATGTCCATCATGATATTTTACTATTACTTTTACTTATCAAATTGTGATTATGTGATTGTTAGTATGCATTCCTTCGTAATTCTCCACAGCATGCATTGGTAAACCCAGCACACTTGATGCTTAGGTATGTGTGTATTTTGAGGAACAGACTTTGTGTCTACTGTACATTTGAGTAAGATATTTATATGTTGACCAGGCACTGACCACTTCCTCCAGCTATGACAGTCTAATCGTAAGCTATGGCCAGCCTCATGACTCATATATGTTTCATCTATATGACACGTTAACTATATATGTACAATGTTCAGCAACCTGCAATGTCCAAAATAGCTGGCATCGTGCCATGACAACCAATGTGTCCAGTCTCTGTCACAATTTATGCATCTTCTGTCAGCATGGCAGAGATGAGTCTGACGTCGGATATAATAAATGTGCATTAAACAAACACTTCTCCATTTGTTCTGGCATTAATTCAATAATATTCAGATATCTCTGAGGGTTATAATAGAGGACTCTGATTACTTACATGTTGGAATTTGTTCAAATTAATTGTTGTAGTTGGGATTCAATCAAAATTGATTTGGGGAACTAGTGAGAGCCTGAGTGTCCTCCTCCAGTAGAATAATCTGGTCAGAGCCTTTTTCTAGATAGAATGTAATATGTGACAGTCCTACCTGACCCCGCCCTCCTGTGGTTCACAACTCTGGGGTTGGGACCCCTAAGGCAGCTAGATCTGAGGTGTCACAAGTAGGCCTGTCAGGATAACACATTTTTTAGGACAATATATTTTTCGAGAAACTATTATGATAAACGATAGTTTCGTTTATGTTGTTTTTACGACAATTTTATGTGAGTGATATAATGATATTAGAGCATAATAATCCAAGTACATCCTTTTCAGCAGCAATGAACTTTTACATTTTAAGAATATGAAACACTGGAATGGAAATGCGAAAACTATTATCAAAATATCCAAGATAAATAAAACATAAATAAATGACACTACAAACTACAATCAAAACAAATAGACTCTCAGGCCCTGAAAAATATTATTTATTATATAATTGTATATTATAAATAATATATAAACAGCTGGAATGGCTGCTTGGGAAATATAGTTTATTTTTGTCAGTTCCTACTGCCTGTCAAACATTTACAGCATTACTTTAAAAAGCACAAAAAGTCTGTGTTACAACGCAGTCTACTATTAGAGTGGCGTGGCTCCTTTAAGAGGCAGGGTTAGGGTTGTGTGTGTGTGTGTGTGTGTGTGTGTGTGTGTGTGTGTGTGTGTGTGTGTACAGGTGCATCTCAATAAATTAGAATATCATAGAAAAGTTTATTTGTCAGTAATTGAATTAAAAAATCAAGGTGGAAATAACACATATAGAATTATTACACACAGAATGAAACATTTCATGTCTTAATTTATTTAATTTCTTCTAATTATAATGATTATGGCTTACATTTAATGAAGACCTAAATTCAGTGTCTCAAAGAAAATGTAATATTACAAAAGACCAATTTTAAATAGTATGTTTATTATGGAAATGTTGGCCTCTGAAAAGTATGTCCATCTATATGACTCAATACTTGGTTGGGGCTATTTGACTTGAACTTCTAGAAAATAGACTTTTCCATCATATTCTAATATATTGAGATGCACCTGTATGTGCGCGTGTGTGGAGTGAGTGGACGAGTAAGAAAGAGCGAGTCCACTGCTAGGGTTTTCAGTCGATTCCTGTGAGGACTCTGCATTGCAAGCAGTCGGTGCAATCATGCATTGAGCAAGTGAATGAAATTGTAATTCCCCGGAGCTGTGTTCCGATATCCATACTTACTTGAGTACACCTAAACGCAGTACACTATCCGCACTTACTAAGTATGCAGATTTCAGCAGGTGAGTGACGTTCCAGATCTAATACTCCGTGGTGCACTTACCAGAAATTATGAATGCGACAGCCGCCGCGGCTCGTCACCCGCCAAAAACATCCCGCTTTGAACGGCGAAAAAAAAAACCCTTTATGTAGTTTAATCTTTACTTCTACAATCCTGCAATATGGCTCCATTAACGCAGCAAATCATTTCAGCCGCCATTAAAAAAATTTTTTTCGAGCTGAGCGGCTCTGCCTGGCTCCGCCTCTTCCGCTACGTAGACAAGATGGCCGTTTAGGGCGTAAATTGTACATCGTTGCACACTCAGCGTTTTGACCCTCATGAGGGCATCATCCGGGTCCTTTAGGTACACTATTTTTCGCCGCGATCGGAATCATAACACCCTGCGTACTCATACTAAGTATAGTAAGTACGGGAAGTATGGGTATCGGAACACAGCTATGATCTCTTTTCCTACCTGTAAGTCTCTCTCACCTCTCCTCTTGTTCACTTCTTGTCCCAGGGCTTCCTGGACATCGACCTGACAGACCTGAGGAAAGGCGGGGCCAACATCACCGGCTTCCAGCTCGTCAATAACTCTGAGCCCAGCGTGAGCCGCGTCGTCCAGCAGTGGCTGGAGTTTGACAACAAAGACTCCAAAGTGCCCAAGAGTGGACTCAAAGTACTGACCTCTCCTCATTCTTTTACTCTCCTTCGTCTATCTTTGAGGCATTAATACAACAAGTTGTAAGGTTGAACAGGATATGCTAATATAACTAAATCATGATGGACATCTTTCTCCGGAGTTGTGATAACATTTTCTGCGCAAGGTTACGGTTACCTCGGCCAAGAAGGTTTTTATTTCCCCTGCCAGTCAGTTAGTGTGTTTGTGACTGTCAGCAGCTTCTTGTGAAGAACTAAGAAATGATTTTTATTAAATTTGGAGGAAAGATAACCCTTGATCCTATCGGAGTTAGGTGATTCAGATCTGAGATTTCTGCTATTAAATTACTATTGATTTTTATCCATAACAACTGTCCAGCCAGCTGAGACAGAGGATTAATTCCAAATCCAGAAGTCTGTGTTTTTACAGGGTCAAGAAATAAACAGAAAATCTAAGTAATAGAAACGATGTCCTTGGGTGTAAAAGCAATGCCGGGGGAGACTTTTGGAGTTTGCCAATTTCTTTAGCTGCTGCCATGCCTTTTCACAGCCAAGAACATTATCCGTTTTTATCTCAGTGTTTGCTTCAGTTTGAAAGCTCTGCCCTCTCTTTACAGTACACAGGCGCTCTCACATACGACGGGGTGAAAGTCATGTCCACAGCCTTCCAGAATCTAAGGAGACAGAGGATAGACATCTCTCGCAGGGGCAACGCTGGAGAGTGTCTTGCCAACCCACCAGCTCCCTGGGGACAGGGCATAGACATCCAGAGAGCCTTGCAGCAGGTCTGTGAGCATGCATAGGAGCACATAATGCATGCACACACATACACATGCATACCCCCTCACACACACTTGTGCAAATTCTTGAGTGGCACATTGGCTAACAGCTCCTGAGTTGGGGCTGGCTGAACAAATTAGGTCTCATTCTGTCGTGTAAAGTTCACATTAAGTTGTAGGAGAGCTCTCCAGTATCAAATGTGACATCATGGCTAGTAAACAAAACCTGCAGGCAATAACACTCAGCCGTGATCATCATGGAATATGACATCAGCAATTGAGTTTAGAAATGTAATATTTGGCAGTGGAAATAGGAACGTTGGACTGGCCATGAGAGTTCATGTTGTCCCATGGAGACATTCGTGCATGTATAAACAGGGACATTGAGGAATAAGGACATTATTTTATTATATCTGAATTTAGATTTTTTTTAAAAGGCTTTGCATACATGCAGTTGTCAATAAATAACACAATAAGATGTGTTATTTATGTGCTCTGGAACAGCATTTACATTAAGTATGGAGTTACAGTAAATGTTTGTGAGTGTATGAGTGTGCAGCCCGAGGCTCTGTCTGCAGAGTGGCTGTGCAGAGGCCTGCTCAGTGTCAATCTAACCATCTGCCTGCGGATGGACTGGAGATTGAAGCCGTGTTCGCTCAATTAACTCCATCACACAGCCAAGACAAACACACAGCACTGTACACATACACACGCAAACGATGTCTGCCTTTCACGTCCGCAGGGACCGGGCACTGTGGACCTTCACAAATGAATGCTATACAAACACATGCAATGCTTAACATGCATTGCGTGTAAGCGTGACATTAAAATGCTGGCTGTCAGTGCAGACATGAGGAAAATAGACTGTATGAATATCATGCTTCACGGCAGCCATTATTTACCCATATGCCAGGCGGGTTGGTGCCTGTAAATTACTTATTACATATCTGTGTCTCCATTATAGGTCCGTATAGACGGATTGACTGGTCACATTCAGTTCAATGAGAAAGGCCGCCGAACCAACTACACTGTTAGCGTCATGGAACTGGCCCCCTCCGGACCGAAAAAGGTAAGTCTGCAGCCCGAGGCTCCAATTGAAGATATTTACTCTCAGTCAAGGACGCTGTTTAAAAACTGTGCATGCATGCTCATTAGTAGAAGAACCTTGTGGTTGATTTTAGGTCCTTACACACTATTTAATTAATAAAAGAAATGTCTGGACATTTTATTTATCAAACTTTAAGGATTACACTTAAACTGAACAGCTTTTCCAAGTGGTATTATTGCTCTCCATATTCTTCAGTGCTACCGACAACACAGGACACACAGAGAGGATGTTAACATGATTTCTGTTTGTTAATTTCACATGAAGAAGCAGATCGATCCAGTCAGCCGTCTGTTTGTTGATATATCATTAGCAGCAAGACAACCATAGCTGCCTGGTTAACATTAACAGTCGAAAGCAAGAAGCAGTCATAAGAATCTACAAACTCTGATCTCAGTGCTATAATAAAGGCACAGTAAAACAGTAGTGTTAATAAAAAGGTTTGTAACTTACAGATCTAGCTTAGCAGAAAGAACGTTTTAATCACTCTTTGACTGGGTTGAGTTAATCTGGTGGTTCCATTATTCTTCTTTTTCATTATTTGGGGATAGCTACTGTAAGCTATATGTTAAGTTGCTTTTATAGCAGCATAATAATAATAATAACTTTATTTGTATGGCACATTTCATACATAAAATGCAGCTCTAAGTTCTTCACAGTATGGCAATATAAACAATTAAAAAATGAAAACACAAGATAAAATCATTAATAAAATATAGATAGAGTAAAAGATGCAATTAAATGGCGGAAAAGTAAAAGTGGAAGTGGAAAAAGAGAGTCTTCAATTGATTTTTAAATCAATCAGCAGAGCTCACAAATCTAATGTCCAGCAGCTGCTAACATGCTCTCTGATAAGGTAACGCAGTGTTTATCTGTAAGTCTTTTATTATGAAAGGTAAGAACAGAAGGCGTACAGCTGTAATTCACTGTGATTGACAACATGGGATGGCATAAAGACTTTGATCTCAGTTCACACTACGGAGCCTCAGTGTTACTATTTTATTATCTACAGGCACAACTCAAGCGCTATCCTCCTCCTGTTTTGGGCTGTAAATCAAGCCTTCATTTTCCAAGGAGATCAGACCCAGTGTCATAGACTTGCTCAGAGAAACTGAGGCTTATAGGGAACCAATGCATTAAACTGTGCAATCAACATTTAAGTTCAAGCTAGAAAAACTGTCTGTTGCCACTTTAAGAGACAACTTGAGAGTAAAAAAGATTCAGACACATTTATCGAGCAACTAACTCTTCTTTACACTGCAGTAAAAGTGACATTATCACATGATCACATTATTCATTTCCTGTATGCTTTGAGGAAAAGAGACAGGAATTATTCTACATCCTTTTAAAAAAAATCCTTAGATTTAACTCAGATGATTTTCTGCAAAAGCATGTTCAATTTTTATTACCAAAAAGTTTATTGGAATCACAGGAAATCTCCAGTGGCAAATAACATGTGAGATGAACAATGATGCAATGCTTTTATTATATACTGTGTCAATATACTGCATAAGTAGAGATGAAATCAATTTAAATTTGAAAAAAGTACTTCAGAGAAATCTTATAACATGAAAAATGTAATACCACACTGACAAGTGTGCAATGTGCAGTGATGGAACAAGTATTCAGATCCCTTACGTCAGTAAAAGTACTAATACCACACAGTGAAATAACTCCACTACAAGTAAAAGTCCTGCATTCAGAACTAACTTAAGTAAAAGTACAAGAGTATCAGCATCAAAATGCACTTAAAGTATCAAAAGTAAAAGTACTTGTTATACAGAATGTCCCAACTCTGATTGTTTTATATATTCTAAATATATTATTGGATTAATATTATGATGCATTTATGTTTGTAAATGTATCATTTTATCAAGGTAGGGCTCATTTTAACTACTTAATATAATGTTATGAGGTGTAATTAAAATTAAAATAAAAACAAGTCAAAGCACTTTAATTGTATTTTTCATGATAAATCTCGACCCGAAAAGTAACTAAAGCTGTCAGCTAAATGTAGTGGAGAAAAAAGTGCAATATTTGCCTCTAAATGTAGTGAAGAAGAAGTATAAAGTTACATAAAATGGAAATACTCAAGTAAAGCACAAGTCCCTCAAAATTGTACTTAAGCACAGAACTTGAGTTAATGTACTTGGTAACTTTCCACCACTGGTAATGTACACCTTTTCGCATCCTATCAGATGTCAAAATCAAATGCAAAAAGTGATTAAAACAATCCTGATTTATGTTATTACATTATTTTGTATGTTTAATAAAGAGTAATGTCTTTAGTACAGTCACTTCTAAAGCTGTCTCAGTAGGTGTGTGCAATTTTTTGACATTTTCCATATTGTCCTCATCTTAGGTCGGCTACTGGAACGAAGATGAAAAGTATGTGACTACTGCCAGCTTTGTGAGAGGCAGCAACGACACTTACGGCCTGCAGAACAGAACTTATATTGTCACCACTATCTTGGTGAGTAAAACGCTGAGATTGAGGGATTTTGGGAGGGGAGGGGCTGGTGAGATGGGTGAGACTGACACATAGAAAGGCAGGCTAACATTTTTCATTTTCTTTCATGATAGAGTTCCTAAAGGTTCAGGGCCTTTGAAAGAATTCAGCAGACATCTGTGATTGTACCTCCCTCCCTTGCTTCCCTTACCAACTCTATTCTGCTAACTCTTCTCTGTCTGACTCGTGCCTGCTCAGAATCACAATCACAATCACATCATTTGGCAAGCACAATACAAGTACAGACTTTTATCTTGAGGACACTGACTCGCAGAATCCCACTTTACATATTTACAGTACATTTAAAAGACAAAACAAGGACAAAACTACCTTATGTGTAATGTTAGGAGACACAAAGTGTGTGTTCATCTTTATGCTATACATCCCTACATACTGTAGCAGAGGAGAACACTCATTTCTGAGGCGGCGATGTGCCAACATGCCCTTATATCTTTGTTATCTCTATGTTATTGATATTATTTTCTGTGGCTCAGCTCTCGTCCTCAGGCTGTTCAACACGACTTGTTCAGGTTGTGTTCAGTGCCCTGGCCTACATTACAAAGGCGGAGCTGTTGGGAACTGTGAATGAGGTTGAGAACATTTGAGAACAGTGCAGCAAAGATCCAATCTGACCAGCTCTGGAAGCAGCTACTGTAGGTTATTGTGACCTATCTTTTAAAAGAAAGGAACATAGCTGGCAATAACTGGCTCATATACAGTAGAGGATCATAAAGATTGTAATATATATATCTTTGCAGCACAGGATGTTCTCAGTGGCTGCATGCTGTTGAAAATTTAATATCATGGAATCCTCCATGTCTGTTGATGCCTGGAGCCTAGTGCTAAGTTATTTTTGTAATCCTGGTATGTAGTAGAAATGTCTTTTATCTCTGACACCATGTTGTTTTGTTTCGACTTCAGAGCTACTACAAGAGCTTTTATTTTGTGTTGATTTTGGTGGACAAAAGCATAGTGTTTCTACCAGCGCCATAGCCTCGTGTTGTAAGGATCTTTATCTGGGTAGTTTGCGCGTTTGTTTATGTTTATGTTTTTATTAAAGGATCCCCATTAGCTTGTGCCGTGGCAGTTCGCTAGTCTTCCTGGGGTCCACATTCCAACAAGTAATACTCAACAGTCCTACAACAACTTTAACAGTAAAAATACATTCCAAAATACATTAGAAAAGTGCAGCACAAAAGTTCATTACAAAATGCAGCACAAATTTAAAAGACAGTTTGTAGAATCAAACCATTGAATTATAGCCATTTGGATTAAATGTTTAGGAATAATTGGTCTAATGCATTTGATCAGAAAACAAATCCAAGACAAAAAAACCAAAACAAAACAATACAGCTTTAACCAGTATCATTGATTGTAATCCTGGACATCATGAATCCAGGCAAACATCGCTTCTATAAAGAGTAGCGTCCTTTCAACCAAAATAAACAAAAAAAAACAAAAAAAATTTAAAGAAACCCCCCCAAAAATATAATAAGCCCTACACCTAACATTAACCACTGACAAAGTACATCTTTAATTTCTTTTTGAAGGATATTTTTGCTTTTTTCTTGACGGATATCAAGTGGTAAATCATTCCATATTTTACTTGCTCTATAAAGCACTGTTCTTTTCAGAGAATTAGTTCTTGGATGAGCTTGCACAATATCACCCTTGTCTGCCTTCCTGGTGTTATGTTTATGCACAGTATTACAAAAAACTTGCTTAATGTAAATATCGGCTGATGTAGCAGGGAATCTGATCCTGTGAAAGGCATGAACAATAATCACATGGAAATAACCAATATTTTTGCTGATAGCCTTATAGGTGCATCTCAATATGTTAGAATATCATAGAAGAGTTTATTTATGACAGTAAATCAATTCAAAAAGTGGAAAAAATACAGTATATCAATCCATTACACACAGAATGAAAGATTCCATGTCTTGATTTATTTAATTTCTAATTATAATGAAATATAGACCTAAAATTCAGTGTCTCAATGTTGGCCTATGAAAAGTATGTCCATCTATCTGACTCAATACTTGGTTGGGGGTTTTTGACTTGAACTACTGGAAATGGACTTTTCCATCATATTCTAATTTATTGAGATGCACCTGTATTAACTGATTTAGATCATATACACTGTAAAAAAAAAGATAAACAATAGCTACTCAATAAAATTGAGGCAACAGATTGCACACAATATTATTAATTAAATCTAACTAGGTTACAATTTGAGTTAATAACAACTTAACAGGAAGTGCCTGTCAATTAAAAACGGACTAAAACTATTGTGTTGGATTCATTCAAAATCCTCTTGATTTAGAATTACATACACATAAAGATTATATTTAATGTGTTCAAAATAAGTAGATTCTATCTCAAACATTTTTATATTAAAGTTACTTAAACAACTGCCTCAAAATCAAGGAAGCCTTTATATTTAATACATTTTATCAAGTATATTAAGTAAAATTAAATGACTACAGAATAATTTATTAAAGTGTAGAGGCATCGCTATTAATTATTATTATTGAGACTCTTTGATAACCAGAAAAAAAACTCTGAAGCTTGCAAGCATGCGTAAAAAGAAAACCACACTAGCTCACATTTGAAATTCTACAGCAGACTTCAGCTCTGGCAGGTAATACATGTGCAGCTGATCTTCCTCCTGTGAGGGTTAATGGGGTAAAGGATCTCAACTATGTGGTTTCCTTACCGCTCACCAGATAAAGTGCTGGGAGAAGGTGATGGTGCTGAGAGACAATGTAAAAAAAACATTCCAATCTGTGCAGTGTTTTTATAGAGGCAGGCTTTCAGTCAGGGACCTTGTAGCATCAGCAGAAAACAGCTGAACACGGCAATATATTGTGACATTACCAATGAAAATCATCTGATAACACTGCATTCTTGTTACATTGTACAAGCCGTAAACACAAGCACCCGAGTGGGAAAAACACACCAGGCTGTATTTAAGATAAGGGGAATTTCTGACGGCAACTGTATTTCTCAATTGGAAGCAAAAATTGCCCCAGAGTCAACAAATTGGTGCTAAAATGGTGTGGTTCAATCTAAATAAACCCTGCATTGAGGCCATTACAATCAATCCAACTAATTATAAAGGAGCTACATAGCTTACACAGTTTGTTTATACCCGATTTAACTCCATAATGTTGCACAATAAAACCAGCTAATTTATGCAACTTTTACATGAATTGATTAATGCATTAATACTCCCAAGCAATACCAACATTTACTCAGGCTTCCTATTCTGCCAGCATACATCAGTCCTGATGCAAACTGCCCTGTGTAATTTGAAAATATAACTACACCAAAAGAGTAGATCAAGATATAGAAATTAAGATTTGATTAAAAGAAAGTCAAAACTAGTCACGTTCTGTGTGGTCATAATTATGGTTTGAAAGACTTGGTCTATTTGCGTTGAAAGATAAAGGAAGACTCACCCTGCAGCTATAATTTCTTACATTTCACATGCCAAATAAAACTGTCACATAATGAAGCCCTAGTTTGATGAAACAGTTCAGTTCAGATCTGCTCACAACGTATGTAAGGCCATTCAAAAGTAGCCTAGTTTGAACTCAAATGATCTTACAACACACTGAAAAGGTCCTCTTTTTTTAACATCTCGTAAATTACTTTTTTTTTAAATGCTGTTACTTCAGAGATTTGCTTAAATTTTCAATGTGTTCCTGCTCAGGGTGTCCTTGATAATGACCGTGTAAAATCTGAAATCATTTTACTATCACACCAAATTAAATTAAACATTGGCAACCCACGGTTCAAATAATTTAGCAAATGCGGATGAAAGATCAAATTGTTAAAAGAAGCAGCATGTGCCACTCCAAGGGGGAAGAGCATGTTTGCAACCTGTCCTTATCCCTGATAGTTTAATTGTGTATGGCCATTTTATTGTAACATTATCCAAGTAAAATTATTCAAATGCATATTAATGGATACTTTGAAAACGACTGGTGGTGCTGATGAATGGGTGCTTCACACAACTGGTGAGGTATATTAGACTACAAAGGTTTGGAGTAGTCTATTGGTTTCTCATTAAATAAGAAAAAGATTATGGAAACATCCTTATTTGAACCCGAAGGTTGCAGTCTCCCTAGAGAATGGACCTAAAATAAGTCTCTCTGACATAATCTCTTATCAGTGTCCCCTATTCTTGGAAGATAAATTGGTTCTCTGTCTTGGAACCTAAGAGAAGCGATAAGGTGTGAACAGTTATTGGGCTGCGGGGTAGCAGTAGAGTTTTTACACCGTCTAACTTTTGTGCTCGCTGATTCGTTGCTTTAGGCGGTGTGTTGTTTTGGCAATGTGAAGGTATCATTTTGTGCTTTCCCACAATCCCTACTGTCCCAGCCCATGCACACCGACCAGGCCGGGGTTAACAGGAGATCTGGAGGAGTGAGGCAGAGCATGTTTAATGGAGCGCTGGAGCTTTGTGCCTTCACGATCGTGGCTTTACACTAACACCAGGCCATGACTTGAATTTTAGCTTTAGTATTGGCATGTTCGGAATTGGTTATTAATGGCATACTTGCCGTGTGCAGCTATTAGAATATATGCAGTTATTTTAATAGCCTCTCATGAAGAAATGGCAGCATGCAAGAGCAAATTATGTCATTTTCACAATTCCCTCGAGGTCTATTCAAATTGGTCTAGGAGGAATAAAATAGGTTGATTTCTACACTTTTACCAATGGCAAAACAAATCAATTTTAATTTTTTTTTCCAATCTTGTGTCTTTGCATTTGTACACATAATGTGTGTTTGAAATGTGTTCTTGTGTGTCTGTTTTATTTTTAACACAGTTGAGTGACAGCTGATCTCAGTGGAAGTGTAAGAGGTCAATGAGACTGAGTCCTGGAGGGCCTTCTGTATGCCATGTCAAGCCTCTGTGTGTGTCTGTGTTCAAGCATGAGTTTGTGTGTGTGTGTGTGTGTGAGGGCACGTGCATGCTCATGTGTGTATCTGTCTTTGTCTGTGACTGCGAGTGCAAGTGCATACCCTGTCGAACCTTTTTTCACCACTGTCTTTCCCTCGGGTGCCGTTTCTCTACCACTGGGCCTCAGGGTTTCCATGTGTAACAATGATTACCTTCACCTTAACCATAAAGAGCAGGAGAACTCCAGATAGCTGTAACATACAGAGGAACCCCCCACGCCCCCACATCTCTAGACCCTGATGAAAAATGATGGCGGGATTTGCTCCGCTCAGCACAGCCTTAGCTAAAAGCAGGCACGCGTAACAACTAGTGGGAATTGAGGCCGTCCAAGAGCTGGTGGACAGTTCAGACTGAGTTGACTGGAATTCTATAAGAAATACATTCTTCTTAAAGGCAGGAGCAGGGGCCCCAGGTGTCATGTCAGCTATAAATTCTCAAGTGATCCAATCAGTGTGAGATGTACAAATGTCGGTACGGTATAAGAAGAAGAACAGCCTGTCTCTGGAGCAGAGGTCGGACATGTCTGCTTCACCATCTACATTACTCCAGCAGACACACACACACATGCACAAACACAGATACTTTTCAGACCTGGTGTCTTCTGGTTTAAATAACCTCTCCAATTCCTCTGCTTTCTCATGACCTGCTTCACGTTATCAACACTCCTTTCAATGTAGCAGCGTTGTCCTAATGATCATACTTATGCACCTTTTGTGTTTGAATTACACACCGTACCTTTAAGGAACAAAGCCAAAATAATACCTCATAATTTCATGTAATTATCTTTTCTCTCAAACCTTTCACACTGAGATTTTTATTTTATTTTTCCAAAGCCTCAGCTATGAGCGAGGCTAAAACATAAGTGATCCACTGAAGCATAAAATGCCTCTATAACATCCATTCCCAGATTTTTAAATAGTAATAAAAAATTTATTATCATCCATAATGCTGTCACTGACTTAATTAGCTTAACAAACTGTCCTGCTGTAAGGCTACTTACAGAGACAACAGCTTGTGTCAGAAATGATGCAGACCAGTGTACATACAGTTTTCACATCAGCGAAATTCCATAATTATTTCACAAACTGTTCTGTGATTTCCTGTATGTTATTACTGTCACTGGCTGTAATTTAAATAAAAAAATGTTGATTGCGTGGTTGCCCTTATATCCTTACAGGAGTCACCATATGTGATGCTGAAGAAGAACCACGAACAGCTTGTGGGAAATGACAAGTACGAGGGCTACATTGTCGAGCTGGCTGCAGAGATAGCCAAACATGTGGGCTACCAGTACAAACTGAAGGTTGTTTCAGATGGCAAATATGGAGCCAGAGACCCGGAAACCAAGATGTGGAACGGCATGGTGGGAGAACTGGTGTACGGGGTGAGTGGAGAGTTTTGTGTTGGACTATTATTCCTCATTTAAAGGAGCAATGTGTATGATTTACTGGCATTAAGCTGTATGGTTGCAGATTCCCTCCCTTTCCAAGCATGTAGGAGAACCTAGGGTGCCTTTACATAAATCTAAAAATGTCAAAGGCCTTCTTTAGAGCAGTAGAAACTTGGCAGTGCACCATGATGGACCCCATGGAGGAGGACCTGCTCCCTATGTAGACATGCAGAGATATTTATAAGCTAGTGAAAGCCATGGACTTTATAAAACAAGGACATAGTTGATGTGATGTCAAACACAAGGTTGTAAAGAGACCAAAACCAGTTTTATAACAGGCTTTAAACATGTTTATATCTGTAAAGTTAGGCATTTTAACATGGGGGTCTATGGGGATCAACTTGCTTTTGGAGCCAGCCTCAAGTGCAGTTTTTGGCATTTCTGCATTGACTCACTTTTCTGCCTCGGAGGTTACCGATTCATGAAAACATAACAAATCTTAGTTTCAAATGATTATCACACTAAACATGATTGTGAATATTAGAATTAATTTCCGGAAAATAGATATAAACTTCTAATGTGAATGCTCCTTAGCCTTGACATGCCAGACCAATCCATTAAAGTAAATAATTGTCTTGGTCTTTAAAGACAGAAAATGTGTGCCAGTTTGGCATGTTAACATGCTGATATTTCTAATGAGTACTAAAATATGACCACGGAATGAAGGCATTGCTAACATTGCCATTCCTAGAGCCATAAATAGTGGCTTTTTAATTAGATTATTTGCAATAGATGCTTGATGAAGACATTCCTGTGCTTTTCCCTTTAACACACACATATTGAAGAAGACACTATGTTTTTTTGTTCACATGCCTGCCTGCCTCTATGTCCCTCCTTCAGAAAGCAGATGTGGCTGTGGCCCCTCTGACCATCACCCTGGTCCGTGAAGAAGTGATCGACTTCTCCAAGCCCTTCATGTCCCTGGGTATCTCCATTATGATCAAGAAACCCACCAAATCCAAACCTGGTGTGTTTTCATTCCTGGACCCGCTGGCATACGAAATCTGGATGTGCATTGTGTTTGCCTACATTGGCGTCAGCGTCGTCCTGTTCCTCGTCAGTCGATTCAGCCCGTATGAGTGGCACGCTGAGGACTACGAGGAGGGTGGTGAGCCGCAGACGCCCACCCAAGCATCAGCCTCCAACGGGGTGCAGCAGGGCCAGACACAGGCACAGCAGAACAGCAACCAGCAGAGTCCTGAGCAGACCAATGAGTTCGGCATCTTTAACTCCCTTTGGTTCTCCCTGGGCGCCTTCATGCAGCAGGGCTGCGACATCTCACCACGGTAAGTAAACTTAGGCCACAAATTTTGAAGTATTACAACCACGGTGCTTTAAATCTCTGCTTTTGTTTGTTGATACACAAAGAGACACTAAGCGCCACCTACGTACAATATATTTCTGTCTGCCACACCAACGCTTCAGCGTGCTGTGTTGCTTTCTTGTTCAACTCAGTTGGGCTTTGTTTATTGAGATTTTGTTCTTCGCCAGTCACTTGTCATACAGAGCGCCGATAAAAGTTTGATGAAGAGCAGCAGAGGGAGTTTATGATGTGGTCATGTTGCAGAGTGTTGTGTTTCCATTCTCCTGTTTCCAGATACTTCCTGTGGAGGTATAAACATGCCATTAACTTCTAGGACTATAAAAAGTTTTTTTTTCGGTAGTTCTCTCCAAGGTTTTCAAGATGTTGAATCTATCCACCAGTCTGTTGGTCTGTGTATCTATCTATCAATCAATCTGTGGGTGAAGGTAAATATAAGTCCCTTTCGAGAGTGTTCTGGAGGATCCTGGTGTGAGCATTGAGTAGTATGTGTTGGCTTCCCCTCGAGTGCTCTCATGAGCAGTGGTATGAAACCATTCTCAAAAGGTCACCAATTAAAAATCTCATTAAGTGTCTGAAATTAGAGACACTGAGGTCGACTTTCTGAGCTTTCCAGGGGGACTAGCAGGAGGAGATGAGAAGATAATGTCAGTATTATCACTGTTAGCTCTGAACCAGCAGAGACAGGTCATGGATAGACACAGAGCTTCTTGTCTCTTTAAACATTAAACTACATACATTATGTACACGTTCAGCGTGGTGCTGCACGCATGCATAATACATCTGCCTCCACAATGACATTTATTTTCTCATGCTCACCGGATTGAAAATGATATAAGGAATCAATAGTTTAAAAAAAAACAATGTCTTGTTAATCACCAGAACACACTTTTTTAGGTTTAAGGTTCATTACTATTGTAAAGAAACCATACTTATAAAGAAAGTGGAAAAGTAGTTACAAAGAAAAATGTTTACCGTACACAGCAGCGCCATTTGGGGCACAATGTTAAGTGTCTTCAGTGTTTTCAGCATGAAAAAAGGGATTTTAAAAATTGCTTGTGACGACAAAAATCGTCGTCCAGACTAAGAAAAAAACAACCGATTAGTCAGCTTATCGATTAAGAGGTGTCAGCCCGAAATACCTCAGAGACAGATATCTCAAAACCAAATTATCTGCTTGACAAGAAACCACAGAGGAAGGAGAGAAAACCAACAAATCATCCATACTATGCAACTAAAATAGATGTGTGTTCCTACCTTCTAATAAGACCCACTTGTGACACTTGTGTCGTAAATTATATGCAAAATATGCAAAAATAGCATATTAATCAGACTTCTTTTTGCAACCAGTGGCCATAGAAAGAATGCAGGTTTAAGACACTGCAGAGTTGGCTTCACTTTCAGGCCCAGAAGTTTTCATTGGTTGGATGTGACAAAAGATAGCTAAAACAGTCAAATAATGCTCAGATTACTTGAAATACCAACGTTGACTTTAGGTTTCATTCGGAACAAGACGTACGATATTCTCTTTCCTGTTTTTGTTTGCATCCTCACTTCTGCCTTGGCTTATACACTCCATGGCTTCACTTCCACCTCGGCTTATAATTAATACGACCACTAGAGGGCGATGATCAATTATAGACATAAATATGGGTAATTTTAGGCTGCTTTACAAACACACTGGGTCGTTTTTTTTTGGTGTGGACAGTCAGTAATTTTGTTGCATGTTAAGTGAACTGACCCCTGCGTCCTCTAAGTCTGAATGTGATTATCTGAGGGGTGTTGATGAGAAATAGCATCAGCACTCAGTCAACTTTCCCCGATTGAACAGCTGAAGGTTAAAGAAATTACAGCAGTTTGTACCAGTCCGTTTGTATCTTGGCTTCCATCTCGTGACATTTACAAAATGTATTTTCAATTTGCTCTTACCTTGCACTAATACCAAAAGCGAGGGAGAAAATCTCTGCACCTACAGGCCTGCGTGCTGCAGGTGCTCAGCAGTACATGATGTAGATACCGGATCCCTACTCCCACGGGCCTTCACCTGACATTTACCATTTTCTGCCTGGAGACTCCGCTGTGCTTCTTGCAGGATGAAGCCTATTGTCCGAGCGTTCCTTTCTTACAGGAAGAAAATGCATCTTCAATAACTATTGATTTCTTTGTATGCCTCACAGAGAGAGAGAATGTCACCATGCATCTGCAAATTGTCCATTCCCTGTGGTTTCTCTTTGTATGCACATACACACTCACACGTTTTGTTGTGTGTGCGAGCATTTGCGTGCATGTCTCTGTGTGTGTGCTTGACCACACATGGGTTCACGCGTATTTGCTCAGTATTTGCATTTGTTTTGCTTGGAGGGAAAGCAAGCGCTGCTGATGCAAGACGTTTCACTGACTGTTAAAAAGCACAGAAACAGATTGTTTCTTTACTTGCAGCCATTCTGCTGATGCCACATTTGACTGTAAATTAGCCAGATGTAAGACATTTTGCATTTCATCTCCAATTGTACAAAATGTAGCAAATCTGTTAGCCTGAAGATCCATTCACGCACTGATGAAGAGAGATGTGACACAGTAACCAAACAGTTTGGTACTCTGTATGTCCTCATTTAAATAGATTTCAAGTAGATTTCCTTGGTGTCATCAGTCAGGGTGGCGGCTCTAAGGTCTCTATTCTCCAAGGACTTGAGTCAAATGTCTCCTGTTTCTGGCAATGTCCTTCCAAGGTGACTCTCACTGTCCCTTTTAGTTTTTTTCATTCAGGGGTCAGTATGTCAGCGGTACAAACACTGACCCCAAGTCAGTTAGCATGTGCCGCAGTCCACGGTGCAGCGATCAGCATGGTGGAGCCTGCTTGGTGTCTTGAAAACCAACACAGTAAATGTTTCACCCCGCTGAATTCTGCCCTGAAGGAAACATCTTCCCCTTGAATATTTGGGTGACCTAGTTGCTCTAGTTAGCACAGCAAGCGTTCACACATGGAGGTGCATGTTGATGTATCTCCTTAAGCGTTATAAAGGACATGGCATGTTGTTGCTTGTGTTGTGTCAGATGAAAGCAATAATTCTTGTGACCTCACATGAACACAGTGTATTGCATTTATGCTATAGGGATTTGAGAGTCTTTTGTTCAATGGTGCTTTTGTGAGAATATTATAGTTATTGTATGCACATGAGTATTCTCATTTCTTTTGTATTTGTGCACTTTCTTTTCATGAATATCCAGGGTTTTTTGTGTCCTGTGTTTGTTTAAAGCAGCAGCTGGTTAGTTGGTAGAAATAATTTGACATTGTTGTTTTAGTTAACTGGAGCTAGCTGGATATATTTGGTAGAATTTGTCCATAGCTTCCTGATAGAGGCAGGTGGCACGTGATTGGCTAAAATAAGAGGGGCTTGTGTCATGAAAAATATACATTAAGAATACAGTAGGCTATAGTAAAGTATAATTGGAAAAAAAATACAACAAAAAGGAACCTGAAATTTAGTAAACTTAAACTCATATAGGGCAAATGAGCTCCTAAACCCTGAAGTAAGTTAGCATTTTAGCGCTATGGGGTCTAACCTCGCAACTCAAAGAGGATTTTAAATGGGTTTTTGGTTTGATGCCTAAAATAAGGTCTGTGGTTAACACAAGCTGAAGAGATGTTCATGTTTTGTTGTACGACATAAAATATACTAGTAAATACCCCCACTTGTACATTTTGGAGAGTTATTATGTGTGATTAAAAGGCATTTTCTACAATAATCCAAAATAAATAAAAAATTCCATGGCAATGCTACTTCCGAGTTGGCCTACAAAAATACGCCATTTATGTTACAATGATATCATTTAAAAAAAAATGTAAATTTCTGAAATATTTAACAAATTATTGCTTCATGTATGTATTTTATCTGAAATTGTCATGTGATTATTCATTTCTACTTATTTTTCCGAAACTGTCATGAACCTGTGGCTTCTTATAAGTTAGACTGATTTATTATTGTTATAAAATAGGCAGCGTGGTGGTGCAGTGGTTAGCAACATCACCTGCTTGGTTCTTTCTGTGTGGAGTTTACATGTTCTCCCTGTGTTTGCAGGGAGAACATGTAAACTCATGTGCACTTTTTCCCTCGGGCTTCTCTGGCATTCTCCTAATTGTCTGTAAATTTCCCCTATGTTTTAGCTGCTTGATAGTGTGGAGATAAGCGGTTACAGATAACGGATGGATGGATGTTATACCGGAACAAAAACATGTAAAAGAGGTTCTGTCTCTGAATTAGCTGACATTTCTGAGCATGTGCCTCTAAACCGCTCGTCACTGTGTCTTTGTCAGTAATAGGTGAGAACAGAATGTTCTCAAGGTGCATTCAGCTCTGAAGTAGGCAGCTCAAAGCACCTCACTCTTTATGCTTCTCCATTTAATCAGAGACAAAAGGCCAAGGAACAACACTGACGATCCACTCTGTCCTGGATTAATCCGTAGGCGTGTTTAATTTCCCTGTCTGCATATATCTGCGTGTGTATGTGTGTGTGCAGGCTGATTCTATTAAAAGCAAGCACTTATTGCCATTTTCTTTCTCTGCTGTTGCGCTGCACCTGATTGGTCTGAAGGTATTTCTTGGCCTGGCAGCTGTGTGTGCGTGCATGTGCACATACAGTGTGTGTATACATGCTTGTAGGCATGTGTTCAGACATTAATATGATGCATTACTGTGTACAGTACTTAAGTGTGTGTGTATTAGCCACCCTGCTCCCCCTGCTATTTATTTTCTCTGAGACCTTGTTTACTGTGCTCTTTCTAAATGTCAGCACTGTCAGTCAGGCCCTCCCATAAGCCCCAGTCCGTGCTGTCGGGCCCTCCCTGTGTTTATCTCTGCAGACAGGTGGACTCTGAGAGTGATCCCCCCCCACACACACACACCACTGCATCCATCTGTCCGTCCGTCCATTTACTTCCTCTGCTATCACCTCTTTTCAGTTGTCCTCTCCTCTCATCCGCTCTGCTTTCTATCATTTATAACCTCTTTCAGTGGTTGTGTTTAGTAAAGAATTGATAATGTGTGGCCTATTCCCTCTGATCTCATGGCTTCAGTGGTGCTTCACGTTTCACCTGGCACACCTCACATACTGGGAGGTCTAAGAGTGTGATTTTATCTATTCCTAGCAATACCAGTGGGCGTTTTAAGTTTTACAGTAGTCTTTTCGTGCAACTTCTCAGATCAGAATCAGAAATGCTGGACGGATTTTAAACATGCAATATGTCATTTTCTTCTGCTATGGGGTCTCTCATTCAAAATGATGACAAAAGACAAAGTTTGGCAACATCGTAAAGTAGTATGGCATCATGGGAGTTGTTCTCTTCACCATTGCTACCATTGCAGTCAGCTTCTCCTGGTAAGGATTCCTTCAGTGTTCATTTTTCAGGGAGTTTTTACCGAGAGCCGAATTATCCACAGAGGTCTCCTCCTCTCTCAAACAATCGACATGACGATCAAAATCAGTAAAAATACTGGAAAAGGCAGTTTCAAATTTAAAATCAGTATTTTTGGCGGACAAAGGGTGTGAGGAAGGGGCTCAGCTTGATTCTTTGATAACTTAAGATCCAGATTTTCTATGACTCAACTCTTTCATCTGCTTAAAATATATGGTTGATAACTATTTTTTATAAAAACCTTCCCGCAGTCCAGACCCATTGAGAATGTGTGGCGCATTAATTGCAGCCAACGAAGACCCCCGACTGTTTCACTTTCAAAATTCAACAACTGCTGTCCTCAGTTCCTTAACACTTACTGAGCGTTGCTATAAGGAAAGGTGATGTAACACAGTGGTGAACCAGTCCATTTTTTGTTGCAGTCATTTCATTCAACAATGAAGTTAAAACATTAAATATTTTGCCTTTGTTCAGTTTTCAACTGAATATATGTCAAAAAGGTGTCACAACTTTTTTGTAATCGGGGTTATTATGTAGGTTTGAAAATTGTTGGAAACATGTAAATACACATGCCAACAAAAATATAAAATAAGGTCTAGTTGTTTTAAGACATTAAATGCAGAAAAGTGACATCTTGTTTCTTGTATCTAAGATTTGTTCAGATAATTTAAAATGATTGCAGCTTGATAATTAATTTCATGCAATATGAAAAGAAGAAGGAGCTTTCCTCACAAATAACTCACATTATATTTTCTTATGAAATCTATACATACCATAGCTGCTGGAAACACCAGTGGTATGCTTTTACTGTGAAGGATAAATTGGGATAAAAGCTGATGTAAATCCAGGTGTATTAGAGATTGCAATGGAGGAATTTACTTCTGCACAGCGCTGACAAATCCTGTCAAAGGGGAGCAAATCAGAAAACAAGCTCCTGTCAGTAAAGACAGTAAAAAAGTACATTACAATAGTACAATAGTATATACATTCAGCTGGACCTGTACCTTGTGGATTTAAACTTGGCTCTCAGTTTCTGTGTGAAGCTGGGTGGGAGCTCTTGGCAGGCGGAGAACCTGAGTAAAAGGCCGTGGGTTCATGATGTTCCTCCAGTGAATGTGTTTGAGATGTTTATGTCTGTGTCTGATATCTGTGTATGCGTGACTAGGTGTGTGTGTGTGTGTGTGTGTGTGTGTGTGTGTGTGTGTGTGTGTGTGTCTGTCTGTCTGTGTGTGTGTGTGTCTGTGTGTCTGTGTGTGTGTTCTTGTACTTCCTACATAGTGAGGGCCGGAACATGATTTTAACCAACAGAGTGAGGACATTTTTGCAAAGTGAGGACATTTTGGCTGGTCCTCACTTCTTTAAAGGTTTTTTTGAGAGTTCAGACTTTGTTTTAAGGGTTAAAGGTTACATGATAATGATAATGATAATTAACTGAAACTGTATTGTGTGGTTTCAAAACTAACTTCAATTATAGTGAAAATGTCCTTCGTTTTCGTCTTTGTCAACTTTTTTCATACATAATGAAGATGGATAAGGCAAAAGAAACAAAGGCAAAATTAACTGTGACCTCTTTTGATCTCCCACCCAACAAATACCCCATTACAAAAAACTAAAACTAATAAATACTAAACTAAAACTAAAGCATTTCAAAAAAATAAATACTAAACTAAAACAAGCAAACTCACTCTAAAAACTAATTAAAACTAAATTAATTTGAAAACAAAAATTAATAACAAAATTAAAACAAACAAATGAAAAATAAATAAATAAATAATAAAATAAGTAAAAAAATAATAAAAATGAAAAATAGTACATAAATACATAAATAATAAAAATCCCCAAAACTATTATAACCTTGCAAGGGAATTCACTATTTCAATGCGGGCCTTCACAAAAATAGAAGTACAAGAGTGTGTGTGTGTGTGTGTGTGTGTGTGTGTGTGTGTGTGATGGCCCCATGGAGTTGTCTCCTCTTCTCAGCGTTGCTCTTGTTACATGATTCTAGACCAAAATAAATCAGCTCTGTCACTCACACCCCGCCTTCCATAGCAGCAATTTCTCAGCCGGGCGGTCAGAATCATTCAATAATGGATCAAGTCTGTGGTGTATTATGGTAACTTGTGTGTGTAGTGGGGAGGACAGTATTTCTCCAACTGAGTTTTCTGTCATACGGTGACACTTGTTGTTTATTTTTGTCAATACTGGCTTGTAGTAAATCTATTCTGAACAGATTAAGAACTTTAATATTTAAGATGCCAGAGTGTCCTCGAACGCACCACCTCGAGGAGCTTTTAAAATGGTCCCTGCCTGCAGCTGCATTAGCGCTGGATGATAATGGAACTTTGACGAATAAAGACTTCGAAATGTTCACCGTGGGAGAGAAGCTATCACAAGTTTTCACTTCTTTTCAACTTCATATTCATCGTGCACCCATCGAGAATGGAAACAACTGGCTGTCATCACAGTGTCAAATCTAAAAAAGTAATGTATTACAGTCTGGGATAACTTGTATGCATTTAAAGGGCTAAGTAATGTGTATAGAATGTATGTGTTAGTCTTATTTTTATATTCTTATTCTGTCTTGAGCTGCTGTGACAACTAAATTTTCCCACTGCGGGATGAATAAAGTCATATCTTATCTTATCTTATCTTATTCTAAAATAAGACCCCCATCCATGAGTTTTTAATGCAGTCAAAGCCTGCTTTACAATCATAAATGTAATGTCTGGTATGTTGAAAGACCCTAATGTAAGTCTATTTAAGTGTTAACTCAGTAATTATCTGGATTATTTAATTTATTAGTTAATTTATAATTTTCAATCATTCATTTAATCAATCAAACTGTATTTGTTGACACCTTCACATAGGTTATTGCAGCTAAAAGTGCTTCACAGATGTCTGACAAGTCAACAAGAGGACAAAACAGCAAAAATCATTTTAAAAAAGACTTAATAAAAATGTAATATTAGAGCCCATTGAAGACAATAGATTATGAAAAATAGATGGAATAAATATAGAAATTATTTTTTTAAATAGTCACAATAAATTTGATTTAAATGTTTGTATAGAAATAATTTCATAATAATAAAGTATAAATAAATAAATATATTTAAAAATATATGAATATAAAATAAAAACATAAAAGAGAGACTAAAAACAAAATTATGACAAATAAAAGTGATAATAATTATAATGGCAATAAAAACGATAACAACCAAAAAAACAAATACATTAAAAAATAGGATAAAAATTACCACTTTTTGTCATTATTTTCATCGCAACAGTAAATGAGCTTGTGTTACAAGCCACAGAGTTACATAATTGTGTTGTTAGTGAGTTGCTGTCAAACAGTTGGGGAAAGACTTAGTAGGAGGGAATGATTTATTCATAAAGAGACGGTTCAGTTTAGTTCACGGCATCACTTATGTTTTATTTATTTGGAGATTGCATGAAGGCAACTTTTGATCATACATGCATGCAGCGATCACTGGCAGCAACTCGTGAGACACACACACACACGTACACCCCCAGAGAATCTGACTGGGGTATCACACTTTATACGCAGACAAAGACACCATCCCCTCTGAGGCGTACACTCCGTCAAATCTGCATTTAAAACACACTCGCACTGAGGCACACATATGTTTACTGCAGCAGCGAGGGGGCTTTGCTGTAATCAAACTGTGACAGTGTATGAATGTCTGTCTTGCAACCATGAATTATACACCAGGCCCAGGGCCACATGGGAAATCTACCTGGACCAAAGTATAGGTTGCCAATAGTTTGACTGGAAAGATGCGCGCTGTGATGCTTGGAGGCTTATCAGTCAGTGTTTGCTACCCTGTAAACTACGAGGAGCCCTAATGAGAGCTTTCAGTCTGTAATAGCAATTCTATCCACTATAGGGGTGGCTGCCCTTATAGAGAGAAAGACAGGGAGAGGGAGGGGAGGAGGAGGAGATGACTAAAGTCTCTCTCAGCTCAGCTGTACTGTTTGGAGTGCAGAGTGTGCTGCCATGGCAACCGTAAAGAGACAAAGATTTTTCTGTGCAGCTTCACATCAAGTGTCTCTGCTCTGTAAAACTACAATTGAGGGCACATGCATGTCATCGCTTTGTGTTATTAACCATCTAAACTGAATGCACTCTTAAGTCAGTTTGTATGTGGTATTGATTCTCAGTTGTGATCTATCTGTGTTTGGATTCCTGTTTTCTGGCTGGAGTGACTAAGAGGCTGTGCGTATGTGTGTGGGCGCGTAGCGAGCGCTCTCACAGCTCGCCAGCACTGACTTATCTCAGGTTGCATGAGGCTAAGACAGTATCCGTGATATCAGTCAGCGACCCCTGTGCACAGCCACAGATACAGTGATTACAGCCATATTTCAATCATATCGATTCCTCTGCAGCAATCAAGAAACGGCTTGGGGGCTAAACTGTCAAGACCTGCACGAGCCAAATGTTGCAAAGCAGCATTTAACTCAGCTGCTTCAAACAAACAAACATGCATTGAACAATACTGAACAATATTGAACATAGCTTTCTGAATCAAAACGCTTTTTGTCAAATTGCGTATTTGAATGAGTGTGATTACAGGCATTTGGTGATGTTGCTGCAGGCTGGTAACAACATTATCATAATATTCTCTTTTCGACTCAATGGCATGGTAATACTGACCTTTAGCGGGAAAGAGAGAGAGAGAGAGAGAGAGAGAGAGACAGAAGGGGGAGATGTTTTAATAAATCATTATTTTTTGCTCCCTGCTTAAAGCATGCATGTTAGCTCGGCCTTGAAGATGAAAGCACTCTGAAAATATACTATCTAACAATCTAGTTGCTATCAAAACAAAAGCAACAAAGCAAACAAAAATCAGAAGTAAACCACCACTTTGCGACAATATTGGCCATAACACATTCTCATCCCCCAGAGCCTCATTTAGCAATATCAAGACAGAGGGAGAGACAGAATGAAGTGGTGGAAAGCTTCAAACACACTGTAAGTGTCAGATAAGTGCATTTTCAAAAAGTGTCTGTTGTTTTCTGTGGCCCACTGTGCACTAAAAGCATCATGTGTTGCACATCAAACCAATTTGGCGTGTCTGCTCGGAGCTTAGTTCAATTTTGAAACCGCAGCAGAGGACCAAAATTGCCCTTTTGCGTGTGGTTTCAGGAACCACAGTGACCTATATGGCGGCAGAGTTACATAAAAAGGTAATCACATTTATAAATACTTTATTCTGGTTAATTATCCAGACATGCTCGCATTATTATGCATGTTTTTAACAGGCTGTTTTTCACTGAGGAGGCTATGGGGAATCGAGAGCTTAATAAAACTTTTATCAAGTCATAACATTTACAAGCAACGAAGGCATAGTTGAGGAAACGCTAATTAACAAAAGCCTTGTGATATAAGTCAGCAAATTGAAAGGGCTGTAAAACCAGAGGAGATGTATGGGCAAAATATGAGTACAGTAATTAATTTTTTGTTGATACATATTCGCCCCAAATGATGTGCAGAGTGCAGAATAAATGATGAAACATGTTGTTGTAATTTCATTCAGATAAGATGAAGCCCAACATCCTCTTACTGCAGAGTTCAACAAACACATACAAATGACCCTTGAACTGGAACTAAAGACACAGGAGGCCTGTCAAGCTTTCAGGGTTTTGACTGATGCTCGTGTTTAGATGGTAATGTCAAAATGTTGCATATAATAAACCTGCAAGTCCGAAAGCAGTTTAAAAGCTTCAAAGCAACTGGGATGAAAAATTGGGCTCCGATTAGCTTTTTCCTCTTCCCACTGATTGACACATCTGGGTGATGTTTTCGGATGTGCGTTAGCATATTGGATGTGTTTCCACACCATGACGCAACAGGGAGTTATAAGTAAACATTTGCTTAATATAAAACAGTATATTACCTAGAGGGCTTAACAGTGGTGTAGTGGCTAGCCAGTCGCCGGTTTGACTCCGGCCTGTGTGGAGTTTCCTGGTGTCAGTGTGGGTTCACAATTCAAAGTCCAAAAGTAAACATGCACTCAGGTTAAATTGATGACTCTAAATTGCCCATAGGAGTGAATGAGAGCATGCTTGTCTGTCTCTATGTGTCAGCCCTGTGATAGTATGATGACCTGTCCAGGGTATACCCGCCTCGACCGCCGGTTAAGGATAATGAATGAAAAATATTGGCCTATCAAAGGCCTATCTGTATCGGTGTATATTGCATATATATATGTATATATGATTTATATTCAATTTCTTCTTGCTTACCAGGACATCTATGGATGGACTGAGTGTTTCAGAACAACAGCTCTTGTTTATTTTCTTTAAACTGAAGCATTCAAGAGAGTCCCAGTTAAACATCAATGCAGAGACATTAAATGGGTAAACATTCGGCTTCTCTCTCCTGAGGTAAACTGTGCAGCATGAGCAAATAAGTGGCACATTATCATTTCTTAATATTGTTAACAAAGTGACGTTCATGCACCTCTCCTCTACCGTCTATGTGCCTTTTGTTTGTTTTTACTTTTTGAGATGTTATAAATACTCAATAATGTTAAATTGAACATCGTCAAAACGTTATATATTATATATACTATATTATTGTTGACGATATATATCGCCCACTGCTATATATAATGCAGAAAATGGTTCTTGGTGTGGTTTAGAAATGGTATAAGCTATTGATTGTTTTGACTGAACTGAACAGCAATGATGCTTATTTAGCTATGTATTTTATTCCTATTTATTATTTATTTTCTCAGTTATCATTTGTAGAATTGGCTGACAATGAAACACATTGTTTGTATAATGAATAACAATGTTAAATGTTATTTTGTATATAGTTTTATTTTTGAGAAAGTAGCTTTCTGGACACATTTGCAGTGTGGTAAAAAAAAATAAAACAGTGCACAATCCACATAAAAGAAGTCTATTTTCATTTCAGCAATTACTGTATCGGTTATCATTTTTATTATTCCCTCCTCTAAAATCACTATTGCATCGGCCTTAAAAATCCCATATCTTTAATATTATCTAACTTACCCTGCTGGGAAAAGCGTTGTTGTTCCTTTATATGCTTTTCCCCCTGAATGATCAATAACTACAGGTGCCTGACACTTGATTTAAATGTCCTCTTTATGCATATTGTAGTGTTTTCTGTCTACTTTTCTCTCATGTTTCAGAACTATTATTCCAGAAATTGGCTACTATTTTCTTTCTGATATATCTCACTGACGGATTCGTTCACATGCAAGGTCTAGCAACAGTTACCAGGGGGGCAGGACTTAGAAAAAGGGTCAATTAAATAATTGTAATGAATCTCCCCAGAAGCCACAGCCTTAGAAAATTAGATAGAAAACAGACACAAAGACTGCACATTGAATATCCTTCCAGACAAAACTAATGGAGTAGCCCTTGACCTTGCTGTCCTTATATTAAAGAGAAATACTTATATTTTGCAGAAATAATTGATATGCCCAGCAATACAGGATAATAATATTTACTTGGACTTGTATTTATTTGCTGAAGCTCCAGAGAGGATCTTTGTGTGAGGGCACATAAAGATACACACAGTCTCACTTTATCTGCTGTGGTCTCATTAGTGGCTGCTTTCTGCTGTGATGTTGTGTTTTGTTTTTACATTTTTATTCCATAGAATATTATTATTCCATTTTTTTCCACATCTTGGAGCTGTAGTTGCTAAGGATGTTTCCTGCAGTTCACCACTGCATTGGCAGATTAGTCAGCAAAAACGCTCATGATCTGTTATTACACCGAGTCTGTATACGTATGTGTGTGCGTGTACCTCTCTGTCTGCTGCATCCGTAGGTTTTTCTGCTTCTGTGCATGCAGCCCTGTCACTCTCATTCTGTCTTTTCTAATGACTTGCACTAAATAGGTCTCGTCTCGTCTATCTCGTCCTCGTCATATGGGGAGTGGCTGTGCCCAGTCATTGAGAACATACAGCTGTCTTGTTAATTTTGGGGAAAAAAAAAAAAAAGCGGTGTAGCAGAAAACTCCTTTTCCATCCCTGATTTGTCTTAGAATCACACCATAATTAGAGACCATTTTCTTTCTCATTTAAACCTCTGTAATTCCTAATCCATTGTAATGTGGCCATTACTGGCTCATTTTTTACACTTGCTAAAGTCATTAGTCATTGCTAATTACCATATCGAATAGAGGAGGCCAGCCGGGGGAATTCTAATGAGAGTTTAGTGCAACAGCAGATTCTCAGGGAGCTGTGGGTGGAGATCATATAGCAAAGGATGAAGATCTGGATCTGACATACTGTAAAAAGATGGTCCAATTCGTTTTGCTGTCCATCAAACACACACACAAGTAGTTTTAGTCTGCCTTATGTGGGAGCACATGAGCATGCACTACTTGTAATGCTTATAATACTGTACACATACTATCTATACACATACTTTCTATCAATCTTTATACCAATTTTATAGTCACATTGGATCAAATGACAAATGTTCTTGTGGAAGTGCTCACACATGACGAACCCACAGATGATAACTTTCCTTCTGCTCTACAGAGAGTTTTAGCGTCTTTCAGCTTATTGTTTTGGTTGTTTAGCTTGCAACTTTACAGTTTTGGTTCAGTCTCACAGCTCTCATCCACCCTGTTTCCAGCTGTAGCTGTGGCTGTTTTCTTTTAAAGCCCCCTTCTTAATGTCTCACTATTGGTTAAGTCCCCTCACAGGAAACACCTCATTCATGCTAGAACCGGAGTCAGTTTCCTAAAGTTTTCAGCTAAAAAACTGTAAACACACTGTTGACATTTAGCCTAGTGGATTATTTAGCAACTTAATAGCAGATATTTTCCTTAGGAGTCAGTAGAGACCCGTGCTGGAAAAACATTCAGATCCTTTACTTAGTAAAAGTAAAAGTGCTAATACCACACTGTCAAAGACTCCATTAAAAGTAGAAGACATGCATTCAAAACTTACTTATGTAAAAGTACAAAAGTATCAGCATCAAAATGTAGTTAAAGTATCAAATGTTAAAATATTAATTTTGCAGAATGGACCCACTCAGATTTTTATATGCACTCTAAATATTTTCAGCATTTTAATTTTGTAAAGACAGGGCTCATTGGAACTTTATATACTCTTATGAGGTTTAATTTTAAAACTTTTTTTTTTACAGTAAATCTTGACCTGAAAGGAAAGTAAGGAAGGAAAAAGTAAGAAAATAGCTGTCAGCCAAATGTAGTGGAGTAGGAAGTAAAATATTTGCCTCAAAATGTAGTGGAGTAGAAGTATAAAGTTGGAATGGAAATACTCAAATAAAGTACACATACCTCAAAATTGTACTTAAGTACAGTACTTCAGCAAATGTATTTAATCACATTCCACCACTGATGGAGACCAAAAACAGAATCAGAATTGATTGATTAATCAGCTTCGATGGCTGAGTATATGAGGAACATACAAGGAATTCGACTCCATCCGAGCCAGAAGGGTAGTGAAACTGTCAGGGTGGCTCCATTGTTTTGTATTTGCTGGATGTGTTAATGTAAATTACTATTTTTGTCAATGGAGTCTGGTGGCTTTGAAGAAAGCAGAGATAATGACCCTCATTTGCCACATATTAACTTAAACAAGGCTGTCTGATGGCAAGGTAAAGTGTTGAAAATATTCTTTAGGTGGCTTAAATGTTTAGGTGCTGCCCCCACACACAGCAGTACAGGTGCATCTCAATAAATTAGAATACCATAGAAAAGTTTATTTATGTTGGTAATTCAATTCAAAAAGTGGAAATAACACATTATATAGATCTATTATACACAGAATGAAACATTTCATATCTTAATTCATTTAATTTCTTCTAATTATAATGATTATTGCTTACATTTAATGAAGACCTAAAATTCAGTGTCTCAAAAATATTTTAACATTACAAAAGACCAATTTTAAAAAGTATATTTAATATGGAAATGTTGGCCTCTGAAAAGTATGTCCATCTATATGACTCAATACTTGGTTGGGGCTATTTGAACTACTTGAAATGGACTTTTCCATCATATTCTAATTTATTGAGATGCACCTGTAGTTTCTTAGTACTGCTTCTCCAAACTGGTGATATGCTGACCACCATCTACTGTAGTGAATACACTGACTATCTATAAGTACCTCATACAACTCCACTCCAAAAATCTGATCTATCCCTTTAAACAATTTGCATACACAGTTGTATTGCCTTCCTGTATACATCCCTGCTGTAGAGCGAGTGCTTCTGCTGCTCCCATTACTATTCCTTTTCTTCGTAATGCAATAAAAGGGGAAGACTGAATAATTGATTAATCATTGCCTTAACAAGACTATGAAATTACAGTGCTACTTGGAAAGATTTCCCGTACTGTAATAAGACAGCTTAGTTAATGTTTTACCGAGGCACCAAGGTTGGCTGCTGTGCAATAATGTATGAGGAGCGGAAAGGAGGCTCAAAGGAAGCGAGTTCAAAAGGAAACAAACAGAGACAAACAGGTCTGTGTTTGCCAGTCGCTCCTCTCAACTGGGGACGAGGACTGCTGCAGGAGAACTAACACACACCCACACACACACACACACACACACACACACAAATCTCTCTTTCTCCCAGTCACACAGTAAATGGTGACCTGGTTGTTCTCTTGCACAGACAAACTCACACACACAAACTCACACATTGTCTTCAGGAAGAAAGAGTATGCATGTTTGTTTCTATGTGTGTGTGTGTGCATGCATAGTTGAATGTGTCAGTGTCAGTGCCAAGGTGTAGGCCATTGTTGGCTTGGCCCAAAACAAGCTCCTGTCAGCCCCTCCAGCACATGAAGAGACAGGCAGGCGGCACAGCGGAGACACAGGGTGGATGGAGGGGAAAGGAAAAAGAAAGGAGAGGAGGAGAAGAGAGCAAGAGAAAGAAAAAGAGGACGAGTGAAAGAGAAGGATTAGACAGCTGTTTACTGCCATCTCTAGAGGCCAGCAACAGTCAAAGCTAAGGAGTTTGTCAGCCTCTGGTGGTACTATCCAGTTTACTTTTCATCTCTGCCATTTCTCTCCCTCTGTCTCTCTCTCTTTCCGCCTCTCCCTCGCTCTCACTTGTGTTGCTGTTTTAAACTAACACACTTTCTCTCTTTCCTCACATTCTTCGGGTAGTTCTTTGTTCTATCTGTGTTTCATCCTGAAAACATCTTTGGGTAAAATTCTTATGCAAGCTCCTCGTGAAAAGAGGAGAAGCAATTAGAAAAGTTAAGTTACACTTAGGTCTCATTAGCACTTCTCTTCCAGTGTGATGTTGTGATATTATGTCAGGCAAGATGAATAATAGTTCTTTCTTACATAATGAAAATTGTTTTGATAATCGATTAATGATTCCATTCTTTATTCTTTGTTTTTCAGCCAAAACGTGCCCAAAAGCAGTGGTGGAAAGTAACTAAGTACATTTAATTAACTACTGTACTTAGGTAATATTTTGAGGTACTTGTGCTTTACTTGATTATTTCCATTTAGTGTAACTTTATACTTTTACTCCACTACATTTATCTGCCAGCTTTAGTTACTTTTCAGGTTTAGATTTAACATAAAAAACATGATCAATTTAAAGTGATTAAACATTTTTTTTAATTAAACCTCATAACAGTATATTAAGAAGTTAAAATGAGCCCTGTCTTTACAAACTTCAAACACTGCTTACATAAATGCATCACTAGTAATAATCCAATAATATATTCAGAATATTTAAAACAACCTGAGTGGGTCCATTCTGCACATCGAGTACTTTTACTTTTGATACTTTAAGTACATTTTGATGCTGATACTTTTGTACTTTTACTTCAGTAAGTTTTGAATGCTGGCCTTTTACTTGTAGTGGAGTAATTTCACAGTGTGGTGTTAGTACTTTTACTGAAGTAAAGGATCTGACTACTTCTTCCACCACTGCCCAAAAGTCACTAATTATAGCCACTCAAATGTGAGAATTTGCTGCTTTTCTTATTCTTGTCACATATGATTTTTTTTCATATATATATATATATATATATATATATATATATATATATATATACGTGTGTGTGTATGTATGGTATCTATTTGAATACTCCTTGTATTACTCCTATGTGTGTATGTAGTTTATCTTTTGACATTTCTTTTTGCATAATTGTTGTTTACAGTTTGAAAGGAAAGCTAACATACCACTTTATTTATATGGAAAGGGAATTAGTCATGCAGCTCAGTATGTTTTTTCTTTTATGCAACTAATACAGCTCATTGGCCTTAATTTGTTTGGATGCTGGGAGATGCTGCTAGTTTTTCTTAAGTAATGCTTATATAATTACATAGAATACCAGAGCTCACTGCCTGAATGAGTTTTACCTGAAAGTCTGGCTACCGAGATGTTGTGTGTCGTGACGACTATCAACAGTGTGTTCATTTTTTCACTTGTGTGACTGTACGGGGCTGAAATGGAGAGTTCTGACGCAGGAGAATTGTGAATTGTTTGCTGCAGTACTAAATAAGCACTGTATCTAGAAAAGCTTGTTGCTTTTCTCACTCCACAGAAAAAGCTTAACCTTACCCCTACCCCTTTTGAACAGTGATCAGTGAACAAGTCAAACACACACACACACACACCCTGCAGAAAGCTCTGCATTCTCCCAACTGATTTTCAAAGGCTCTGCATCCATTCTGTGTTTGCTCTGCGCTCGCTCCCTGACTGCTCTTTCATCATCCACCCGTCATCTGAAAAGCATCTTAAATGATTATGTTTCAGCTTCTCCCTTTTTTTTTTTCATACTTAATCTCGCCTTCATGTTCACGCTCCATTTGGCTTGACGGCACAAAGGTGAATCATGAAAGCCTTTTTTGTTTCAGATTTGTGTCATTTTCATTGCGTAAGCTCCGCCGCTCTGTGCCTCGGCGCTTGTCGGGGACCCGATATGTAACGCAACATGATTTCTGCTGTTGCTGTTCAAGCTGGCTTCTCTTGAGGTGAAGAGACACACGGAGAGAGAGAGAGAGAGAGAGAGAGAGAGAGAGAGAGAGAGAGAGAGAGAGAGGAAAGACAGGGATTTGACTCAGGGGATTTTGCTCCCAAATCATCCAGTTGCTTTTTTTGTTTTTTTGTTTTTTTGAAAGTGCAATTAGAGCAGTGGCTAAGTGTCCTCCTCTGCCTATTAATCCCTAACAATTAATGTGCGTAGTTCCATGAAACATATTGGCAACTTTCTTAAAGTGAGATTAATTTGGCGGCAGGAAGCTGAGTGGGCCTTTGTGGAACTGGTTATCTTTCCTTAGCACATTGGTCTAAGCTCTCCAAGCCTGGTGGAACGAAGTGTGTGTGTATGTGTGTGTGCAAAGGGAGTGTGATGCAATGTGGGTCATTTGGATGGTGTGAACATCACAAGGTTTTTAGATTGCTTTTCTTGATTGCGTGCAAAATTGGCCAGGGAAAAAAAAAGAACGATGCTATTTATTTTCCAAGTCACTGCATTAACATATAATTGATTCTTGATTGTTTTCTATTTGCGACCAACCAAAGATCCTGCCCTTCTGTTTTTAGCTCTCTGTCTGGCCGAATTGTTGGAGGCGTCTGGTGGTTCTTCACCCTCATCATCATCTCATCCTATACTGCCAACTTGGCTGCTTTCCTGACGGTGGAGAGGATGGTGTCTCCTATAGAGAGTGCTGAGGATTTGGCCAAGCAGACGGAAATCGCCTATGGAACGCTGGATGCCGGCTCCACCAAAGAATTCTTCAGGGTGAGAAACCAAATGTCAAACATTCAGTCGAAAGTCAAATACCAGTTTGAGAATCATGTATTTGCCTTGGTGTTTGGTGCATACAATAAATATTCAAAACAGTGTTTCCAACAGTCATGGAAACATTATTAGACCATTGTTTTCTTCAATTTCTTGTTCATTCTAATCCCTGGTACAACTAAAAACAACAAAAATAGCTCATAAGTGTTTAATTTAAGAGCTGATATCTCACCATTTTCCATGGTTTTCTTGTTAATAACCAAAATCATTATCAAGAAAACCACAAAAAATTTACCTTTAGTTGTACCAGGCATTAAAATGAACAAGAAATTTAAAAAACAATGGTGGTGTAATATATTTTTCTATGACTGTAAATATGGAATAGAAAAATTACGATAACATAAATACAACTCATACTTTAGAAATACTATAACTTACATACAACTCTGTACAAATTGAATATGATTACTTTGAAAAGGGAGAGCTGTACAGTCTTGTACAAGAAGTGTAAATGTATTTATCAGAGCATGTGCAAAATTTCACAGCATAGAATGTATGTGCAATGAGAAACAATAGTCCAAGGTGTGTGTTAATATAATGCATAGAGACAGATGACTATGGTAAAATTAAATTTACAATAAAAACAACACAAAACAATGCACACCAACGCAGTCATCTGCAGCTCCATCTTGGCATGCAGAGCATTTCTTGCAACTGCTTCACAATCGTATCGACTCGTGTTTCACCAGCTCGATGCTTGTAATGTGCAGCAGCAGCAGTGGGAAATGTTGGCTTTGCATTATCAGTAACAGAATCAATATATCTCTGCTATAGTGTTAGGAGAGTAAACAGTAAACATTGAGGCTGACATTAATGAGATCAAATTACAAACAGTAATTGCTGGACTACATGCATGCATCATGTCCTGTTGATCCGGTGTGGAAATGGCGGACTCTGCCACTAAAAATTAAAACTACTGTATAGAGAACTAGCTACAGAATGTCAACACATTTAGGCAGGAGTTTGTAAGATTAAGTTGCGACCAACTGAATAGCTCTCCATTCATCACTCCCTCTCCAAGCCCTCAGGTAACATTGAAAAGCGAATAGCTGTCTTTAGATCCAGTATTTGGTTTGTCCATACATGCAGTGGTGGAAGAAGTATTCAGATCCCTTACTTGAGTGAAAGTACTAATACTACACTGCAGAATTACTTCACTACAAGTAAAAGTCCTGCATCAAAACTTACTGAAGTAAAAGTACAAAAGTTTCAGCGTCAAAATGTCCTTAAAGTATCAAAAGTAAAAGTACTTGTTATGCAGAATGGACCCACTCAGATTGTTTTATATATTCCAATATATTATTGTATTATTATACATATTGATTATGTTAGCAGCATTTTACTGCTGTCAAGGTATAGCTTATTGTAACTACTTGATATACTTTTATGTGGTTTGATTTATAAACATACATACACATCATAAATTAATTAATATATTTTTCATGTTGAATATTGACCTGAAATGTAACTAGTAACTTAAGATGTCAGCTAAATGTAGTGGAGTAAAAAAGACAATATTTGTCTAAAATGTAGTGGAGTAGAAGTATAAAGTTACATAAAATGGAATTACTCAAGTAAAGTAAAACTACGTCAAAATTATACTAAGTACAGTACTTGAATAAATCTACTTAGTTACATTCCACCACTGCATACATGCCTACTGTAGAAACATGGCTGGGGCCCTAAACAGACATGAAGGGTTCATTCTAAGGTACCAAATACTCAACTTAGTTTCAGATGATTATCCATGAATGAAAAATTTAATTATGAATGCTATATTCCATTTAAGCCAATACAGGTGCGTTTTTATAAATTAGAATATCATAGAAAATGTATTTATGTCAGTAATTCAATTTAAAAAGTGGTAATAACACATTATGTAAATCAATTACACACAGAATGAAACATTTCACGTCCTAATTTATTTCATTCTAATTATAATGATTATGACTTATAATTAATGAAGACCTAAAAAACTGGAATATTACAAAAGACCAATTTTAAAAAGTATGTTTAATATGGAAATGTTGGCCTCTGAAAAGTATGTCCATCTATATGACTCAATACTTGGTTAGGGCTATTTAACTTACTGTACTACTGGAAATGAACCTTTCCATCATATTCTAATGTATTGAAATGCACCTGTAGGTCCCCCTAAATCCTATTTGGTAAAATTACTATAAATGAAAAAAATCAAACCATAATAATATCTAAAATTATAGCTTTAACACAGCATCATACAGAATTAGGATAGATGATAAAGTATTCACACTGACACTTTCTCTGTCTTCCCATCTCCTTCATTTACAATTTTGGTTGTCAGAGGTCGAAGATCGCCGTGTTTGAGAAGATGTGGTCCTACATGAAGGCGGCTGACCCGTCCGTGTTTGTCAAGACCACAGATGAGGGCGTGATGAGGGTCAGGAAGTCCAAGGGCAAGTATGCCTACCTGTTGGAGTCCACGATGAACGAGTACATAGAGCAGAGGAAACCGTGCGATACTATGAAGGTGGGAGGAAACCTGGACTCTAAAGGTTATGGCATCGCCACGCCCAAGGGCTCCCCTCTCAGGTAAGCCCCTGCCACTGCAGCGTGGCTGGATAAAAGCCTCCCAGAGCTTTTATCTGAGCTTGTGCATGAGCTTCATCTGTCACCTATGGATTTGTCCATTGGCTTCACTTCTTGCTGCATCTTTATTTATGCATCTTTTTATCATAATAACCCCACATGTCAGCATTAGTATTCTGTTCCACATACTCTGAATGCATTCTAATCAGACATAAAATGCATGCCATTCATTTTACAGTACTTTATTCAACTTTTTCCTTCTTTTGCACACTATCACAAAGACATTCACAACTTCATCATGCCCCTTTCACCACTTAAAACACTTTTGTTTGTGCCTGTGTATGCATATATGCAACGAGCCTATTCATAGCTGACTTGTGAGCACTAGCAGAAGTGTAAAGTAGGACTATGAGATTCTCTTTAAGCAACACTTGTTTTCCTGCTGCCCTCTAATTACATCCCAAACCTTCTTCATTAGCATTTGTCGTGGCTGGTTTCACGTCTGCCTCTAAAACTGAAGCATCCCCTCAAACACACAGCAACGCTCATACAAAATGCAAATGCACCTCTCACAAAGCAGCAGGGCCCTTGAAAGCAGGATTACAGCTTAAAGGACCACATCCCATATGGCTACTTTTCCCCTTCCGCCAAGGCTCGCACCTTGAATGTGAAGTCAGCAGAGTTGAATTCATTTTTGCCACATTCAATGTGATAATTGATGTCATGAAGGATAATTCACACTGGATGTACTTTTTCTGCCATCGATGTCCGAGAGCAGCAGCTGTCTTTTCATATTGCATTAACACCCTTAACCAACTTCCCATTCATGTTTGTCTTGAAACTACAGAGAGAGCACAGGAGCTGGTGGCATCTGAAGCTTTTAATCTATCTCTAACAGGCCTAATTTATTTTAATGAAAGGAGCCATATGGGGAGATTTCATTCAAACTGGCTAAGGATTCTTTGGGGGTTCCACATTGGTTGGCAGCCAAAGGTCAGAACACGCTGACTAGAAATGTTGCCTTTGTCTAACTCAGGGGCTCCATTAAAATTTAATGCAAATTACATTCCGTACAGCAAGTAAGTGCTGTATTAGTGACAACTGGTGAAATTAATCTGCTCCCAAGACATACAGTCACATCGGTGCAAACTTACAACGCAGCAATGATATGCAGTGTTGAACTGCTGAGGATGGCCCCATTATCTCCCTCTCTCTGTGTGAGTGATTTATGTTATTGTCTCTGGCCCTTCACAGATGTCTGATACTGAGTTTCATGAACAGAACAAAATTCAGGATTGCAAGTGTTGCATTAAAGATAGGAAATTTTGAATAATTCAAGTATTTTTTTTATGGTTGAAGTAGAAATTGAGTATTTTTGCTGCTCACTTGGGATCAGACAACAGTGAATGTCCACTGGATTCAAAGAGTTGGGTTCAATCACACCTGCAATGCATTGTTAATGCATCACTTTGCACAGAGTTCTGAAAGTAAGGCTGCGCTGACTCGACTTCTTTTCTCTCTATGCCAAATCCAATACCTAAACACAGGCTTTCTCCTGATGCCAACTACAGACAGGGAAACAGGGCTCTTCTTTTTTCTTTTCTTTTTTTAGTACAAAGTTCTGAACAAAGGTAGACCATCAAGTTAATCTTTTCAAATACATGTGGCGTGAAGTTCTTCCTTTGAGATAACTGGTGTTTACAGATACAGACCTTACAAACAGCACATGCACCTGCAAAGTTGGGATGCTATGTAAAAATTAATAAAAAAAAACAGAATGCATTAAGTGTATTGAGTGCATATACTGTATTTACAAAAAACAAAGATGTCCTAGTTTTAGCATTAGATATCTTGTCTTTGTGCTGTATTTAATTGGATATATGTCACAAACGAATTGCAAATAATTGCATTCTGTTTTTATTATGTTTTTCACAGCATCAAAACTTTTTTTGGAATCAGTGTTCAAAATAACTTCCCTACAAGAAGTGCAAAATAATCTAAATCCATTTTTGGTTAGCCAAGTAGGAATGCCACTATCATCAGAGTATAAGTTTACTGTTGTCTTCATATTAAAGTGGCTGTACACTGATTTCAGAGCCTATCAGTTGCCTGCACACAGCTCTCAATATGGTGGTGGCTGAGCCGGTAGCTATATGCTAACGGTGCTAGTACCAGGACCAACAGGCCTAAAAATGGCAACAGTGGGGACACAGCTAACAGTGTAACCCGAGGGGAACTGATGGGTGGCAGTGCAGAGCAGCGGCTGCTGTGACGCACACAGGGACACACATACACTAAACACGAACGTGCTGTCAGACAAGCTACCACAATTTTTAGTTGTTTGTTGTCAACAAAGAAAAGAAAAGCTCAGATTTAAACACACACAGCGGTAGCGTGACTACATTCTGTGGTCAGGACACCATTACTGCATTATATCTTCACATGGCAAGTGCTTTTTACTGCTTTATTAATGTTCTGACTGTACAGACTCTTTAAAATGCATTTATTGTGCTTCACAATTGGAAAATAAGAGTTTTGCAGGTTGCAGAGCGCCTTTTTGTTGAAGCCTACAATTTTTAAAAAATAACAAAGAATAGCATTTTGCCGCAACTCATAACCTGTCCTTGAAAAATGGTAATAAAACATATTACATTGTGCGCTTTTTACACTCTTAAGATTTTTCAACTGAAGGCTTTAAGGGTGCTCCTGCAAAAATGCAAGCTGCATTGAGCAGAAAAATGCTAGACGCTCAGGGATGCTAAAGCAGCGAGCAAAACACTCGAAACCGACTGCAAAAAGCCACCACTGGCTACTAAAAGCACTGTGTCTGATCGAAAACGAACAACAGTACCTTAATCAAATTTAGCTCACTGCAGCAAATTAACAGAGCAGAAAAAAATTGAATGTCATAACAGATCTGCTTATTAAGGTCAGCATTAGAGCTGATCCCAATATAACACATCTGAACACCCCTACTGGCATCTGAAAATATATATGCATTTATAATATTTATATTGCAGGCCTGATTGAAAGCAGCACTTTGAAAATAAATGCTAAACTGACTCTTCATTTCACAGGATGTACAGACGGCCTGTCTTCAAACTGCACTCTGTGTTCAGTCTGGGAAATGTTCTGTATTTATTCTCCCTGCTTCATTCCTTACATGTATGATGTCTAGCCACCCCCATGTCTGCCTGACTGTTAATCCCATCCCACCTAACATACAGTCTCGAACCAACTGACCAAACTAACCTGCAGGTCTTCATGTCCACTCACTTTGACTTCTTTCCTTCTGTCTGGGCTGAGAAAGAATTCAGAGGTTTTACCAGCCCTGAGGATACCTGTGTTCCCTACAGCTGTGTTGTGCACTCACGGCCGGGGACAAAGACTCTCCTGCTTCTGCTGCTGAGAAAGGCAAAATATCACCAAACTAAATTGTCACTGCACAGAAGAATTGACACTGATTTTAGGAGGAAAAAAAACAATCTGGCAAAGGCTGTAATCTTCACTTCTTTTATGCAAATTCTGATTGCAGATTGTGTCTTTCTGTGATTTGCAGATGGGGAGAGTCTTTGTCCGCGGCCAGTCAGCTATAGGAAATACACACCCACACTCACCAGGGAGAGAGAGCAAGCCTTGAGGAGATGCTTTGGATGAGCTGGTTCATAAAGATTCATGCACAGGACTCTGTCTATAGTTGGTCTCATGGTTTCCTTTCAGTGTGTTTAACAAATAGATTTGTTGAAGAATTGAACCTGACAGTTAAAACATTGAAAGCCTCTGTCTACATTTGTCTCTGCTGATAGTTCAAAATTAATCAACACAGACTTCTATTCACCACCATGCAGTTATGGGTTGAATATTGATAGGTTAGTTACCATAGCAATCCGTATGCTGGTGCCACTGAAAGGAAATTACCATCTGTAGACAGACTTCCGCATCCAAGGCATCTCCATTTATAGTGTCTGCTCTGCCTCCTTCTGAGGCCCCTGCTTGGTAAAACCTGACTCTACGACTGTATGGGCGCTCAGCATTTCAGCCCATTGCAGATACACAACTAACATGTGCATCTAAAGCCAGTACTCCTGCTTCATATCAGTAGTTTTACGCAGGAGTTTCTAATTGTAAGTCAATGTTGTCATAATCACCACCACCATGCGACCAATCTCTTTATATCTGTCCCATAGAGTGTCTCCTAATGGCTATCGTTCTATATTATTTTCAAGAAACCCAGTAAACCTGGCAGTGTTAAAACTGAACGAGCAGGGCCTCTTGGACAAATTGAAAAACAAGTGGTGGTACGACAAGGGAGAGTGCGGCAGCGGGGGCGGGGACTCCAAGGTCAGAGCCAGTTTGATAAACCCTGCGGGTAACCCACCCACCACTGGGAGTGGGGGGTTGTGGGGAGGGGGGTAACCGGCAGGCCCACGCTGCACTACCACTCAAGCAACACTCAATGTCTCTTTGGTGTGGGGAAGGGCAGAGGAAAAGTGCCCATTGGGAGGGGGGTGATTATTTGGCCTGCAGTGGATACATTTAAAAACTACAGAGGGGGGACTTTTCTGTCATGTCCCCTGCTTAAACAAAATGAACATAGTGTAATTAAACCAACTGCATCTCTGGTGCTCAATGATGTTTTAACCCTCTGAACCCAAAGCAGTTTTTTGTTTGTCACATTTAACTTACTGTGGCTTCATTCTTTGTAGCAATATGTAAGTCTTGCATCTCTATGGAAACAACACAATCATGGCTACAAGTAGAGAGAACTCTTAACTCTTTAAGCAGTATAACACTGCTTCTATAATATCTATTATAATGCTGGAAATCACACATTTCTTTGATAATTCTTTTCACAAAAGTTGGAATTAAATGGAATCTATGAATACAACATTTTTGCAAGCGGCCATACGTTTTACCAGTATAGGGGAATAGGGCCACACATTCTCTACCGATTGAACTATTAACATTTTTACAACCTCTACTTTAACAATCTATTTTTCCTCTCCCCTTGGGTCTGTGCAAACAGCCTACAGTTTAGTCCAAGTTTTAGAATTTAGAACAGAATTTAATGGGTTAGAGCAAAAAGTTCATTTTTGGCCAAATATTAAATGAGACAGGTTGCATAAAGTAAATTTTATAAGATATTACTATTTTGAGCTTAGATAACAGAGCTTATTTTTCCTGATGGAAGCGTCCATCACACATAATTTGTTCAAGGATTGTCAGAAATTTTAAATTCCAGTGATGATTTTTATTTTTCCAATTTCTGGCTACAACAAATATTGTAATTTTGGCAATTTAAAAAGCAAAATAAAACATGCACTTCAAACCCTAGCCAGCAGGTAATGGAGTTCAGAGGATAAAAGCCCCATGCATCCATTTAGTTTGGCCTTGGGCTTGATTTGTTCCATTTTGGGAGGGGGGATCAATCACAATAATTTACTTTTAACAAAAGATACAATTGGAAAATCCATGTTGCATAAGTGAGGGTAAGCAGTGTGCCGGTTACCCAAAGTGATATAGTAATACACATCTACTGCCTTAGGGAGCAAGCCAACCAAGCTAGATGGAGTATTAATGCATATCACTTTGTCTCTGATGCTTCTAATGACGTTTATGCTCTCTATATATGTGTGTGTGTGTGTGCGTGTGTGTGGTGTGTGAAAAACTGTTTGTTTTTTTGTTTTGTTTTTTAGCAAGGTCACATGAACGTGTGTATGTATTTGCTGCTGTGTGTCTCTGAACTAATAACATAAAATAACATGGTATAATATGTTATTTATGTTATTTCCTTATGGTTGGAAGAATCCCAGTAAACCTAGCGGTGTTGAAACTCAATGAGCAAGCCGTCTTAGACAAACTGAAAAACAAATGGTGGTACGATAAAGGGGAATGTGGCAGCAAGGACTCCGGAAGAAAGGTTAGTCTCCGACCTAAACCTGTCACCTCACAGCACCTCCCAGCACAACCCCGCCCTGATCCTAGACCAGCTCCCAAGTCCAGCCCTCAGCCTCTATTACACTGAGCAATACTCCCCATGTGGTTCCAGTCGTACTGCTGTATTGGCCCGAACATAAGACAGTGCATCATGTTTTAGGATCATGTTTCACATACTTGCACATTTACAGAAAAATGTAGACAATAATATTAATAAAAATAATAATAATGATCCTCAAATCCACTGCAGTTTTTTAATTCAAGTTATTTTTGCACCTCAATTAGCTCTTGGTAGAATTTAGTTATTTATTGAAACTTATGGAAAATCAATACATCAGTCTACCAAAACAAATAGTATTATCCTTTTTTCCTTATTTTAGTTTTTGCATGCTCTGTAACTCCAGCAATGCTATATAATTACTCAAAATACAAATTTAAAATACTAATTTGATTACATCCCTTTGGCTTAACAAAAATCTACTCCTACTACCACACGGTCACCCATAAAGTTATAATAAAATATTGTTTAACTCTTTCCATTAAATAATTGTGACAATGTAACTTATTCTTGACAGGGAAATAGGGATATCTTCTCAAAACTTTATTCATAAATCAATCTATTTTACACATATCACAATGAAAATGAATCCACAATTAAGAGAGGATTGTGTCTGAAAACAAAATCATTCCAACTTTATGGGCGACCATGTACTATAAATCTATACTGTTACTATCACGGCTATAATTTGTACTGCTGCTGCTGCTGCTGTTACAAATTCAGTACCTAAAATGTAGGATATTGCTAAATTAGTATTTAAATGTTTGCTGTGTTTTAGCTGACTGTGCAGTACATTTCTGCTGTAACATTAACATGAGGCAGCAGCAATATTTTATATGTAAAGAGAGCTTATGTAACTGGAATCATTGTCAATTAAAAGAACACAGTAAATGCTTCAGGATAGGGTAAGAGTAGTAGAAATAGAGTGGGCTCATAAAGTCAGCAAACTGAGTCATAAAAAGCTAAAAATGTTGTCTTATATTCGGGCCAGTACTCTGGTAGTGCTCTTATGTCTCTTTTTTCCCACTGAGTTTGTGTTGTCAGAATTTAATGTTCATTACCAGCGTGTAAATAAATATTATGTGGTGCATTAGTTCAGATTGTTACAATGGTTTGTATTAGTGAATACAGTTGAATAAATCCTCTTAAAATAGTTTTCCAACTTCTAAAACACACACACATACACACAGATCAAGTGTGATGATAACCTTGAGTTTGTACTGTCGACTGAATATGAATCACTCTGAGAGCAATTTGCAACTCTTTCCCAAGGAGAAAAATAAGAAAAAGAGAAACAGAAGGATGTGAGGAGGACAGATGATGACATTAGGCCATTGGACTTTGTTGAACCCTTCAAACATGTTGAGCCATAACCTTTGCGCAATCCTGCCGAGACCTCTCTCACTGAAGGGTGTGTGCATGTAGGGATGCAAACCCTGTCAATCTGCTAGATCAACCCCGAGTCACAGCAAGTCTGCCACTGTGCATTTGCATGCATTTGCAGTTTATGTTACCTGTCACCACACTACAAGTGCCAAGACTTTATTTTCTTCTTCCCCTTCATATTTTGATCCTTTAGCGCAGGACTGTGTCAAACCATGTGCAACGATGGGCTGTGTGTCCGGGGAACACGTTCGAAAGAAATATTTTCTTATCTTTGCTAAAGCGAGGAGTTCCATTTAAGGAGAGATTTAGTGGAATACACTGCCATTGATCAGTCAAGAACCTCTTTGCAGTACAGTCACATAAGTCTATATTTAAATGTGGTTTACTGGGAAATTTTAAATCCCTCTATAGTTAATATTTATGTGGTTTGGATCATAACTTGACTTTAAAGGAATAATTTGACAGTTTGGGAAATATGCTTATTGACTTTCTTGCAGAAAGTTAGATACCACTGGTATGAAACTAGAATCAGCAGGGGCACCTCTAAATTTAATCACTTACCATGATATATCTTCTTTGTTTGATCTTGACACAAACAAAATAGTTTTTGTGAATGTCTTTGTGTTTAGAGGACACACAAATATGGACATCTGATTGCTTTGTAACCTCACAGCAATGATTGAACTTGTCAAGTTCCTGTAAAACCTCACTGTTACTTAAGTAAAGTTCAGAGATGCTGGTCCCTGGATAGTTTCTGGACCGTATGCCAAGCTAAGCTAAATGCCCTCTGGATCAAGCATTTTATTAATAATATCTGTATGCTAACTATGTAGCTAGCGTCTCCTGCTGGTTAGCTTAGCTTAGCTCAAGGTAACAAATTCTGCTTCACCCGCATCTGTAAAGCTCACAAGTTAGCACATTAAATCTTGTTAATTTGAGTCAAAAACTAAAGTAAGCTAACTAAACCATTAGCTTTTTACCTGTACGAGGCTTTGAGCTAATCTAGGCTAACTGGCTGCTGGCTACTTGGGTAAATTTTTGCCATGCACAGATAACTGTGTGTTGATCCTGTCATTTAACTCGCGGGAAGAAGAAAAAAAGATATCCATTTAAGATAAATTAACACTCACAACCTTAGTATATGATTATTTTTGTTTGGGGTAATTTTCTAATCTGCTTAAAAATCTCATAAGCTCTTTAGAGCAACTCAAACTCACTGCTCTGAACAGTTACTAGCAGGGTGAAGAACTAAGTTTCATTAGTAACTCATGTCTTTTGTTGGTTTTAAAAGTATTTGTAAGTTTAGACACGCACATTTATTCAAAAACATTTCTAGAAATTTGGCCTCTACCCTAGGAAGCGCTCCAAAAACAGCTCCAGGGGATAAACATAAATTCAGCAAAGTAGAAGGAAGTAGTCTCTGAAATTACCCAGTGTTGTCCGTGTTCAAAGCAAAAGCTTGAAAAGTCGTCCTCAGTAGCACATGGTTTCACACACATGCGTTGGTATAAAAACCTTATTTACATTGCATAATGCTACTTAATTCGAGGGTATATGTTGATAATATTTGGTCAGAATACAGACTTAATGTATTGAAATGCAAATGTGCCTTTTATTTAAGTGAATAGAAGTAATACAAGCCTGCACATGGAGGTAAAGTAGAGCTATAATAAAAATGGATTTACATGCTATAACATACTCATTAAGCCCTTTTGTTCCACGAAGAGCCCTTTAGGTTGAATGATTTAAGTCTTTATGTTAATGATTCCATTTAATTACACACTATAAACGGGCATAAATGTAAGTAAGGGCCACTGCGATAGAGCATAATGACCTATTATATGGAGCAATGTCAAACCTAAGACTTGTTTGTGCTGTTGCTGCATGAATGCATGTGATGTGGGGTGTGAACACTTTACCTGTACCTCTTCCCTCTATGATTTCAGAGAACAAAAATGGCTATAAGTGTTTTAACTTAGAAGGTTAATATAGGCCATGTTTGAAATGCTCAGAATTGTATACGTCATAGAAAATATAGAACTGTATATATTTTCATTATCTGGGGCCTGTCTCACAAAGTGAGTGTGATATACTCAGGTTTCAATAATATGGTTGATATTTTAATATCCTAAGTAGCCTGGAACAGGGAAATAAATAGCTGTTCGTTTCTGTTATGATGATGAAAAAAGTGTAGAATTGATCAATTTAAGGGAAAAAAGCAGAAAATTTTCATTAATGTTGCTTGTGTTAGTGGAGAGAGGAGCACTGCGGGAGTTTGATTTGTGAAATTAAAAAAGACTTGATAAAGGCCTGTGACCGAATTGTAGCTTGAATAAATCACTGGGAGTTAATTTTCAACATGCAGATATTCTTTTTTAATTAAAAGGTTGCTCCTCATTAGGACACAGTCAGAATACTTTTTAGGGTAGTATTTATATGACAGCGTCATGAAGCATTCTCTGTTCCTGCAGTGAGGGGATTTGAGTGCTACAGTCTCCAATTACAAGACCTGCTTTGTTTCTCAGAGAGGAAGAGTGACACTACAAATCTTAAATATATTTCTGATGTATCAAATTGTCTTAGGGGGCAGGGAACAAAGTATGCCATTCTGTGCTCTAGTATCTGTCATTTTGATGTTACTAGCTTCGACTCTAGCTGTAGTGTGTGTGTGCAGGGATGACATGTTTTTAGCATCCGCATCACACTCAATTTATGTGAAACCAGAATTTGATCCAAAGTTAACCAGCATACATATTTAATCTTACTTTGTGAGACAAGCTTCCAAAACATGTTTTTATTGCTGATGTTTCTTTTCTGTGTCGAGTTCTGTGTGTGTGTGTGTGTGTGTGTGTGTGTGTGTGTGTGTGTGTGTGTGTATGTATGTGTGTGCTTTACTTTACTACCTATCCAACAGGGGACCTTAAAACCAAAGACACAGTTTGGAGGTCCTCTGTTAGTCATGCTAAAATCCTGTCTAAAACTCTTTGGTTATTTTTTTTTCTATTTTTTTATTCTTTTTATCTTCTCAACTAAAAAAATATCATTATTATTCCCCAACCTTGATTTTTTATTATGTTTTTGTAAGAAAATATAAATGCTCAGCTTCAGTCTTTACCAGACCTTTTAAATTGTTAAGTCCCCAGAAAACACCTTGACAAGTATTTACAAGCAGAGTTTTTGTAATTGACTTTTATCCTCAATCTTTATTTATGGGAATGTTTATTGACTTAAATTACAGAAGAAAGGTCCACACTTGTATGTGCGTGTGTGTTCTTGTGTGTGGGTTTTTTTGTGTGTGTTTACAACCTTTCACTTGTGATTCCTGTTTGTGAGACTAATGTTGTTCCTGTAGTACGTGTGTGTGAATCAGTCTGTCTTCAGTTTTGTGTGTAAACCTGTAGATAGTGTTTTGTTGCCACTACCCCTCCTCACCACTCGGCTCCTTCCTCTCCTCCAGGACAAGACGAGCGCTCTGAGCCTCAGCAATGTGGCGGGAGTCTTCTACATCCTGATCGGCGGCCTGGGCCTGGCCATGCTGGTGGCGCTGGTGGAGTTCTGCTACAAGTCCAGGACCGAATCGCGCCGAATGAAGGTGTCCACCGCGCGAGCCGCTGCCGCCTCAGCCGCTCAGGCCTTTCACTGCTCAGCCTTAGACAGTGGTGCTAGCGCCCCCTACACAGAGCTGCAGAGCTACGGCCTGTACGCCAACAACACTGTTAAGATATAAGGGCAGAGCACAGCCACGGGGTAGGAAACGCTGTGATTCAAACCATGATGATGATGATGATGATGATGACATCCGCCTCCTCACCCTTCCGCCCATCTAACCGTGATCACAGTAGGGCCTCTCACGGCTTCCACCGCAGTGCAAACGCTGTCCTGTACCTCTCTCTATCTCTGCCGCTACCTCGCTCAGTCTTTACGTCACTGATCTACTGCAGTGTTGTTGAATCACTTGATTTTTAAATTGCCATTATGCCTGTTTGACCATGATCTAAAGTTTACATTTTTAGCATTATAGCTGATATGGAAACAAAACAGTCAGTTTTCCTGTGTCAGCATTGCAGGGTTGTTGGAATCTTTAGCATGGTTTGTCTTTAAAGGGACAGTTCACTCCCCAATCCGACATACAGACAGGTGCATCTCAATAAATTGGAATATCATAGAAAAATGTATTTATGTCAGTAATTCAATTCAAAATGTGGAAATGACACATAACATAGATCCATTACACACAGAATGAAACATTGCATGTCTTAATTTATTTAATTTCTTCTACTTATAATGAGTATGGCTTACATTTAATGAAGACCTAAAATGGAGTGTCTCAAAAAAAAATAGATATTACAAAAGACCAATTTTAAAAAATATGTTTAATATGGAAATGTTGGCCTCTGAAAAGTATGTCCATCTATATGACTCAATACTTGGTTGGGGCTATTTGACTTGAACTACTGGAAATGGACTTTTCCATCATATTCTAATGTATTGAGATACACCTGTACTTTACCTCTTAGCTGTAGTACTATTTATCAGTCCAGATTGTTTTGGTATGAGTTGCTGAGTTTTGGAGATTTGCTCCTAGCTTGTGGAGATTAGTTTATAGCTAACCAATACAGCTCGCTCACTAATTGCCTCTGAACAAGCTAACGTTACAGTTCAGCCGAGGAGGAAACTATTATAACTTACATTTCTCGCTGTTATGAGCATCTCGTCCATTAGTAGATGCATGCTTCCATCTGCGTGGTAATACGGCTGGCAGATGTAGTTTGGTAGAAAGAAAATAATTCCTAATTGGGATTTCATGATACCCTAAATTTAGCAGTCGATACAAATATCAGTGGAATTCCACAATTCTCTATACCTATGTTGCTACCATGGTATCCACAAGCTGTGTGCCATTTACTTCTATTATATTAGAGGTATAAATAGTACTACAGTTAAAATATGTATTTTTGATTTTGGGGTGACCTGTCTCTTTAAATGTACCTGTCTCAACCCTTACATTTTATTGACTACGTGTTGATATTAATATCTCATTTATATCAGTTACTTTTAATGTTGGATAATATAAAATCTAAACTCAGTACTTAAATACACATTACACTTATTACAGCTTACGAAAATGTTCCTTCTAGTTTAACCCCATTACTACACTCATTACAATAATCTCTTAGCACACATTCACAAATGAAGACATTTCACTTTGCAGCACAGGTATAAAGGCAATTTGAATCACAGTGGTCCATCTATCTACCTCTGTCGCTCTGAGCAAATCTCTCCCCTGCTCCTTCTTCTCTTTTTGCTGACTGTCTCGCAAACGCAGGGCCCATTGTGGTGAACATCCTTTATATGTATACCATAAGGCAGGCCTGGTACATGTGTTTCATCACTGCTTTAACCTAGAACAGTCTAACACAAGCTGTTTGTTCAGAAATCTGAGAGTAAAGACTTGTTGCTTGTAGTGCCTTATTTGGAGATGTGAGTTTTCTCCTCCGACACAGCAGTGGTATCTTAGCTGTTAGTCATCTGCTTCGTGGATCAATTTGCAACAAACAACCTTTGATTCATTCTTCCAACATCAAAGCCCCTCGCTGATATACTCTTCATGTACGTAGTGAAAAAAAGAAAGCCAGGGCCAAGACAAGGAGTGATCTTCTACACGAATCTCTTATGTTTTAATCAGCCCACGAAGAGGTACCTGATCAGTATGCTGATGAGATTGGCGAGCAGCCTATTAGTGCAGCAGCGCCTTTATGCTGTTTGGCTTGAAAGAAACAACAACGCCGTTCCAATTAGAGGCCGGTGTAATTCTCCAATCCCCACGCAGCACTCACTGGTTGCTCCAGATCTCACTCGCTTTGCCCAATTTAATCAGCTATAGAATAGGGGATGCAGGCAGACACCAAACAGGCACATACACACTCGCACATGTGTATCACACATCATTAGGTCGGCTTTCGAGCCTGGTGGCTTTTATTGTGATAGACTGGAGAATGGAGCTATTAACCCAATGAGTGAAGCCTCAGCTCCCTTTTTACTGCCCACACTTCGCTCTGCTCCTCCTGTTACAAATTAGGACATTGATGCACATCGGCCAACACCATGGTTTACCACCCGCGAATATCACTCAGGCCCAGATAAAGAGGATGAAATGTAGCGCCCTATGACTCCTAACAGCTCATTCTGCTCTTGAATCTTTCGGCGTGCCAGCACCACATTCAGATAGTGACATCAACAGCTGCTTATGCGCATATATTTATGTATCAACGTAGGAGAAATTGCATAACTTATCTTTATTCTTCTATGGCTGAAAAACCTTTTAAAGGACATAAAATACTGTGCACTGCTAGCTCTAACTGTTGCATAAGCTTTCTCTGTTCTGACTAGGACATAATGCATGCATGTGTATGAGACTTAAATAAAGTGTGTAGACTGACAGTAATCCCTTTGTTTGTCCCTGACAGCAATCCATCAACGACGCCATGCGCTGCTCCACCCTGACCAGGATGAGTGGCAACGGGAGCGGCGGAGAGAACGGACGAATCCTCACCCACGACTTCCCCAAGACCGTTCAGACGCTGCCCTGTATGAGCCACACCGCCAGCATGGGACTGGGTGCCTCCGGCATGTGATTATCACATGACTGTGCTGGCGGCGAGGAATAGGCAGGGTGGGGCAGGAAAAAAAGAGCACAAGACTCTAATGACCTCAAAATCATGGCTGTCTGGTTTGACCCATCTATTCTCCCGGCTGTCAGCGCGCCCGACTTGAACAAGACTTTACCTACTGCCAAAATGCACTCTCAAACCGCTCCTTACAAACTACGAACAGAGACTTGCAACATTTTTTTTAATAAGTGGATGTTTGCAAAAGAGATATGGGGAAAAAAAGAAGGGAAATGTGCTGCAATAAAGAAGCGGGCGTGTTTTTGAATTTTTTACGGTGTTCATTTGTGTGGGGAAAAAAAGAACTTTATTCTTCAGTGTGACGCCTGCGCTGTGCCATTTCGATGGAGCTGTTTGACGTTAGTCTGCGTGTGCAATATCTTCACCTCCACTGCTGACCTTGTACTACCTAGATGCTTTCTGATGGCTGACGAAACGTGTCTTTGCACAGATGTGGCAGAGGAGGACAAACACTTGTGACTGCTACGATGATTTAATATTGTTTTGGGACATTCCCGCTCTCTTTCACTCTCACATTTACACGCCATTTTGGAAGGACAAAGTGCTCCGTGTAGCATAGCCAGTTTTTATGATATAGTATATGGTTTACACTGTTGTTGTAAGAGCTTTGTCAAAAGTAGATTGATTTATCCTCGACTGAAGGTTAACGCTGTGTAAATCAGCAGCTGAACAGGCTACAACAAACATGCATTGCTGCTACACCTCATTTAACACATCATGCCTTGTCTTTGTGCCATATGACCATTCTCACAAAATGCACACAGAAACACTTACTGGGTCATATGTTTGACCAACAGATAAATAGAGAGTTTTACTATTTAATGATCACAAAAACAGTCAGAGGGCAAATTCAGAAATGCTCACTTTGACCCGAGAAAGGTGATAGAATAGAGAAAAGACACATTACTCTGTGGCTATGTACAGTACTGAGTGACCTTACACTGTATTCTACTGTTGTGACATTCATAGCATATCCATTGATATACTAGGGAGTCTATCCGCAGCACATGTCATATAACAAAGATCGACAAATTCAGATATAATCTGGAGAAAATAATCCTCAAACTATTGTTGGAGCTGTTGCTGCATATTTTACTCCCTCCTGTGATGTATTTTCAGCTCTATTCAGTTTTAATGAAATGGGCAGCACAGCTATTCACTCTCAATTCATTGAGATCCCCTGCAGATTGTGCATGGCCTAGAAAAGGAAAGTTGGCCTCCTCTTGCTGTTGCTAGCTAGCTCAGGAAGGAGGCGGGATTAAAACACTCGGTGTGACTGACAGATTCACAGTTACTTTTATCTTTGTTTATTGGATATCAAGGTTATGTGGTCACCGCACTGCTCGGCTGTAGAGTTCTCCCTTTCAGATCATGTAAAGGAAACAGAAATCAGAGTGGCAGGCCCTGAACAGTAGAGGGCAGAGATGACAAAGGGCAGACAGAGAGTCTGAGTTGGGCATGTTGGCCTTAAAGGAAAAATCCACCTGAAGACACTTCAGTACTGCTAACACAAAATGACTATTGGTGATGTACTTTGCATTTCTTGGCCTGTTTTGTCGGTTTGCGGAGTATTTTACATTCTCATGACTGACCAGCATTGACAACAGCAGAATATTTAAAGGACATGGTTATATAAACTCGTGAAAGGACATGATAACAATATGTCGGGTGTCCTGTATTTCTGTGAAGCAGTGAGGATTTGGCAATATTTAACACAAAATGTGATGACAGTTATCAGGTTGCCGTAGGCCACTGTCAATCAAACCTGATTAAACCTACTGCACCCACACAGTCCTGATAAAGCTGATTAGTTCTTAAATGTTAAACTCTTATTGAATAACACTTGCAACAACAACAAGTCTTCACTGTGCATCTTTCATGATAAAGTTTCTGCCTTTTATTTTTGTAGTGGATTTAATACTTTCTGATTTCCCTACCCTGCCACTCAATCAACCTTGATTCCTACAGATTCACATACTCAATACAGCTCAAAAAGCATAGTTTCATTTGTAAAATATGCTTAGTATTTTCCTAAAATGGCCAGGTACTGTAGGTTTAACCAAGTGTCACTCAAACTGGAATAAATAGTGAATTTGTCTGAGACTATTTTCAGCAGTGGATTAATACACATTTGGTGCTTTAGTAACTTTATATATAGCAGCCTGACGGTGTGGGATTTACTAAAAAAAAAAAAACGGTGCCCATATTTATGATAATGAGGGAAAATGTCAGCCAGTGCAGCACCGGGGCTCAAGGATGTGTTTTTAATAGTCAATCTTAGTAAATGTTAAAGATCCCCATAGATATTATTGGATGTTTTACAACCTCTAACGCTGTGTCAGCCACTGCCAGTTACAGGCTAACAAACAACATAAACTAGTAAAACATTTAATGTTCACTTTCTGTTCTGGTAACGCCAGCTATTTGGTGCACAACAGACTCCTCGTCTGAGTCTGGAGGCTCAAACATGCATGACTGAATCTCTCCTACATTTCCTCTTAAGTTTCATTCATGCTCCCTTTACGTACAAAAGTTTCAAACTTCCTTTACATTGGTATGGATGTCAAGAAACATATCCACTAGAGGGCAGGGCTGCTCAGAGGCAAACATGGCAACAGTTGAGCTTGTAATAATGTACCACTTTGCACCATGTGGACAGAGATAGTTTTATTTTTTACTAACATCACCTAAAAAAATTACCCGTTTTTAAAAATTCTTCTTCTGATCCTATGATTGTGTCTTGCCTAAACTGTTACAGACAGAAGGCTCCATTTACATATCTCACGATGAGCATTACTGATCTTTAACACATCTCACTGGTCAAACTAGATGGCGGTGGTGGCATAGACTGCATAATAATAGTGGACTGAGTCACTGTGATGTCAGCATATGGTTTGTGGACTCTGGATTTGAAGTCTCCAGTTTTGCTTTTTGTCCATCTCTAACTTGGTTTATGGCCGTTGCCAAATTGTATTTTTGCAACCAGCACATGCACAGAACAGCGCAGGAGTCGGAACGACACTACAACACTAACCAAGCTAGCTAGCTAGGTAGCTAGCAAATGGCAATTGTTATTTAAACTACAGCAAACTCCTTAGAGTTTCTTTTAGTCCAACCGAACACTGAGCAAGACATTTTTAGATGACCAAAATGATGTAGTTAACTTTGATTAATTGAAAACTAACTGTGAAAGGGTCAAAGCTCAAAGACGGGCTGTGGTCGCGACCTGTCAATCATAAGTAAGCTCCACCCTAAAGCGTAACCTGCTTTATCGTCTATTTTACTCTAAGTGGGACCATAATTTGCAAAATAAACATCTTGCTGTATTGAAGACATGACTATAAACTCATACTCAAAATGCAGCTTTCATGCACTTCTGCATTGGCTTCACTTTTCAGGCCCAGAGGTTGCAGCTTGGCGTGGCAGAGACCAAATCCACAATTTATCAGTGAGGGGGGGGAAGAGTAGATGTGCTTCCAACCTGTTTTCCAAGGTGTTCCAAATATCAATCCCCGCAGACATTGTTGGTTTTAGTCTTTTCATGAGAAATATTCACAATAAGAGAGAAACTGAATGTTGCCAGCCTTATCTTTTCAACTCAACAGTCTGAGAGGTGAAAACTGTCAAAGCAGGAAAGAGACCAAAAGCAGTTTTTCACAGTGCATCACAGCCAGAGGCTATGTAAAGGGTACATTCTGTGCCTTCTTCCAACACGAGCATCTTTCCCTCTTACCTCTCACTTTCCCTCCCCCCACCTACACAGATATTTCACTGCAGGGTACAACAATTTCAGATACCTGGATGATCAGAAATAGGAAATCTTTCAGTTAAGTCCGAGCAGATGAAGCAGGTTGGGAAAAAATGGCAACATAAGTCCTGAAATGCACTGAACATCATCATCATCACACATGGTCGATATATCTAAGAGTTCAGCAGTGCCCAAAGGTGTGATTTTACTTTAAGGTGACTGGAAGGTTGTTGCTTGAAATGGGATTTTAACTGCTGCTGGATGCCAGAGGTCAGCTTTAGATTATGTACCGCACACTCCAGCTGACCTCTCGTTTCACAGCAGAGGCCAAGCGCCTGTACAAAGGCAGCACTCATCCCCTGCTTCCACTGCTGGCCGTGTATTAGTTTTCTTCTCCTCTGAGTTTCTGCTTTAAAAAAAAATACGGTACCAAATCTAATGTATGACCTCTCTTTCTCTACATCGTCATACAAGCAAGAAAAATGGGCAGTCAGAGTTTACTGAAATCATACATATCTCCACCTATTATGTATATAAAAGGCTTTTCTCTTCCCCCGAGTGAAAATGTTTGTTCTCCTCCCAATCAAGCCTCAGTGTACCTGAATTAGTTACCTACCGCGTGAGTACTTTTCCTTTCTTCCCTCATCTATGCGTCTTCTTTTGCTGATGTTGTATTAATTAGAACACAGCACAGCACTCTTCAGTGGAGGCTTTACCTCCAGACAGATGTTTTATATGCCATAACAGATTTGTAAAAAAAAGAAGAAAAAAAAGACACTAAATGTTTGTATTATAAAGGAGAGTCGGGGTGCCGGAAAAGTGTTATACACTTTGATGGTTGTAAAAATTAAAACACACACACACACTGATGTTGAATAATCTGTAGACGCTGATGTTGTTTAAAGCCAGTTTTGAGTTAATTTCATTTTATTTTGTTGCAATTTCAAAAAGGATTTCCTGTTGGTGTTTTTTAAGTGCTTGAAATTTAACACCATTTAAATATTTCTTTGTCGTTTTTCCTTTTTCACAGTATTTTATTACTGGAATCTAATCAACAGTTTGTTCATCAGAAACATCATTATTGTTGTTTTTTTAAACTATGGCAAGGGTGTTACTGAGTTTTAAAATTAAAATGATGGTCAATAAATGGGTTCACAGTATAAAAAAAGTAAATAATACAACTATTAGGAACCAGACTTTTGAGAAATAAACGTTTTTTTCTAACCAAAGTGTCCTGGAAGGAAGTCATCATGCTTTTGTAACTGAATAAAGGAATAAACTATGTATATTTGTTCAGTTTTATTTCCACTTGAGTCATATATCTTACTCCGTGCCTCGGGCGAATGGGATATGTCTTTAGATATTACAAGCAGAGTAGAAGAAAGCGCTGCCTGGGTCGGAGAGGAGTGCAGTGATCCAAAAAATAATCTCTGTCTTGCGTGAACAAAAAAGCCTCTGTTACATGAGCTGAAAGATAATTAAAAAGAACCAACTTGTGTCGACTTAATGGTCCTCGCAGGGGTCGTAAAGATTATGGAGTAAAGACAACATTTAATTAAGGAGCGCCTTCGCATGCATCCTACAACTAATTTGCTATTGTATGTATATATTATTTTCACGTATAAAGGCAAGTGAATATACCTGCAGTCAATACGACAAGAAGAAAACAAAGGACACTGTCAGTACCTTAGATTATGCTTTTGCAGACATGTAGATAACAAAGGTGGGGGGAGGGAGAAAGAGAGAGAGATGACGTACAACAAAGGTCCTCGACTGGGTTCAAACTGGGGGCATTGTTATTTTTGTGCCATTTCTTATCCAACATCCATAACAGAATGGGTTGTTTGCCTATGACTAATAGATGGCTGTTCTATTTAACATTGTATAACACTGTAAAACATTGCGGTTTTAAAGATGTGGGTTAAAGTTATTAAAAACAGAACTTGGCTAGGTTAAGGCAAAAAGACTACTTGGTAAGGTTTAGAAAAAAAGTTATGGTTTGGGTTTAAATAAATATGTGGCGTGGTTACATATATGACGTGGTACCTGAACAAATCCGGCACCCGTTCTGCCTTGAGCATGGACGCCTGGCCCTTGCACCTATGCAGGGTGAGACTTGTCAGCAAAAAGGAAGGGGATTCATCATGACACACCCTCACCTTTGCCCTATGCGGACTTTGTTGCTTTTTATACCACATCACCTGACTTTGCTCTAAGCCACTCGAGGTCAGTCCTTAGCATCAAATCATCGTGATAAGCTGTTTGCACGGACGACTTATACACCATTTTTTGGGTAAGGATGGTCTGGTCTTAGAAAAAGATTTTTTAAACCGGCACAGTCATAGCAATTCACATATTTAAGATGACAGAACTATCCGTAAGGTGCCCCCATTAGTCCAAACTCAAATCTTTCTCTTAACCCTCCAGAGTCCATGAAAGCACCGGCACATTACTTCTTTATGACATGAAGACATAAAAATGAAGCCACGTTGAGTCTTGCCGTCAGCTTCCCTCTAAAGTTCTGGCTTCAAACTCCATGCCAGATTTTTTTCATTTGATGATATTCAGCCAAGTAAAAGTAAGAGATATTGTCAAATATATTTAGTATAAAATATTAAACTAGATATTATCCTCATTTTACCTGTTATATGTTATATATGCAACCTGTATTCATATTTGCAATATTTAAATATCTGTGTTTTGAAACATAATCTTCAAGATCAGATTTTATGTTTCCTTAGTTTCTTTTGGGTTCAAAATTTTGATAAAATAAGTCAAAGTTAAAAATTAATTATCAGGACATATAGGTGAGGTAACACTGAAAAAAAATGATACCAACATTGCAGATTTTTAACAGATTTTTTAATAGACATAGTAGCCGAAGATTTCAGAGGGTTAATGTTTAAATAATGACATTACAATTAATGCTTTTTGGTCCAGTACTAGCACATAATTCAGTCATGAATCTGTGTTTTTACTAAGACACAACTTGAGCCTTTTCTCCTACAAACTTGGGCTGACCTTCTCCATAATGCAATCCCTCCAATGTCACCATAATGCAAGAGATAAGGCCACTCTTGGGCAGTGCAACATCTGACAACACTACTTATAAGGCTGATTTTGCGAACCAGCTGTCTAGACATGGACCAAGATTAGCATTCATTTAGATTACTTTGGTAAATTTAAATCCAATATTCACTCCTGTTTTAGCTCTGTTGGTCCCCCACCAACTCCTGTGGGAATGTCTGGCTCTTTAGTTGCTAAATGCTCCACCATTTTCACCAGCTAGCTGCTAACAGTGTTTGTCTTAAAACAGCTGCCTACTGCACCTGGAAGCAGCAACAAACTTATTTGACTGACTTTTTCTTTTTTTTTTTTACTTCTTCCATAATACCTTAGTCGTGCCTTTTCTAAGCACTTGGCTGTGATGTGTGATTTTTTAAAATTCAGTGAGGAAAGTCATTTGGAATAGATTATTATGTAAATGTGGAATATGTTGCTACAGCACTAATGTTTGTCGTCTAGACACTGTCCTCATCACTCTTCAGAAGGAACGGCAAGCTCAGCACAGCAGGAAGTGGGGAGAGATGAGAATCACTTCCCCCCTGGGGCAATGTGAACTCAGAGCCCACAGGTGGATGCTGGGGTGGAGGTTCCACTTTTTGAACATTTTTGTTTTATATTTTTTTAAACACTGTACTTCATATTTATGTACATTTAAAACATGACAACAATTCAAAGAAACATATATATTATAATATATATACGGCAATTTTTAATTTAGTCAAAACTGCACCTCTGCATCCAATCTTCAACCTTTTCATTATGAAACGGTCAATTCACCAAATTGGTTATTACCACTTACCGTGACATGTCAATGAAGCTGCAGTCTAGACAAATTGTCTGGCTCAATACACAAATCTGGAAACAACTGGAAATAAACAAGTCACTATGTCTTTGGAGGTTTCTCCCTAATATATGCACGTTTGAATGTAAGGTGTGCAAAGAGGTGTACAATTTTCTACTTTTACCTTAACTTCCTATGTAATGTTAATTTCGATAATGACATCTACGTTTTTTTCACCATGTTAGTAGCCTGACTAGCGTAATTTGCAAGTGTGCATTTATCTGAAAACTTTATTTTTTTTTTCTTTCCAAAGGGCGGTGTCAATGGGCACAGACCAAAATGCCTCTGGATAGACCTTCAACCAATCACAGCAACAAAACTTAGGCCCCAAACAATCGAAGCAACAAGTGTGTGACACATCAGCCTCCCGTCAAAAATATGAATATAGGTCGTGTGTACAGGCAGCGAAAAAGGAGCTATGTCTCCATCTTTCAAGGTCTGCTGTAATGCATCCGCCGCCATCTTGCTGCCATAGTAGTGATTGACAGCCAAGTGAAGAGTTTAAAAGGGCGGATTCCCACGGTCCGTTGGAGGCTACGGTGGTGGATGGGTTAAACAAGGGGGAGTGGGGTTTGCGTCCCATTTGAAAACAAAAGTAAGCCATTTTTAACTTAAGTGACGTTGTCCACGTAAGTTACGTGAATCACGTTTTTTTTACATAACTCGTGGCAGTCACGTGACCCTTGTAACTACTTCATTTCCGGCATTTACGTACATTTATTTACAGTTTAAACTGTCTTTTATAACACCTTACCAGAATTTTTTTGCTCTAAACCTAAGTTCAGTGGTTTTACAACATGAACTTGTTGGAGAACTTGTTGGACACATGCAAGTTACCTCTGCAGATTCGTCTGGTTTCCATGTTTTCCATGTTCCATGTTAAAGGTTACCTAATGACCACGAAGTAAACATTACTGTGTGGGCATCACAAATTAAAAAAAGAACATAAAAATGGTGTCTGTTGTTTCACGAGCAAACCGTGTTAATTGGTGACTCAACCGAATGCGTCAATGTTGTTGTAGGCAGCTGTTTAAAAAAAAACCATAACATGTAGCATTACGTGTCCTCCTTCTATTTTGCTTAAATCAACATAAATATACTCTTTATTTTATTTATGCCAACCATTTGGGCCAATGTAACACTGTCACTTGTGAAACTGAAACACCAGCAGCCCTATATTTAGTATGAGTGACTTTTCTTCTTTTAACCATTGAAAACGTAACTGCTATTTGGCAGCAAGGCAATAATGTTTACATTTTATGTCAAAGTTTATCATCAGTTAAGCAAGAAACTGAATCATTACAACTTGCTGCTCGATGGCAGAACACAGAAAGCAGTCGCTGGGTTTTGTCCGTATGTGCACAAACACTGCTTGATGAATAATTTACATGTTACGTTATTAATTATTCTTGCTGGATTGCATACATTCACCTTTGTAAGTTACATTCGTGTATAAAAGGTGAAACGAAACCTACCATTTAATACTCGGAGGATACATTTCACGCAACAGTTGTTTCTCAAATTATTATTCAGCCTGGAAGAAGGAATAATTAATATTATGATGAAGATGCAAATATAGAATGTGCCATTGTGTGCTGTCGTGCTTATTGTGTATGCCTATATTTGTGTGTGTGTGTGTGTGTGTGTGTGTGTGTTACATAGAGATAGCAGGGTGTCATGCTGTGTCACACCCCATGATTAGTGACATCAACTACCGGAGAGGCCCCGCTCTCTCTCACTCTGACAGCCAACGGCCTACTGTATAATTAACATCTCTCTCTTTGTCTTTTTCCAAGCTAGGTGTTTCAACAGGATATTGGCTTTTTTTTCCCTCTCACACAGTTCTGAACGTTCTCGTTTATGACTTTGGTAGAACGTGTCTGACGAAACCTGTCATACACTTTTTCAAATGTGATTTCCAGCACCACTTTTTTGCACAACATATAGTTTTGTGCCAACTTCCTGTCGTCGCTTTAGGTCTAGTTTGTGATTGTAATTGTCCAGGGACGGTCCAGTGGACTTCAAGATCATGACACACAGGCGCCTCAGATGAAATTTATCTTGGGAGTATGAAATCATGTCCACAGGTTTTAAGTAATCAGTCTTTATCTTAAATTAAATCTGGATGCGTTACCTGTCCTGGAACTTAATCACGTCCTAAAATTACCATGTCCTTTAAAACTGTAATGTCTTCAGGAGTGCAAAAAAAAAAGAAAAAACACTTCAACAGCCAAATAATGTAGATTCTCAGAAACACCTGCAGGCTTGCAAATGATGGTGAAGACATATTATGCAGGACCGAAGAAGATATTGAAAGTGAATTTTCAACCCATAAAATTCCCAATTAACTTTATTCTTAGTAGCCTAAGTAGGTTTAGAGGGAAACTTATTTTCTCCCAGATTACGTCAGTTTTAAACTCATGGTTAATGTTTTGAAACACAGTTTCGTTAGGTTAAGGCAACAAAACTACTTGATCAAGTTTAGTAAAATCTGGTTAAAATGAGTACTTTTGTCACATAAGTAACATGAATTCAGCGCTGACCTTTGGTTTCACAAGGGACACGTGGTCTCCTTGGTAAAATCCCAAACTATCTATCATCCTTAACTTCCTCCCTATGCACACTGACTGGAAACTTCTTCAGAAATTGTGTTCCCCTTGAAACATATTAAACAATATATTCATGATGATGCAGTTTCATTTTAAGGAAAGGTAAGTAGGTTTAGAAGGAAACTTATTTTCTCCCAGATTACATTTCAGTTTTAAGCACATGGTTAATGTTTTTAAACACAGTTTGGTGAGGTTAAGGCAACAAAACTACTTGGTCAAGTTGAGTAAAATCGGGTTAAAATTAGTACATTTGTCACATAAGTAACGTGATACTCGTGTTGACCGTTGGTTTCACAAGGGACTCGGAAAAAATCCCAAACCATCTATCATTCCTAACTTCCTCCCTATGTAGACTCTGATTGTAAACTTCTTCAGAAATTGTGGTTCCCTTGAAACATATTAAACAATGTATTCATGACGATGCAGTTTATTTGTATGGGAACGTAATGTTTAGGAGACCAGGCTGGAATGCTGGTTATTTGTGTCTAGGTGCAGATTTTCTCAAACACTGTCTGTGCCTCATTAGAGAGCCTTTGATGAGCAGCAGCATCATACCTGCACAAGTGGACCCACACATACTCACAATAATAAGCATATTTACAGATTCCCTAATGGGTACAGTTGTTTAGCAACTGGGAAAGTTTCCAGACAAACACAGGTGTACGCTCACACAAGTTAGTCTTGTGAATGTGTAGATGTACTTTTTGTCTCACTTGTCCTTTAGTTACTGTTGCAACACCTCATGCTTTCCATTCATACTTGACAGATCTGCTATGTCTACAGCGATTTCTTGTACAAGCTGGAAATATAAATAAGCTGCACTTGGATGTTTTGATATTTCTTTGCCCACATCAACTTCAGTGTCTGTGTGTGTGTGTGTGTGTGTGTGTGTTCCAGTGCTTGTGAGAATATCTTCATTAAGTCATAATTTTGGGTGGTTTTGCTTGCCTTGAAAATATTGTTTGTGTGTGTCATAGTGGTGCTCTGTATTGATTTTTGCTGCAGGCATTTTGTTTTATAAATGAGGTCCGTTCCCAAACTCTTTTCTTCTCTTCCTTTGCATTTCAATGATGTTGTTATGAAGAGAGGTGGTCTAACTTTGCTGCTGTGTCTCCTCCTGGCATGTGAGCCATGTTCTTTTAAATAGAGGTGGAAAGGAAATCAATAGCGGTGAAGATGCTGCTGCCAGCTTGTGTTGAGGGGACGGAGTAAAGTCTCGCAGCCATCAGGGAGGAAATGCTGCTTCTCTTTGGAACAGCATGAGTAAACTGCCTCAGTCTGCAGCAAAAGGGCAGACTCACACATATCCTCATGGATGTTGACTCTTCCTTATTATCTTAGTCTTGGAAGTCACTTGTAATTCAACTGTCTCTCTTTCTGTCCTCTCTTGTCCCTGCCCTGTGTTCCCTCCATTTGTGCTGCATACACCCACAGGCAGCTGCAGGCAGTGGCTGCACACATTTCTGTGTGGGAGTTTTCTTCAGCACATATACATGAGCAAATACATAGACACAGACATGGACATGGGTGCGCATAAGCCCAAGCACACACTCTCCGCCTACAGAGATGCTGCAAGACTGAGTTCAATGGCATGTAGCACCTCTCGTCTCTCATCCATCCAGCCCTCGGGCCATTTCTCTCGGTCTGAGAGACTGGCACTCACAGCAGGATGAGATCTGAAGACGGCATCTAACACATTGGCAATCCACAGAAATTGCCTCAGGACAGGCTTTGTGCTTGCTTGATTTCTAAACATACATACTGGTATGTACACATGCATGTCTTTCTAACCACACACACATTTATAGAACATTCAAAGCATATATAGAGAGTGATGTAATAGCTACGTTTGCATCTGAACGCTAATTTCAATAGCTCAAGTCGAGATGGTTCTTGATCAGCTGAAGTCAGCCACCTGACTACTAGTCCGACCGAACAATATGGTTCCACTCAAGCTGGAACCTCTGTGCCAGAAAAGTAAACATTTGTTCCCATGACCAGCAGGAGACAAATCCACTGATTGCAAAAATCCAGATTGTATAGAAGTCTATGAGAAGAATTACCCTACTTCAAGCTTGATTTATTTCCTCAGTAAACATTTTCCTAATGAGTTTAAGGTCTCAATAACTAGTTTTAGGTCTTCATAAATACAGCATGATGTTGTTGTTTTTTTAATGTGGTTCCCATTTAAACTATATAACAGGGTATGCTGTATGGCGTATAGAAGCTACCTTGTAATTGGCAAGTTGCTACTACTGGTTTGAAACTTCACCAAAGTAAACTAACCTTTCGGTTAAGAAAAATGCCTTGTACAGCTTTCAGTTGTACTATGAGACACTTCAAGGACTCAGCAGTTAATTTTGAATTACAGATTAATCTTGCTAACCAAGCTAGCTAGCAAGCACCAGCGTTAGCTGCTGTCACTTTCTGTCCAAGCTAAAAGTCAGAACTGAAACCCAACTTTCACTGTTTCAATTCCAATATTGCTTTGATACAGAAACCAACACAACAAAACACTGTACGGCTGAATAGACACAGATACTACACTGGCCTGAGGCAGGACACTCTTAAATATTGCTTCAGCACTCCAATGGTCAGTACACACATCAAGGCTCACAGTTTGAAGCTTCACGTATCCCATTAGCTGCTGATTTACAACTAGAAATGTGGGTTTATTGCTCTCTAAATGAAAACGTATGAGGCTATGATGAGTTATTATCCAGTTGGAGCTTTATTGGTCCTCCTACGTCTCTGTGGCGTTGAGGGTCACCCAGAGACCGCCTGAAAGGGACAGTCAATCACGAGACAGAGCCTGTTGGTCCGATGCTCTCAAGATTAACTGTCCCTGTTTGAGATATGTGCTTCCTCATTGTTGGTGGAACAGAAAAGTTGCTCTGCTGCCAGACCTCCTGAAGTTAAAGGAAAGCTGGCGCCCTGAACCCAACTTCTCTTCCTCTGTTTTCCATCTGTCCATCTTGGTGGACGGAGCAGGCGTCGGCCTTGAGGGGAAGATGGATGGAGGTAGTAAACAGGCGCTGGCTACAGAAAGAACAGGAGAGGGAGTGAGGGAGAGATGTATGGCAGCCCACATCGCCTCAGACAGAATGACAGATGAGGGGATTATGGAGCAGGGCTTCTTTCCACAGTGATCAAAGTTAGGGACGCTCCCTGCACAACACAGGTAGACTCCCAGCCAATCTCAGTGGGGGATAGGGTCAAAATCCAAGCAGCAGGAAATACCCCCCATTTCAATGTAATATTTCACTCAATAGGCCAGAATTCCCTACTTACATCTTTTCCCTGCAAAGCAATGCTTCAATTGTCATTTCCATTTGTTGAAAAGGAACAGTTTTTTGACAAAAGGAGACATTTTTCATTCTACCAGTCAGTGCATGCTGGTGAATTCGCTCCGAGCAGTGAGTGGGCAATCTCTTCAGTTTTAGCAGACAGTTTTTCTGTTCTCTGCTCTCAGTGTCAGAGTTCACTTAAAAACACTCACATCACTATAGAAACATTCTTAACTCAAAATTTCAGCCTTCTCCTTCAATACCCAATGCATATTTAGTAGGCACACAAATCAAATTTGCCAAGACAGTCACATTACCTTAAAATGCCTCACTGCAATAATGGCACATTCAGACTAATGCATTTATCTGTATAACTCTGTGAGTGAGTGCCTGGAGGGAGCTGGTATCTATGCATGTATGCATAGATGCATGCATATATAAATGCACGTGCAGGTGTATATGCACTGGTGTGTGAAGCGTGCAGGTGTGATTTTGATTTCGGTAAACACGCTGTGTGAAGTAAACCCTGAATAATGGATTCAGCTCCAGTAAGAGTAATCAGTGAACCCTGAGCTCAGCCTATTGAAGTTTAATAACATTCTGAATGTCAGAACACATGACAGCAGAGAAACATAATCCCCTCTCCCTGTAGAGTGAGGCCACAAACTAACTCTCCCTCCTCTCTCCCTCTCTCTCTCTCTCTGTCACAAACCATATACACACACATCAACGCTGGTAAAGCCTTTCAGATTAGCTGGTGTGATTTAAACAGCATTTAAAGAGCAGTAAATAAGGGAGAGTTCCAGTTGAACGGAGTTCACATATCCCTGTCCCCTGCAGGGAATGGAGATATGTTTGTTGCAATAGAAGTAACACAACGCCCTCTATGGCATCTTTGTGTTTTAGGCTGTGTGACTGTGTGGCCTGTATCAATGGTAAACACCTTTCGTATATGAAATCATGACTTGTTGATAACTGAAACCTTAAAATTCAGATTGTAGTCACTGAGGCTAAGCTAATATGGGATGAAGATATCAAAAGTCCTGTACACGGCTTTCAGAAAAAAATCAGAGTCTGGGAGGGGACTGGCTGCATACGGCTCTTACCTCTGACATCGCATCAGGCAGCAATCTCCGTGTCTGAGCATGGAGGCAAACCAGGAAGTGCCTTAAGCTGCATTCTACCGAAAATTCCAGCAGGAGGCGCTAAGTTTGGCTGCAAAAAAAATCCGCCCATTCATTTCAGTGCAAAATTTTAAAACTTCTCACTTGATTTATTACCTCAGAAAAAAATTTCAGGACAACACTATGGTCTCAATCGCTAGTAAAAAATCTTCTTCAAGACAATTTGATGTCAATAGTTCTAATAATGGCCCCATTTAGAAGAAAATAGAAGATAAATAATCATATGATTTGGGGCGTGGCTACCTTTGATGTGTCAATAAAGTTATATATAATGTCATATAGATAGAAAAGAGGTTTTGTTCAGTAAAAATGTCTTGTTCAGCGTTTGGTTGGACTAACAGACACTCCAAGGAGTCGCTGTTCATTTTTCTGAGGTAACATACATTTTGTTTTTGTTTTTCGCTAGCCAAAATGAACATCCCAGTTAATGCTCCAGTTAATACTGACATCTCTCGGTCGGGTTGCCGGTGTAGAGAGGCGTGTAGTCAGTGTCGTCAGATCCCTCTCGCTCCTCCACAGTCCAAATATGGTCTGCTTCGCGTATCGGAAACAAGTTGGCGACGAGTGTAACGCTCGATGCTGCAGTCCACAAAGCAATTGGTGACGTCACGGTGACTACGTCCATTATTTATTTACAGTCTATGCATTGCATAGAACATAAATGTCTGCAGCTAGCAGTGTGCCCGCACTAAAGGTGCTAATTGCGCCAACAATGACAACAGTGCTGACAGAGCTAATACTGGTAAGGGTAGTTAGCTTACATTCATAAAGGTGACCTGGCTTCCAGCCAGATTGTTACATAAGCTGTATAAAAATACTGGACATAGTCACTGACGTTACCAATTGATTTAAAAAATGGAGACCATTGATCTGGCATTTTGGCAGTCACCATTTTGGATTGGGAGCTAAAAGGCTGCTATGTTACTAGCTAAAGATAGAGCCAACTAACAAACGTGATTAGCAAGGCAAGGCAAGTTTATTTGTATAGCATAATTCAACACAAGGTAATTCAAAGTGCTTTACATAAACATTAAAAACAGCAAGACACAATCGAAAACAGTAAAAACAGTCAATTAAAACAGGGAAATGGAAATAAAAATACAAATAAGATCAAATAAGATACAGCAGGATAAGAAAATAGATAAAATAATAAAAAGCACAATTCAAACATTGCGTAGTTAAAAAGCAAGGGATGCCCATTATCCAAAATGAACAGCCGACTCTTTAGAGTGTCTTTTAGTACAACTGATGCTAAACAAGAGCCTTTTAAGTGACCAAAATTGGTTTTGGTGAACTGAAATCACAGTGGGAAAGGGTCAAAGGTCTAAGACAAAAACACACTGCACCATATGGTAACAACCAGTGAATCATAGGGTAGCAATCCCCAGAGCATACCCGCTTTTATAGTCTTTTTTCACTTTAATGGGACCTTAATTTACAAAATGAACATCATGATGTATTGAAAAAGCTTGAAGCTAGACCATAAACTCATGTTAATGTTTACTGAGGTAATAAACCAGGTGAGAAGTCAAGTAACTTTCAGATAATTCTATACAATGAGACTTCTTTTTGCAGCCAGTTGAGGCGCCCTCTATTTGTCATTTGAAAGAATGCAGGTTTAAAGCACTTTGGCTTCACCTTTTAGGTCCAGGAGTTGCCACTTGGGCCATTATCAGCGGTAGCCAACATATGAGCCCTTACTCCCATCGAGAGCAGCTAACAAAAAATAGAAGCTTGGATAACAGCACACACAGGTGAGTATGACTTCATTCACTGTTCAGGATTCAATCACTCACCTATATATTTGTTTACTGCTAAATTAATCTTCTAAATGTTGTTTACAGCACCTTTGATGACAAATCATGATTCTTTCTGTGGATACAAAGTGAGATCAGATCGGGAAAGGAACACAAACATGGTGGTGCAGGTGTTACTATATATAACAGCAGAAGCTCTCAGACACCTCTTGAACTTTCACCCCCTTAAAAACCCTGTAAGGTAAGCACATAATAATATTCACACACTTCATCCCACACATGCTCTTCACATAAAGTGGTGAGGTGGGTTTTTGAGGATCTCCATCACAGGTTTCAAATTCTGTTTAGGATTATTTATCAATATTAAAGCAGCAGCAAAGTTGGCTTGATGCAAGTTATTTTGTTTTTCCCATTTGGGCTTCTACAGTAGTACTGTACTGTATTTTCAATCTCCACCCCAGTTTGACTCTCTAGACACAAACATCATTATCATTTTCCTCCACCTTTATTTCACCCCGAATTTACACTTTTGTCAGAGAAACAAATCATCATTTATAATTTATGGGCCCCTGCAGTATATCATTCACACATAAGAGCTGTGATAAGTTGCAATGCACAAATTCAGTCTTTTTCCATTGCACCAGCCCCCTCGGAAATATGATTACCCCCGTGGTGCACCCCACTCCCCGGCCTCCCAAAGCCATTGGGCTATGGCTGATTCCAGGTCTTATACAGTGCCAATTTTCATATAATATCACTGGTATCAGGGAAAAGTGAAAAGCAAAAGAGCCTTAAATTGTGGCCAGTGTTTTCTAAGGCATTTTTAAATGCTATATTTATTTCTGATAGAATTTTCTGATCTCCCCCTGCATCCCGTGGTTCTTGGTCCCAGTAAATACTGGACTTCTACTTTATTTGTTTGTATTTCTTAATATTTTTTGTTTCTATTCCCAGGAAGTCTATGTTCATTGTTTGATACTATTTTTGATTTTGATTTTGGTTGAAATATTAATATTTGTGGGAAAAGTATTCAGATCCTTCAATTCACTTTTAGGTAAAAGTATTAATACCACACTGTGAAATTACTCCAGTACAAGTAAAAGTCCTGCATTCAAAACTTTCTTAAGTAAAAGTAATAAAGTATCAGCATCAATATGTACTTAAAGTATCAAAAGTAGAAGTACTCGTTATGCAGAATTGACCCACTCAGATTGTTAAATATATTCTAAATATATTACTGGATTATTATTATTATTGATGCGTTTATGAAAGCAGTGTTTTCATTTTCTCAAGTTAGGGCTCATTTTAACTACTTAATATAAGAGCTGATATCTAGCCATTTTCCATGTTTTTCTTGGTCATAACCAAAATCATTATCAAGAAAACCATGGAAAATGTCTAAATATCAGCTCTTAAATTAAATTCTTATGAGCTATTTTTGTTGTTCAAATCAAATCAAAATTACATTATTCATCCCCGAGGGGAAATATCATTATATTTGTCCTAACAAATGTACTTTTAGTTGTACCAGGCATTAAAATGAAATTGAAGAAAAAAGTGGTCTAATATTTTTTTCCATGACTGGATATAAACAGCGCTGTTGCATCAGTGTCTGTGCATATCAAAATTCTTAATGTCACATTCATGGGTAACCTAATGTAAAGCACTGTTATATTTTCCCCACTCACTGGTGATTTCCATAATGCAATGCCTTTGATTTTTGACATTAAATAGGGAACATGTAAATAAAGTTTACAAAGGAAGACAGGAATAATGAAATCATGGTGGCTAACGATGCCGCCTGTATCCAAATGCCTCATTATCATGAGTTTGCATTAATTTGGTACTTGAATGCCTCTCTCTCTCTCTCTCTCTCTCTCTCTCTCTCTCTCTGACTGTGCCCTCTCACTCTCTCACATATTTCATCTTCTCTCCACACCACCCCTTCTTCACGTTTTCTCACTGTCCCCCCTCTAATCTGTAAAACCGCACATTTGGCTCGGCACAGAGAGTGATGAGAGGAAATGTCACATTCTACAGCAGCAGACCATCACACTGGAATGTCAATTGGCCGACTGGTGTAGAGGTGGAGGGATGGAGAGATGGAGGGATGAATGGGCAGAGGAGTGGAGGATGACAGGAGCGGCCCTGTTCCATTGTGTGTTTTTTAAAGACATGGCGTTTTTTGATGATTATTCTAATCCCACCAAGGACCTCTCAGCCCGAACTGGGTGCCTTATCTCCCCTCCGCAGTCATTCTCTCATTAAAACACAATCACAGGCCACCAACTCTAATAAACCTTCCACTTCCTCTTTGAAAAAGGACGGGGGAGGGTGGTGGTGAAAATTCAGATTACAGTAGGTCTGTCTGCCAGTCCCTCTGTACGTGACATGGGGAACAGGAATGCTGGTTCTAATCACTTCCAGTGCAAAAAGGCCATTTAAAAATCATTGGATTTGGTAATTTTTTTTATATATAAATCCATGTTGAAAAAGGTCACTCTTTAATAAAGGCTATGGGGATTATAGAGTGCCGAGTGGGATTTAGGTTGTATGTACCTTGATTGTTTTTTTGGTTGCCTTGGCGAAGCGACTTGGAGCACACTTCTGAAGTCACTGCTCTTAGGGCAACTTGTCCAAAGTTAACATCAAGCCAAACACTGGCAGGCAGTGATGCTGCAGCCTGCAATCCTTTCTGACTACCATATCCCACCTTCTCTCTGTGTGTGACACACACACACACACACACACACACACACACATAAACACACACTCCAGACAGGGTTTTAAACCCTCTTTAATCATCAGCTCAAGTGAATATTTCAACCCCTGCCGCTTGGCTTAAATTCAAACGTGGTGCAGTGAGTGGGCCAGTTTGTCGCCTGTCTCCAAATGTCTGATTATATATTGTGTGTGTATGCAGGACTGGACAACTAAGCTTATTTACTGACATTGTTCATCCATAAAAGTAGTTAGCAGTGGACTTAGAACTACTGATCAAAATAGTTTCCAGTAAATAATTGGTCTATTGCCCATACATTTAACCAGAGAACCATAGAAATATGATTATCCTATTCTACAACATATTTCTATGAGCTTAACTAAGGACATTTTCTTCCACTCTTCGTAGTCAGCTGGGACGTAAAAGTATTCTTTTGCAGGCTTTTTACCTCGTAGGAGTTGATTTTCCAAACAGATAATTCACAACTATGGATGAGTGCCCCATAAAGTTGAAAAAATATAATCCATTCCTTTAATTAAAAGTACAAAACTTCATCAGCAAGTTATTATTGTTGTTAAAAATGCATTAGGGTGTAATCAGCATTAAGGTAACACTATTTTATATTGTAGGCAGTTTAGTCTATGACAAATCATGAAAGGCTGTTCATGTTTTGTAAAGAAAGTATTCATTTTTAACACAGTGGTGTAGTGGTTACCACTCGCCTCACAAAAAGAGGGTTGCTGGTTCAATTCTGACCTGCAGCGCTTCTTTGTGGAGTTTGCATGTTCTCCACGTGTCAGTGTTGGTTCTCTCTGAGTCCACCAGCTTCCTCCCACAGTCTGAAGACATACAGCTTAGGTTTAATTGGTGACTCTAAATTGTCCACAGGAGTAAATGAGAGCATGAATGATTGTCTGTCTCTGTGTGTCTATAAATGACACATAGAGACAGACAATATAAAATACACAAAATGACATTCAAATATATAAAATCACATTCAAATATATCATTTTAAGACTGAAAATGAGCAGATAAAATATTTAGGTTAAAATATAAAAGTACATTCAAACATTAAATTTGCTGATAAAATATATTTTTAAAATATCAAATATCAAAAGAATAAACGTTACAGTGCAGTAAAGGCAGTGGCAAATAGAAAAGTATTTAGTCTTGATTTAAAAGACTTGAGAGTTGGAGCAGACCTGCAGTTTTCTGGGAGTTTGTTCCAGATATTTGGTGCATAAAAACCTCGCCTCTTGCCCAATGTCAGCATGGATCAGCTCCAGCCTTCCATGCCCCGAGTTCAGTTAGGCGGTTAAAGATAAAGGATGGATAACAAACACTTCTTGGCATTATGCCATAGACAGGGAAGTAAAAAAGCATAATATTGTCCCAGAAATACAGTGTAGTATAGTTTAATGCCTCCATTTAATATTAAACTGTCTACTTAATTTAAGTATACATACTTCAAAATTGCAGCACTGTACAAATATTGTAATTGAAACCTTTGCCTGGATGTGATCCCTCATTAAGTTTTGCCCAGTGTACTTCTGCTGGCCAGAATAGTGGCATGATAAACAAAGCTATTTTCCCTGAGTTGCAATGATTATGCAAATGTGAATAATGATTCAGCATAACTGCTGTAACAAGCTGATGACAGTGATGGGGGAGCACTGAGACTGTTTGTAAAACATCTGGAGCTCAGATGACATCTGCTGCCTTAAAAGTTTCGACACCACTGATGTGTAGCTTGTTTTTGACTGGTACTGGCCCTCTGCAATGCAGCAGCCAGTGTTTTTAAAGTATTTTCCACCAGCTAGCTTTTATTTCCTCCTCTCCTCCAGCCCTTTTCTCATCCACCTCCTGAAATCAACAAGTCCACTAATCACCATCCCCCAATTATATCTGACAGAACACTGCAAATCAATGAAGACTGTCTGCTACCCTTTACAAAATGCTGATCATCTAAATGTGAATCTAATTTATCCTCTACAGTAACTTTTGTAATATTTATATCCAGTCCAGGTCCTCTACACATCCTCCAGCCTGTGAGGTAAGCCTCTTTGGGTTTAATTACTGTAACTACAAGTAAAATCTTGTAATGCTATTGTTTTCCAAAAGTCCTTTTGCTTTGTCCCTCAGGCCACGCTCGAGTGTCAGAGATTCACCACTGTGCTCTTTGCGTCCGAACACAGCTTAGAGATGTAAGGAGAGGAATTTATGGAAATAATATGCATTAAAAAAGATGAGAGAGGAGCCAAAGTCAGAGCAGGCAGCTGTCATTGGTAGTGATTCAGAGGTCTATGAGGCCTCTCACTTTGTTCCTAAATTATTCATGCAATCTGTCAATGCTGCTGTCTAGGCAGACTCCTCTCCCCATGTGTTCAATGATGACAGAAATCCTGCGCTATGTTCACCGCTATCTTCTGCAAATCCCCCACAGGAGACACACACGGCACTCGCAAAGCTCCAACACATGGTTTTGTGTGTGACAGTGTACACTCCCACTCATATATGATATGATATATATGGCTACACATGTGATTGAATGTCTCTTTTTCACTCGCTTTGGAATCATCTGGCATCTTATGCGCTTTAAAGTCTTTGTGAGTGTTGTCATATGTCTCTGTAAGTGATCCCTCATGCAAAACAGATACAAAACACACAGCGCCATATGAATATTCAGACATGAGTTTGCACACACACACAAGCTATGCTTACAACTACACAGAGTGCGCTTCCTCTTTCTCTCTCATCCCAGGGAGAAGTGGCTTTGCTGCAGTTCCACTTCTCTTTGTGGGGGACTATAAAAGACAGATATTCCTCAGATGTTGGAAAGCATGTATTATTGAAACTCTCCCTCAAAATAGCCTCCTAAAGTTCCCCTCCACCATGTGATAAGACTCTTTCTTAATATGAAAAAAAGATAAACTTCCTCTAATGAACATTCACACTGGGTGCACTGCGGTCACTTGTCGGGACGTGTAGATCTAATGAAGTATATCCGGCCCCTTAACTTTGCGCCTGCTGTGTTTTTGAGAGGGACGCCACAGCTCAAACTGAGACAGATGTGACTGTGCGTCATGGTGATCCAGGCCACTGTCACTCAGCATTAGGGCGGATTGTGTCCCATCTATCAAGGATGACCACATTTTGCTCTTTCCGCGTTGACTCTTGAGTCTTAAAAAACTTTACTCATGAATTTAGCAAAGTGGTTTTGGCCTCACGCTGGAGCATTTTCAGCATCCTAAACAAGTATTGATAAATGGGTCTCATTTCGAGCACTAAGTGCCTATTTAAGAAACGGGAGAACTGTTTGTTTCTATAGATGCTGACGTCAAGTGTTTGTACAGCAGCCGGAGGGAGGCTCAGGGAGGTTACAGGCTGATTACACACACTCACATGCACATGCACATGCACATGCACACACTGATGGATGGATTTATGCAGATGTAGAAAAAGACGTGTTTTCATGCACACACACACACACACACACACACACACACACACACACACACACACACACACACCTTTAAATATTGTCCCTGAGTACACAGGATGTCTGCGTCCAACAGTGATCTAATTAAGAAATGCCCAGTGAGCAGATTATCAATGTAACCGTAACCAAGGCCGACCGCTTCGCCTCCATGACAACCAGACATCAAAATGTGAGAAAGTCCCTGTGCTCAGTGATGCTGAGCTGCTTCAAATCAAAGCAGTTAGTCACCATGCTGATGGTGTCTACATTTCATGTTTCAGAAGGGGGGAAAAAACACTTTTTCCTTTTTTTCAACCCGTGTTACATCTGACTTCACCTCTCCCTGTTGCTATATTTGTTCTTTTGTTGCAGGACTTACTGTAATGATAAGACCCATAGGCTGAACAGTAAATATGATCTCATCCACAGCTTGGCTTCTGCTGTTTCTATTCACATTCTACCTTATCTTCCAGACACACCTTTGCTTTGCAACAAACTTAAATCCCAAACTCACCCGAGGTGAGGCATGCACTGCTGTGAGAACGCTGTTATAACTTGCCCCCGGGGAAATTACGACCACTAGGTGATGAGATGAAATGGACTGATATCACTATATTTACTGAAATGTGCATATTTGTCAAATCGAGCCAGCCACTGAATCACTCCGTCCTCTTATCTTGTTTCCCTCCCTGAATGCCTTCCCCTCTCTTCTTCTGCATCCTCTCACTTTTCTTCAACTACTTGTTTCCTTCTTTCATCATCTTTATCACGACCATTATCCTCTCCGTTGTCTTGGAACTTGTTGATATGATCTTTCACACAGTTTTTCATTATTCAGATGGTCATTATTCAAAAGTTATCTCTCCCATATGTCCTCTAGCGTCCTGTCATCCTATTATTTAGGCACTAATGTCTGTCTTTTGCCTTCTCTGTAATAGGCTGAACTTTTAAGAGCCTGCTGTCTCATGACACTGGAGTTAAAAGCTCTTGAAAATGTAAAGATACTGGCTGTGAATTGTAGCTTGTTGATTTAACTCTTTGAAGTACTTAAAGCAAATAATGTTTTGGGTTTTTTTGCCACTGGAGGCAGTAGATCAACACATTACAACCCGATAAAGGTGGGGAACATGTCAGAAAACAGTTGCCTTTTTGCAAATCCAGCAGACACAGTGCAACTCAAGCATTCATTTGAAGCCGCGTTTCTAGTTTAGTCTAATATTAACGTTTCTTTTGGTTCTATTTTGGTCTCCACCACCTCCTGAGAGTCCTATCTGGCTCGTTAACTGCTGCTAAGCTAGTCGCTAACTTCGTCAGTCTGTTGTTTTGGTGCTTGACAGGTTGGTAGGTAGAGGCTAGACATTAAAACAAGCTGTTCACTACATCAGGATACAGGATCAATGTTCATTTGATAAGACTGAGCCAAAAGATAAAGTTGCAACCCTTAAAGCTAAAACAACTGGCGAGAAGATGCCAAAGCGCTTTAGCTAGCTGCGGTGTTGGTAAAGTTTGGTGATAATTCTGTAGCTTCAGTATTGGTTGTTGTTTGTACGGCAACTAATCCACCAGTCCAATCCATGTTTACGGTTTTTGTTCAGTAGCACCTTCTAGTTGCCTTAGAAACTTTGACGGGAGCCAAGGCAGCAGTGAGAATACGGACTATAAAAAAGTCAAAACCTGGTATATGTCGGACCGCGTTTGGTCAACTTGAATTTGCGTTTTTGTGGGTAATGTGTTTCAGGAATAGTTAACGGCAGTGTCTATGAAGTGATTATTTTGGATAATTAGTAGTTAGTCTGCTGTTCCAGTAATACAAACAAGTAATAATAAGCTTAATAATGTTACAAACCTTAGAGGAACAATAGCACTTTTGCACCATTCAGTGCTTGGATCCTAATAATTACCTCTGAAATTAAATTAGTGAAGTAAAAGCACTGTCCTTATGAGGTCAATGACAACTTGATTGAAAACAGGTGCGTGCTGCGAACGTAGAAGAGGACAGCGGACGAGCAGCGGACAAAGTGTGACCACTCACTCAGTCAATCACATACACACCCGTGTGTAGGGCTGACCTCGGCAGTCAGCCAAAAACAGCGAGGTCCACTGAGGACAAGTGTGATGGTACAGTGATATATTCAACCCCAAGACTGCCTGATTTTATCACTACCCCTCTCCATCATATCCACATATTCTAGATGTCTTATGCATCACTTTATAGATATTTCTCCAAATTCAACCTGACATATCTGGTATTTTTGTTAACTTTAGGTTTAGAGCATTGAGCTTGGAGAATGTAGCTGACCTTGGAGACACATGAAAACTAAATTATTTGCACAATACAACATCCAGATGCAGGAATAAAGAACATACACACTCCCATAGCTTTTTTAAAGTGGCTCTGGGAATTACCTCCTATTGTTAAAATCTCTCGGTCTCTCTCTGTCCTTCAGATGCATAAATGTACACAACACACCAGGCACTCAGTCCACTTCATACAGCTATGAGAACCAGTCAAAAGCATCCCCACAGCCAGGTGTGTGTCTCAGCAGGTGGTAGCTCCACGAATCAGTGAGCCAGTTGCGTGACATCATGTCTCCTGCTGCGCCCCCCTGCTTCCTGTTTCTCCTGTCCTTCATCTCCCAGCAGGCGATCCCTATCTGCTTCATTTGTTTTTGATATTTTTTTTCCACAAGGAATCACCAGAATATAAAAGGGCTCTCACTTTTTTTTCTCCTCTCCTTCTAACCCACTCAATCTGTGCCAGAGTTGCTTTCTTTGTAGCAAGGCAAAGAGATATCCATCTTTTTTTGAGGTTCAAAACTGTCAGTCATGCAACATGGAAGGTCAAACTCTTTTGTTCGCTTCACAAATCATAAGTTTGAGGCTTGAATCATCAAGTGTCTACTTTGGAGGGAAAGCAAAGAGCATTCAGAAGAAGAAAGGAAAGAGTTTTGTTGACTAATCCTTCAGCACAATACTCCTCCCTCTGCTTTTTGTTTTGTTTTTGCTTGATTTTTTTTTGAATGACTGTTCCTGTATATGATATTTACGATGTGTCCCGTGGTGTTAACAGCGGCAGGTGGCCAATATGTTTACCTTGGCTCTCAGAGGCACTGTCACACAAGAGCATACTCATGGGTTTATCATCGTGTTGACACTCAAGGGGATTATACAAAGACAGAAACAAGCAAGGTTTATCAGCCTCAGACCCACAGGAGAACACACACACATACACATACACACACCACACAAAAACTCCAATCCTTCAAAGAAGGGGGGCATTGCAGAAAACACACACGCACACACACACACACACACACACACACACACACACACACACACTAAGATTTGGCAACTTGAGCTCTTTCCTACTATCTCCCTCTCTCCTCTGCTTCAATTCACCACACTTATATCTGTGGGAATTAGCTCCCTGCGTGTTGTCTTTCAGGCTGGGTGAGGTAAACAAAATGCTTTTCACTTCAAAGACAAAGTTTCTCAAATTACTAATTGATAATCCCGCTCTTGACATCGAGCTTTGACAGGCCGCGTTTTGTTCCCATGACAACAGAGCTGCATTCATCCTCCGAGGCTCCACATTGCAGCAGCGAGTATCGTCTATTTTAGTGCAGACCCCAGTGAGTTGTTCCATAATTATGAGGGATCATTATTAAAGAATCAGACACACTTATTTGTATTGCTTTTCAGGGCTAAAACCATTCTCTTCATGCTCTGTGTTGCAGCTTGACCCCTGCCTAACATAAATTCCAGCGTTAATCCTAAACCTTAATTCCAGCTCTAAACTAGCCTGTAGATGATTTCCCTCATCCTTCTATCCCTGTGGAATACACGCACACATCCAAACACACACACAACCACAGCCGGTTCCCCCCTTTGCGATAACTCCTACAAAACGCCTGTCATCCTTACTCAGTCATACACAAGCAGGGAGTCAGCGCAAGCCGATGGATCAATTTAGTACAGAAAAGCTGTGGCATTCTTCAAATGTAATGGGCTTTGATGTAGACGCTGAGCTGCATTACAGAACCCTGCTGAAGCCACTGAAACCTCTTTTCATCTGCCTGCTTCCTATGCAGAGGACGCTGGCAGGAAACGTGCCTTACTTCTGCTCCACTGTTTTTTTATTTCTTCTTCTTCTTGTCGTGCAGTTCACGGCACGCACACCTACACTCTCACATCCTCTTTTACTTTCACTAATTCGTGTCTTTTTTTCAGCTGCATGGGAAATAACCACTTCCTCCCAGCTTGTTTCATATGACTGGTTCACCTTGCCAGCCAGAATCTTACTTTTGACCCTTTTTGTGACACTTACATTATCATTTTGAGCTTTTATCAAATTGGAGGGGAAATAGCCTTATTGGATTTCTTCTTGATTATAAAGATTCCATTTGTGTAACACTTTTCTTTCTTCACACAGCTACAGACTGCCCCCTGGTGGAAGGTTTGAACATAGCACGTGAATGCATTGTGTTGTTTTCTTGCAAGGAAATGTTTGCTCACATTTTTTTTTGATTGTGTTGCAGTGAGGGTGACACTTGAGCGACACTTTGCAGCAGCTTCCTGCCAGATTACACATTGGTCCAGATTGGATACACACTAGTAAGTGTTTAAATCTCAACAACTATACTATACATAGTATAGTTGTTGATACTGATACTCTGATACTATACATCAGAAAAATCATATTTAAGACATGTGTCCCATTAAGCAACATAAACATTATGACTCAAAATAGGTCACTTTTATATCATAACCCATGCCATTTCTTCTTGGCTGTACAGTTAAAGTCCAGTTGAAGCTGTATTACAAATTGCATACATTTTCTTTGTACTTTTAGTATGTACTGCAGCTGCATTAATAAAGTATGTACTGTTGCATGCAGTATGCATACAATTGGGACATAATTATTTTTCATAAAAGAGTGCCTTGAACCTTGACCCCCTCGCTCATTATTGCTGCACAGAGGATTGTGGGTCAGTATAGCCAGAAAAGCATGATGGCTTGCAGAATGAATCTGGATATAGATAGACATTCTCATATGATGTACTGGGCCATACTAAATATTTGTCTGGCATACTAAATAGCATGGTAGCAAACACGTACTGGAATGCACAGATAGTCATCCAATTGGATGTTCACTGGGAATACCCATTCTGTCTATTCTAATTTTAATCATACCCTAAAGAGTAAACCCAAGGCTTCTTTCACTCTCCTGCAGCTGCAGCACTTCACAGTTCTCGCAGTAATTATAACTGATTCAATGCCAGTGTCTTCAGCATGTGAGGCACGTTTCACTTCCATCACCCCTCCTTTCTAACAATTTCTGTCATGCTGTGAATTGCAATACATCCTGCCACTTCCATTTGGGCTTGTAATGCCACATTAATGACCAAAAAATTGGTCGCATAACATTCAAATCGCTCAGACACAAAATAAGCACATTAAACGAAGATGATGCAGAATTTTCTTTGAAAAGCTTTATTTATAATAACATTTAAAAAGTCATCCAGGGGGCAAGCAAATAAACAATAATGAGATCAAGAGATAATTTACTGCTCTTGGCTTGGAGGTGGAGGAATGAATACAAATGAATAAGACAGAATTTGCCTTAGTTTAAATGAATAACATCGAGGTATTGGACAGAATAGAGTGTAGTGCGTGTTTGTAGTTCATACTGCCCACAGACCACTGACCATCAGACCACACCAGCCAACATTTCCTGTGAGCTGCAGCACATCGCAAGAACACTCCACCATGGGTTTTTTTCACAGACTTTCCCAAGTTTGCAAGTGTGAGACTCATTCTCATGGGGGAAACGCTACCAAAAATGATTATGCTCCGAAGTCTGTGTTAGAGACATTGTGGATTAAGTGCAAATAGTTTGAACTGTGTTGGAGGACATTTTCAATTATACTGCAATGATAGCTAATGGACATCTGCCAGGATGTGAAGGAGAGTCTAAATGAGACCACATAAATAAATATAAAATTAACCAATTGTTAGCTCAAAAATTCATTTTTTAATATATATTTATCATTTTATCATTTAATTGAACACTGGTACAGAGATTTGAAGGAACAGTTCACCCCATAAAAATAAAAAATACACATTTTTTATGGCCTGTATCTCTAACACTCCACCAACTCACACCAAACACAATCTAGATTGATAAATAGCACTACAACTAAGAGAAACATAAGCATTTTGATTGTGTGGTGAACTGTTCCTTTAAGGTCTGTTTGAAGTGTAAACCAATATGAGACTGATTGCAGTACAGCATACATCACCATTTGAGTCAATGAAATGCAGTAATAAGTAAAAGCAGAGACACACACTAATATGCATGATTTGACAAAGTGAGAAAACCATGTGAGAGCTGAAACAAAACACACAAAATTATTTCACTGTGCAAAATTATTATATTTTTCTGTCTAGATGTTGAGCAGTGGAGTGGACTTCAAGTCAGTGGCTGTGGGCTTGTAGTCATGCGTTTACCGAAAAGGCTTATGAGGCTGGTCATTCAAACATTCTATAAGAATCTCAATCCCTTTTTATTTGTGAGTGAGCTTTAATCATGCCTGGTAGCAGCGGATAACTGACCTTTTATGATACACGTCATTGTTCAGTGAAATCAACAATACTAGCTTTAAAGACAGGTTGTGATAACTGGCACGTTAAAAGTCTTCAACTCCAATTTAAATCCTGGATGGCTTTAAAAGCATTAGCATATCATTAAGTGATTGATTAACCCATCAGAAGAGACGGTAAAAACAGTGTTTTTTGCCTTCAAACAAAGTGTAAGTTCCTCGATCAGAGTTTGGTGGTTAGCCTGTTTATAAGGTAGCCAATGCTGCCCCAGTATCCACTCATCTGTCCACTGTCTCGCCCTTTTAGTGAGCCACTTTTGTGCGTATTAAGTGTCATGAATACCCCTTTTATTCTAAGCTTTATCTTCAATATCACACTAGCAGGGTTGCTGTCACACAAACTGTATCTATGAGAGTGGACTCATTCTGATGGTTTCAAGTGATATGTTGGCCATGAAGAGATGGCAGTTCAACGTCCGCCACACAAAAGGCTTGAGGGTTGTACTTCAGAGTCCATGGTGCAGACAAACGTAAACACGGTGGCTATCTAGCTAACTATTTCTATAAAACACATAACATAGAAATATCTATGGCACGTTTATCAAAGGATTTGTTAGTAAATTAACTATACATAACTTTGCAGTTTCAACATTCCATGGAATGTAGCACTATAACAATAAAAATCAATGGCAAAAAAAGCACAATCTATCATACAGGCAGGAAAAATTATTATACCACACTTTTTCTTCAAATTCTTTTTCTTCAATGCCTGGTACAACTAAAGGTACATTTGTTTGGACAAATATAATAATAACAACAAAAACAGCTCATGAGAGTTTAATTGAAGAGCTGTTATCCAGTCATTTTCCATGGTTTTCTTGATAATGATTTTAGTTGTTATCAAGAAAACATGAAAATGAACAATAAATTGAAGAAAACAAGGGTGGTCTAACAATTTTTTCCCTTGACTGTATATGTGGTGTTGAAACTGTAAGACTTGCGTGTCTCCAGGTGAGTTGGCGCAGGCACTCGAAGGCACCGTGACTGTTGCTAGAGTGGCCAGATAGACAGGGAGACACAGCAGGGGCCAGACGTAGGTGATGCAGCCTACACAGAGGCACCACAGGGGGGCTTAGCCCTAGTCAGACCCTAGCTGATTTATTTCACAGCTGCCTCTGCACAATAAATGTTGAAGGGATAGTTTTTTTTAAAAAGTGGGGTTGTATTACTTAATTTATAATATTTTCACTGCTTTACCTGTTAGACAGTGCTTTACAAATGGGAACTGAAGCTGTTGTTTCCATTTATGCTATTTTTAAAAACACCAGACTCCATTGACAAAAACAGTAATTTTACCTCACAGTAATTTCACTGAACTGGCCTATCGCTGCCTCACTTGGTGAGTTCCTTCATGTTACTGTATGAGTAAATGGTTTAGTTTAGATTCACCAAAATAACACAATAACATATTCAGGATAAGTGATTGAGGCAGCGGTGCAACAATAACTTTTGTGTTATGCAGATAAGTAAAATTACTGTTTTGTCAATGGGGTATGGAGGCTTTGAAAAGAGCATAAATGGATATAACAGCTTCAGTTCCCCTTTGAAAAGGACTGTCTAACAGCAAGGTAAAGGAGTCAAGATATTATAAATATAACATATACTTTAACTGATAATGATTTTTGCATGTGTTGCTGCTTCCCCTGTCTGCAGCAGTACATTGATAAATGTGTGGTGTGCCACCTGTCATTTACTGGAGATAATACATTAACTATATTTAAGTACCTCATACAACCCCATTAAAAAAAATCCTTACTATCCCTTTAAACACCATGTCCTGGACTGATGCTCTATTTATAACCACTGCACCTTGAGGGAGCGGATATGACAGTGGCTGTTATCAGTGCTGACACCACGGCATATGAAATTTAAAACACAATAATCAGCTAATGAAGATGGCGACTGAGAGAAATGACTTCCTATTTACAGCTGACACGCCGTGCTGCAGCCATCACCGTACATAATCACACAGGTTCATACTGCAAAACAAAGCCGTTACGCCTCTCATTGTCATCACTTCACAGAGGGCTCTTCCCACCAGCTGATGACAAACAGCATCCAGACAGCAGCCTCAGCAGCAGTTTTCATTCATTAAAAAAGATCCTGCAGTTGCTGCCATTCCATGTTAAACTATAAATTATTATTGCAATATTTAATACTAAATAGGGATCTTTTCAGAGTATCGAATAGTATAAAACGAGCCATAGTCAATGGCTACCAAGGCCAATAGATGCAACTACAATAAGCATTAAAAGTAGTGTCAAATAACTGCAATCCTTTGATGTGCATAGTCCTGAAATAGTGTCTACAAATTGTGTGCTATTAATTTTATTCCCACTCCAAACTAAGCTATATTAATGCAAAAAGTCTGATGTGAATAGGCAACACATGACAGTGCAGCATGCTGTACTGTATTAACTTGGCTGATGCTGCATGTTCTTCATAACAACTGGAGAAAAACAGTGACACCTAGTGCTCATTTTAAGGATTTTTTTGGGCTGATTTAGTTGATCAACAAATAATAATTTACTAATTTTGATGTAAAATTAGAAGCATCTTTGGTCAACCCTGTGTTTCTAACTGTTGCAGCAGGCGCAACGTGTATTTAGAACCTACAGTGAACCCTTGAATTCCTGGGGAAGAGAAAGAAAGATAACACATGCAAACTCAAACAGCAAAAAGCCAACTCTGTACAACTGCACTTTCTTTCTGCTGTCGACCACGTGATTTGGCCTCGAGCTGTGACTTTAAGATTCCAAACCCCAGACTCTGGTGTTGTGGATGCATTCATTGGTGTGCATTGAGCTAGTTGTGGCCACAGTACCATTGATCTGTGGGGTCTAGCTCTGAGAGAAGTACTCCAGGACGAGGCGGAGGTGTCCCAAGCGGTCTTTGAGTGAGGTCAGGGACAGGACAGTGGTTTGATAGGCAGGGTCCAGCTGGAGGACTGACAGCAGCCACCAGCACCAGGCTGGACCGTTGGACGAGGCCTAGAGGACCATAGCAAAGGATTAGAATACAAACATGTTTATCATGAAAATGCATTAATACCACAACATCAGTGGTGGAAGAAGTATTCAGATCTCTTACTTAAGTAAAAGTACTAATACCACACTGTGAAATTACTCCACTACAAGTAAAAGTCCTGAATTGTATAACTTACTTAGGTAAAAATACAAAAGTATCATTATCAAAATGTACTTAAAGTATCAAAAGTAAAAGTACTCGTTATGCAGAATGGACGCACTCTGATTGTTTTATATATTCTAAATATAGTATTACATTATTATTGTTGGTGCATTTATGTAAGCAGCATTTTTATTTCTCAATGTAGTGCTCATTCTAACAACTTAATATACTGCGATGAGGTTTAATTTAATAAAATTATCTAATCACTTTAAATGTATTTTAAATGTCATGTTTTGATGTTAAATCTCGACCTGAAAGGTAACTAAAGCTGTCAGCTTAATGTAGTGGAGTAAAAAGTACAATATTTGTCTCAAAATGTAGTGGAGTAGAAGTTACATAAAATGGAAATACTCAAGTAAAGTACAAGTACCTCAAAACTCTACTTAAGTACAGTACTTGAGTAAATGTTACCTTCCACCATTGCAGAACACATAAGCCCATCTACTGTAGGAAACATACACAAAATCTGAACTATCCATTAAAGATAAGGTGAAGACCCTGAACATGTTATTATAAGTAATACTATATAACATGGGTCATACTGTTTAAAATGGATGTAATCTACTTTTTTGGTATGTCTGTGCCTTTGTTTACATGCTATACGGAGTGCTTTTCTGATTAGATTTTTGTTGTGATAAACATTTATGTAAAGACAGCCCTGATATGCAGGACAAGTTTTACAAATCAAACTCTTTTTATGCATACTGTGTAGTTTAGATTTGTTTTTCTTGCATTCCAACCAGCCAATGTTTTCCACTTATTCAACTGAAACTACTTTCCTACAAACATAACGTCTATTTTTATTGCTGTTAAAGTTAATGTTAGCACTGTGCAGTAATGGAGCTCTGAGTGCAGTTTGACTGGAAAACACTGCACTGCATTAGCATAAAACAATAACTGAAGTTTAAGGAAAAAGTAAAAACCAGATGTCACTTTCTCTGTGAAGAATTACTGATTCAAATGCATTCTATTCTGAAAATAAAATATGAATGGAGCGTGGCTCAGCAAGAATTCATAGACGAAAAACAAGACAATGATGGATTTTAGTTTGTGTGATTGTTTAGAATGCATGACTTGGAGTGAGTTTTAATAGCCACTACCTGTGTTTGACTGTAGAAACTGTGGCTGTATTAACTTTAAAGTTAGGAAATACTTGCAAAGACATAAGAAATGTATTGTTTAAGGGCACTTTCACAACCCAAGTCTGTTTGGTTAGTCTGAATCAGAGTGAAATTTATACTTTTGGTTCGCTTTGTATTTCTGGTTCCTTTCACAGTGCCGAATGTAAGTGGACCAAATTTTAAAAAAAGATTTGAAGAGGGGCCTTTACGAAGATAGAGGGCTGGACATCTACTCGCATTATAATTTCTTAATGGTTGAAAAGTTGGTGGTGAAAAATGTAAACAAAGCAACGTGGAACCGAGCGCAAACATAGTACCTTTAATTATACCAGTGTTTATCTGCTCTGGTGTTCTGACTAAACCAACTTGGAGAGAAATGCTCAATCGAGCCCGTGCTGCAGATGTAGAATCAGCGAGGGCGAGTCTTAATGCTCCAACCACCATCTGCTTCTAAGTTATTTTGAGTGATATGTTGATTCTGCAATGACAAGTTAGCTTTAGCCTAGACAAGTGTTAGCCTACAGGTTAAAACTGAATTACACTAATTTCATCTTTATAATATTGTCTGTCTATATCTCATTGCCCACAATCCACTGTGTTTTGGTTCATTTCCTTTAATTGGGTTGGATTCTGATCGTGTTACGTTCACAGTGGAATCGAACCGCACTCGGGTCCGTTTAGACCCTCTTTTCAAGTGGTCTCGGATCGGTTGTTTTGGTGCCCACCAGATTACGACTTGAGTGTTCACAAGCAATCAAACGAACTGTAACAAGTTTTTAACCGCACCAGAGTTCAATTAAAACGGACTAAACTTTGGGTTGTGAAAGCGCCCCAAGAGCTACAGTAAGAACCACATTCTAACCTGAATGTTTTCCCCCTTCTCTGGCATGGAGCCGTACTGTCTGTCGATCTGCTCACGGATACGGCTACCAAGGCGCTGGTACCAGTCCTGAGCCTGCTGGTACACACTGTCATGGAGATGCTCCAAAAGCTCCAGCTCACTACCCTCAACCTGGCAGAGACAAACACACAAGCAAAAGGTCAAGAGAGAGAAGAGGTCCAATGTTTTTATATTCCCAGTGAATCTTGTTCAAGTGTTGCTGTAGTTAGCGGTTTCTGCAAGCTGACCTTGAGGTCCTCCAGGTACTCTATATCCGCCGTGTGGTAGCCGTCTCTCTGACCTCTCTTCAGCACCTTGAATCTGCTGCCGCCCACTGCGTCCACAAAGGACCGGCCATCAGGCAGCAGCTCCAGACTGAGGATCTCCAACATGCAGCCGTAGTCTGCGAAACTGAGGCACAAGAGGTACAAGTTCATACACCTTTATTTATTTATGAATGTTGTTTTTTTCTGTATTAGTCAAAGCAAAAATTGGGCAGAATGTGTGTTTATATTCATTGTGGTGCAAAAACAGCCAAAAATGTATTCAAACATTTTATATTTTGTGTCTTTTTTCAAAGGATTATAGTAAGTAATATAGAGCAGGGTGATAATTCAAAATAATCATTTTTGGTCTTTTAGTGGAATTATATCTTGATGAAATCATGCATAGAGATACTGTAACACACAATTACATTGTCTAAAGTGAAAATATCAAGCACAAACTCACTCGAATTTCTCAGAAAATCTGATGTGTATAGCTGGAAATATAGATTTTTTTCCTCTATAATAGTTCATTTTGCACTGAAGTTCTCAATTCAATAAGAAAAGTAAGATTTATTTGTCAATTATTTAATACACAAAACCGTACACAAAAAAGTCATTAATAAACATTGTATGGCAGACCATGCTATGATTTTTAATGCCATGTTTTATACCATTGTAGCAGAAAGGGGGTAAAAAATAGAAACAGAAGGGCCCTTTACCGCCATGACAGGAAAGGCATAAATGAAACACACGTGTGAGCTGTGAGGGGTAATTATCTAATAATAGAAGCATGGAGGAGAACTGAAGAGGAGTGAGAGTGACCAGCATCATTCAAAATTTAGTTAAGTTTCTGGACGTATAGAAAACAGAGCATTAATTATTTCTGGAGGACAAGGCCTGTTGGAGTGGTGTGGATCCCTGGAGCAGCTGGAAGGATTTTGGACTGTTTGGATACTACTGAGGACCTCCATGCCCTTGTTCCACTGTTAAGATAAGTCTCCTTTCAAGACACTCTCGTAGGCTTCTTTCTTTTCTTCTTTTATATTGCCACTTTATCCCTTATTTAATCACCCCTCATCTTAGTCCTTAGATTTTACTATTTATTACAAATTATGAAGGTTTAATTTGATTAATACAAGAAGTCTAAATTGATGAACATGAATTCATGGTTTGTGTTATGTTTATCTTGTGAATTTTTGTAGGGACATTAGAAAGCTATCTGATATAGATAAAAAATGTAAAACAGATATAAGTTTACATTTTCAAAGTGACAGGTTACAATTGTAATTATTATTCTATCTGGTTCTCAACTATGCCACAGCATACTTTATGACATATTTAAGGCATACTATGCTGTCATTTCATGAAATTTGGATGGTATAGTATACTATGATGTTTTTTTAAGATGTTTTCAATTAATTGTGATGGCACAGTTTACTATGATGATTTCATAAAATTTGATTAGATGTAAAATGCAAAACCCCGACTGACCAAAGATACTCTGCTTGGAAATCACCGAGGTCATCAAACAGGGCTACTATCCTCCATTCAAGAACTTTAAAAAGTATTAAGAACGGCTTTGTTTGTTTTTCCATCAATAACATGAAAAACCTGGTCATATAATAGTGTAAAGGGGAACTAATCTCTGAATTTTAATGAAACCTTTTTTAAGTGGGGTTCCGCTGCAATCTTGGAATTGATGCAGGCAAAAAAGTCAAAATAAAGCAAAAAGTCTTAATTCAACATTATTTTGCATATTTTAATATAAGTATAAAGAACAGCATAGCTGTAACCCATGACAACATACAGTGGAACTAGTTTCAATATCTAGTGGAGGGAAGTGTCCAGCAGATCTCATACCAGCTTGGTGACCATGCTGCTATTTCCCACCCACTCAGGGTCACTGATGACCGATTTAACCTTTGTCCACTGTGCTGCTCCCTTGTGCTCGCATTGCTGACAAACCCCACCAGGCTCCACCTAGCCTGCTGTGAGCTTCACAGTTATGTAAATGTCAAACACAGTCTCCTTTTTTCTCATTTTTTACGTTTGGCAAGAGCGTGAGTTTTGTTTTTGTTTGTTTTTTTTTATTTGGAATCTCCAGCTTAGCTCCTATAATAGGTCTATAATAAACTGTGTAGCCAAAATAAAGATACTCAGACATATAAGGACAAAAATGTCCCCATTAAAAAGCACACTTTTTGATCCCGTGCCCATTACACTGTACAAACATTCATTCTAATATAACAGGCTTTATATCCAGAGCTCTGGCTTCAAAACAAAAGTTTTAATATTTTCCACCAGATTGAGACATTTACCCTATGGGGTATGAGGTATTGCTGCTGTGTTATGGGGCACTGAGGTTTTTGATGCAATGCAGCAAAATCATCAAAACCCCCCTTGTATTCACTATACGTTAAATTTTTTTTGGTTATTATTAAAACAACAGTAGCATTTTACTGTGGTGGAAAGTAACTAAGTACATTTACTTAAGTATTGTGCTTAAGTATAATTTTGAGGTACTTGTACTTTGCTTGAGTATTTCAATTTTATGTAACTTTCTACTTCTACTCCACTACATTTAGAGGCAAATATTGTACTTTTTACTCCACTACATTTAGCTGACAGCTTTAGTCACTTTACAGGTCGAGATTTAACATGAATTGTATGATCAATTTAAAGTTATTATACTTTTTTTAATGAAATCTTAAAAAACAGTTTATTAAATATTTAAATGATGCCTGAATTTACAAAATTAAAACACTAGTGACATAAAAGCATTAATACAAATAATCTAATAATATATTCAGAATATATTTAACAATCTGAGTGGTTCAATTCTACATAACGAGTACTTTTACTTTTGATACTTTAAGTACATTTTGATGCTGATACTTTTGTACTTTTACTTCAGTAAGTTTTAAATGCAGGACTTTTACTTGCAATGGAGTAATTTCACCACTGGCCTTATCTTAACAAACTGGCATTTAAAGGTTTAAAGTTCTGAAAATGAATATTTGGTAGTAACAATTAGGATGTTGGTTAAAAAAAATGAGTGAACATGCAAGTAGAAAATATTATAAGTATAATTTAGGCCCGTTTTTTAAAATGGGCATTTTTGACAACAGAGCAATTTTTTTGAAGTTAGGCACAAGAATTAAGTTTTAACGTTATTATCTAGGCAAATCTACAAGTGAAACAAAAGTAAACTGCATACCCCTTGCCGTGCTCATAGCTGCACATGCCAAACTTCTTGGTGCCGGTCTCCATGCAGCGACGCATCATCAGCCGATATCGAGGCTCAAAGATGTGCAGCGGGCAGGGCACTCCAGGGTAGGCCACCGTGCAGACAAATATAGGGATGTCTTTAGTTAGACTGCAGACACAGAAGAGGGGAGAGACGAGACAAAAAAGATGGAGACAGGGAGAGAAAAAACAATAGAGAGGATTGTGAGAACAAGGCGTGAATAAAGTTGCTAGAATGAATCACTAGTGTGGACTGTGTGAGGTGGGCGCCTACTTGGACAGTTCAGCCATCTCAGCATCATGGACCTGTTTCCTCTCTGACAACTGTGAGGGGAAAAGGCGGGTCATGATGTCCTGAAGCAGAGCCGTGGGGTTGTACTTCCTGTTTTTAAAGAACTAGAAAGAGAAAAGTGAGAGCAATCAGCCATGATGACAACTCACAGATTTTGTGTCTTTAATTTATTTCTTTTATTTTGTTGTGTTTTTCAGGTTGTCTGGCCTGTTAACATGTCGTGTTTGTGTTTATCAGGATGCATTAGCTTGATTTTGTATCTTGGTCTGTTTCAGTGCGATTATGTTGTTGTTTTTTGTCTTCCTTGTTTTTTTTGTTGTTGTTTTTTTTTGGTGATTTATGTGGTATCAGCTGTGTCTGTGAGCACATAAATGCGTACTCACAGTTGTTATGACAGTATTATTTATAACAGATGTGATCATTTATCATAGCAAAACATGAATGAGGAACCATGACATTACCTTGTCCTGTTATTTTATTTATTTATTTATTTATTCATTTATTTATATAGCACCTTTCAAAACCAGGGTTACAAGGTTTTTCACAAAATATAATATAATTGAGGCAATACAACAGTTAAAACAAAAATAAGAGAACATCATCAAAACAGTGAACTAGCATCAGATAAAATAATAGAAACAAAAATTAAAATATGTATAAAACATTAGAATTATTGCACAAATGCCAGTCTGTACATGTGTTTTTTTAATTTAAAAAAAAAAAAAGATACTGAGGGGGAGCTTGTTCCAAAGCGTTGGAGCTAAAACAGTAGAGGTGTGATCTCCCTTTGTCTTGAGCCTAGACCGTTTATCAGCATGTGGTTTTCAGATCTGAGGGATCTCGGTGCGGAGTGGGGGGTTAAGAGTTCCGAAATATAGAGTGGAGCAAGACCATGGAGGGATTTATCGGTGATTAAGAGGATTTTAAACTGATGTTGACTCTGTAATGGGAAATTGTTAGCGGATGAGGGAAGATAATAATTTTTCCACACTGTCACAAAGCTGCTGCTATGTCTCTCCCTTCCTGAGCTAAGTTTGGTGTTATTGTGATAATGCAGCAACAATAAACTCATAAAGTATTATAAATTAATTTGCTTTGAAAGTGGAGACATTCAGGTGCTAAAAACAGGATCTTGCAACCTTTTTCACATTGAGTTAATAATAGATGACAGTGTGACAGTGTCTGTAGGTGGTTACCTCTTGCAGTGGCTGTTTGCAGAGTGGACAGCGGAGGTTGTGGTCCAGACTCCTCTCTATGCAGTTTTTGCAGAAGGTGTGACCACAGGGAGTGGTGACTGGCTCAAAAAACAATCTTCAGAGGACAGAGAAAGACACAAGTTCTAACAGCAGAGCTTGTTATATTTCCTCACAATGGTGGAATGTACAGAAATACATTTACTCAAGTGATGTACTTAAGTTAAAATGTAAGGTATTTGCACTTTACTTAATTCTTCCAGTATATCTCAGAGGCGAAAAAGTGTTCTTTTTACTGCACTGCAATTGCATGACAGCTTTGGTTAATTTTTACATGTTCCTGTCAGTAAAAGCAAGATATCGCCAGATAACTTGATTTCACACTTCAGTTTCTCATAGTCACGACAAACTGAAGTGTGAAGTGTTCTTTTATCTGTTGAGATTTCTGATTTGGTGGCCAAACAACAGCCATGCTACAAACATATGCTGATCCTATATAATATGATGCACTGTTGTAGATTAATCTACCCAAAAATACAAAGGAGTTCAAGTGAGCACACTGCACCTATGAGGCATTAAAATGCAACATGGATCATCACTTTAAGCATGTTTTAATGATGAAACTTACACACTGTTTGCACACTGATTGTACAGTAGCTGCCAATTTGCTGAGTATTTTGGTGCATATCACACATATCACAGTGCTAAACATTAACCACCAGATAGAGGAACAAAGAATCAGCCTGATATACGACACTACAGCAGACAAGGTACAGACAGCAATGCATTATTGATCAGAGTGAATATTCCAGGACACTGACCTGATGCAGAGAGGGCACTCAAAGTCTGATACAGTGAGAACACTCAGAGTTTTCTCCCTGTTGTGACCACTTTCACCTAAAAGAGAGAGAAGACGGTCACTTTTAAGCTTTGTGATGAAAAAAAGCTGACATTTATTTTCAGAGCATCTGCTGGCTGTTTATAGTGAAGCTGTTTGTGTCGACAGTGGCAAAGATGATTCATGTTGGACAATGATGATGAGGATTCAAGTCAATTTATAGTAAATGTGTTTGTGTGTATGTACCCCTGCCATGCCCGTCTTCCTTCCTCATCATCATCTCCTCGTCCTCTTCAGCAGCAGGGAGGAAGGAAACCGCCTGGCAGAGGCTGAGGCAGCATTCTGTACCCGTGTCATGCTTCACCTTGGAGCCCTGAAGACAAACAGTTTCATCAGTTAGGATTTTCACTTTGCTTACATTACATAACCAAGAGCTGTTAACGTTCTCCTCACCCCAGTGTGCAGAGCTTACCTGGTTAGCAATTCTTCTTTTTTTTTTTAAAAAAAACCCTCTTTTTATGAATAATTTTCAACAAGTGACAAACATTGTGACAGCTAATGGTACAGCTCTTCAAGTAGTATGACAACACATCCATTACCCCTCCCTCCTCCCACGCACCCATCCCACTCAGGTCAGAACCAAACAGTGATATATGACACACGTATACACACAGTCAGACAGCACACACGCATACCCACCCACATATACAACAACAGACAGACAATCCTTGAAACAGAGAAGAAAAAAACACACACAAAAAACAAGAACAAACAAAAAAACATGTATGTATGTATATATATATATATATATATATATATATATATATATATATATGTGTGTGTGTGTGTGTGTGTGTGTGTAAGCTGTCTGTTCATCCATCACAGCGTGGACATATACATAACCAGGACTTAAAAAGACAGCAAGAATAAATAAATAGAGAAAGCTAAAAGTAAAGGGGGGATAGCAGCTTACACAAAGAAGTAAAGGGGTAAGTAAAGCAATTTAGTCCTCATCTAAATCCGGAGATAAGGCAAGACAGTTACCTGGTTTGCATTTCTTCTCCCTTTTGCTTCTCTGTCATCCCCACATGGATGTTTGAGGCCCTCGGGGTGAGTTGGCCCCTGGGAGCCACTGAGGCTGGTAATGGGGCAGGGCCCTTTCAGGTACTCGGACACCACTTGTAACGTGCAGGACACCTCGTCTGGCACTGCCACGCCTTCTGCCTCCAGAATCTACCATTTGAATCCACGTCATGACATAAAGGTATTAAGGCAAATGTGTGAAATTACAATTAAAGTTAAATGTGGATGTAAACAGTGGATACACTTCTTAACTTTATTTTACATTATAAATTATATTGTTTAATGAAGATGACTTTTTTTTTTTTAAAGTATCAATACTTCTAGTCATAAACTGCAGAAAAGTGGGGACCAGGGGGGCTGTGGCCCGGGTAACTTTTGGAGTGCAATATAATATTTTCTTTAGGAATAAAAGCCTGAACTGTATGCGTTTTTCCTCATAACTTGAACTTTAAACAAGCTAATGGGGCATTTCATCCACCACTCCAGTATCTTATACCTTTGTATGAGAGCAATCTGTTTTTTGAACACGGTGAGAATGTTGGAGCCTATTAATTCTTTGTATTTTGGGGATGCTGATGACTATTGTAGGTTAACTAATATTATTGATTATAATTATTTTTTGCTGCTCAGGTCCCTCCTCCTAGCCAGGCCATCCTCCTCCTGTGATTAGGGAGTGAGGACAGCTGGTTTCTTTGAGTCTGTTTTTTGCTGAAGGAGAGAAGGGAGTGAGGAGTGAAACAATTTATCAACCACTAAATTACATTTTTTATTTTTCTTATTGTTGGAAGTCAACCTGCAATTAAAAAGTGTCATTAAAGTGCATATCAATACATTGAAGTTAATTAATTTTATTTACCACAGCCCTTAACAAAAAAAATAAAGGAACTATTCTGTATACTAACTAGAGTTATTATTTAATAACTAGTTATTATAGTTTGGCATCTGAACATGTGAACCATAATGGGACCTCTAATGAAAAAATAAATTATTAAAAAATGAATAAACTCAGACTCATCATGTATGGAACTGAGCATTTTGATCAAATCATAAATCTATATGCAATGTATATATGTAATGTGCAGGTACGTTAGTTATACAATGAGGCAATGTGTTTATACTGCAGCTTTAACTCTAAAAGGCTTTCAGGGTAACTTCCTTGTTCCTTGTCAGTCTGCATCTCACTCTCAGTTTTGCAGAAAAACTTTCAGATCCCTTAATTAAATTAAAGTACTCATTATGCAGAATAGCCCACTTAGATTGTTATATATATTCTTAATATATGACTGGATTATAATTATTATTGATGCATTTATGTAAGGAAATGTTTTAATTTTGTAAAAATAGGCATACTTTTAACTACTTAATATACTGATATGAGGTTTAATAAAATGTCAAAATTGATCCGGTTTTTCATATCAAATCTTGACCTGATAAGTAACGAAAGCTGGCAGCTAAATGCAGTGGCGTGAAAAGTATAAAGTTACATAAAATGGAAATAGTCAAGTACAAGTACAAGCACCTCAAAATTGTACTGAAGTACAGTTATGGAGTAAATGTACTTAGTTACATTCCACAACTGCTAAAATTACATATGTATACTGCAAAAAAGGGGGTGTCTAAAAACAAGATAAAAATGATCTTGTTGCATGGACAGATTATTTCACTTGACAAGATTTCTTAAATTAAGATTGTTGATTGTTGAAGATTGTTGAATGAGAAATATGCATGTTGAACGCTTATATATGAATACATTTTCTAACACTTCTAAATCTAAAGTTTTTTTTTATCTTGGTAAGAAACAAATCATTTGCAGTGCACTATGCTCGGGCCAGTTCATCGCTGCTTGCACCTTTAATTTATCTTGTTTTAAGAGTTAATTTCTTATTTTAAGCATTCAACATGCTCATTTCTAGATTTAATAATCTTAATTTAAGAAATAAAGTATTTCCCTCAGATTTAGTGTTTTTAGTCGGTTTTTAGACATCCCTTTTTTGCAGTGTAACTGTATAATTCCATGTAACTTTACATTAAATGCCTCTCTGATGAGCTGACGGTAAGATCAACAAACCTTTTTGATCTGGCTCTTTGCAGGGACAAAGTCAGCTTGGAGTTTTAGGCAACGGTGGAACTGGATGAGGGCGTCTGTCTGCTGACCCATTTCCAGCAGTACATTCCCTTTACGAAAGAAGCCCTGCACAGACAGGAAAGTGACATCAGCACATCATCGCCTGTGTGAGTGAATGACACATCTTCAGCATCTCACTGCAGGGAACATAACAATTCTTCACTCGCAGCGAGCCACCCACTGGCATGAAGTGGTTAAACGACATCATGACATAAGTAGCAGTTTGCATAACATTGTAAATGACATAACACCAATACAGGCAGCAAAAAAATGCTCTAAAGAGGTCAGTGTGCACTATTAGATAAAATCTAAAAATAAAATAAATAGGCTGACTCTTTTTACTGGTTACGTGTGTATGTTATAACACGCATGTTGGGGTAAACTCAGCAAACTGAACATGAAGGGAAGCTTTAAATTTGGTATTGTGAATGGATAACTTTAACAAATTTCATGTTGGAAAAGGCACAATAAAAGTGTGACGTAAGTGTCTCAGCAACGCCGTCCATGTCTCTCACCTCAGTCCAGTTAGGACGAAGGCAGCAGAGGTAATCGAGGTCTGTCAGAGCATCAGAGAAACGCATCAGGCCCCAGTTAGCTTCAGCTCTGTACAACTTCAAACTCTGATCATCTGGGACTGAGGAGGCAAACAAAAGAGGGATTAAGAAAAGGAGGAGATATAATTTGAACAGCTCTTTGAAGAGCTGTGGCTTCACTGCTTACAATCTGTTTACACGCCTTTCTTCATACAAACATTCACCATGTAATGGAGCAGCTTGCAAAACAAGTGGTTCTGCTCAATGCTTTTTCTTAGTCACATCCATTGTACCAGTGTGAAAGTGCAATTCATACAAGCTCTCCAGAAACAATACCATATAAAATTAGCAAAAACCCCTATGTAACAGGTGTCAGATTGGTGCAAAATAATGGTTAAAGGTGAGTTTAGATATCGCATAAGATAAGATATTCCTTTATTGATCCCCCATGGTGGAAATTCAGGTGTTTCAGCCGCATAAGTAAAGAGTAAACTGATTAAGATAATAAAAATAGCATAATAAAATCAAATAGAATCAAGATTTTTTTAAATAAATAAATAGTATAAAATAAAAATACCAACAAAAGACGAGCAAGACCCTACATCCACTAGTGATATATATATATATATATATATACACACACAGGTGCATCTCAATATGATGGAAAAGTCCATTTCCAGTAGTTCAAGTCAAATAGCCCCAACCAAGTATTGAGTCATATAGATGGACATACTTTTCAGAGGCAACGTTTCCATATTAAACATACTTTTTAAAATTGATCTTTGTAATATTAAAAATGTTTGAGACACTAAAGTTGAGGTCTTCATTTAATGTAAGCCATAATCATTATAATTAGAAGAAGAAATTAAATAAATTAAGACAAGAAATGTTTTATTCTGTGTGTAATGGATCTATATACTGTTGTAGTATAGATGTAGTTAAAGGGACAATTCTCCCCCAAATTCAAGGTAAAACAGGATTTTTTGATTCGTAGTAATAAAGGAACATGTGTTGCAAATTTGTGTGTTTTTAAATGGAGCACTTCCCAGGCAATGTCTGTTGGGTAGGTATAATTAATTTTTGTCCTTGGCCTTTTCATTGGACTGCTGACAATTACAAAAATACAGAATATCACCAGTCTTAAAATATGGCAGAGGATTTTAATGGGGAACAAAATTCTTGGCATGTAATCAATGGCACCATCACTGGGGTTCATATATGATATATACATACACTATTTGATATATTATGTATAAATAAATAATTTCACAACAGTTTCTCATAAGTGGTTTTAAATTGTGTTTCCTTTGTGACCTTCCAGAATGTTTGACATATGTTAATTTTGGTTCTAGAACTCTAGAATCCTGAGTCAGATTCTCTCTGGAGCTCAGATCTCTTCACTCAGAACACACTCTGCTCATTTGTGCCAGAGAGATCAACCGTGTCAGACTGCTTTTCGCATCTATCGTTGAACTTAAACCTGTGAATTTTTACATTGTCGTTTTGCCTGTTTTGTTTGTTGTGTATTGTGATATACAGCAACAACTTCTCAATGGAGTTCATTGAAGGAAGTAGAGGAGTCTACAGACCCATCAGGGTAAGTGACACACTTTCTGTCTTTACTGGAGTTCAACATTTTCACATGTGTTTTTAGAAATGTGACTTAAACTAAAAATAACACGTCTTCTTTGCTTTAAAGGTGTTGTTTGATACACCCATTTATGATCGGGCTCTGCAGCTCTGCTGGAACATAAACAGCTACAAGTCTAAGGTAAGACTACTGTCCTCCCAAGCTCACAGTTGTAGAAACTAGCAGGTCAATGATGACAAACTCTGTCTTGCCATGTTCAAAGATGACTCATCTCCTTTATGTTTTTTAGATTGCATTGCTGAGAGAACTGCTCATGCTTCAGGAAGCTTACCAGATCCCATCTCAGGTGACTCCTGAAGACATGATCCACTTTCTCATGGAAGAAAGCAAGAATACTCTAAGAGAACGGTGAGTTACTGACACACATATAGACCTCACAGTCTGCTCATGTCTCATTAATAATACTCTCATAATGTTGAGAGTAACAGTAAAATAAAGCTTGTGTTTGTTTCTGTCTGAAGCCTTTGGGAGTTTGAACTGGAGGACTTTGATGAGGAGGACGCCAAACCTCTGCTGATGCTGGTAAGACAACAACCCTGAGAAGACTCTCAGGAGTTTGGAGTAAATGATGCTGATTTATCCTCAAAATATCTCCAAACTGCACTTCATATATAATTCCTTGTTTCAGGTGTGGGCAGTAAATATGAGCAACAAGATGAGGGACATTGAGTTTGAAGCCCAGATGCTCCTCAACTCCTCAGAGCCCTTACCTCCAAAATTTCAGTAAGTTACAATTGACTCATATTTATTAACAGTTAAGCTGCAGTTATTTTAATATCTCTGTGATTCTTCTGAATGATTTTAAATGTATTTTTTTACTGTAATCCACAGACATCCTAAACTCTTCAACGCGGCGCTGAAGTACGCCAAGATCCTGAGAACCAATCACGTGGCTCCCAGCTCCAAAGTCCTCAGTCCTCAAGAGGTGGTGTTGGAAGTTGTCCCCAGAGTCCTGCAGGGCTTCTGGGCACTTCCTCGCCGTCCCCTCTTAAACATGCCTTCCCAGAAACTCAGCACAATGTCTGTTGGGGTTACAAAGGCCGTCTTGGACCGAGTCACTGGCGCTCTCACCGGTGTGGAAGGTCAGACCACCTTCTCCCGCTCCATCAGGGACGACGTGGTCCTGTCCATCCTGACAACCATCAGACAGACGCACCCACTCCACATCCTGGTGAACAGGATCAAGAGCTTCTCACCAGAGCTGCTCAGTGAAATTGTTGATGTTGCAGCGGAACAGATTTGTGAGATGTTTCATCCCAAGAGCCCCAAAGTGCCGGCTCCTCTGAGTCCTGCTGCTGAACCTCATGCTACCGTTCCAGTCCAGGAAGACTCCAACCTGACTGTGACACCCAGTCCAGAGACAAACCCTGCTGTGGTGTCCACTCCACCAGCTTCACCAGCACCTCCTGTGGAACCTCCATCTGTTACTGATGTGGAGACCAGGAAAGATGAATATGACAAACCAAGCCTGGAGAACAACCCAGAACCCACCAGAGAACCAGACTCTGCTGCTGTTCCAGCCTCTCCAGCACCCCCTGTGGAACCTCCATCCATGACTGTTGTTGAGACCAGGGAGGATGAAAGAGACAATTCTGGCCTTGGAAATGACCCAGAACCCTCCAGAGACCCAGACTCTGCTGTGGTTCCACCTGCTTTGACCCCTCCTGTGGAACCTCCATCCTTTACTCATGTTGAGACCAGGAAAGCCGAATGTGACAAACCTTGTACTGAAAATGACCCAGAACCCTCCAGAGACCCAGACTCTGCTGTGGTTCCACCTATTATGACCCCCCCTGCTGAACCTTCATCTGTTTCTGATGTTGGGACCAATGAAGATAAAAATGATGAACCCAACCTGGAGAATGACCCAGAACCCACAGAAGAACCAGAAACTGCTGCTGCTCCTGTTCTTGTGTCCCCTCCTGCTGAACCTCCATGTATTTCTGATCTTCAGACCAGAGATGACGAAAATGATCAGCCAAGCCTTGGTGAAAACCTAAAACCCACCAGAGAACCAGACTCTCCTGCTGTGGTTCCAGCTCTGCTGACTCCTCCTGCTGAACCTCAATGTATTCCTAATGTTCAAACCAGTGAGGAAGAAAATGATGAACCCAGCCTTGGGACCAGACCAGACTCTGCTGTGACTCCAGCTCCTCCGGCTCCACTGACCCCTCCTGTTGAACCTGTGATCATTACTGCAGTGCAGGACGCTCTGAGCAGCAGCCCAGCTGTAACAGAGCAGCCCACCTCCAGACCAGAGACAAACTCTGCTGAGATGTCCCCTCCACCAGCTCCTCAGACGTCCCCTACAGAACCTCCTCACATTACTGATGTTCAGGACTGGGAGGATACAAGCATAGAAGAGGGCTCAGAACCCACCAGAGAACCAGTCTCTGTTCCTCCAGCTTCATGGTCTCGCAGGGTGCAGGGCTTCTTCAGCTGGCTCGCTCTACCATTCTGCTGCTTTGGACGCCGTCTGAGTTATTGTGTTTTACTATTAGGTGAATATATGAGTTAAATAAATAAATGCAAATTTCAAATTAAATCAGTTATGGTCATGTGTCAAATTGTTTACATGTTCTACCGTTGGTTTAGTTCATTATTTAAAGCTCAAATGTAAATGAAACATTTCACATTATATTGCCAGGGGTTTCTTTTTCTTTATCTTATTTAACACCATCTTCTTGATCCATATCCACAAATACTGGTACAGGATATAATTTTAACTGCAAAACTATTACTCAGTTGATAACCATATTAATACCCATGATCAGTTTGCAATAATAATTACACAGAAACTGGACAAAAGGGATAAAGTCAATAAAAGCAAAACCAAAAAGCAAAACTGCTATATAATGTGGATGCAGTATACAAAGATGACTTCCATAAATATACAAAAGTATCAGGTAATTGCACTTATAGAATCATTAATAAAAGTACTCTTAATGCAGAATGATTTATAATAAATATCATACAATCATTTCTCATTTCTAAGGTGGACAATATAATTGTGATTGTAATTTCCGAGTAATATTATACTAACTTTATACTTTAAACTATAGACTGTGGTACAAATCCAGGGGAAATATGAATAGGACAGAAAATCTTAATTTATGTCAAAATTAATTATGTTCATTGTTCATTCATCACTGAAAACTTCAGTCTGTATACAGTATGTTAAACTCAGTACCTGAGTTGGACCAAAACTGTGCCAGTCTCCTCAGCAGTTACGTGACATAATCATCCCATGTGTGGTGGATATTTTTATATTTATAGGTATACTATATATGGGTGATTTCAATAGTCTATTAGTTGAGATTTGTACATATGTATGTCACTTTGGATAGAAGCGTCTGCTAAATGACATTGTAGACTGTAGATTTGATCTGAGGAGCCAGATTTGACTGCAAATCTCATAGTCCAATTCTCACAATGGCAAAAAAGTGAAGTTATGAAACAAAGGACCCTACCATTTAGGCTATGTGGGGATACTGAATGTCTGGATTACAGAGATTGCTTTTTTACTGAAATTAATCTTAATATATATAGCCCATGTTGGCATAATTATCTACCTATAAATAAATCTGGTAATCTGAATTAGAAGAAGTGTACCCATGTGGAAATCAGAAGTGCCATTTCAGGCGACGGTTGAATTGTTTACTTTCATATATTTGCATGTCAAGCTGCCCTGCAGTGACCTGACTACAAGGCTCTCTGAGTTACACGAGCAATTAGTTGGAATTAATTAACTGGAAGTGTACAAGCTGAACCCTGTCTCTGTTTTCCAATTAAAAATCACCCACTTATGTAGTTCTTTTCAGGAAACTTCTTGGAAATGATCAGAAAAATGCTTTGGAAATGAAAGTGGTTTATGAATGAAGCATCAGGTTAGACTTGTATCCAGAGAAGTTTAAACCAAAGAATGAATTGCATGTGCTTATACTGCTACGTTAATGTTGTATACATACAATCGCTTACAATTTCTGTTGATGTTTAACTCTGCTGTTATGTGTCAAGTAAAAAAATACTTCAAAAACACCTGCAACACCAACATGTGCACATGTGCATTCAAGGTTCAAAGAGTCACTATTACCTAAAAAGTCAAGCCATGTTTATGGGCAGTGTACAGGCCTCAATTGCTTAACGATGCCTGTAATTTAAAAGTCAAGGCAAATCCTCAAACCTCCAATGACAGAAGAGAAAGTGATGTAAACAAATCTGCCCAGAGATCATTACGCAAGCTGAGGGCTGGAGGAAGGGAAGCAGCATTATTTAATGGGTAAGCGGAGATTGCAGTTAATTCAACAGTTCGCTGAATCACTGTAGCACAAACACTCCTACGATCCCCAGGACACCTACTGACTAGATAAACTCATCTAGGGCAGAAGTTGTCCCTCTTACCTCCTCGCTGCTGCATGAAGAAAACGAGGTCAAGAGGGAGAGGATCAGTAACTGTACAGATATGGTAGTAGAGAATATCTGTTTGCATTGAATCCTATGAAAATATTACATCACATTCTATTAATCCTGTCCCTCCTTTCCCAACCATGATCTGACTGCAGAGATGTAGAGAAAGCATGCTATAAACTCAGGAATCGGGCCTGTGTCCAATATATATATATATATATATATATATATATATATATATATATATATAGTTTTCTGACATCTGTTTAAGCTGCTTTTACTGACTCTTATACTGTGTGTGACTGACAACATCAGACTAATGCATGTTAACTTTCTGCACTGCATCTTTCTCATGCTGCATAACATCTGTTTAAGTGTTTTGCATAAGTGAATCCAGATCTGTGCTTTAGACACCAAGTTTCCCTTCTTTTCTGTCATCGAACCTCTTGTAACTCACTGCTGCGCGCATTATGACTGTGTTGAGGAGAGCAGATCGGGATGCACCATCAGTCACCAGCATTGGGCACCAGCCAAAACTGTGAGCAGTGCGTAAAAGTACGACTCCAAACAGTCTGCCTCCTTACTTGCTGAAAGTGTGATCTCAGGTAACTGCTCCTGCAGGCAGCCCTGCAGACATTCCTCCAGCACTGAACCCGAACATTTAACAAACAAACACATGGATCGTGGCTGCTATTGTAATGTTGTTATGCATGCATGCGACCCTTACCTAAGCTTAGCCCCTCGTTGGCGATGCGTAAAGCTTCCGTGAACTCGCTGGCTTTGAGTCTCTCCTGTATATGGCACTTCGTCTTTGTCTCGTCGGGGCAGCACTTCTCCGCGACACTGATGAGCAAAACGTTGTTCTTCATGCCTTTCACCTCTCTTTGTTTTAACCTCTCTTTGCAGCACGGGCATTTGGACGGGAGGTAACCCCCCACGCATCTCCGGCAGAACGTGTGACCGCACGACATGGTCACCGGCTCGCACATCAGGAAGAGACAGTGCGGACACTCCAGCAGATCCATGGTGGATGGGTTATGACACCGGAAAAAACGTCCCACGGGAAGAATTGTTGCCTTTTCTCGTCAAAGCAATGCGGACGGAGCGACTTGTCTGTGTAATAGTATTGCGTGGACCATTTAAATAACGCTGACAACTAGCGATCCAGTCAATGTGTCCCTTCTTTGATCACATCTGCTCCAACCCGACCGCTTTCTGTCCAGCTAAGCTACTGCTAATTTTAAACATTTGTTCACCTTACAATTTTCCGTTAAGGATAAAAATGAACCCATTGACACTATCCATTTGCAGCCCTAACTTAGTCTTTGGTTTGGGACACATAACGTCTTCCCTGGGTTGAATAAAGCAAAACTCAGCCTCCACTTCAACGCGCTGCTTTCCTCGCTGCTCCAAACTCCATACACGCCGCACGAACCACGGCAAAAATAATTTCCCATTAATATTTGTTTTCTTTATAGTAGTCCAAGTCCGCTTTTAACCCCTGTTGCGACGTGTCTACAGCCACAAAGCTGGGTTACTGTGTGACACCATTACATTACATAAATAAAGACCACGTGATGCAGCAGCGAGCTCTGCGATTGGCTAAAAGAATGGCTTTCCGCCCTGTTGTGAAACCCAAGGATGCAGAGTTTCATAACATAATTTCTGCGACAAAAGTTATGGGCTTTTTATTAGGTATAATTAAAACATCAAGGAGGGGTGTGGGTTGATCGTCTCGTGCGTCTAGTCATTGGAGTAATAATATTTCAACTCAAGACTGCAGGATATTGAAATTACCCTGTCGCGGTGTAGGGAATCCCAGTTGAGGATTAAACCAGCCAGGGGGGGCGTGTTGCATGATCATGACATAAACCCAGTTTTTACTTACATAGTCAAAAGATTAAGCCACGTATTATGCCTTCATTTTCTAATGTTATTAAAGAGTAACTGTGAAGATGCAGACTGCAAGACCATGCCTAATGAAGGAGCTAACAATGCTGCAGAGCAGGTCAGTGTGTTAAATAAACCGCTGTGCATCTGTTACACAAGTCAGTGCTTGTTAGGTGAAACCTTTCTAAAGGAAGTCATTCTGGGTCAGAAAAAGGAGTCTAAAGGTTGTGGCAGGCCAAACAGACACTTCTTATATTTATTTTATAATAGCTTGCAGCCTCAGAGTGCCACAAAAGACAACCAGACCCCCATGTGAAGATAGCGCTTTATATTGCATGTACATAAGGAAACACAAGTTACAAAGATTCCCTTTGTTGTCTTTCCAAGCACATGTTCCTCAAGAGATTCTGAAAGGTTTTATTTGTGTCAAATTTACCATATAATAGTCATACAAGTAGGTATCTTCCAATATCCTAATTTACAAAACAACAATGTAGCTCTGTGGTGCAATAAGGAAATTAGGATCCTCCTAAGGAGATATGTCAAGTAGAGTTTTTTCATTAAACAAGTGCTGCTGCTTCTGCTGCTTGGAGAAAAATGGTTGAACAAACAAGGGATCAAAACACTGGTTATATAATACCGTACACGGGCCTAAGGAGTGACTATGTACCTAATCAATTAGACCATGTGCAATGTGTGTGACTAGGTTTGTAAAAATATGTAATTGACTGAAATGCATGCTATATCCTCTGATGTTTCCCTTTGAAAAGTTTTAAAATACACTATTGTGACAGCACTGCACTTCTTCTGCAACTGGAAATGTCTTTATTGGTTTTTATTACAAAACTGGAAGTTGGCACCCCGGATGACCTATTTAATATTTACATTCTTCAGATATCTTCACAGGAACTGTTAATAATATCAACATAATGGTTTTTAAATAAAATACCATTCAACTCCAGAGGATAGGATTTGAGGCCCAGTGAAAACACATTTTTATACTTACTCTAAGTACAGCAAACAAAAAACAAACAGTCTAGATGTACAAAGAAAAGAAAGAACCAATACTACTCAACAGAAAATCTAAGCAATTTCATCAATAATACTGCACATGGCAGCATCCTTGTCCCACATTTTGTCCCTCTTTGAAGTAGGTACACTCTTGTCCTGGTGACCTGCTGCCATACAGCTGGTACCTGCTTCCTCTACATCCATTGGTTCAGTTTTCAGCCTGGGGGCCTGCCCAGATGAACAACCAACACTAGCTGCAGCAGACACACTCCTTGTCCCATCAGCAGCACCATCTGGACCCTCCATCTGTGGTAAGTCATCAGGTAAGGAGGCAAGACACCCCTGGATCATCTCCACCACCCTCTCCAGATGTTTCTGGAACCTCTCTGCTGTGTCAAGCCTCTGTCTCTTCTGCACTTCCATCATCACCCTTAGCGTCTCTCTGGCTTGATGTGGCCTGTACTCATTTATCAGATGGTGCATATGAACAAACAAAAGCTTCAAATCCTCCAGCTTCTCTTCACGCTTTATACTGCCAGGGCTTTTGATAAGGATGTCCAGCAGGTCAAGAAAGTTCACAAGAATGGACATGTTGAGCTTCTTAAGCTCCCGTTTGTGGTCGAACTGCATAGGATGGAGCCTCTCAATGCCTTGACTCTCCAGTGGTCGGATGATGAGGTCATCACACTGGAATTGGTTGCCGAACATCATGTAGCTGTCTCTGATGGGTGGAGGTGGCTTAGGAGCCAGACCCTTACGGATGTTTTCATCTGTGTACTCCTTGATGTACTGCATAGGTGGAGGAGGCAGGGCACTAACCTGCTGTGGTTCACCCATGATGCTGACCTGAAAGTAACAAAATGTTAATCAGTCTTTTTTGTATTACAAAGCAATGCAAAACTATTTCCTCCCTTATTCAATTAGAAATAGGTTAAATTTGTACACAAACTACAAGTTTAAGTACCACTATGTACAACTGGAACAGTAATATGCATAGTGATAGGTTAACACTAAAAAGAGAAGTGGCTTATGTTAGAATAATCTGTCATTCTGTCTCTGTTGTCTGCTACAATGCTCATGTGCTAAATACATTTACTGCATCTGCTTAACCTTTCTCTGTCCTACTTAGAGTAAGATTCTATAATCACAAAAAGATATATTCTATGTTTTATATTTTATATGGACATTGCAAAATCTGTGTCTCCAATAATATCTCTGCAAGGCATATCAGGACAGGAGTTTGTGTTTTGAAAGCTTTGTTAACAGGTCAGGTTAGGTACATGGTGTGCTGAGCAGAAAGAAAAAAACTGTCTTCTCTGCTTGGTGACATGATGTGTCCACATATTGATTAAACTGACAAATCAGCTGATCGAAAGGCAGCACCTTCTGGAAGAGATCTACCTACATTCTTAGTAAACGTTTTGAGGATATAAAAAAGGGTTCAGGGAAAGTAGACTGGTCCAGACCTCATCAACTGACCAGCCTAATGTCATGTCAGGGACGTGTAGTTTGAACCCAGAGACTCTGTAAACTGCAAATTTCTTGACGTATTGTAATAAAGGGAAGTTAAACTGAGAACTTGGACGTCTCCTGCTTATCATTCCCCATCAAATGATCGGCGCAAATAGGTGAGGATTTTGTGTTGGAGTCAGATAATTTAATTTTAAAGGTTTCCTCAATGTATTTGTCAACATCTAATCTGGTTATATAAAAGGTAACAATATAAGCATACAACAATAGCATTTCGCAAGTATTTAAAATCTACATGCTAAAAGGTAAACAAATGTTACATAAATTGTGTAACACTCCAGTGTCAAGTCAAGTACGGCAATATGTAAGTATCAAAAACACCAGCACAAACTATATTATGGCAGTGGTGTGTAAGTAAGCTTCATTTTTATTGCTGCAGCCACACAGTGGTTTTGTGTTACTTTATAGACACCTGAGCATATTAATTTACTGTTATGTAAAGTGTTTCATAAGCTTCGATTTTGTAGGTTAATTACAAAACTAACCTAACTAGTAGTGATGGGAGGGACTGTGCCGAGGCTTCAGAGTGTGTGTCGAAATCCAGGAAGTCTTTTATGAAGCGCGTATTGAGGCTTGTTTCTCTAGGGCGAGTGACTTCATTGATGACGTCTGAAGCCTCGCTGGTTCAGGGAATGGTCTGGAGTGTTGGTGTCAGGTTGGTGTGATATATGAACACATATGAAGTGGAATGGATCCCCGCAAAATTGCGTCCAAGCACAGTGGCAAAAATATTCCTTCTTAATAAAAAATGAATAAAGTCATCACTACAGTATTCATAAGCACAATCACTGTCTACTCTTTGGAAAACACTGCAACAACACTGTGGCAGACAGCCAGGAGGCCGTCACAAATAGTTGAAATGAAAGTAAAGGTTTTGACCAACAGGAGGTTTGTGAGCACATGAAGCCTCGAAAAATGAACCTTGTTTGAACCAATTGGATGAAAAGCTTCAAGGCTTCATGAGGCTTCATCTGGCCATCACTACTAACTAGCAAACAACTACTAACAAAGCTACCTGACAAAAATGTGCTAAGGTACTTAGTTTCAACCTCTGGAAATATATTGTATGTATATTTGGCTTTTGTCGAAAATGGAGGCAACATTTGGCAGCACCGCTGATATCATCTTCACATATATAAAGTTATGGAGGAACAAACTCAGCCTGTTTGTTGTCAGTACAGCTGAAGGCTAACATAACAAGCCAGCTCCGCTGCCACTAATGTTACTTACGTTATTAACTGTCGTCACTTCGATCAATTGGTGATCACATATTATTAATTATTATCTAAAACATCTATTGTCTTTGTGAATGTTTGCAATGTCCACATAAAATATAAAACGTAAAATATATATTTTTGTGATTATAGAATTTTACTCTAAATAGGACACAGAAAGTTTAGACAGATAAAATAAATGAATCTAGAGTAATCATAGTTTTAAAACAATATTAGTACATGATCATTGTATCAAAAGCATCTTGCATGATTGATCTATACATCGTCACACTTTTAAAATAATCGCTTTAGTCATTTTTTGTCAAAATTGTTTGTTTTTTTGCCTAAATCATCTCCTCTCTATCATGCCCTCTCTCTATGCTATAAATGCATAGAGAGGGCACACACACAGTTCGTGAATTACGCAGGCATAGATAGTGACCTAGTCAATGAGACAGTGATCCCCATGCACAGAGACATACAACAGAGACAGAATAACAGATTATTTCTAACAATGTGTCGCTCTTCCAGACGTAAGCGTTGGCAGAACTACTGCTGGTGAGAGAAAAACGTAGCTAACTAGTTAGCTATGTGGCTAATGTTGGGCTAGCAGTACGTCTGCTAAGTAGCTTAGTTGCGTCAGTATCGCCAACTAACTCACAAAATAAGAGAATGAAGAAGGCAGCGGTGTTACTTCTACGCACCTTTTGATCGAGTCCTCAGTTGCTAAATGTAGACTTTAAATATGAAATGTCCCAGTATCTAATCGGACAGTTAGCTCATGACTAGCTTAGCGCTTTCCATTCACTGACATGAACCTTTCTCTTAGTCTCAATTTCATTGGCTGTACTGGGCTCGTGACCATTTCTTGGTCGTGCGGATTGGATGGTATGTGACTTACAAACTGAACGTTGATTGGTCGTAATAATTGTAAGTATGAAACATGATTTGTTGTAGATAGATTATCTGAATGCTCCTCACATATAACTCAATTCTTCACATTTCCCACTCCACAGCAGACTTGATATGTTTATTTTAATTAAGTAAAGTATAGAGAATACAGGAGATACAAATATTCGACATTTCAAAAATTCACTAAATGTAGAGACCCATAAGAACCCATGGTGACACCCGTGTAACAAACACTTTAAATCTTCTTTAATCTCCCATATTCAGCTTTATGCTTCACATTAACTCATTAAATCCCTAAGTGACGTATACTCAAAACCCTGGTGTGGTGACAGTCATGTGACTTTGACAAGAAGCGACTTCTCCAAAATGTGGCTGTGACTGGAAACAGAAATGTGAAAAAGAAGCTAATTTCACCAAGCTTATTTTTTGTTACAATGCTAAGTTTAAACCCATTTAACAATTCAAATCCGTAAATAGGGTGTCCTGTATTGCATTTAACTTGTTCTGACCATATTTCCTGAACAAAATAAAGTCACAATTTTTATATATGTTATGGAGATGCAAACAAAAAGGCAAATGGTTATTTGTTTTTAAAAATCTGAAAAATAATTTATTGTTAAACAGCACTATGAATGTCACAATTTTGATAACCGTTGTGGAGATGCAAAGAAAAAGGTACATTTGTGTCTCTGTAAGTAAAAAGTAAGTAAGTAAATGTGTCTATTTTTTATTATTATTTTAAAATAAGAAATATCATAAACATAAATACCATAAACACCCAATGACAGATCTTTGACATCTTTAAAAAAACACATCATAAATGTGTTCTATGTGGTCCACTTGGTCTGTGATATATCCCCCATAATTTTCCTTTAAGGGTTACTGAGTCTGGGTTCTTATGGGTTAATTCTCAACCCTGATTTTGTAATATTGTCTTCATGTTCTCCCCAGTCTTTCTTTAGGTACATTACCCTCAGTGAAAATTAATACAAACCAGAAGTCCATTGTCATCCAAAATTTGAATGAAGGATACATTGTAGGAACAATTTTCCAGATGGTGGTGCTATAGCATCCATCTAAATCTTCTAAATCTTTGTCAGGAGGAATGGTTTCAGTTTCCAGCTTTTTAACTTTCTAAAAGCCTGCTCTCTCTTATTTCTGAACAAGATCCAAACCCTCCTTTTCCCTTCATTATTTTTGGAACTCAACTCTATTTTGGTTTGAAGCTATAATCAACATTGTGTTTCTAACATAAGCCATATAATCCCAGCAAAAATATTTTACTGTACTGTTTAAAAGAGACAATATGGTGACAGTTAGGTTTTATCAAAGAAACAAGGCAAATTGTACATATACAGAAAAAATAACATTATCTCACACAAAACACTTCTCCTTAATCTTCATTGCAACTGAAAAAATGTGGAAATTCCAATGCCTAAACATTAAACATCACCTAACGTCTTAGTTTGAATACACAGTAGTTCATTAATTTTGTTTTCAAGTAAGTTTAAAGTGTTCCATAGGTGTTGTTTTGATCATGAAACCCAGTTTATACTGTCTATTGTTTTAACATGAACACCCGTCAAACATTTTTTTTTTTTAAAGAAAATTTTTTTGCCATAAACAGGATACATTATTTCCTTCAAAGTGCATATTTTGGTGGAAAATGTTCAAAAGTGCAGAGATTAAAGAATGGCCTTTCTACTATTGCACACCCTACACACTGACTTATTGCGACATACTAAGTGAAAGTGCATGTGACTGCTTGTACAGTGTGTGTGTGTGTGTGTGTGTGTGTGTGTGTGTGTGCAATAGCACAACCCATTTCATGCCGTAAGGATGTGGTTTACCGAGTGCAACAACTTTATGCCGGAAGCTTCACGTCTTCTATCAGGTTTGTCATCCACTGCTTTTTTTCTGTCGCTGCGAGGCAATCAGTCTCTCTCTCTCCGTCAGGCAAGAGCCACCATTGTTTCTCACAGTGTTGTTACCATGTTTCCCAGGGTGATTTTGAAGGGAACTATGATTAAAAAATCTCAGCAAAAGAAGAGAACATCACCATGTAACTACAAAGAGAGGTTTTTTGTATTGGACACCCAGGACCTGAAGTATTCTGAACGCCGCCCGGGTGTAAGTATCCACTTCTTTTGTGAACCCTCACATACACTACATATAAAATTTAAATGATGCAATCTTGCCTTAGGGGAAGCAATCTGAATCACATCCACAGTATGTTCATACTGTTAAGATCATGTTCTTTCAGAAAAAGCCTATGCCTAAAGGTTGCATCGAGCTGTCCAGAATCCAGTGTGTGGAGATTGTGTGCACTGATGTCCCCATACCATGCACCTACAAGTACCCTTTTCAGGTGAGGTTATACAAGATACAGTGTTTTGTACAGTAAGTATGTATGTATGATTAAGCATGTAGTACAAGTGTGACAAGAACCAAAGCTGTATTTTTTCAAATGTCTCTACAGGTTTTTCACAACAACCACTACCTCTACATTTTCGCCCCAGACAATGACTGCCGTCAGAGATGGGTCAGAGCTCTTAAAGAGGGTAAGCCATTAAACACATCATAGGGCTGAGTAATGTGGAAAAAATCAGTCACAACAAATAACAGTCATTTTGACCAACAAACATAATATCAATATTGCAGCGATATTATAGGGTGGACTATAGGTGCTTTCATTCATGAGGTTTTTAATAAATAATCATCATAATCTAATGTGGATATAATGACTATGTTACAACAGTGTGGTTAGTTCTGAAAATTACATCACTTTACTGTAATGTAAGCTAGGAAAATACAACACTTTTACAGTATTACGATATCAAACAGATACCGAAAGAAAATCAGTTATCTAGTCTGATATACAGTGGTGGAAGAAGTATTCAGATCCCTTACTTCAGTAAAAGTACCAATACCACACTATGAAATTACTCTAGTACAATTACTCCACCCTGCATTCAAAACTTACTGAAGTAAATGTATAAAAGTATCAGCATTAAAGTGTACTTGAAGTAGTCGTTATGCAGAATGGACCCTCTCAGATTGTTTTATATATTGTAAATATATTATAAGATTATTATTATTGATGCATTTATGTAAGCAGAATTTAAATTTTCTCAAGGTAGGGCTCATATTAACTATTTAATATACTGTTATGAGGTTTGATTAAATAAATGTCTAATCACTTTTAATTGATCATGTTTTTATGTTAAATCTTCACCTGAAAAGTAACTAAAGCCGTCAGCTAAATGTAGTGGAGTAAAAGTGCAATATTTGCCTCAAAATGTAGTGGAGTAGAATTATAAAGTTACATTAAATGGAAATACTCAAGTAAAGCACAAGTACCTCAAAATTTTACTTACATTCCACCTCTGCTGATATCAATTCATTTCCCAGCCTAACAACATTGCATTTAACACCATGATGGCAGTTTAAAAAAATATTGTGATTGTTATTATAAACCTCATTTTTCCAAACTATATTTCTTTCATTCTGTCTGATTTAGAGACAAAGCGTAACAACTTAGTTCCAAAATACCACCCAAACTTCTGGATGGATGGAAAGTGGAGATGTTGCCAACAAACAGAGAAACTGGCGCTAGGTTGTCATGTGTATGACCCAGTGGGCTACGGTTTGTATTATTTATTCTCATTGTTTCTTATGTGTTTCCATCAGGCCTTTAGTCTGTACATGAGAATGTTTCATGTAAATAACGTAAAGCAATGTGATTTTTCTAACATGTGGTTAAGGCAAATCTTGATCTACATCCATAAGCATTACGCAACTTGACATTATACAGAATCCACTTTAAAATGATTTGTATGTATCACTAAAATTCTCTAATTACATTTTTCTAATTCCACAGCTTCTAAAAAGCCACTTCCTAAACTCCCGGATCCAGAGGTACTTTCTAAAGCATAAATAGCGTGGTGTTAAATAGCGTGTCAGTCAATAAAAGCACAAAAGCACTTTAACTATTTATCTGTTGCCTGTAGCAATACAACTGAGGTTTGTGCACAGATCATTTTGGAGCTCAGTTTGTCATTTAATATTGCTCATATTGCTATATTTGAAGATTTGAGCTTGTTGTAAAACAAAATGCTGAATTTTGTTAATTTATAAATTGCTAAATTTACCCAGATGGTATTGTAATTTAGTTTGTTTAGATAAAGTCCTTTTTAATGGGCTATTAACATCTGCTTTCTGTCTTTTTTTAAAGAAAATCTTAAGTTGAAATATTTTGAAGATAAACTGCTATAAAGTATTTCATGTTTTTAAAATAGTATGCTCTTGCTCCTTTTGCAAATTATGTTTCTAAAACAGATTTTCTTCTTTTGGAGGTTGTGTAGTTCAGCAATATCTTTTATCATGTTTTTAAGATTTTTAGATGTGGTTTTGTTTTTTGTCTGTGGCAGATGGGAGTGCACAGTGGAGGAAAGAGGATGGTCATTGCTCTGCAGGACTACGCACCGCACGGAAGCGACGACTTGCCCCTTCAGAAAGACCAGGAGTACATCCTGATTAACAGCTCGCACACGGACTGGTGGTCTGTACAGGATAGCAAGGGGTAAGCCACACAAAGACAGATCATAGCAACTTTGTATTGTATTATGTGGCTTATGAGTATATGATTAATTCATATTTTTCTTGACCCCTCATCAGGAACATAGGCTTTGTCCCCAGTACCTACGTAGCTGAAAAATCTGGCACCAACTTTCAGAGATTTGAGTGAGTTTGATTTAATTTCTCCACTCTGTGCTTTTTATTATTAAAAAGTGGACATATATGCAAATTAATTCTGCCCTCTATATGATCAATTATGTGTTGGTAATTTGTGTTTTCAGGTGGTACAACAAAAACATCACCAGAGGGGGAGCAGAAGATTTGTTAATGAAACAGGTGAAAAAATAAACAGTTTAAAATTTTTTTTTCCATTTTTATTTGTTTATGCTTCCCGCCGTGATTTGACAGAAAATGTGCTCCAAGTAATCGTTCTGATGATAATTAGCGGTATGTTGCTCCTGTGTGACGCGGCGCACTTTTGCTGTGACTGTACCACCTACAGCAATCTCACATTTGCAGAATTAATGCAAATGCACCTGCACACAAGAATGTGACATGGGACATGAAAAATGTCTCACAACCACAATGCTGAATTTCCTGCCGTGAAGTGCTTTGCTTAGTTTTGCAAGCGGGAGGTGAAACAGCTATCTGTCATCTATTGCTAGGCCAATGCTGGTACAAACAACCAAAAAACGGGTCTAACAATACAAATGTTTTGTTTGATTTGTATTATTTTATGTGGTTTTAATACTTTCAGGGAAAAGAAGGTGCATTCATGGTGCGTGACTCAAGACAGGCAGGAGTCTACACTGTTTCAGTCTTCACCAAAGCACCGGGGTAATTGAATTCCTTCTTATGTATTAACATAATGGTACACATGACATATGATTAGAAGATAATATGATGCTGAATATACATATATACATGATAAATGACTGAATCTTTGTTTCAATCTTCAGCTGCTCCCTTATAACTAAGCTTAGCTTGACACGCCTGGTTTATATTTGGAATCAATATGACTTGAAATCAATGGCATTTTGGCAACTTGTGTTATTTGTTGCATTAAGCGTGTCTTTGTTGCCTTAAGGTCTAATGGTGAGAAGAATCCAAGGGTGAAACATTACCAAATTAGACAAACCGAAACGGGAGAGGCCACATTTTACCTGGCAGAGAAGTACCTGTTCTGCACCATTCCAGAGCTAATCCATTACCACCAACACAATGCTGCCGGTAAGTCTTCTGACTTTCCGCATGCAACAGTAATTACATAAAAAGATCAGATGCAGAAAGGGCTGATTCAACAGCTCATGTCACAGAAGTGGTAACAAAGGAATGTGCTGCTCTAAGTTGTTTTATGTAAGAAAAATGATTTTCTTTTTTGCAGGCCTGATAACACGTTTAAGGCACGCTGTATCTCAGGATGGAGACTGTTCTCAGGACATTGTCGATCCCTCAAAAGGTAAGAGGATGTACTGTTGTGTGATTAGTTCAGCAAGCTGGACAGGAGCTCAAACAAACAGAACTGGAAGGTCTGGTTTTACACTGACCTCTAGTGGTTCTCACAGAAACATACTGAGGGTGTGTTCAGTTCATCCTGACAAATATCTGACTCTTTTGTGTAACAAACCCAGAGGACAGTGTGTGTGTGTGTGTGTGTGTGTGTGTGTGTGTGTGTGTGTGTGTGTGTGTGTGTGTGTGTGTGTGTGTGTGTGTGTGTGTGTGTGTGTGTGTGTGTGTGTGTGTGTGTGTGTGTGTGTGTGTGTGTGGTCCTGGAGACACTTACTGTCATGGGACAAAATACAGAAGTGGTTTTTAGTACTTTGTAGGGCTGGGTGATATTGACCAAAAGTCTATTACTGCAAAGTGGGAGCAAATGTTCAGTCAAAGTCAACGCCAAATATGACATGTCACAAGTAGTTTTATTGAAACCATTTATTTAAGTGAACATAAATACTGTATAACAACAGGAGAACCTTTTTTTCAAATCATAATCACATTTAAATAAAAAAAATATCTTAAATAAAATAGCCTATGAAATAAAATAGGCCAATCTTTTTCTGAAATAAATATATTTATATGAGAAAAGAATAATGAACATTACAAAATAACTAAATATGACAAACCCTATCAAGGGCAGCATTTATATATAAAGAAAGAAAAATATTTGAACTTTATAAATACTTTGCCAGGTGTTTGTATGTAAGGCTGTAAGATTATATCACCATGGGATCGTCAGTAATGTGGAAGATGCAGTTGTGAAACTTTACAAGAGTGTAGTTGGGATCAAAATGACGGCAGAGTTCAAAGATGGGTGTTGTTTGAGCAAAGGTGGCAGAAGTTTCGGAGGAAGACTGTACCGTTGGTGGAGTGGGCCAGGTCTGGTGGGCATGGGGCAAGAACAAAAAGAGGGTACCAGCTGCACCAGTGCACAGGAAGTTTTCGAGCATGTAGGGCAGCCTACGTGGCACATTTTCTCCATTTCAGGGCACAAATTATTGCACTGCATCTTGTTTTTCCTTTAGTGGAGGGGCATTCTAGAGAGCAATTTTGTAATTCCACAAGTTTTCTCCATTTAATGGCCCCTTAAAGCACACTTTATCATGTTTTATCTAAAGGAGCATCTGAGGGCACTTTTGCTGCATTTCTTTTCAAACATGATTGCAGAGGATGTGTGTGTTTTTGTGGGTCATGGCAAAAAGTGGTACTGGAAAAAAAGGGAACAAAAATGCACACAAACACATGCATGTGTACAGTCTGCCTCCTCAGAGTCAAATTCAACAAGCAACTCTTACATAATATCATTTCGATTCATGAGAAAGAACCAACAAAAAAGAGGCGTTAACCAGAAAATATTTTACTAAAACACATGTCAATACTAATTGTCTACAACAAATTAGAATGTTATTTCATCTTGACAAGATTATCAGTGTTGTTCACCACCTGTTTGCCACTCAGGTCAGTGGGAGATCGACCCTGAGGAGCTGACCCTGGGTCAGGAGATAGGCAGCGGCCAGTTTGGGCTCGTGCTGGAGGGGAGATGGAGGGACAAGAAGGTGGCCGTGAAGATGATCAGAGAAGAGTGCATGTCGGATGAGGAGTTTAAAGAAGAGGCCAAAGTCATGATGTGAGTGCACTTCTTATACACTGCAAAAAAAGAAAACTTGGCTGAACTCAAAATGTCAAGGCAACAAACTTCGAGAAATGTTTAAGTTGGACAATTAAACTAAATATTTTAAGTTTTGCTTTTGAGTTTGCTCAACTCTGAATTCTGATTTTCGTCAACTCAACTGTAAGTTGTACTAACTCATAATTTCACACTATAATAACTTTTAATCCTTACTTCTGCCAATGACCGAAAACCTGCTTGTGTTTAAATGTTGAAAATGTGTAGGTTGCCTTCTCCAACAAACGACGTATGACACTGCACAACACAACTTAGAATAAAATCCCCATACCATTTTAACTTAATTTGAGAGATAGATAGATAGATAGATAGATAGATAGATAGATAGATAGATAGATAGATAGATAGATAGATAGATAGATAGATAGATAGATAGATAGATAGATAGATAGATAGATAGATAGATAGATAGATAGATAGATAGATAGATAGATAGATAGATAGACTTTATTTATCCCAAGCTGGGAAATTACAGTGAAGTTGCTTACCTGTGTGGACTCCAGCTCAGGCAGCACAGCCACAATGAGACTTCAAGTGCAGTGCCAACTCCGAAAGTTGGCTTTCCGCATTTCACAACAAGGAAATAAGAGTTAACAGAACTATTGTCCCTTGTTGTGAACCCCAACGTAAAGAAATAAGTAACAACAACTCACTAACTTGTTTTTGAGCATACAACTGGTTTGCTTTGTTGTGCTAACTTACATTATTGCACTAAATATCAAGCATTCATATTTATATTATAGTTTTACCAACTTAAATCACTGTTTTAGGCCAAAAAATACAAGTTGTTTTTTTTTGCAGTGTAGTTGTTCATCCAAAATGAAGCCCTCCGCTGATGTCTGCATCTGTGCGTTTTAACAGGAAGTTATCTCATTGTAAGCTGGTTCAGCTGTACGGTGTGCGCACCCAGTGTCCTCCCATGTGTCTGGTGTTTGAGTTCATGGATAACGGCTGTCTGTCGGACTACCTGCGAGCCAGGAAAGGCAGCTTGTCTCAGGACACCATGTTGGGGATGTGTCTGGATGTCAGTGAGGGGATGGCTTACCTGGAGAGCTCCAACTTCATCCACAGAGATCTGGTAAACCAACAGATAAAAACCTTCCACTTATGCACTTATGTCTCTTTGCGCGATTAGAATAGTTCATCCTTCTTCTGTTATCTGCAGGCTGCCAGGAACTGTCTGGTTGCAAAGAACAATGAGGTGAAGGTGTCAGACTTCGGTATGACCAGGTATGCTTTTTCATCTTTCTACTGCCCACCATATTTAAACGCAGTCAGCTTCCACCCACTGCTGCATTATGATGTGCATCCGCTCTCTGCACTGTAGGTTTGTGCTTGACGATCAGTACACAAGCTCCCAGTGCTCCAAGTTCCCTGTCAAGTGGTCGGCCCCTGAAGTCATCAAGTACTGCAAGTTCAGCAGCAAGTCCGACGTCTGGTCATTTGGTATGTTCATCTTATTTTGTGTGTATGAGTGTCTCACTTCCTGTCTTTGTAGTTATACAATATCCCTTCTTTGTCTTTTCTTAACCATTTATAGAGCTTTCAGAATTCATGTTTCCCAGAAAAACAAGGTTTGGGGGGTTTTCCTGTCTGACCGACTACACACCAAAATCATCTGTGTTTCCCTGACAGCACATTGACTTTGGTGTTATCTGCTATGTGGGAATTTAACTCGGTACATTTACTCAAGTGCTGGACTTAACCCTCCTGTTGTGTTGTGGGTCAAATTGACCCATTTCAAAGTTTAAAAATCTAAAAAAAAAAGTTAAAAGTATTTTTTCGGGATGAAACGTCTTCTGCTTGGCTTTATGAATGTAATCAACATATAAATCAAAATGATTAATTTCACATATTTGCAACCCCATCTCTTATTTTGTTATTTTGTTAATTTCTGGTTAAAAAAACAGTGCCTTACTTTCAATATAAATCCTCTTCACTCATTCGTGTTGATTTTAAGTCAGCGGCTCAATTTGACCCTGAACAGAAGAAGGATGTTGTAATCATTTATCAACATTACTTCATATAAAGAAAAAATGTAAAATAAAATTAAAAAATATATAATTTAATGTAAAACTATACTGTATTTTATATGTAGGTATTTCCAACACCATTGCACTAAATTGTGATTGAAATGATTAGTCATGGAGTTAATAATGAAATATAAACAATGTTTATTGGGATTTTTTGGTTTCTGACATTTTTGGATAATTAAACATGCCCGGGTCATATTGAACATTATTGCTGTTCCTGAGAAATGAACACAACAGGAGGGTTAAGTACAATTTTGAGGAGCTTAGTATTTTCTCATTTTAATCTACTTCATTGCAAATTTACATTAGTTACGACTTACTTTGCAGAGTTTGAATTATATTTAATGACTGATTTTAGGCCCGTATTTAACAGTTGCTTCATTAAAGGGATGTAAACATTAACATATAAAAAAAATTGAATCCATTGAAATAATATATGTTATTCTAAAATGGGCATACAGAACATTTACTTGTCACAGAATATTTCTACACTGTGCCATTACTACTTTTCCTTAAGTAAAAGAGCTGAGTTTTCTTCCACCAATGGCTCCAGTGAACTAAACCAGAAGCTAAACAAGACTACAATGATTTGGAACCAGTAAAAAGCAAACATAAGTGCTTTCACAACAGTTGTTTGTAACCATTGAAAGAAAAAAAACAGAAGTGAAAAAAGTTTTGGGCTTTTTGTACAACAATTATTCTCAGAATACAATCATTCTAAGCCTCTATGATAGTTTCAAATTTCTCTGACCTTCTACTTTGACCAAAACTGATCATAATTATTCAAAATAAGATATGCAAAAGAGCTTATGTTGAACAACTACAAACATGCAAATGATTAACCAGGAAAAACAACTGATTTTGGTTTGTGTGCATCGTTTAAAAGGTTAACAGACCAACAGTGAATCTCTCTTTAGGTGTGTTTAATCTCTAACTACTGGAGTGTCCCTGTTCACCCCCTGCAGGTGTGCTCATGTGGGAGGTGTACAACGAGGGCCGTCTTCCTTATGAGAACCGCACTAATGCTGAGGTGGTGGAGTCCCTGAACACTGGCCTGAGGCTGCTGAAGCCACGCTTAGCCCCAGACAACGTCCACCTGCTCATGGAGTGGTGCTGGAAGGAGGTAAAGGAACTAAATTTATTCTCAGCAGAAGAACTGCTGACACACAAAACACACAGACTGCAAAAAAACTATTTGTAATAATGCTTTGTTGTCACGTTCTCATTCTCAGAAAGCAGAAGATCGTCCAGCCTTTGCTGTCCTCCTGCACGACCTGGCCTCCCTCTCAGACCTATGAAGATAACATTTGAGTTGTAAGAATAGCTATATTTATTTTATTTATTGATTTATTACCAATTGCTTGTCAAATGTTTTTTCAAATGTCTGTGAAGTTGCTTTGATGAAGAGGATTACAAAAATAAGACAAAACAGTTCCTGTATTTTGCACTTTATCTGTTTTTTACTCTGTATAGAGTTTATTCCTGAGAAGGCTGACACAGCCCATTCACACAGCTGCCACTGCTTACTACAGCTTCATATAAAGGTTTTAAGTATTTACTTTTAAGTTTGTCTCTGTATTAAACAGGTGAGATGATTGTGTTGTTTTACCCACTGTTAAATAAATGGATCCAATGTCATTAAATGTTCTAAATGTTATTTTCCTCATGAGTTTTTCAGTAGTACACTGAGCCAGGCTTTGTGATCTGCAGCTCTAGTGGCCAAAGGTGGAACTGCAGGCCACTACACACACTTTGGCCCAGAAAGACCTACACAGACACAAAAAGAAACCACACACATCAATGAACTTATTATAATAGAAAAAAAAATATGCTGAAGAAAATCTTCTGAGCATCACATATTAGTGCAATGCAAACATATTTCACATAGAAGAACAACCAAATGAGGTCAAGGAGGACCCCAGTTGCTATAAGTTAACATACACTATATAAAAAGACACATGTACTTTATTTTCTCACTGTCTGACATGAATTCAGACAATCACTTGTCCTGTTTTAGGTCTGTTAGGATTACCAAAATTATTTCTATTTGCTAAATGTCAGAATAATTACAGCTTGTGGAAAGGATATCCAAAAGGTTTGACCCAAGTTAAACAGTTTAAAGGCAATGCCAAATACTAATGAAATGTATGTAAATTTCTGACTTTCAAGAAAGTAATAAAAACATTGTCTAAAAAAATCTCTCTCTCATTATTCTGGGATTTAGCAAATATAAATAATTTTAGTAATCCAATCTAATTGACCTAAAATAGGAAATTATTGAAGAAATGTTTAATCTGATTTTTTTTCCTGATCTTTTTATATACTGTATGTAAACTTCTGGTTCCAACTGTATATACACATCATTGTTAGCCTGTCAAACAATCCATGTCGTGCTCCTTCCCCTCCTGGATTAGTGATGTAGTGCTTTATCTTCAGCTTAAAGAAGTCAGATACACAGAGTGTCGACTGTCAAATTATTTTCTGTTCGGCAACCCTTCATAACTTATTCTGACAGACAGGTTCACAACTTTATCTGCACCAAAACCATAATTTTGGTGATAACATATGTTAAGGCAGACATTTTTATGTTTATTTTGAATGCTTCTAAATCCTTTATTTCAATAAAAATGTTTTAAAAAAGAATAAACTACTGTAAGAGACAACTATTATAGCAAAAAAAAAAATCAAAAAAAAAATCTCAATTTTGCAACTAATGTCATCTGAAGAAAAAAAAACCCCCCGTTGTTATTTTAGGAAAGCTACAGATAATTTGCATATTATGTGAAACACAAATAGAGCACATGAGGAAGTCTGTCTGCTGCATTGGGGCTTGTCTATCTATCTATTCTAGTTAAAATTTTAAAACTGCATAAGCAGAATTGGCAGCTTTTGACTTAAATATGTTGATTTTTTTTTTTTTAAACACTAATTAATCAGAAACAGTAAAACAATGACATGAAACAAATTGATTCACAATGTACCGATAAGTTAAAATGATAGAATAAAACAAAAGTATACCTCTGTAGTCTGTGGGTAGCCCAGCTGGTAAAATGAGGGTTAAACTGTATGATTAATTAAGAATACAATGACAAGTGGGGCAGAATGGTCCCAATGACATCTTGCCACCAGGGGTCTGAGATGAGTTTGATTTAATTTTGCCTGGGATCATCATTACATTTTCTTTTTGTTTTAAATAAAACAGTATTTTCTCTAATATACATCTTTGAAAAAACAACAACTATGACACAACAAGCTATAATCCCAATGAAAAATTAATTTGCAAAAACAGATAAAAGCCATTCTTAAAATATATAAACCAACATAAGTTTGACTATTTTTTCCTTTAAGTGCATCATTTATGAAGAAAAAAAGAGAGATATCTTACACCAGTTTGTTTGAAATTACCTGGAAATTTTTTTAGGAAAATAGATTAAAACAGAAATACATATTTTTTGCAAATAAACCATTCATATAGGCTAGAGTAACATATTTTTATATTTCCTTTTCCTTAAGAAGACAAAACCCTCTGGCCTACTTCATCAAAGTTCACTAAATGACCCCTTTCCTTACTCACACACGGTCAAATTACCAGTTTGACTGCATTTTCCCTTAAGTGAATAATTTATGAAGAAAAAAAGAGAGACATCTTACACCAGTTTAATTGATATCACCTGGACATATTTTAGGAAAATAGATTAAAACAGAAATACATATTTTTGCAAATAAACCATTCATATTTCCTATTCTTTAAGAAGACAAAACCCTCTGGCCTACTTCATCAAAGTACACTAAATGACCCCTTTCCCTACCCACACACAGATACAAATGAATATGCATAATTATGTTAATAGTAGGATATGTTCTGCAGGAATACAACTTAACATAAAAAGCCATTAAGATGTATTAAGTTAAGTTTAAATGAGGAAAATCAACATGTCGGGGCCCCTCATCATCACCCATCACTTTGCTGTGACTGTCCCTTTAAGAAAATGCACTTGCAGCCATTTTCTGCTCTTTGTGTGGGGTGGATTAGCACTGGGTAGGTTCGGGGCGAAACTAGAGCATCAATCGGCACAGAAGACGAGGAAAAAAAGCTCAGCAAACATTAGATCGCCGTCGCACACCGCGACACCGTCCGCCCGTCTTTGGATCTCGCCGGACGGACATGCAATTTACAGGTATGTGGCAAATGTAGCGAAGGATGGAGCCGCAGCGCTGGAGATGAACGGGCTGGTGATGTGCGCTGGGTAGTGATGATGGCTGGAGACTGGAAGGCTGTTTTTTTCCCTTCCTCGCACCGTGCATCACTCCCTTTACTTATCTGTCCGTGCACGGTTGATATAAAAGGGTTGATCGCTGAGAAATCGTCTTCCGTGTGCCGGATGCAGCGTCCCGGTTTTTACGCGGATTATTCTGACACATGAATGGGATCCCCGTTAGCTTGCATCGGCATCGTAGCACACACTGAGATGGGTGGGGTGAGGAGAGGGTTCCTCTGTAGCAAGTGCACTGATGAACGATGGATCACGTATTTTCTCACCTGATAACGGCGTTTTTCGTCGTACAGAGAAAAGAGATGTCCGCTACGATAAGAAAGAGCCGATTTGATGCTTCAGCCGGCTCGATTTCACATCACCGCTTCTACTCTCTTTCATCTTTTTTTTTTTTTTTTTTTTAGTGTGTGTGCATTTTTTCTCTCCTGCATCGCCCACATTGACCCATTCGGCCAGCAGGGCACACCATGTAAATGCATTACAGCCGTTTCCACAGCCATGATGGCAGGCAGGCCTGTTACTGATGCTCAAATGACAGGTTCACCTACTTCCGTTTCACACTAATGTCTATACTCATCTTTCATCTCATCTCTCAGCTCCCCATTCGATCTCTTTTCGATCTTGTGATTATTATCTATCCATCCAGTCGCTCAGAATAGAAATATGAATGTGCTGCTGTTGCAGACACTGAGTAGTAAATCTGTATGCCAGCCCCTCACCAGCAAGCAGTGATGTAATGATAGGCTGCTGCTGCTAATACTCATCCATACTCAATCAAAAATCTGTAGCCTATAATAATCAATACCGTTTCAAGTCAATTCAGTCATATATATATATTCTATGTTCTATAATATGACACTGAATCACTACATTTTCAATATGTGCAGCATGTGACGCCCTATTTGCTCAGACTTGGTCTGGATTTGGAAACCTTCCATAAAAAATCTTAAATAGGGGAAAAAGGAAGAAAACCCATGGAAGAGATTCATACGAGGGATTCTTATTTAAAGGGACCGTTAACCCCTAACTCAAAAATACATATTTTCCTCTAGCCTGGAGTGCTGTTTATCAATCTAGATTGTTTTGGCAAGTGTTGGCCATGAGCACCACAATTGAAGTACCATACAGTTCTATTATATTGGAGAGAATGCAGACATCTCTGACTGATATCTCCACCACCCAACAACTCACACCAAAGCCATCTAGATTGATAAATACAATAAGTAAGAGGCAAAATCTGTATTTTTGATTTGAGGGTGAACTGTTGCTTTAAGAGTTCAGCAGACATTTGGCATAAGAGATTGTAGATGTCTAAATATTTGGTTGCTTATGGCAGAGGTTCTCAATATTTTTCAGCCAAGGACCCATTACAATATTGTAAAAGGAGTCGTCATATCATGATAGTTTAAACTAATGACTTGTCAGGGACCCCCACTGAATCATGTGGGCCCCCGGTCCCCACTGTGATAATCACTGACTTGAGTCAGGTTATTCCCCTCCGTGATATCACTATTGTATCCGGAGCGGAAAGAGAGAAATTGATTCATTGATAAACAGATTAGTAGAATATTATGAATCATAGATCAAGCAAACATGCCAAATATTCACTAGTTCCAGACTCTTATATATCTTATATAGACTCTTTTATACTCTTCTTTTCTCTGTTTTATATCATTGACGATGGAACATCTTTGGGTTTTGGCTTGTTGGTTGGATAAAAAAAACATTGGAAGTCTTTTTGTGATGGACATTTTGCACAGTTGCCCAGTAACCGTATCAACTTTTTAACCAGGCATCAACTTTTGTTGCTAAACTACATACATACTATATATGGTCGCCAATTTAGTAATTTTGAGTAATTTAACTGCACACACGAGTAAACGAACCAATCCATCTGTACATTAGCCTTGTAGTAATATATCAGGCCTATATCATACCATATTGCAATATAGCTATTGACTCATATGCAGTTATTAGTAATGTGCTCTTTTCAACTGACTGAATTTAGAGACAAAAACAGAAAGACATGTCTGTAGACACAAATAACCAACCGACCAACCAAGCAGCCAAAGAAAAGAGAAGTAAGGGTTAATAGTGTGGACAACCTATGGTGAACAGAAACCATTTATGTATCGCAAATCATCACTTTTTTTCCTTACATAAGTATGATCCTGCACGCTATCACAAGCCAAAAATCTATAAAGAAACTTGGATTAAAGATAATATTCTTTGAATTAAAAGGCTGGTGAGGTTAGCTTTGTTAACCATCCTCTCTAAGTGTCAAGCTTGGCCATGTGACCCAGGAATGTTTTTCTCCCTCAATTGCATATTCATGTGACGGACATTGTTGTTGGTGTAAAAGGAGAGTGTGACATCATGGGGATCATGAGACGACAGCAGTTTTGCGGCCTCGGTCTTTGAAATGACAATCAGCCTGTAGAATACCTCAGCCAGCCAGCCAGCGTCCTGCACGCTGTAGACTGCACAGATGTTGCTGGAACACACATGTGACTGGAGTGTGTGTGTGTGTGTGTGTGTGTGTGTGTGTGTCAGTGAATGTGTTGATCATGTGTGTGCGCGTGTCCAAAAGCTGAAAATTTCCTCCACGCTGATCGGATCTCATCTTATTGTGAGGGTGAATATATATTTCAAAACTAGCCTTAAGGGGAGATCCCATTGAGTTGTGTGACCCTGGAGTTGACACACTTTCTCTCACTCTGTCTTTCTCTCAGGCGTGATGTATTACACACACGCCTAGCAGCGAATACTGGGCATGCTCCTTTTCTACAAATGCTGCTCTTTGCTATTTTGGTACTTATCCTACTCTGCCTCATTCCCATTCTGCTTTTTAGTTGTAATATTTTGAGCACTTCCTCCAAAGCCCTTGGATCCTCATGGTTTAGTGCTGTCATGTGATCTGACCCAAGCTTGCCACGTATATTAGCTTTAGTTTTCATGTCAGATTGGCCAGAGGGAGTTTTGATATGCATCTTATTGGTGCTCAAGTCTAAACTACTGTATAGGATTTCTGACAAGAGTATCTTGTGTTGTTCCGGTGTAAACCAGGCCTATGGCTAGGTTACCAAGTGTCCAGAAGGGAATGAAGGGGCCCATTGCTTTGTAAAGATGCACACACACACACAAACACACACACCAACTGTTGAACATAGCCGGGTACAGGGTGGGAAAGTTTATTCAGCCAACCCAGGCTTCAGTCCCCGTCTGTATTACCAAGCACAGATGGGAATTTAGTAGCACTGAGCATGTTTGTCTGCCTGACAGGAGCCCTTGTAGCAAGCTGCATGTTTCATTTTCTATAAGCTGAACAGTTAAAAATAACCAGCTGAGTCTTCAAAGAATTAGAGTGTGTGAATCCAGGTTGTATGTCACAGCAGTGGAAAGACTACAACTGTCTTTTTTAAAAACTTAAGTATCACAAGATGTCGGGCTGGGGACCAATCGTCGACACTTTTAGGAACCAACCGAATTGCTTCGGTACTATCGAGTATCAAAAACTGCCTCGTTATTCGATGCCCAGTGTCAGTACGTAGGGGGTGAATCTCATCAGTCAGCCAATAAGCATGCAGCATGCTTGTACCAACATCTATTAATGTTGACGATTGGGTGTTTAATGCTGGTTAGATTACGTTTGTGCAGAGACGGGGGTTCATGTATGTGTTGACAAGAGTATTCAGGTGTAAAAGAAACGATGATAAAGATTTGTACCGCTAAAATGGATTTTATAAAACTGGTATCAAAAAAGGCATTGTTTAGGAACAAGTATCAGAGTCAAGGTATCGGTAGTGGTATCAACGGTTGGGTTTAAGTCTTCAGCACTGAACACTAGTATCATTTCAAATCTGCAGGCCTTTTACTTACTCATCTTAATACATGCAGACACTATGTATGAATATTTGTCACATCTTCAATGTAACTTAGATGATTGAGCAGAAAAAAAAGGATTCTTCAAAGAACTACAACCCTACCGCATGTGGTGGTACTATGGGCTGCATTGAAAATGGAAAAAAACCTATAGAACTGACAATATAAATTATGCATATAATGACAGAACATGAGAGAGACGACATATATTTAACATGAGAATCCAACAAACCTCTATCAAGAATAATTAACCGCATAACCATCTCTATGTGACTGGCCTGTTCTGTTCTGATACACTGAAGTGTCGCTAACTGAAGTGTCATTACAAGTCTGATGACTCAGCCTTCTGTCTTTATTCTGGCCTAAAGACTGGTGGTCTACCTCATGCAAATATAACCTCTGTATATGTTAACTATGGCTACAATGTGATGAGACAGGAAGCTCCACCCCTGTGTGATCATATACACACAGCGTTGGTGTGCCAGTGCATGATCAACAATGTGTCTTAGTCAATCTATGTAGGCGTTGACGTGTTTTGTAAGTAATGTAAGAAGACTCATTGTGATCAAGTTTAGAGAAAGACCATTAGAAACCTAATCTTTTGAAAGTGCATAATTGGCTTTACATTCAGAGATTTGTCAGCATGCAGCAAACATGTGTTGACTGTGTTTAGATGTTTTATTTTGTTTGAAAGTAGGTAGATTTACCCATCTGGCTGATTCCCAGGACAAATAAAAAGTTATACCGTTCAATGCTAAAGTACTGAATATAAAATGACCGTATCCGTTTACAATTTTACAACTTGATGCAACTCTTTACATTCTGTTACTGCACCCTTTTTGTCTATCTATGGCAAGTAGAATAGAGACAGCCACGTTCAGTTTAATCTGCCTCTTTTCTCTTTGCTGTTTGGCCCCTGGCCCTCTCAGCTCGAAAGTAACTGTGCTGTCTCTGGCTGTGAATATTAAGCTGATTATCGGCCCTGTCAGCCCTGTCTGCCAGGTCAGACGTAAAACACACAGTTCTGAGAGGCACATGATATACGGGCGGGGGCATGCACACACTTCTTTTGCCGGGCTGGTGTTTTATAATGAGGAAGACAGCATTGTAATGGCTGTCTTGTTTCAAGGGGGTCTCGTCATTTATTCCAAGGATGGAGTAAATGACAAACTATCAACTTGCCTAAAGCTTCTGTGAAAAACACATTTCCTGTGGGTCCACTGCCATACCAAGACAGCACATTTTGTGTTTGTCAAATGCCAGACTGTTCTCTGCCTCTCTCAGATCAATGAGATTTCCAGGTCTTGGCATTTCAAGAATTATACGCTTCAAAAATGCCTCTAGTCAAATGAAAAGGTAAAACGGAAACAGCGAGGGGCCTCTGCTGTTCCCCTGGGTGCTAGTCTGAAATTGACACACTAGGAGAGGATACAGGTGCAGGGTGAACACACAGGCGCACTGCACCACAGGGCCCAAACAGGGTTTCATAAGAGGAAGTGAAGTCTAGACACGTCATGAGAAAACGGAGTGAGTGAAAAGATCATCATTGCATCATATGACTCCTGTATAAATAACAATATGTCACCTTCCTCATTTGCTTGTTTTGTATTTTATTTAACAACTTCTAACCTTTCCCTTACCTCTCACTGTGAGTGGAAGAAGCTGGGCATTTCAACCATTTATCCATTACTTTTACTATTTATTTTGACCATTTTTTCATAACTTTTAGCTATTGCATCTGTTTATCCTATACTGTAAGCTATCTAGGCTATTTCAACTATTTATTTGTTACAATTCGCTATTTCAGTCATTTTCCTATTACATTTAGCAAGCTATTTCAACCATTTATTTATTAATTTTAGCTAACTATATAGCTTATTATCTCAATGCTTGACCCATGACTTTTAGCTAAGTATTTCAACCACTTTCCACTGATGAAATGGAGATGGAGAAAATGAAATTGTTCTTAAAAGACTAAAATATCCATGACTTTTAGTTATCTTTGTCACTATTCATCCATTACTTTTAGCTAACTATATAGCTAACTATTAAAATGATTGACCCAGTACTTTTAGCTTAGTATTTCAAACATTTATCCATTACTTTTAGCTTCAATTTAGCTAATTCCAAACATCTATTACTTTCAGCTAACTATTTCAACCACTTTCCAATACTTTTTTACTAAAAATGTAACAAACTGTTCCAAACAGACTAAATGTATCAATGAATTCATGCGCTCAGATGGCACTAGGGATGGGGGGGATATGCCCCCCCCCCCCCCCCCCCCCCAGATTCAAAGTGATCCAGATCCGCCCCCCCCCCACACACACTTTCAGCGACAAACATCGCCGGTAAAACAGAGGAATTATGTTCCGTTAGTTAGATTATTTACATTGCATAGCACATAGAGAGTCCAGTGGCTAATGGTGCGTTCAGGGTCTACGCGAATGTCAGAATTTTTGACATCGTTCCGAGCTCCAAATTCTGACTTTCAGTGTAAATTAAGCACACCATGAGTCGTTACAGTAAGAATGTGTTAGACCCGCCTTCAAAATAAATCAAACACATGTAGCTTTCAAAATAAGAGCACATGGATGTGTTAGCAGAGTCCACCACAGAATTTACAAGAAAACTGTCAAAATATGATGCCTTAAATAAAACATAGAAGAATCCGTATTCTCCTTTTACAATAACTCATTCAAATATGCAATGATTAAGATGGAATAGTGGAATTACAAAGTGTGAGAGGCACCAAATTTAGGCTTTTAGGGCAAAAATGTTCTCCAGGGGAGCATGCCTCGGACCCCCCTACTGTGTTTGGGTCCCCCCATCATAGTCTCAGAAAATCCTGACAGACAAGAAAATTTCCCTGCAGTATATTCAGGGTATTGAAAGGAGGAGAGATGTTTTTAGGTCCTTCATTGAGTCAGCTTCAAGTCAGTAAATTTGTTTGGCTGCACTGGGAATTTCATGTACAAACTTCTTTTTAGTTATGTAAATATGTTGGTTGTTGTTTACACTACAGTCCATTTAATTTTTTTAAAATAAAATATATTATATTAAGGCATTGAGTTGAAATCATTTGCTGACAGCTTTGTCCCCCTAGTACACAAATCTCATCTGCACCTCTGCATGAATTATCTTTTTAACCATTCATCCATTACTTTTAGCTAACTATACAGCTAACTATCACAATGATTGACCCAGTACTTTAAGCTAAGTATTTCAACCATTTATCCATTACTTTTAGCTTCAATTTAGCTGATTCCAACTATCTATCTATTACTTTTAAGTATTTAGCTAATTATCTGAATTATTTTTTACATTACTTTTAGCTAACTATTTCAACCACTTTCCAATTACGTTTTACTAACAATTTAGCTAACTATTTTCGAACAGACTAAAAGTGTCTTTTGTCTGACTTTTAGTTGTCTATTTAACTATCTATCCCTTACTTTTAGCTAACTGTATAGCTAACTATTTCAATGATTGACCCAGTACTTAAAGCTGACTATTTCAACCACTTTCCATATACTTTTTTACTTAAAATGTAACTAACTGTTCTTAACAGACTAAAAGTATCTTTTTAACCATCCATCCCTTACTTTTAACTAACTTTATAGCTAACTATCTCAGTGATTGAAGCAGTACTTTTAATAGAGAAATTGTTTCTGTTGACGTTGACACATCATCTGGGCAGAAGTATTTTCTTGTGTGGTGTCCAAACTGTGTACTAAACTATTGTGTAATTGGTCAGAAATTTGAATTTGACGTGTGCTGCAGTGGGAGGGTCCTATGAGGAGTTCTGCACTTGAGGTTCTCGTGAAGTATGAAATTTCCTGGCCAGAACTGACTTTGTTCTCGTTTTTGAGACCTTGAGTGGCAAGAACAAATTTCTTGTTCTTGTGGAGTATCTATTAGCCTTTACTTTCAGCTGACCTTACTTTTTTAACTAACTATCTGGACAATTTCGCATTACCTTTTAATGAATATTTAAATAATTTTCCATTACCTTTAGCTAACGATTAAACAAACTATTTTAAGATTATCCATGTTTTTGCTATCTGTTTTACCGGTTCCAGCTTTTCTGCTCTCTTGCCAATTGTTTTTCATGCATTCATAGTTTGTTTGTTTTTTTTTTTTGTTTTTTTTTAACTTAATCATATTTTCTATATCATATCTATGACACAATATTACCATGTACCCTCTAACTGCAGAATTACCCCTTGGGATACAAATACCCCTGGTTGCATGTTCAGTCGCATTTTGCATCAGGTGACTTTCTGTAATTGAGCTTCTTCTGCAAATCATATATCCTCACAATCACTATCACTTTCTGTTTCTCTCAGACTGGGGTGTTGTGTGAGTGACGCCTTGTTACCATGACGACCCACGTGACCCTGGAGGATGCCCTGTCCAATGTGGACCTGCTGGAGGAGCTGCCCCTCCCGGACCAGCAGCCATGCATCGAACCCCCTCCCTCCTCCATCATGTACCAGGTACACACACTCACACACACACACACACACACACACACACCCTGTGTCACTTCCTTCCACCATCATCCCAAGCTGCTCAGACATTTTTTAATGTACCCCTTTGACTCTGTTCTCCCTCCCTCTGCAGGCTAATTTTGACACCAACTTTGAAGACAGGAATGCATTTGTGACTGGCATCGCCCGTTATATAGAGCAAGCCACAGTCCACTCCAGCATGGTGAGAAATGTGCTCCAGTTTGAAAAAACGACTAACATGCCGTGGCTTGTATTGGTTTTTATTTCTGATTGGTTGAATCAATTTTTGTTGTCCATTTTGAATAGTTGCTGTTCCCCTTTCAGTGAACACAAAGCTGGCTGTGGGAAGCAGCCTCACTCCCTTAAAGAGAGCCTTGTTTTTGTGAATTGATTATCATTTGTCTCTTTTGTTAGGATTTGGCTAGGCTGTGGCTGGCACACACACACACATGCACACTCTTATAGAAACACTCTTCCCTCACACACTGGTGAATCAGGCAGGCAATGGACCACTAAACCTCTTTCCCCTGATGGTGAGTGAGTGGAGAGTGTGATTTGACTGGCAAAGAGGGGAAGTAGCGCTTTATTTAACCTCATTTAATCAGGAAGTCCCATTGAGGTTGAAGCCGGTCTATTTGAGGACACTCCTCTCTTTAGCTAGGGTGATTGAAAAATCTGTCTCACCTTCTTCTGAATGGAAGAAAATGTTCCCCTGCTAAAATATTTATCCAGCCCCATTCATCCCGGAATATGTGACTCGTCTGGGACATTAGTGCTGTCAAGTTCCTTTGCAGAATTTCCTTTTAGAAACATACACAAATTAAACAAGTAAGAGACTCGAGGAATTAAGGCTCTTTGCTGGTTGTTTGCTGTAACTGTGCATTAAGAATAAATTATGTTTTATTTTGGCAATTTGTGCAGAATGAGATGCTGGAGGAAGGACATGAGTATGCTGTGATGCTTTACACTTGGAGAAGCTGCTCCAGAGCCATTCCCCAGGTAACACACACACACACACACACACACACACACACACACACACACACACACTTAATAAGATACTTTATCTCTTACTATTTATTGCATCCCTGTCGAATTTTCTTTTTCCTTCCTCTTCCTCTTTCCTTTGTGATTGGATCTTGCACAGCAGACTGCGAAATGTTTGTGACTTGAATTTCTATTAAAGCTGTGTTTGTTCAATCTGCAAGTTCCTACACACACACATACAAACACACACACAACACCCAGAAAACAGACAAACCTCATGGGACCATGTAACTATGGCAGAGGTGTGTGTGTGACTGTGTCTCTTACTGAACCTGACGTCATTTGCACAGAATAAGAAGCTCAGCTGTTTAAAATAAATCTGAGATCACCCTGGGTGACTTCATTATTGCACAAAATGTTATTTACCCAGTTTGGACAGTTACACAACTTACACATGCAAGAAATAGTTAGCCCGCTACTAGTTGGTGTTTAGTAAAGAGAATAAATACTCTATTGACAACTAAGCAGTGGTGGGAAAAGTATTCAGATCCCTAATACTAGTATTAATACCTCACTGTGAAATGACTCCACTACAACTAAAAGTCCTGCATTCAAAACTTACTGAAGTAAAAATACAAAAGAATCAGCATCAAAATGTACTTAAAGTATCAAAAGTAAAAGTATTCATTATGCAGAATGGACCCACTCAGATTGTTTTATATATATATTCTAAATATATTATTACATTATTTGTATTGATGCTTTATTTAAGCAGTTTTTTTTACAATTTTGTAAAGATAGGGCTCATTTAATTACTTAATAAACTGTAAAAAGATTTAATTAAAAAAAAAAGTCTAATCACTTTAAATTGATCATTTTATGTTAAATCTCGACCTGAAAAGTAACCAAAGCTGTCAGCTAAATGTAGTGGAGTAAAAAGTATAGAGTTACATAAATGGAAATACAAGTAAAATACAAGAACCTCAAAATTAAACTTAAGTACAGTACTTGAGTAAATGTACTTAGTTACTTTCTGTAACTGCAACTAAGTATGTTTTTTGGATCACATTTACTGGCAAAAAAAAAAATATTTGCTTATACTAGTTGGACTGAACTAATGCTGCAAAATCAAGCTGTATGATGGCTCCCTCCTGTGTTTACTAGGTGAAATGCAACGAGCAGCCCAACAGAGTGGAGATTTATGAGAAAACAGTGGAGGTGTTAGAACCTGAAGTGACCAAGCTCATGAAGTTCATGTACTTCCAGGTAAGATTCACCTGCATGACAGTCTCTTTTTTTGATTAACTGAACTGAAAAGGTCAAGTTGTACTTTTTAAAAAATGTTATTCGAACATTTTCTTATACCCTGTTTCCTTTGTCTCGACAGCGGAAAGCCATAGAACGCTTCTGTAGCGAAGTGAAGCGTCTGTGTCACGCTGAGAGAAGGAAGGACTTTGTGTCCGAGGCGTACCTGCTCACTCTGGGCAAATTTATCAACATGTTTGCAGTGCTGGATGAACTGAAGAACATGAAGTGTAGCGTTAAGAATGATCACTCTGCCTACAAAAGGTAGTGAGCCATAACAGAAGAAATCCTCGTCCTGATATTGAGTGGTTTCATTAGAGCTAAGCTAACATTTCTCTCCTCCTCTACCTCCAGGGCAGCTCAATTCCTGAGGAAGATGGCCGACCCTCAGTCCATCCAGGAGTCCCAGAACCTCTCCATGTTTTTAGCCAACCACAACAGGATCACCCAGGTTGGTGTGAAGACTCTAGACTGCCTTTTAAGCATTTGGTGTCACACAGTTTTACGTTTTTATTCAAGGCTGCTTTTCCAGTATTTTTGTTAAAAAAAAAAAAAGCCTTTTGATTGAAAGGTGGCAAATATTTAGTCACTAATAACACAGAATTTCAGTAACCTTCTAATCTTATATTCCAGGAAATGACTACCTAGTCAAGTCAAGCGGATGAATGACTCACATTTGTACTTTCCAAAGAAAACATGACAGGTTGAGCAGTCTGAATGATGGAGCAATTTAGCTATTAACCTTAACATTAACATTTGACCAGTGGAACAACCTTCATTAACGCACGCATTTGCTCTTTACATCGAGATAATGATTGCTCGGCATCACCTGACTAATTCATATTAGTCTGGAGTCTCTCAGTTTATTTTTGATATTCAAGGGCATTACCAAAGAGCACAGACCGGAAAGCAGTGCAAGTCTGAGTGCTGCTTGGTTTCTTTTTCAAGCAGGAAACAAAATAGTATCCCAATTGAAAACTCTCAAACTACAGCTAAACAGAACACTAAAGGCATTTTCACAACCCAAAGTTTAGTCTGTTTTAGTCAAACTCTGGTGCGGTTAAATCCTTATTGAGGTTCATTTGGTTGCGTACGGACCAAAACAACCAGTCAGAGAGGGTTTTGGTCCGTTTCCAAACAGACCCTAGTGCGGTTTGATTGCACTGTGAACGTAATCCGACCAGAATCCAACCCAAATGAAGGAACTGAACCAAAACGCTGTGGATTATGGGCTACCTGCGCAGGCATTTTGTGAGATGTACACAGATAAAAGCATCAAGATGAAATCTGTGTCTTTCAGTTTTACTCTGTAGGCTACCACTCAGCTGAAGCTAATTTGATATTGCAGAATTATCAACATATCGCCCAAAATAGCAGACCGTGGTAGGAGCGCATAAAGGCTCGCCTTCTCTGATTTTTACAGCTGTTTGATCTGTCAGCATGTTGTAAATAATAGATCAACATATTATTGACGACCCGGAGCCTCAACAAGAGCTCGTTCTGAGGATTTCTCTCAGAAATGGAGGCCGGTATAGTTAAAGAAACACTGAAAAAAAAATTGATTTGCCCGTCCAAGTTTGACAGTTGAATCTGAGTTTCTTGAACCTGATGGGGAGCACTGGACACCAGTCAATTGTATCAGACCCCATGTGAGACTTTGTGATTGCCGTTCATGGCCAGAACTGGTGGACATCTGTGTGAATGAGAGGGGGGCTAGATGCATATGCAAGAGCAGAAGTCGGCAGATAAAGATGACAAAGAAAGAAGAAGAAAACAAGACTATTTGTAGGATTGATTTGTGTGTGACTGTATAACCTGGCTGTTCATTTAAAACTTAAATGAGCACATTCCAGTGACACTTGACCAGTTAAATGCTGAACATAATTGAGCAGAATTAAAAGACTGCATGCGTCAAAAATGTAGAATTTGTAATTACTAAAAGCCCATTCATTGCACAAGGAAAACACTGCAAATTCTCTTAACAGTTGGATCCTTTCTGACTGCATTAAAGATTATCTTTTTACCTTTTTGTTGATCTGCTAGTGCAGTGTCCATGAAATTGAGCCCATTAGGATCAGGCTGATTGCTTGGCCTCCATTATCGCTGCTTTCTCAAGAACCGCTCATCCAAACAACTTAGCAGATGACACTGTCATTGTTGTTTTCCCTCAGTACTGGAGTGTGTGCATCATAATGCATCTGCTTCCATTTTAATGTTTTATGTGAAGGTGACCTGTTGTTCCATCTCTCTTTGTGTGCAGTGCCTGCACCAACAGTTGGAGGTGATTCCTGGCTACGAGGAGCTTTTGGCAGACATTGTCAACATCTGTGTCGACTATTATGAGAACAAGATGTATTTGACACCCAGTGAGAAACACATGCTGCTTAAGGTACGTGCATCTTTTCCCGCTGCCAACCTATAACAGTCAATAATGTGATGTTTCGCTGGCTGCATGTCCTTCGCTGCTGTGAAACAAACCACCTCTGTGTGTGTGTGTGCGTGTGTGTGTGTGTGTGTGTGTCAGGTGATGGGCTTTGGTCTGTACCTGATGGATGGAAACGTGAGTAATATCTATAAACTCGATGCCAAAAAGAGGATCAACCTGAGCAAGATTGACAAGTTCTTCAAAGTAAGGCTTTCGCATCTTCACCATCTCTTTTATCCAGACTTGCATTTGTCTGCATGACATGAGTGTGACCCATTTTTTCTTGCATTTTTTTTAAGCTTCAAGTGGTGCCACTATTTGGAGACATGCAAATAGAGTTGTCGCGCTACATTGAGACAAGTGCCCACTACGAAGAAAACAAGTCCAAGTAAGAGGACATGTGTTGCCATCTTTATACTTAGTGTACAGAAAAAAGCTCTCAACCACAAAACCAGCAATTCTTGACCCCTGCGCCATCTGCTCCCGCCCACCCCCAACCCTCCATCTTCTCCATTTCGTGCCCAGGTGGACGTGCACCCAGAGCAGCATCTCGCCACAGTACAACCTGTGCGAGCAGATGGTGCAGATCAGGGAGGACCACATCCGCTTCATCTCGGAGCTGGCTCGCTACAGCAACAGCGAGGTGGTGACGGGCTCGGGCCTGGACAGCCAGAAGTCTGACGAGGAGTACAGAGAGCTGTTCGACCTGGCTCTGAGGGGTCTGCAGCTGCTGTCCAAGTGGAGCACGCACGTCATGGAAGTTGTGAGTAAAGCGAGGGATGGATTGTGTTTGGGCTTAGGTGAGGAATTTGTGAAGCGGATATTATGCGTGGGTTTAGGCATGAAACGTTTGTTTCGCCATTGATCCTTGCAGCTTGGATCTATTTATAGCTCTCCTTGTCTCTTTCAGTACTCGTGGAAGCTGGTCCATCCCACGGATAAATTCTGTAACAAGGACTGTCCAGGGACAGCGGAGGAGTATGAACGAGCCACGCGATACAATTACACCAGTGAGGAGAAATTTGCTCTGGTGGAGGTCATTGCCATGATCAAAGGGCTGCAGGTAAAACACTGGTGACTTTGTCTCTCCATAAATGAATGAATATGCAGCTTATTTTGTCAGAAAATAGAATCAAAGATTAGAAGCTATCCACCAAAAATCTTGATCTTGACGAATCTTCGAAAGTAAAATAAAACTACTTCGACACACTACTGTACTTAAGTACAATTTCAAGGTACTTGTAGTTTACTCATTGTTATATTACTTTATACTACAGTCCACTGCATTTCAGAGGGAAATATTGCACTTTTTACTTCACTACATTTATTTGGCAGCTGTAGTTTCTGTACTAATAAGAGTTTTTCACACAAAACATACAAAGACTTTATAATATAGTTTAAAAATATATATATATACATATAAATTAAACTATTTAATAGTACAATACAAGTACAGCTGAAACAATTAGTCCATTAAAATGTAATAATATATTAAATAATAGAATTGCAAGGACATTTTTCTATATATAATATTTTAAGTAATTTACATACTTTTACTTTAAAAAATACATTTTCAATGCAGGACTTAACGTAACGTAGCATTTTTACAGTGTGGAGTTATTATGTTTATGTAAGTTAATGAGATGATCAATACTGCTCTCATGGGTGTTCATTGAATATGAAGCTTGAGCCTTAAGCCGGATATGTTAACTTAGCATAAATACTGTAAAAAAAGGAAAGCGCAAGCATGGCTCCTTCTATTCTTAGATTATTGATCTTTCAGTAATATAGGTATGTATGTGGTGGCGCTTCTATGTCCTACAATATCTGGAGGGCATATTTAACGGACAGATATGAGAGTGGTATTGGGCTTCATATCTAACTCAAATGTCAAATAAGGTTTTTAATAAAGAGCTGATAGCCGGTAGCCTTTACAATCAAGATGACATTAATAATCATAATGCTGTGTCATGAACTGTGAAGGTTCTGATGGGCCGAATGGAGTCGGTGTTTAACCAGGCCATCAGGAATACCATCTACGCAGCGCTGCAGGACTTTGCCCAGATGACTCTTAGAGAGCCTCTGCGCCAGGCTGTACGCAAGAAGAAGAACGTCCTCATTAGGTACACACACACACACACACACACACACACACACACACATTCTTGTACTTCTATCTTTATGAGGGCCATCATTGGAATAGTAAATTCCCTAGCAAGGTGATAATAGTTTGGGATTTTTCATTAGTTTTAGTTTTAATTTTCATTATGAATTTTTGTTTTCAAGTTTAGTTAGTTTTTATTAGTTTTTAGAGTGAGTTTGCTAGTTTTGGTCTAGTTTTTATTAGTTTTAGTGTTTAGTGTTTCCTTTGTCTTATCCATCTTCATTATGTATGGATAAAGTTGACAAAAACGAAAACAAAAGACATTTTCACTATAATTTTAGTTAGTTTTGTAACCACACAATACAGTTTCAGTTAATCATTATCCTGCTAACTCTAACCCTATCATTGTCATGTAACCTTTAACCCTTAAACAAAGTCTGAAATCTCAAAAAACCTTTAAAGGAGTGAGGACCGGCCGAAATGTCCTCATTTTGCAAAAATGTCCTCACTATGTTGGTTAAAAACGTGTTCCGGTCCTCAATATGTAGGAAATACAAGAACACATACACACACACACACACACACACACACACACACACACACACACATCCTTGTACTTCTATCTTTGTGAGGGCCCTCATTGGAATAGTGAATTCCCTAGCCCCTTAACCTAGTCCCCAGTCCTCACTATGTAGGAAGTACAAGAACACACACACACACACACACACACACACACACACACACACACACACACACACACACACACACATACACACACACAATGATGATCTGAATAAACTTAAACTTAATCTTTTGGCTTTTGCTTTTTTCAAGACCACAAGCACTTACATATATGTATTCCTGATTTATTCGTCTTAGTGTACTTCAGGCCATTCGAAAGACTGTTTGTGACTGGGATGGGGCGAGGGAACCTCCAAATGACCCCTGCCTGAGGGGGGAGAAGGACCCGAAAGGTGGATTTGACATCAAAGTACCACGCAGGGCTGTCGGTCCCTCCAGCACACAGGTAAGACAGGAACACAGATGAGGGTGCTCAGGGAAAGAAGCCAAAACAATATGTGGTTGGGTCTGAATGTAAAAAAAATATTTCATTGAAAACATTCCCATCTGTACAATGTTCTGAACTGGTTATTACCTTCACACACCTTCTGACCTACTGAGTTACTGAATGTTTGTTACTACACACATTAAAATGCAGTTGCAACAATTTAAGATACTTTTGAATTCTACTGTTAGTGTTTCGCTTGTCTTTAAGCAAGGCTTTTATTTTGAAGGTGAAACATGATTTTCCCATCAATCTCTGCTGCAAAAATGTTTCTGTTGAATTCCGTTGTCAAGTATAATCAGTAAATGCCAGCCATTTGTGATAATGTGGTGGGAAATGATTAATAATGGTTAATTTCATTTCCTCCTGAAACTTGCTATGAGTAATGTTTTTATCTTTATATCTTTGCCTTTCCTCTGCAGCTGTACATGGTGCGCACCATGCTGGAATCATTGATAGCAGATAAGAGCGGGTCCAAGAAGACTCTCCGCAGCAGTCTGGATGGACCCATAGTGGTGGCCATAGAGGACTTCCACAAACAATCCTTCTTTTTCACACACCTGCTCAACTTCAGCGGTGAGTAGAAACTCTCAGCAAAGACTGCAAGCAAACTAAAATGGCAAAAACGGCATTGCAATGCCTTTAGATCTGTAGGCATTTGAAGTAATACATTTGTTCTCTCCCTGCTGGTGTCCAGAGGCCCTGCAGCAGTGCTGTGACCTGTCCCAGCTGTGGTTCAGAGAGTTTTTCCTGGAGCTGACCATGGGTCGCAGAATCCAGTTCCCCATTGAGATGTCCATGCCCTGGATCCTCACCGACCACATCCTGGAGACCAAGGAGCCCTCCATGATGGAGTAAGACAAAACTTCCATTGACGAACGCACATTATGATTGAGAAAACATGCATTATAATAATATACCATTCTCCCTCCTCCAGATATGTGCTGTATCCTCTAGACTTGTATAACGACAGCGGCTACTATGCTCTCACCAAGTTCAAGAAGCAGTTCCTTTATGATGAAATCGAGGCAGAGGTAAGCTCTTATTGCTGTTCAAAAGAAACAATCCTTCTCTTTAGAGTGCCTTCATTATGTTTGCTTTTTTGTTTCAGGTAAACCTCTGCTTCGATCAGTTTGTCTACAAGCTAGCAGATCAGATATTTGCCTACTACAAAGCAATGGCTGGAAGGTAGGAGAACTGACTACTGCATGCATTTGAAGATATTGACAGATATTGTAGCAATTTTCACAAAATTTACTAAATCACATGTGTTTCACAGTGTCCTCCTAGACAAACGCTTCAGAGCAGAGTGTAAAAACTACGGCGTGATCATCCCGTACCCTCCATCAAACCGCTATGAGACGCTGCTCAAACAGAGACACGTACAGGTACTTGAAATAACCTTGATGGTAAAACATTTTTACACTTTATTTGTGTGTTTTACTGTATTTCTTAACCATTCCTCCTGTGTCTTGCTACAGCTGCTAGGTCGCTCTATTGACCTGAACCGACTGATCACTCAGAGGATCTCAGCAGCCATGTACAAGTCCCTGGACCACGCCATCAGCCGCTTTGAGAGCGAGGACCTCACTTCCATAGTGGTAAGATTACACACAAAACTAACGTATATCCTCATTGAATCCGCCGTATTCTCATACAAATCCCGTGTCCCTCCTCGACAGGAGTTGGAGTGGCTGCTGGAGATCAACAGACTAACCCACCGGCTCCTGTGCAAGCACATGACCCTGGACAGCTTCGACGCCATGTTCCGCGAGGCCAACCACAACGTCTCCGCTCCCTACGGACGAATCACGCTCCACGTCTTCTGGGAGCTCAACTTCGATTTCCTCCCCAATTACTGCTACAACGGATCCACGAACCGGTCAGTTTGACTGTGTTTGTCGCATTGAGTGTGTGAAAGAAATGGACATAGCTTTCCTTGCATTCTTTCTAATGGCCAGTAGGGTTGTCTTCACTGGCTGCACAAAGATGTCAGACTGTATAGAAGTCTATGAGAAAATTACCCTACTTCTTACCTGATTTGTTACCTCAGTAACATTTTCCCAATGACTTTATGGTCTAAATCACTAGTTTTTCAAGTCTTGAAGACAGCATGATGTTCATCTAGAGTAAAATAAATGATTGTTCCTGACCCTGCTGAATTGGTAAACTATCTCTCATCCAAATATCATCTCTTTTGCTTCCAAAAAACCAAGATGGCAATGGCCAAAATGTCAAACACAGGGTTTCAAAACAGTCACTAATGGTGGTGATGTCAGGGTGACATAGCCCACTTCTTTTGTAAAGTCTGTGGTTTGAAGAGGTACAATATTTACAACATTACAACATTTAACAGCCTTTTTTCTTTGGGTTTTAAACCATTTTTTTTGTATTCAGCTTTGTACGTACAGCCATCCCATTCACCCAGGAGCCTCAAAGAGACAAGCCAGCCAATGTGCAGCCTTACTACCTGTATGGGTCCAAGGTATGGTGCCACTGATGACTTAAATTTGATATGACAGTTAGGATTTTTCTCAAATCTTTTAGCAGTATGTGAACGAGGAAACCCATCCTCCCACTGTGTCAGACTAACACAGCTTCTGTATCCTGTCTCTTCCTCTCTTCTCAGCCTCTGAACATTGCCTACTCCCACATATACAGCTCCTACAGAAACTTTGTTGGCCCGCCCCACTTCAAGACCATCTGCCGTCTCCTTGGTTACCAAGGCATTGCTGTGGTGATGGAGGAGCTGCTTAAGATTGTCAAGAGCCTGGTATTTATCTTCCTTTTCCATAGAAATCCCTATGACATGTTTCCTTCCTCAGTGTGCTGGATTCTTAAAGTGATTTCTTTTCATTCTCTCTTTGTGTCCTCTCCTCCCCATGCCTGCTGTGTGCTTTCTCTCTTCCTTATCATTTTACAGTTACAGGGCACCATCCTGCAGTATGTAAAAACTCTGATAGAAGTCATGCCCAAGATCTGCCGCCTTCCGCGCCACGAGTATGGCTCCCCAGGTGAGCTTACAGTCTCTGCTGTAAAGGTGAACAGAGTGCAAGCAGAGTTGCATCAGCAGAATTTACGGTATAAATTTTCATGCCATTTCGGTTGTAATGCGTTATATTTATAACATTTAGATTAATTGAAGAGTGGGAGACATATTAAGGACAGAACCACATTTAGAAATTAGTCTAAAATATAAACCCTATTTTAGTTACCATGTTTTTATGCAATTTGGTCTTTTGTTATTCCTCCATGGTGGTGACAGGATGTTCTGACCTCACAAAGTACGTTTTTGGACAAAAAAAATTAATTCAGTAATTATGACAGAGTTCCACACAGATGCTTAATTAGATTAAATGAAGTGATGATTTCTGTTCATTATTCAACACCATAACTCAGGAGCAGAAAGGGCGATTGGGACCATATTTTTCATTTGGTTGGCAGTGTTTCCTCTAAGTTTTTTTTTTTTTCAGCAGTGGGGCTAAAGGGTTATTTGTCCCCCAGATGTCCCCCATGTGTGAATATCAATCAGCAATTTAGAAAGTTAAAAAAATGACACTGGACTGCAAAACAAGATTTAGAACCAGGGTTTCCCACAAGATTTTGTAAGACTATGATGGTGGGACCTGAACAAAGTAGGGGGGTCCAGGGACATGGTCCCCCAGAGAACATTTTTGCTCTAAAAGTCTAAATTTGGTGCCTCTTGCACTTTCTAATGCCACTAATCCATCTTAATCGAGGCATATTTTAATGAATTATTGTAAATGAGAATAAGGGTTCTGCTGTTTAATTTAAGGCATCATATTTTGACAGTCTTCATTTTGACAATTGTTCTCTAAATTATGTGGTGGACTATGTTAACACATCCATGTGCTCTTATTTTGAAAGCTACATGTGTTTTATTTTTTTTATTTATTTTAAAGGTGTTCTTACCGTAACTATTAGTAAATACATGCACCGAGAAAACAAGTGGAGGCTGACTGACCGCAGTGTGCTTTGTTCTCTATCAGAAACGTTAGCTAGCCATTCGCTTTAACAGGCCGTCTAACCTCACTCAGGAACTTGAATGCTACAGAGTACTCGCGCTGTTGCGATTGTTATGACATCTCCATTCGCCCGCGGCAAGAGATCGGAAGACTGTCCGGTGGAGCCTCCCGCTGTGGTCACTGCTACAGAGATAAAAAAACAAAAACGATCCCCTATTCTGAAGTAGTGGTGTGCATAATTTAATACTAAATTAATATAGCGGAAACCCTGGGTTGGATTCCCAAGTGGTGACAGTAATCATGGGTGCCCACATTGAAACAGTGGTGTAGATCTTGTGTGCTGTCACATTGAAGATGTGTGTGAATAATCTCTAGAAGTTGTAGCTTCTTTGTAGCAACATTCATATTTGGTTGACTTGTTTTTTGAACCAGAATGTAAACATGTTCGTTTTTGCTGTAAAGTTGGGCATTTTATCATAGGGGCCAATGGGGATTGACTCACTTTCGCCCCTGAGTGGCCACTCGAGGAACTGTATGTAGGCTTAATTTTTCACTCCTGGGGGTTGCTGTTAAGCAGAGGACAACCAGCACAAAGCTGAAAATCTATTTTATTTCTTGTTTGCTACATTCAGTACATTTCCGTGCATACCATGCACTTCTATTTCCATTTTAATAGTAGCTCCATCCTCCTCCTTGTTAACCACTCTAGTGTTTTGTGCCTCTTTGAGTGCAGCATTACTGGAATAAGATATAACTTGGAGCAGCAGTTAAAACATTTGCAGGCTGCACTCAGGCAGCAGAAGAAAATGCTGACAACATATAAACCACTACATCAACAAGAATCAAACAGCCAGCGCTGTAAAGCAGTTAGGAGCGGTGTAAATGAGGTTGGAATAGGTGGTATAATTTAATATAAATAAATCATATACAGAAAGAGTAATGTATAATCTGTTCGTCAGCATGCAGTAGAGAAATATAATTAAGGACAGAAATGCTATACATTTTAGATCAGGCATACTAAAGTTAACCTTAAATGTACTTTACTTTACTTTTCTTTTCTTTTGCTTCTCTTTGTACTCCATGACCTGCCTTTGTGTATTTTGGCAGGATCTGTGTGTGCAGATTAGAGGCCAGTCAGATGGGATATCCCAATGAGAAGGGTTTAGTAATCTGTAGATTACTGATGTTCTGTACCCTGAGTTCTGTACCTGGCTTACTGCCTTTGATCTTACTTTCAGCAGTTAATGATCCTCCGGTGCTCCACTGTGAGGGCCTGATGCTCGGACCAAATGTCAGGTCAGGTCAGAGCAGCCAAGACAGACCGGCTGACATGGTCCTGGTAGCAATAGATTATCAATAATCCAGTAAGGGCTTGGCGGACGTTTACTGCTTGGCTGTACGTTTCTGCCACAGCGGGAATAAAACGGTGTTAATATAACAGGTTTTGTTTGAACATAAGATGGATTTAGCCAGGTTTCATGGCTGTGTTTTTCCGTCTCTGCCATCCCAGGTATCTTGGAGTTCTTCCACCATCAGCTCAAGGATATCATTGAGTATGCTGAGCTGAAGACAGATGTCTTCCAGAGCTTAAGGGAAGTGGGAAATGCCATCCTCTTCTGCCTGCTCATCGAGCAAGCTCTGGTAAGACATTTTCTTCTTCAAACTATATGCTATTCCTGTACTTTTTTGCCAAATTACTTGTCTCCCTTTATTCCATTGTCAACCCTTGTGGTCTCTGAGCATGCTCAGTGCTCAGGGTCCGTCGTTGTCTTAACTGCTATGTATTTGTGTGGGTGACCAATAACCTGGGAGCCTGAAGCTTTCTGCACAATTTTCCAATGTTGCTTCACATCCAAAATTAAATATGATGCGCAGAAATTGTCAGGCCCCCAGTCTTCCTGCCCCCAAGAATGTTTGATCTTTGATGTTTTTTTTTCTGAAATACAACTCTATTTTTCATTACACGCTGGCAACTACCACAGGTGGTAAGGATTTAGGTTTTATCTTTGGTACCAGAGTAACACAGAGACGGAATGCCTTTTTTCTCTTTTATCTCTTGTTGGTTTCGGGCTGCTGTGTTTCTGTTTATTGTTTTTCTACTATAATAGTTTGGCATGCACACTTTCACCTCCAGTCAGCCATGGAAGCAAAGGGACTGAGGCAAATCTAATGTCTTTTTTTATCTGCCATAAATTAGGTAAAACTATTGCTTTTAACAAAAAAATCTTTAAATATTTTTATTTGAAGACATTTGAACAAGACAATGTAATAAGTAAAAAATTAATAAAAGGCATTTGTCTGCTTTATGTCCTTGTCTTCCATGGTAGAGGAGATAATAGCACATTTCTGGTTGCTTGTTGCTACAGTCTTGTGCTTAACTCTGCACTTCTTCCTCCTCACACTCTTCTGGCTCTGGGGCTGTCTACATAACACTACTCAGCTCTCTCTCTTTCTACCATTTCTGTCTGACTGCACTAACATATGTGTGTATCGGGTGTTTGGGTGTGTGTGGGTTTGAACTTCATGTAAGTGTATGCATGCTTTCATCTTGACTAACACCACCTTAACAACCACTTGGTGAATAATAACCTCACACCACTAACACACTGACATTTTATGCAGAAGGATTAGAGTTTATTAAGATGTAAAGCTTGACCTCTTGCTGCTAAACCTGATTCGATGGGATGTCGTACTTAGAGTGTGACAAATGTATAATCCTGCTAATATTGGCCTGTAATCATAGCTTGATAAATAATTCCTTGTGATAAACACAAGCACACACTCATTCAGTTATCTCCTTGTCTGCATGAGCTTCATAAGTGTTGAGTTAATCCATCAGAATACTACTGCAGCTTTGAACTCATGGCAGCTTTCTCATAACTTTAAGCTTTAATTTGATCATTCTTACCAGTAACATTTTGATACTAGTGAGATCCTAGTGTTGAGGAGTTGATTCTTCAAAATCAACATGACCTCATGGCTGCCTGCATGCTCTATAAAGGTGTCCATGAGGCAAAAATGAGTGGTGTTGTGAATTAAAATAACCCTTTATTGCATTGTGCTTTAATCTTAGTCCCAGGAGGAAGTGTGTGACCTGCTTCATGCCGCCCCCTTCCAGAACATTCTGCCCAGAGTCTATATCAAAGGTACACACGTCCTACTGCATCCCGTCCAGCACCCGTTGATTTATGTCATCTGTACCGTTTGTTAATTCCCCTCCTTGTGGTCGTATGTTACATAGAGGGAGAGCGTCTGGAGGTGAGGATGAAAAGGCTGGAGGCGAAGTACGCCCCTCTTCACCTTGTGCCTCTAATTGAGAGGTTGGGAACCCCACAGGTGAGTTCAGCATCACTGTGTCTTTACAACCCCTAGTTACTTTTTCTACCAGTATTATGAATGTTTCATGGATAAATTCGATAAATTGACATGAAATATTATAATTGTTTGGGTGGTATTATGTTAAGCATGTTGTGTTTGTCTATACTTGGGACTTGGATGCAGATCAGATCACATTTTATGACAAATTAATGCAGAAAACTAGGTAATTTCAAAGGGTTCACATACTTTTTCTTGCGACTGTAAATAGAAACAGAATGCCTCAAGTTTCCCAGTGTAAGCATTATATATCTTGTGTTTGTACATTCAACTGAATGTGGGTTGCAAAGGATTTGCAAGTCATGGCATTCTGTTATTACAACATTTTTCACAGCATCCTAACTTTTTTGGAATCGGGGTTGTAAAAGCCCAACAAAGGATCAAATGTGTCGTTCTCTGTTAACCTTCTAATACTTGATCAAAAATGTTATCTTGAAAAAAAGGTCACATACTGTAAGTGGCATTTCCATGTCTTGTATAAAAAAGGTCTGAGTGCTATGAAAAATACTGTGAAAGTAACAAAACACTCAAAGGGAAAGATCCCGTCTTCAGAATCTGTGCCTCTAAACGAGCTGCCAGGACTTCTGTCAGGTTGTGATTTCACAGCAATACTGTATAAAGGTAGAAAGTGCTGTGACAGTGCAGTTACAGTCATTCCCCAGATGCAATGATGGTGCAGAAGTGCTGAGAGCGTAGATGTGAAAAAACCTGGAAACACTGACCAATCAGGGCAGACTGGGCTTTTCAGGAGGTGGCCTTAAAGAGACAGGCGCTAAAACGAAGCATGTCAGACACAGGTATATTCAGACATGCAGTATGAGAAAAGTCATGTGCTTTTGAACATTAAAGCATGTAAACATGTTCTAATAGAAACCAAAAATACACAAAAAGTAGAAATGAGCATAATATACCCCTCTTTTCAATACTGATAATAAAGCATCATGGCTGTTCTTTCTACCAGCAAATTGCCATTGCCCGTGAGGGGGACCTGCTGACCAAAGAGCGTTTATGCTGCGGCCTTTCCATGTTCGAGGTCATTCTGACGCGCATCCGCAGCTTCCTGCAGGACGGGGTGTGGCGCGGGCCTCCGCCCACCAACGGGGTGATGCATGTGGATGAGTGTATGGAGTTCCACCGCCTGTGGAGTGCCATGCAGTTTGTCTACTGCATCCCTGTGGGCACACACGAGTTCACAGCGGAGTAAGTGGCACCTGGCTGATTTGTGTACAGTAGGAGTGCGTTTGCAGAAGTATAGTGTTTTCCTTTTCTTTTCCAGCTGTCAACCACTTCTGCAGCAAAATGTCAAAATAAGTAACTCAACACTCTTGCATGTTGGTTTGCCAATATGGAATACAAATACTCTGTAAACAAAAATGGGGCATTTATTGACTGTCCTGGCTTTATTCCTCAAGGAATTTGTGTAATTTTTCAGTGAAAATTCTGGCAAAAAAATCTAATTCTGCAAAAGGTTTTAATCATAAGTTAAAAAAAGTTGAAAAGGGTGGCATGTGTAGAAAGAGCACATATTATAAAGCTGAGGAGAGTCAGACTTTTTCAGCACATCTTGATGTTCCTTTTGCTTCTTCTGAATTAGGCTTCCTATCATGCTGTCACTTATGGCGTGGCTTTATTTCAGTAGGAGAAATAAAAAATTAATGAGGGGAGTTGAGGCACTTGTTTGTGGATACACTTGGATCAGAAGAGACAAGATACTGAGACATAAATTATGTAATCTTGTCACGTCTTGAATATATTTTAGGTTTTGTAAACGCGCACTGAATTGTATTTTATTGTGCTGAAATTTCTTAATGTGTTTAAGACTAGCGCCTCACTTTAATTGACACATAACTCTTGCCTCGTGGTATACGTGTCTTGCCTTCTAGGCAGTGCTTCGGGGACGGTCTGAACTGGGCTGGCTGTGCCATCATTGTGCTGTTGGGACAGCAGCGTCGCTTTGACCTCTTTGACTTCTGCTACCACCTGCTCAAAGTCCAAAGACAGGACGGCAAGGATGAGATCATCAAAAATGTGGTAGGTATACTTTTGTCCGCTGCATCAATCACGTGCATCAACACATATACGTCCTGATGTCCCGACTCACTCCTTTCCTATTCTGTTTTCCTCGACAGCCCCTGAAGAAGATGGCAGACCGCATTAGGAAGTACCAGATCCTCAACAATGAGATCTTTGCCATCCTCAACAAGTACATGAAGGCAGTGGAGACGGACAGTTCCACTGTGGAGCACGTTCGCTGTTTCCAGCCTCCTATACACCAATCCCTGGCTACCACCTGTTGAAATAGACCTTTCACACATAATGCACACACACACACCCAACACACATAGCTGTGATACTAATTTCTGCCTCTCCCTGGTCTCATAGACATATAGAGTACCATGATGGCTTTAAGAATCCAAAGACAAATCCTCTCAAACTGTTCCTCCATCTAAAATGTGGCTGTCTTTGAATTCTTGAACCCTAGAAGCGGACCAGGTCGGAGGTGGAAGTGTATATTCACACCTTTTTCTTTTTTCTTTTACTATCTGTGTGGCTCTTACTCAGACTCATGCATGCCTTCTCTTATTCCTTCTGCTGCACACCTGTGGATAGGACCACTCATACAAATGCCAAAAGAGAATCTCTATTCTAGTTTGAAGTCCCAGCCACTTGGGACTCATGAACGCCTTTCACAATTTGCAATCAAGAGCTGAGACAAAAGTAAATCTAACAATGTTTAAATAACAGACTAAATGATGCAACGAAATAACTAATTTTCTAAGTTATATAAAGATTGTTTATTATGGTGCTCCATAGTGCTACTACAGCTACTAACCGTACTAGCTCAGGCACCAGTACACCTGTGCTACCATAATGCGTATTATAGCCCAAACCTGTTTATCGTGATACATTTCAAACTCTTCGCTCATTTGTATAATAATCTGGTCTGCCCTTGTTCATGGTACACAGTGTCTATCATGATGCATTTAAATACTTCTTCACCTGCTTGCTTTCAAAGGAATGAAGGTACATCGCATTCTTGATTTGCTTTTATTTATCTCACACACACCCAATTCTGATTTTCTTGCTTCCTCCTGACGCATTTTATTCGGTACCAGTTCCACTGTAAATTTCACTGTTGAACTAAGTGAAGTGTTGAGTGTTGTAATTGTTCTTGTTTTTAATTATTAATATTTTAATTTACACATCCTTGGTATACTTGCCTCTCTACTACTGGCTGGAAACCTCATCATCTCTCTTTTGTCTGTTGGAAAGATTTTTTATATTCTGTACATGAATACAGTGACATTATTTACAATTTGGGAAAAAAGACACATCTTCATCTGGGTAAATGTGTTTGCTTTTTCAAGGGTAAAGAAAAAAACAAAAGAAACAAGATTAGAAAATACCTCTAGGTTGTATAAAGACAGTGCTGTACTAGATTAACCTGTTCTGAGTGTGAATGGATGATGTTGGTCTGGCAGACCTGAAATACTCTGCACATAAAGGAAAAAAACATAACTAAAATGTCAGTTATAATTAAAGGGCAGTTTCCTAAATATAGTCAGTATTTACTATTGTTGGACTTTTGCTTTAGATTTAGCAGTGTTATCAAAATATGCAAAATTTGTCCCTATTTTTTTTCATATGAAGGAAAAACAAATTAATTATTAAGAAGTAACCCTCTCCAAACTGCCCTGTGGTCTTTTTCTGCTCCGTTTTGAATGAACAAACTTTCTTTTGTAACTCCAGTGTCTTTTTATCATATTTATTCAACTCCGACGTATTGTTCATTTAAAGGTTAATCTAGTAAAAATGAAGGTACCAATGTATCATCTCAAAACCTTAGCATGGCAAGTGTAATTTATTGTCATCAATGGCTCCATTTGTGACATGAGGCTTTGTTTATGATATTGTTGTACAAGTGACCATGTTTTGAAGTACAAAAAAGTGGAGAAAAAGAATATAAACTGTACAACAATGGTCCTGCAAAGGATTTGAAATTATGTTGTATTTCCATGAAATAAAAAATGTTTAACTGAACAAATGAAGTTGTGTTTACAATGTTGGTTTTAGCTTCAAGTGCTTGTCTGTCAGTATTCAAGTAGGACATCAAAGTGCTTTTTCTGGTGCTGTTGGGCCTTTTCCCTCAGATTATAGGTATCGATAACTAGCCTGGAGGGGTTTTTTTGACAGTCTGATACATACACAGGAAATGGTTAAATGACAGGAAGAGAATTCAAAAACAATTTTTTTTAATTCTGTGTAAAACATATTTCATATGCTGCAATTTTTAAGCCAGACTTAAATAAATAAAAGAGATTTTGTATATTCTAACAACTTTTTTTTTTTTAAATACCTAGAAAATTATTCAGGGTTTAGTTGGTGGCTATAATGTAGTAAATGTAGACTTATGACCTCAGCATTTAAAAAAAAAAAACTTGATTATCCTTTTACGCCTCTAACACAGATGTATGCCGTATTTACATGCATTCTTAATGGATATAATGGAACATTCAAAAAATAATACAAACATAAGGCTGTCGTTTTTTACACACATTATGCTGTTAAGGTTCGAAAAACACAAAAGGGGTCGTTTTTAGAAACATGTCTTGCTCTTAAGTTATGAAAAACGCATTTAACAGAGTTATTTACTTGTGATTTGGGCAAAAAATTATAAAAAGGCAAGGATGGGCAGGGAGCGCCGACGTCATTTAGGACTGACTGCTTATTGGCCAGACATACGTAAACGTACGCATGACGTTATTTTGAAATTTCAGCGGTGAAGCGTCTGTTGTTTTTGTGTGACACTTGGCTTTGCTCCACTGCAGCCTTGTCTTTACGGTTTGATATTCAAAATTATTTTCGGTACTTTGGATTAAAAATGTCCTTTTCCAGAGCCCCGTTGAAAAGGTTCAACGACAACTTAGGTAAGTGACGTTCAGAAGCTAGCAGCTAGTAGCCTGTTAGCACATTATCCAGTGAATTTATTCAACGGTAAGTAGCTTATGTTAGCTGACATGCGTGACTTAACGTGAGGCAATTCTGACTGCTAAGCAAACGTTAGCTAACCGTTAGTTACACTTTGTTGGTGTGGTATCCTGTTTATTGAAGTTTTACCAGTAAAACAAAGCAAGCTAACAAAGGGAGTATGTTTAAACTAACAAAGAAGTGTATCTGTAACTTGTTTGAGTTAACGTTGTGCTGTTGGTCGAAGGTTGTGCCCCTGCTCCGGGGTCCTACGACATCAAGCCTGGGGACCTGAAGGGAGCAGCTTCCTTCGACAAATCTGATCGATTCAGACATGTTAAGGCAGGTTGGTACAACGGTGCAACATGGACAGATTACTACATAATGAAGTCGTATAAAACATAACGTTTTGTGCACCTTCTGTTCATTATCTGTGTCTCCAGCCGCTTTGCCACCACCATCACCCTCCAAAAACTTCCTAGCGTCACCAGTCCGCAGGACTATGTCCGTTGATGGTCTTGTAAGTTGTCGTTTAATTCATGATCATCTGCTGGTCCAACAATTGATCCTTTCATAAAACTTAGCCCCTTTATGTCTTGTGAAAATCTAGGTTGAACCATCAAGTGTAAAGAAAGAGAAGACTGCCCTGTCAATGGAAAAGAAGCAGCAGAAACACTTGGAGAAAGAGGTAGACTTTATCAAATAAACATTCAAGCCATAGGTTTACCACAAACGCTTTATTGGTTTTCTGTGATCAGTATTAGCTTGTTTATCGTTCCTTTCTATCACTGCATATGTCCTAGTCATTACATTAGCTTTGTTTCTGTCCAGATAAGGTCCTTGGTCCAGCAGCGAGGAGAGCAGGACCGCCGTCTGCAGGCTTTGGAAGAGGAGCTGAAGAAGGCGGAGGCCAAGCTGCTTGCTGCAGTCAGGGAAAGGACAGGCCTTGCTGCTAATGTTACCACCCTTGAAAGACAACGAGCTGAGCTCCAGAAAGTCAATGATTTCCTAAAAAACAAGGTGGGCTTGGTTTTCATGTTTATATTTAGAAATCATGTTTTGAATACACCCTTGACAGGATGAAATACTTCTGTCTTTCTTTTTTAGCAGTGCTGCATGAAATGTGTGACTGAGTACATGTTTTTTTAGGTGTCTGCTGACACTACAAAGAAGAGAATCAATTCTCTTACAATGGAGTTGATGGAGGCCAGGAACACTTTGGATGATAAAAACAAGGTATGACTTGTGTACACAAGCTTTGTTATTATTTAGTAAAATGTCCCTTCATTGATTAATCACATTTTCAGCTGCAGTACAGGCCGATGCTTATGTAAAGCCTTTGTCTCTATGTGTATGTGTGTGTGTGTGTGTGTGTGTGTGCCCAGGAGTTAAAAGTCCTGCAGATTAACACTCAAGGCCAAGCAAAGGTGCTAGAAACTGAGCTCCAAGCTGCCAAGATGACTGCCTCTGCTCTGAAGGACAGAAATAAAGACTTGGGTAAGATTTCACATCAACATATAGTGCTACTAATGAAACTAACATGCTAACATGTATAGAGGAATAAAACTGGATGTAGTTTTGAGGGCTGTACTGTGATTTTTGTATTTACAGAGGACCTTTACCAAGTGACCAAAACCCAGAGCGAAGAGCTGGAGAATGAGAATGCTAGATTGCATGGTGAGTTCTGTGTGTATGGATTGATTTTTTCCCCTTGACACACATTTAGCTGTTTTCACCAATAACTGCAAGAAAATATAATCTCTGGAATAATTGCCAGATTACTGTAGTCTATTTTGTATGTGGTGCACATTAAGATGTGTCTTTACTATTACCCTAAATGTACAAATAAACACCACAGTTTACAGTGTACCTGCACGTGTTGCTTCATTGTCTTACCCATTATTCTGTTATTTTCCAGCTGTGATAAGGGAGCTGAGGGAGGAGATTAGAGTTGTTCAGGAATACCTGGACACAGCCAATGACCAAATCCAGGTATAAACTCAGCCTATAAAAACAATCTTTACAAAAGTGGACACCTTTGAGTGATAAGTGATAACTAGTGAAGGACATGCTTGATTTTGACTTGATTGTGTTTTTATAGGATCTCCGTTTGAAGCTGAAAGAGAAGACACAGGAGAATGCTGTTGCTGGTTCTCAGGGGGAGAAAGTAAAGTAAGCAAATGCCTATTGTTTTTCTATGCAAGTTACAACTTTACTGTATACCATGAGACCCATTATGCCACTTTTTCACAGGCAACTAGAGACCGAGCTAGAGCAGCGCACTGCTGAACTAAAAAACATCCAAGATGTGCTGAGACAAAAGCAAGAGGCGGCACAAGAATTTCAGCAAGAGCTGCAGGCCTCAAAGGATGCCTTAGTAGAAGTCGAGAAAAGGTTGGAGATCCAGGAGCTGGAGCTCAAGTCTTCACAGAGGTCAGTGATTGACATGGAGGAGCAAATGGAGTCGGCCGACCAAAAAGTCAGACAGCAGGAGGCAGAACTCTGTAGACTGAGAGACGTGCTCAGAAGGACGGAGAAGGAGCTGGACGAGAGAGTGGCACATCTTGAACAGAGGTGTCTGTGTCTCTCTGAGGAGAGAAGTATGCTTGCCAACATTGTGTAAATTGAAAAAATACATTCAGTATACAGCCTGTTATGTGATTCATGTATTCTGAATATATGTTCTATGTTGTTTGTTTTAGGCAGGACTCAGGAGGAGGGAATGAGGAGAGTGCAGGAGTTAAAAGCAGAACTTCTCTCAATACAGGAAGTTAAAAGAGACGAGAGAAAGAGATTCATTCAGCTCGAGCAAGACCATGCTACTCTTACTGAGGAGCTGACGAAAGAAAAGGTTATATAAACATTTTGTCTCCCATGACACATTCTTTAAGATTCAGTCCAGGATCACTGAGTGACTCTTTGCTTTCTTTTACAGGCACTTGTGGACTCCCTGTCAGTGCTGGTGGAGCAGGAGAGGGAGGACTCTGAGGAGCGGCTGGGAAAGCTAAAGGAGGAGATGGAGGAGGTGCTGGGAGAGCTCGCTCTCTTGGAGGAGCAGGAGCAGAGGAGGCAGGAGGTGGCAGAAGGGAGTCAGGAGGCCTTCCAGACTCTGCAGGAAATAAACAAAGAGCTAGAGAGACAGCTGAGTGATGCCAGGGCACTCTTGGAGAGGTGAGCAACTAAAGTCCATGCATACTGATGAGATGTGTCGACAGATAACATTAAAAGGATAGATTTGACTTTTGCAAGTGGAGTTGTATGAAGTACTTGTCCAGAGTCAGTATATCTGCAGTAGATGGTAGTCGACAAGCCCCAAGTTTAGTGAAGCAGTTACCTTATACAACCCCAGTTCCAAAAAACAAACTTTACTTTTAAAATGTTTGGAAGTCATTTTTTTTTAAAATTTGTTGCCACTGCCTGTATATTACTTTTTACAGTCGCAGGCAGCTGGGAGCATGTCCCAACATACACTGAGCATGAAATACAGAAAAGTAATTGACAAGTTGCCAGCCCATCACAGGACTGACACAGACAGTGTATCACTGTCTATATCTCAGTATCAGGTTTTCAAGCCCCCTCATGAACCTTATTTTTGGAATCTGAGCACTTGAAGGGTAAATGCTTATTTTATTTATTATAATACAGTTGCAAATGTCTGAATGGATAGAGAAAAAAATAGTAGGCTTGGCACTCGGTGAGCTTTTTCAAGCAGTAATGACAGTATTTTGATGTGCATAAAACTACTGCTGCATTAAAGAAATGTCATTATTAATTTGCCACTTATTTTTATATATTACTTAAGTAATTGTTTCATTTATAAAATGACAGAGCCCAAGAGGACTATTTCAGATGTCTTGTTTTGCACAATGCAGTGAAGTGCCACATTTGGGTTGCTAGAAACCACATCAGGCATAATGCTTGTAAAATGATACAAATGGTTTACTGATTATCAAAATAGATTAATTTCCTCTTCATTGACTGTTTTTATTAGCAAATTGCATCAGCTTCCTTTTAAAAGCATTGTCAAAGCTTCTCTTAGACTTTCAAATTTTCAATAAGTTTTTTTTACACAAAATTTGTCTTGTTCTAATGCACACTTCCAATAAGTATGAGAAGTCTGTCAAATGTAGAAAAGACCAAATGAAGGGATTTAAGAAGTAATCTTGTGATCATGCTTGTATCAATAAAGTCGAGATGCCTACTTTTAACCCATCAACACTGTGTGCTTGTCGTTTTTAGTAAGAGCAACGATGTGGAAGCTGTAAAAGAAGAGCATTTAGCAGCCATGACAGAACTCCAAGAGGCGCACACAAACTCACTGAGCAAGATGGGAAACATTGTCACAGAGCTGGAAAGGTGAGCTGTCAAGTTATTAGTATTCCGGGAACATGAGTTGGATTTGTGTTAAGGTTGAAATTCAGTCAATGTGTAGGATTCACAGACTGCTTGTCTAACTTTTCAGCACCAAAGAGGCTCTGCAGGGAGCAGAGGGAAGACAGAAAGAGCTGGAGGCGGAGGTGGGGAGAGTGACGCACCAGATGAAGGAAGAGATGGAGAGAGTGATTAAACAGAAAGAGGAGGAGGTCAGCAGAGTGAAGGAGGGGTTAGAGGAGCACCAGGAGCGACAGTTAGCGGAAGCAAAGGCCAGGGAGGAGAGTTCAAGGTAAGCTTAGAATCCACTTTGAGTATGTGTTGGAATAACTGTCACCTTTTTTTTTTTCATAATCTCTTTTTTTGTTGACTTGATAGAAAGTTGCTCGAGGTGCAGACTCGGCTTGCACAAAAAGATGAGGAGATAAAGGCCATGGAGGAGAGTCACGCCGCCCTGATCAATCAGCTACAGCAGGAGCTACAACTGCAGACAAAGGAGAGGGAAGAGGCACTGGAGCAGCTAGAGGAACAGAAAGGTCAGGGTTTAACTCGCCTCCAAAATGAGATGGAAAAAGCCCAGAAACTGCTGGAGGAGCTTCACCAGGAAAAAGGGGAACTAATGGAACAGCTCCAACAAGAAAGGGAAGAGAAAGTTAAAATTCAGACAGCCCTTCAGGAGGAAAAGGGAGCCTTAGAGGTTGAAAGAGAACACCATCAGCAGGTCAGGTCAGAGGTGCACAGAGTACAGGCAGAGCTTGAGAAAGTAGATGAGGAAAGGAAGAGTCTTCTTTCTCAAGCAGAACTCAAAGAGCAGTCCAGGCTTGCTCTTGAAAATCAGCTAAACACGGCAGAGCAGGACAGAAATCAGCTTCAGTCTCGCCTCAATGAGGTTGAACAAGGGGCTTTGAGCTTCCAGGCCCAATTAGACCTTATGGAGGAGAAGACACAGGCTCTGCATCATGAGTTGGAAGAACAAAGACAAGACAGACTGGCTCTGCAGGAGCAGCTGGAAGTACTGACTCAGGAAAAGGTTACAATGCAGTGGGAGATGGAGGAGCAGCGACAGGACCTCCAAAGACAAATAACCGAAGCACAGGAACAAAGGTGAGCAAGATTGGATTGTTTTTGGTGCGGGCAGTTTTGAGTTGTGTGTATTTTTTTAACAGTTTGACCATTTTTATTCATTATTCCTTTCCTCAAAGCGCCCAAAGTTCAGAGGCCGAACGCTGGAGGAAACAATACGAAGAGCTGTTTGCAACCGTCAGACCCTTCCAGGTCAGTCATTTCCACATCAGTAAGAACATTAAAGCTCAGAAATGCTATGATCGGCTTACAATCAAGCTGAACTAATCAATATTTTCATTTTATTAGTAGGGAAAAAAGGGACTCTAATGTGAAAGGTGTTGGTTGTTGTGACAAAACCACAGATAATCATCATCTCTGTAGTTCTACTCCGCTTTAAGGAGGCTTTCAGCTTATTGTTTACGTTTTACAGGATGCAACTTCACTGTTTTGATTCAGAGTGTAGTGAAGACACTAGGACTAGGCTGTATCTGGCCTTAGTTCAGGGGCTATCACACAGTTCACACACAGTTAAACCACCTGCATAGTGCTTTTTTCAACAAAGCGACTGGCGGCAATCCAGCGACTTTTTCTGGTGTTATTGGAGACTTTTGGAGACTCGTTCGAAACGAGTCGAATCGGCACAGTCCTCCTGCAGCAGTCTCTCCCAGCTGCAGCTGGAGCCAGAGGGGATGTTAACCCCTTAGGGTCCAGTCTGCAAATTGCTAATAGGCTAACAGTTAGCTCTGTAGCAGTACAGTGTGTTTGTGCTGCTGCTGCAGGAGGAGTTCACTTGGCGATCTCTGTTTGTTTACAACAAGCACCGGACACTCTGTCCACAGTTAGCGATGATGGTTAATTCACTATCGCTATATTTATGATCAGCGGAGACGTTGTGCATAATTAGCCATGCTGCTTTCTTTATGATCAGCTGCTGACGTTACACAGTTGCATCTGCTGTGTTTAACCAGTTCCGACAATCGAAAACCATACGTCCCCTTCGGAGTCTCATAAATCCCTCTGGGGGCCTTTTGTAATAGAGACACGCAGAGTGAGCGGACATTTGAGAGGGTGTGGCTTGACATTTTCCCGGTGGCCACTCTTCCCCCTTAAGGATACACAGCTAAAGAAGTGAGCGGAGCCTCAAGGTCCTTAGTGCCTTAAATCCTCATTCTTTCTAATGACCAGCAGGGGGCTACTCCTCTGACCGAATAAAGAAGTCTAATTATATAGAAGTCAATGAGAAAAGGATCAAAAGGCTTTAAAACAGTTGTCTACAAACTAATGGGTGATGTCACGGTGACTACGTCCACTTCTGTCATACAGCCTATTGTCTCAGTACTCATGCTGCTGTGGTGTCTGATGTGTGCCCACAGGAACAGCTCAACGCATTCGCAGCTGAGCGAAATGCACTGCTCAATGAAAATGGAGCAAACCAGGAGGAGTTGAACAAGTTGTCCGACGCCTATGCCCGTCTGCTCGGCCACCAGAACCAGAAACAGAAGATCAAACATGTGATGAAGCTAAAAGAGGAGAACAACACCCTAAAACAGGTGATCCATGCAAGCAGCACTGACCGCTGCCCAAACCACACTCAGGTTTCATCTTCATCTCAAGTGCCTGTACCTCATCACATGTTTTATCTGTGTGTGTAGGAGGTGGCGAAGCTTAACTCCCAGGTGATCCGACAGAAGAGTGACCTGGAGCAGCTAAAGTCAAAGCTGCCTGGTGCTCCGCGCCGCAGGTTTGATCCCAGCAAAGCTTTCCAACACGACAAGGAGAATAGGCGAAGTGAAACTCTTAAAGAAGGTGAGTCCTAAACTACGACACCGCTGACCCTACATGCAGAATGGTACAAAGTCTTGAAAATGCTTAATTTTAACAATTGTTTTCAATGTGTGCTTATATTCAGATCTACTCCTTGAAAAAATGCTTGATTTTCAACATCATCTGGTGTTTCATCTACACAAGCATTAATATAAACCAAAAATCTTTAATATTTCAGTGAACAAGCCCATCCTCGTATCTGTTTACTTTCACAAACCTTAAATGAGAATATACAATAACTGAATGAGTTGCCATGAGCACTAAACCAGCATTTAATATTCATGTTCAAAACCCACAATCACAGTTCATGCTCAAGTTCAACAGCTGGTGAAATAAACAAAGTGACAACATGCATAAATCGCTGCAGGTATAAATTAATTCTTTAAACTTTGTTTTTCACAAAGGCACTCATAGTAACAATTTAGATGTGATAATAAAGGCTTAGACTCTGAGTCTGGGAATTGTTGTTTTTGTTACCTTGAAAGAGCTTGAATTGCACTCCTAAAAAGCTGCACGAACCCTGTTCATAGGGGCAGAACTTGGGAGATACGAAACGATGTAACAGGAATTAATTTAATTTCTGTTGATTTTCTCCTCTTGCAGTTGCCGAGATAACTGTGAAAGCCTAATTCTTTGTTTGTTTTGTCAGGAAATCATTATGCATAATGGAGCTCTTCTGCAAGACGAGAACTGACAACTTAATTAAATCCCTATGGTTTGTACAAATAATTTTGTGTCAATTCTGTTAACTGCTTTCCTACTTGGTGCTGTATTACAGCCCTTCTTAAATTGTTACAGAGAGTGAGGATGTATGGATTTGTTTTGATTTTTAAAAAGAAAAGTTTGGAGCAGATTGTACGTGTGTGAAAATAATGAGATAATAGATGGCTACATGTCTGTACACAATCTAGAGAACAATAGCATAGTCAGCATTAAAATTTTAAGGTGTGTTATAGAATTTTATCTTATCATTTTTATCTTTCCTAAGCAATTCTTGTGGTAGCAGAACCAGTAACTATTTCATGTTTATAAATATTTCTTCTTTGTAAATAAAGACAGATTTTAATGCTCTTTTTAAACACAAGTGTTACAGAGATTTATTTACCTCCCAAGTGTAAAACGAGATATGTACAACCGTTTTCGTTGCCTGGATCTTGTCGGCCATGTCTGCCCTCAGCCAGTAGAGTGCACTCTCGGACTGCAGCCACAGGTTGGAGCACAGCAAAAGGCCATTACAGCCCATGTTTCATCCTCAGTATATACCAGCTACAAAGAACACAAATTCACATCTTTGCAGAGAGGAGCCTTGGGTTATGGGTCATGAAGCTTTATTTCCTTCAGTTGATAAGACATAGCCAGCAAGTATGGGGCCAGAAATTGACTTTTTACAAGCTATGAGTGGTGCTGGTTGCGAGAGTGACGAGTCAGTCGCAGTAGCCCTCCAGGTGGTAAATGCTGCATGGCTTATGGCAGCACTGCTCCACGATGCCTCTCTTCACCTTAGGCTCTTCACGGCCAGACAGAGCCTTCCACAGCCGCTCCTCCTGTCTGGCCTTTTTAGACAGGAACCCTTTGAAGTGGAGAAAAGTTTTTCAAAAGCCTGTGTTAAGTCCTGCTGCTGTTGCTGTGCAAAACCTTAAGTTCCTAGAACTACGATTTAAACTCTTCACACTTTAATGGAGACTTAATGGCTAGTTAATCTGATCTCCCCAATCCGTTTAGTCTTGTTAGTCTCCACTTCAAGAGGAGATATGACGGAGCTCCAACAGAGGCATATCATAGCTTAAAGTTAACATCAGTCGAATGTTTGAACCTCCACATGATAATGCATTTTGGGAATAATGAGAGATTTGGGGATTTCGCAAGGTTTGTGGTCATTGGATTTGTCACATCATAGATGTTAAAAGCAACGATGCGAAACAAAAAGCCTGGCCACATCACTGAATTCAAAAGAGGCCAGAGATGGGCTTTCACACTAATGATGGTTCGGACAAATACATAGATTTACTTTCCAGCGTGTTTTCTCTAAACAGTTTTGCTCCAGCTAGGACCAAATTGGCATTCTCATTAGACTGAGTCTGAACTTTGAACATGGTGGGCAGAGACACACAGCCAGCCTGCCGTGTTGGGTGCAATGTCACGCAGTTCCTCTCTGAACTCCCACCATCAGGGGGACCATTAGAACTTATTGTACACAATTCAAACGGAGTAAGTCAAAGAATTGGTCCCAGAGTTTATAGGGCCTTACCGAGCAGATGTTCCAGATCCCGCTTCTGGGTCCGTTTCCCACTGTAGAAAAAGCCCCGCTCTCCACATACGAAGTAGAGGGCGTCCACTAGGTGGGAGCCACACAGGTGCTGGGCTGGGGCCGAAGATACCCCAGGAGAGTAGAGTGCCAGCAGTAACAGCATGGACACTGCACATGGTACCTTGGCCATAGGAGGGAGACCTCTTGGATAGAACACATAAAGAAAAGTTCACACATCTGATCAAATTTTTATCATGCCAGCTTTCAAAGACAAACAGTAGAACTGAATCCACCCATCAATACTTAATACCTCGAGGGCAGACAGTTGAAAGCTAAAAGGATGAAGCGATGTTCAAATTCGATCAGACCTTTCTTGATGACACTCAGGCATTACAAGACCACTTTCTTTTAATAACTTCAGATATAGATATTTTACGTTCCTGTGGAATTCGACCAGATAGCTCCAGATTTCGACAGTATAATAACTAAGAGGCAACACTAACAGCACGCAGCAGCTCAAAATAAGAGCTTTGAAGTGAGCTGAAAACTGAGCAATTTATTATTTCATTGGATATCAAAGGGCAAGGATGAAAAGCTGCGATGAAACAAGTTCTGATAAAAAGTCATTGTATGATATTTCACTCAAATCTCTAAATCTGACAAATAAGAGTGCACCTAAGTGGGCAAAGTCAAAGATTATGAGAAGTGATGAGTGCAAAAATTCCATCTCAATGACCTGGGCTGACTTCAAGTTGTTGTATACTGGATAATGATATTTTTGAATTCCTTAAAAAAATTGGATTGTTTTTAAGTTAAATCAACCCCGGGACTTTGTTATCTTTTTCATGTTGGACATAGTTCTTATTTACAAGCATCATTTCAGAGATCAACCATTCAAGGTTGTGTTTAATGTTAAGTAAATTGAAAATTGATTTTATTTTGATTCCTTTTTGCTTTATCCTCAGGAAGGTCTTATTTGATTTTATCAAAGCACCAATCTATTACAAGCTAGAGAGAATCTTTTTTTCCCCAACTTCATCACCATGGATACTGTCTGTGTCCTCAAGGTCACTCCACACCTTGCTCTCCAGTTTAGCAAGCTATAGTACTCAGAAGTGGGAATGATCTGTCCAAGATTAGAGAATAGTCATTAGTGTTATTAGTTAAATCCCATTTGTGATGGATACTCTCCCGGGTTGGAAGTTCAGCTCCTGTTTCAAGGTGAAAAACATATTTAGCAGTCATTTTGAAACTATATAGACCTTTTGTGGACATCTTATAGTGTACAGCAGATTATTGGATTGAAAATGAATCATTTTAACAGTGTCTTTAACAATGCACCTGTGCCAGGCATTACAGCACTGGCAGAGTGCTCTCTCTGGCCTGCCACTCCTCTATCCCTTTTGGCCATATGCCAGGCTTCTTGGCACAGCAGATTGGTTGAATTATAGATCCTGCCTGTGCTACTCTTTACTTTCATCCCAGGTTATTACACACATCAATTTTAAAAGTTGAAATCTTGAGGGAATACAGAGAAACTTGCTTACCTGTGTTTGAGGCCTGAGTGCAGCAGAGCAGCTGGTTCTTACAAATGAAAAGGGCCGAGGCCTATAGGACTATAAAGCTACAGAGAACATCTCCACCTGGCTACCTTTCCCCTTTATAACTCCACACCTCCTGGCCTTTGTTGGCTTCAGCTGAAAAACGGTCCTCATTAACACCATGACCTGTAAGCATGTTGATCTGCTCTTGAGTGGCACTAAGTCATTTAACTGAGTGTACCAACAGCGGAGTTAGGATAAAGTTGAGAAGGGCTGTCACCCAGAGCAATACCCAATTTGACCCTTGCTGTGTGACGGCCTGACTGGCACTGCTCACATGCTACAAATAAACACCATATGCCACGTTCAGGTCACAACGTGTGGATTAGAGGACTGCCAGGCTTTTTAGTGGCCACTTGTGGTCAGTTGAAGGCAGGGCTGTGTGTATGACTCATGAGAATAGTCATTCATTATAGTCATTTTAGTCCTACGAATCGGGGAAAAAATCCTCAAATAGAATAAATAAAAATGCAATAAAAAATTATTAAGTCAAATACAACGTGTAAGGAAAACACAAAAACATCATATTCAGATTCGTCTGGAAAGTTTTCACTTTCCTTGGATACACTGAGTATATACTGTATGTTGGTTATAGTTCATAATGGAGCATTAGTATAAATTAATGTGTGATATGCCTATAAAATATAGTTGGGTCATAGTTAAAATAGTGGAGATGGGATATGGTTGTATCACTTTGCGTCGCAACCTATAACTCACTTAATTTTTTATGTTAGAGCTCTCAAATGTTGACATAAAGAACTTATTTGTCCTCTACAAACAGCAAACTTCCCAACAAAAAACTGACACGTAAACATTACTAATTCCTACTAGGGTCAAACTCTCTAACCTGTACCTGTTAGATGCTTAGGACCTCATGTGGAGCGAGACAAAAACTAAAGTCTCACTCAAGTAACCGGTCAGGATGTTCTTTGTCTGTACATTGAGGGCTGTTTGTCGGCGCGTAGCTCACGTAGGGCAGCTTTGTTTGTCCTGCTTCCCTGAGGTTAAGTCATTTTGTACGGTATCTACTCACGTGTCACGTGGCGGATAGAGTGCATTCTTTCGGCCTTTCTTGGAATCACTTCATCAGATGCGGTTTTAGTTCATGTGCAAGCACCTCTATCATTTTCATTAGTAAGTGTATTGGCATGCTGAACAAAGGAATATGAAAGATGAAGAAAATGTGTTCAGTTTAAATATATACTTTGTCCCAAAAATGACTTTCATACCTGAAAATCTGTACTTACTATGAAATTTAACATGCAAGTTGGGGAATGTGTTATGTCATTCCTAATAGAAAAAAGTACTTCTGTTACTAGCATCCCTTTGTTATAACCATACCTGGTCTGCCCTACATATTTTCCTCTTACCTTTGGTTCTATTTTTTCATCTAGATTGATTTTGTGTGCTTTCAAAGTGTTGGAGATATCTACTTTCCTCTAATATAATAGAACTATATGGCACTGTGCTTCTGGTGCCCAAAGCACAAAAAGGGCAGTTTCATGTAGAAACTATTTTCTTTGTACTATGATTTCCACAGTTCACAACAAGGTCTGTGGGATATCTTGCGAAACAAGGTTGTGGCTTCTGAAAAGAGACATTGATTTTTTCAAATGTTTCTTTTCTTTGGGCACCGCAAGCACCATGCCATCTAGTTGCATTATATTGGAAAGAAAGCAGACATCTTTATGGCTAATATATCCAACACACTGCAACTCAGACCATCTGGATTAATAAATAGCACTACAGGTAAGAGGGGAAATGTGTAAGGGTTAATGCCACATGAGGTGTCCATTATCAGGAATTGATGGAAAACGAGACATCTCGAAAGGCTAAAAATGTTGTACACTACTCTGGGCAACAGGAAGAACCTTAGATAAGACTAATCAACCGGAGATATTTCCAGTCAAGTTCACTAAACCTGTAAAGAATCTCAGGTCGATTGGATGAATAAACATAACCAATGAAAAAAGACTGGTCTCAATGCAGGCTTTATTTAGGTCACAGGTAAAGTTATGCAGTTCTGGTCTCAGACTGACATACACTCATGGATAAAATTATTAGACGATTGCATGGTTTTCTTGATAATAACCAAAATCATTATTAAGAAAACCATGGAAAATGGCTCGATGTCAGCTCTTAAATTAAACTCTTATGAGCTGTTTTTGTTGTTATCATTATATTTGTCCAAACAAATGTACTTTTAGTTGTACCGGGCATTAAAATGAACAAGAAACTGAAGAACAATGGTCTAATACATTTTTTCCATGATTGTGGTTCTCGCAGGATCCCTGTCAGAATGAGCCCCGATCTCTCTAATAATTCACATTTCATCTACTTCAGAAGTTGGACTTACAGATAAACCGAGTTCTATTGGCCAGTTACCAATGACATGGACAGGCCAACATCTGCCCGAGTCTCATTCGAAGATTGTGATACTCTGTGTGTGTGTGTGTGTGTGTGTTGTTGTTACTGACGCCTATCTATGAGCTACAAAGCCTAAACAGGATTGTAGTCGCATCTTCTGTGAGAATACAAACTGTCTGTGCTCCCACATGCAATATCTCTTATCTCCTGGGAAAGAGGAGAGCTACATTGGAGCAAAACACAATTGCTATCTGGGCTATCGGGCTTCTTATAATTCAAATATAACAAACCCTTTGCCACCGCTATGAGCGAGAAAGCTAACGTTATGCTAGCAAGATTCCAAGTCAGTAACATTGTGTACGGTCGACAAATGGTAAATATAATTTAACTGTCAGTGCGTTTACATGCACAGTTTAATGGAGCTATGCTTAAAAATCGATATTGCCATCTAAAAGGACTTCTGTCCTTCTGTCCCAGTTTATATGGAGCTGAGAAAATCGAATAACTGATGGTAACATGTCCTCCTCCTCAACACTGGGTGGCAAAATGTGTCGTTTCAGCTGCTTAATATCAAATCAAATCAATCAAAATTACTTTATTCATCCCCGAGGATCTTTTGAATCTCTCCAACGGAGAGAGAGGAGGCGTCCACTGCTGTTTTTCTGGTCCATAAAGGTTTTGTGTAGCGGATGTTCTGGGTATTTCAGGATGGCCTGGAACATCTTGACAGTGCATCTCTCCACCAGGCCCCCTTTCCGGTTGACCTCAGTTCGACACTTTGTGCTGTCGCTACTGAATGGCGACCAGCTAATGTGACCGGCTAATGCGATTGGCTAATGTGACCGGCTAATGTGACCGACTAATGCGACTGGCTAATGTGACCGGCTAATGTGACCGACTAATGCGAGCGGCTTTCATGGATGTTTTTGTTCCGGGGTCATACGCCAGCGCGGGGGGTGGAGCATGCGCACATGTGTTGTCTTGTCATACATGCCGGCGAAAATCCTATTCCAAATCTCCAAATTATCTGGGTGTCTTAATCGGAGTTGGAGAACTCCGACTAACACGTTTACATGCACTTCAGTTGTCCAGTTATAGTCAGATTAAGGCAATAATTTGTTTTTTTCAAGTGTCATGTCAACGTACTGTGTGTGTTGAATAACTACTACTACTACAAAGCCAAGTCAATCCAAACAAATATCAGTTTTTTAATGAACAAATTATACGCCATGTGTACTGTCTGAAGAAGCTAGTTGATTAGCAAATGGGATGTGAAATGATCACTCGGTGCATCTTGTGTGTTAATCTTCGTTCTGCGGTGTTCAGAGGATGAGAGGAAGTTTCTTTTATCCTCTGCTAGAGCTTTGTTTTACTGCACAGGTTTTGACTCGTCTCCTGTCATGTGTAGCAGCTGCTCATTTTAATTGTAGTGTGCCTACAGTATCTGAGGGTGGGCCAAATTTAGATGAGAGGTGACACACTGTATAATTTTATGTCAAATGATGACTCAATTGTCAGGGCCCTGAGGAGGCAGAACAGCTCTCACCTCTTTGCCTCTGTGCTTTAATTCAGCTGTTAATATTTATAATTGATAGTAGGACAGTGTATTGTTGTAATGTAATGACCTGTAGAAGAACATGAGAAGACTTGAAAGGAGGCTACTAATTATTGACTTAACATATATATAATGATGAACTGGAATCAGTGATGCCTGTGACCTTTTTTTTTAAATTTTTTTTTTTACTGATTTTGCATTTAAAATATTATAGAGCCATACTAGTGAATATTTGTAAAATATGTGGCTATACCATAGACAATATGTTGTTGTGACAAAATGTTTTTATTTGGAAGCATAATTTTCGAAGATAGCAATATAGGTAGATTGCCACGCCTCTTTCCCAAATAAACATCATGTCAAAAAAGATATGAAAAGAACATACTTAAAAAATATATACAGTTATGGAAAAAATGAATAGACCACTCTTGTTTTCTTCAATTTTAAAAATTGTTCATTTTAATGCCTGGTACAACTAAAGGTACATTTGTTTGGACAAATATAATGATAACAACAAAAATAGCTGATAAGTTTAATTTAAGAGCTGATATCTAGACATTTTCCATGATTGTCTTCATAATGATTTTGGTTATTATCAAGAAAAACATGGAAATGGCTAGATAGATATCTAGATATCAGCTCTTAAATTAAACTATTATCAGCTATCAAGGACGTATCATATAAAAACAGGACCACTCTTCCTCATATCGACCCTATCCCAGCATGGGGTACAGTTACCATTCAGTTCTTCCTGTAAGATTAAATGAAAAAGGTTGCCAAATTCTCTCACAATCTTTTATCTCGTATTCTTTTGGTAAATCCAATTATCTCAAGGTGAAGTGTGCCCTTCAGTGCTGTGAGACAAAGCTACAATGTTGGGACTTCTATCTTTTTCCAAATGAGGTCTTTTTGCAGTTATAAATCAGAATGCCAGGAAGCTTGTTGTGAAAGTTTTAGTGTCTTTACATCTTTATATTCCCAGAATTATTAAAAACATGTCTAGATCTTTGTTAATGTTGGACTGTCACATTCATTTTTTAAATAACAGGTACTGTATAAACCAGAATTTGCTACTTTTTGGTGCAAAGAACTCATAAAACATCTTTAAAAATGGGCAAACTCAGTACCTATTCATTGTGTATGAATTGTGGCAGATATTCCATCTCCCAGTGACCCTCAGGGGTCAGTTCTTCAGGCTTTAGCTGCAGGAAATAAAGGTACATGTTCATAAGTGTCAGCTGAGCTGTCTTGGTGCAGAAGTAATTTCTTTATTATGTGTCACACTCCATTTTTAGCTGCCATTGCTCCATTGAATTTAAAGGTATTCACCAGCTGCATGCTCACCTTGAAAGAGATCCGGTGGTCAATAAATCCAGGTACATTTTAATAACTGAGACATATTTCTGTAAGCATATGTAACCTGAAGAACTAAGTCTTAAGATTGATAGAGCTATCACTTGTAATAGCCCTTATATCAACTCCTGAAGCTCTTTGATTTAAGTTTATTCTATATTCACATCTATATTTGCATGCTGCTATGTTTCTACTGTCTTTCCTTCACCCTTTCAATTGAAAGTCCCAACACCTACTCTTTTACAGAAATACCAACATGCTTTTTGAGACTCTTTTAAAGGGGGTAAAGCAAAACACTTACATTCTGACCTTTTACTGATATTAACATGTAATCCAACCTAAATATTCTAAATGCGATATAAAAGCAGAATCACAACAAAGCAGAGTAAAACTTACAATCAGATAAAGACAGCCTCCATTGGTATACGTACTTGTTGTTAGATGTTTATACAGATGTTGTTAATACTTGTTTATACATGCTGGTGTTAAAGGAGAACAACACATTCTCAGCCTAACTGTCAGATACCCACGCTTTGTTACCGCCATGTCAGTTTCATCTAGTTGCATGCATTGTGACCTTTCAAAAAAGATTATTTATTAACACATTAAAATGGTTAACTTTAGGCAATTAAACCACTTGACTAAGGCCCTGTTTAGATGGAGACGATCTGGACAGAAAACGCAAAAGTGGTGTTCTCACTTTTTATTCTGCATTTAGACGAGTGTCTTTAAGGGGAAATCTGCATGCTTATGGTGACGCAAAAGTCTGTAAAATTCGATGTAGTATGCACGCCAGGTGGCTAGGTGGTACTGTGAATCACTGCCACACAACACCACCATGTGTAGACACTTTTCTTCTCTACTACTTCTCTTCCTGGTTCTCCCGGGTCTTGTCCAAAGCTGTCTGTTTTGCCTCAGCCGAACTGATGCATCAAAAAATTGCCCTAGGTAATTAATGCACCTTCTCTGTTCTGCTATATTATCTGTGATAATTCTGTTTAACTGAAATGACTCCTGGATAGTTATAATAATAATTTATTTATATAGCACCTTTCAAAAACAAGTTACAAGTTGCTGTACAACAGAAGTAAAACATATCAAATACAATTTACTGACAACAACAAAATAAAACAACAAGAAATTACATTGGACTTAAAAAATGTAAAATTTAAAATCCAATCGATAAAAGTGAGTTTTTAAAAGAGATTTAAAAGAAGCCACAGAGCTCGCCTGCCTGAGATTGCCAGGCAGAGAGTTCCACAGCTGTGGAGCACGGACAGCGAAGGCCCGGTCACCTTTTGTAATGAGATGGGACCTCGGGGCCATAAGCAAAGCTGTGCTGGCAGAACTCAGGCAGTGTTCAGGCTCGTAGGGTAAAAGCATCTCATTGATATAGGCAGGAGCCTAACCATTCAGAGCTGTAAAAACAAGTAATAAAATAAAATCAATTCTAAAACTCACAAGCAGCCAATGGAGGGCAGCAAGGGCAACTGCTAAGCAAACTTGAATGTCTGACTGATGGAAAAAGTCTGACATGATTGTTGTCGTTTGCCTGGACTGCACATGGATGTTACGTAAAGATGTGCTGTAGAGTGCTAGTGTTACTTTTGCGTTTTCAACCCTTTAGACAGTGGAACGTTTTTAAGATTTCCACTCTGGAGGATTAATTTTTAAGCCCTTAAAACGCTGTAGCTGTCTAAATGAAAGGTACATCTGATGAAGTATTTTGTCATTTTCACCCGAGAGCGTTGTCGTGTAAACAGGCCCTAACATTAGGGTAAAAGAACAGGGTTTGTTTGACCCATACTTTTGTTTCAGAACTGAGATTACTAAAGTGATAGAAGGCTCATTTGGGTTTGCTATTGATTGACTTTCCAAGGCCATGAAAATAACATACTGAGGGGCGGCTGTGGCTCAGTTGGTAGAGTGGGTTGCCCCCAAACCGAAGGACCATCTCAGCCTACATGTCGAAGTATCCTTGAGCAAGATACTGAACCCCAAATTGCTGCGTTCATCGGTGTGTGTGAATGAATTCCCAATGGTGGCAGGTGGTACTATTTAGGGTAGCCTCTGCCACCAGTATGAATGTGTGTGTGAAAGGGTGAATGAGCGCAGTCTGTAGTGTAAAACGCTTTGAGTGGTCGAAAAGCGCTATATAAGTGCAGGTCCATTTACCATTACCATCCATTACTGAAAGTCTTAATTCCCTTAAAGTGCTGATCCACAAAAACATCCAGTTTTCTTTTGTCCAAAGGAGCTCCACATTTCCTTTCCCCCAACAGATGTCAAAGGGACTCTTGATTTTATGGAAACAACAATAATGATGCTAATTTGTTGTCTGATCTAAGCTGCCGAGGGTTGCAGAGCCTACATGCAGTAAATATAATAATATACAAGAAAACAAGGGTTTTTTCCTGGTGTAATACATTTGTCTGCAAATGGCGTTTTACAGTAAAACCACTTTTATTTCCTGATAGAATTGGTAATTCAATTTCATGTTCTCATAGCTGTAGATTTAATGATAGGCCTCTCGATATATCGTATAATTTGATGAAGAAACAAACCAGAACACCAGAGCCAAAAGTTTTTCATGCTGATTTTTTTTCTCCCACAGCACTGTCAGAGACTAATTAACCCCAACTTCAGAATGGGGGTATTAAAGCCGTTTCTAATAAGTTGGATAACTGGAATGATCAAATACTCTTTTTTTATATATAAGACAAAGACCTTAGGATCCCTGTGTGTTAAAGTGGCTTTTGGGCACTGCGAAAATGATGTTAATTTCCCCCAAATGACACGTTTTAGTTAAATGACAGGAGGAGGGAGGACAGGTCTTTCAAAACCTTGCAAATGAAAGGAAGGCCTTTGGAGAAATGATAAAAGGGAGAGGAAGAAAGTCATCCAGCACCTTGGCACTGCGATTTGAGAAGGTGTTAAATGTAGAACCAGGAAAGGTCCAACTTTGCCATGCTTTGAAACTCGTACCTCGAGGGAACCGAGCACAGCGGCAAGAGCTGCAAACAACAGGCACATCCTTCTCGCCCGGGTCGCATAGCTGCTTCAAACACGCACATCAAATAGCAGAGGACTGGCAGACGCCCTAGACATGCAGAGACAGACAGAAGTTGGGTGGAAAGTCGGCTGGGTCCCTAAGGTGGGAGTTGCGTAACTCGTCTTCTCTTCTACTGCGTTTGAGGAGATAAAAGGGAGTGAGGAGTTCAGCCCAGTGAGATGTTGTTAATCTGCTGTGATAGCGAGCCTTTTTACTCCCATAATTATCCTGACTTTCTGAGGATAGAAACTGAAGAGACTTAGAACATCAAAAAAATCGTTGACTTACGCAGCAGACAACAGAAACAGCTTGGATCATTATGTTTTTATGTGAGGGTTTGAACCGAAAGAAGGCAGGAAGTAATGAGACAGATTTCCATGAGTCAACTCTGAGAACTGGATACTGATACAAAGGCTGCACGAAGAAGATTCATCTGTGCTTAGACCGAGAGCAAATCTTTGAATTCCGAGCGGCTGCCAATAAAAATCAATGTGGGACGGAAAGGGAAAGCATTAAAAAAGTGTCCAAAAAAAAAGGCAAGAACTTTTTTTTTTTTTAGAAAATTTGAATCTTTGGCAAGGGCAAACTGTTTGGATTTTGGCAGGTCAAGCAGCCCTGTCATATGCAAAGATTGTCTCATGCATGTGTGCGCAGACACACGAAAGACAGACTGGACGCGGCCGCCTGTTCCAGACACTGCCCTCCATGTGTGTCACGGCCTGCTGGCTCAAATCCATGACAGAAAGCCACGAGTTCCAGAAAACGTTGGTGCGTGTGTCTGTGTGTGCATGTGTGTGTGTGAGGCTGTGAGTGAGAGGGAGAGGGCTGCCCTGGTGTCTGCACTCTCCTGTCCTAGCAGTGACAGTCACTAATCCAGTACTAACCTCTGTCATGACCTACTTTGCTACACCACCTCTGTCTGGACCCTTACAGAACACCCACACACAGTATTAATGAATAAAATGAATTTAATCTCCTTATAATTCAAGACATTTCTTTAAAAAACTGGCCCTCAGTCACACACGTGGACAGACGCACACAGACATTGGAGCAGATTAGAATTAGAAGTTGACAGGTTGGGTTGTGGAACAGAGCTTGGTAAGAGCACGGTTTGACAGCTGAGAAAATGACTACATGTTATAAATGTGACAAGTCCCCAAGAGAGAGGTGAGGCAGGACAGAATGATGGCCAGTTTGATTTTCAGGCCAGAAAATAGATTTCTATTTAAACCCTCATGTGACCGGCGTTTTCAAGTTGAGCTCCGCTCGAGACAAGAGAATTTAATTTAGAACTGGCATTTTTCTAGTTTGCGTGAGGCGTCCTTTTAGTTTGATGGATTGATATGAGAGTGCCTCGCCTTCTCTCTGAAGGGATTCTTTCTTCACACCACATCTGAAAGGAGAAGGATGTTGTGTCTCTTTATATTGCAACCCTCCCAACTGGGTATTATAACCCTTCAATGCACCAATGACAAGCCGCATCGGCTTGAAATGTGCTTGATCGCTCGCATTTCTCATTGGAAGAGGGTGTTGATTCACTTTAGCTTGGGATTGACGTGGCCCAGACTGTGTTGTTGATGTTGACAGCATTCAAAATCTGTTTTATGACTGCTTCCATTCAAGACGTCATGCTCGTGAGGCTTTACTTAGGTGCACTGTGTAGTATGGCAATGCTATTTTGTACCTGGTACTTTTTTGGTACCACACCAGTTGATGAGGTTCCAAGCAAGCTGAGATCTTTGTAATTTGTACTAGGGTTGCACAATTAATCGAATATTAATCGTGATCACGATTTTGGCCGCCACGATTAAATTAACCTGATAGTCTGCGATATTTCCATTTTAAAATACGGCTCTCCTGCATATCTAATCAAGCACTTTCTACATAAGTAGTCCACAAACCACCAGGGGCGAACGCATAGTTAAGGTTTCATGTAGCTGCCTAAATAAATAACAAGCAAGCGATAAGCAGGATGTAACGTAGTACTCGACGCCACAACAACATGCGCCATTTGTAAAAGCCGGCGAAGCAGTGTAGCCCACTTAGCAACTAGCAAAAACAGTTAAAACTAATTTGAATCCCCCTTATTGAAAACAACATTTAGACTGTTTCATATGTATTTTATTTTTGTCTATTTATTTTTATATTTCTTTTTATTTTATTTCAACTGCTCTGAATTTACAATATTGATGTTATCATTATAAGTCTTACTATTGATTGATGTTCACCTAGCATTCTTTCTACACTTATGCAAGGTATGTACTGTGAAAAACGTGCCAGAAATGTTTCTTTTTGTAATTTTCAATAAAGCATTGAAAAAAAGAAAAAAAAGTTTGGTGCTGCAGCAGCTGGACCTCACAGGTGATGATGGAGGAATTAGCCTTCAGGGATAGGAGAGAGGTGGAAAGATGGCAGCACCGGAACATGCTGTAAGAAGCGATAAATGTTCTCTGCCTGGCTCAAATATGAAGTCAGATTAATAACTTTATTTTATTAGCTTGCACGTGTAGTTTGTTTGCTACGTTATCAATGTATCATGTATAGACCAGTCTATTGTATATAGGCTTTGGCCCGTCCGGACTTTAGTTTATCAGTCATGGACTTAACTCAATGACTTAATTGGTTGAAGTTAATTGACTGGCACTACAACATGCTAGGCTTGCTTTGGCTACTGTTCAGTTATATAACCAGTTTGCCACTCATTCTAGTGCCTCGTCATAATTACATGTTGGTCAGTCCTTGTTGTTGTGAAGCTGATTTGCTGTTACCTGTGCCAGCGTGCTCAGTTGATGATATATTTGGAGGTGATAAACAGACCAGCAGTTAGACTTTAAGGTTATGATATTAGTGTGACAGTGTTAAGGACATTTCTGTCTCTGCAGGGTAATTAGCCCACCCAAAGGGATCTTTTTCAATATGTAAACATTTGTTTCCTGAGCATTAGAAGAACACCATTTTACAGACAGCAAAGAAGTTTCCACTGTACTTTTACAGTACTGTGTGTTCTTTCATATTTTCCTGCAGGCCTATGGACATGCTTTGTTGTGCTGCATGTTATTGCAGTTATATTAAAGAGTGAGAGTTATGCATCCTGACTTACTGTGTTTTTATTGACACTCTGGGGTGAGGGCCATTTTATGTAGCCTACATTTAGTGTAGTGTGGAGTAGGGTTGTCAGTAACGATACTAAAATTTTCAACTCGATACCGATACTAAGGAAAATATTCGATACTCAATACCATTTTTGATACCAACAGGATAAAAACAAATACCCCAAAATTTAACAGAAATATTTTTATTAACAAGAAAAATGCAACACATGTTAAATATTTATAATAAAAAACAGTTGTGCAAAAAGAATCTGCAACTAAGATAACAAGCTTCAGGTCTGAGGTAGTGCAAAAAATAAATAAATACAATAAACAATAACAATTAGAACAATATTTTGAGGTTGTATGCTGTGCACAATATTAGGAAAGCTTGATAAAATCAATACTTTTGAAAATGAGTATCGTATCTGGATACAACGTTTTAGTATCAATACTTTTTTGAGTATCGATACTTTTGACAATAATAGTGTGGAGTGATATGGTTAGAAAAGTGCTAAGATAGCTGGTGAGTTATCAGTTATAGTGGGGCGGTCGTGGCATAAATGCCAGGGATTCATTTTTTGTCCCAGTCCAGCCCTAGCTACATCCATTTTTTTTACCCAGTCTATTGTCTGGACCATGGTGGACTGGCTGACATTGCCATTCACAATGCTGCCTAAATTAGCAGTATCTTTCAGAGTATTATGTGGTAGAATATTGCTTTTTCCCCCTGCCAATGTGTGTATATATTGATTATGAGAAATACTTTTTATTTTTATCACGAATCACCTTGTAGTTGCAGTGTAGGAGAAATGGAGTTAAATCTTGAGGATTATAGCAAAGCTGTGCACAGCCTCTCATAAGGAATGCATGTGTGTCTTGGTGTGTGTGTTTGTGTCTAGGAGTGTGTGTGTGTGTGTGTGTGTGTTTGACCATGTTTGCACAGATCGATCCAGCCGGTATCACCCCCCTGAGTCTATCTCCCCCCTCGCTCTTCGAGATAAAGTAGAGACCTACAGCCAGACATATGAGTGGGATTAACAACAGGCGCTTATTTGGGAGAAGAAAAGAGGCCAAAGCTAAAGATAGAGGGATTTCAACACTTTTCATTATTTTGTGGAGAATGTGTACAGCAGGTACTGTCAGGTAAAAGGTCAGAATCAATCAATCCAATGTTCCCTGCCAACCTGCTTCAAATTGCATATTGACTGGGTGTAACGCTCTCCAAACTGGTGGATTAGATGCATGTTGACAACTTTAATGCTACAGTGGCGCTTTTCTTTTCTGCAGAGGTATCTATATGGTGTTATTGGGTATCTCAGGGAGTTACTAAGCCCAGAGCTGTTCATCTCAAACCTTGCTGCCCTGTCTCTCCCTCTAAAACTTTCTCTCATGCATTGTGCGGGTGCAAATGCAAGCAAGAGTGGAGCAGAATGCCAAACATGTCGGTGTTTGTGTGTATGCGCATGTATACCCTGACACCTGAGACTTATCTCGATCTGTAACTGTCTGCTATCTGCAGGAGCTGTCAGCGCCATATATATAAGTGGTGTGTAGTGTGCACAGAGGGGGCTGTACCTCGCCTTGTTGGCATCCACTGAGTTCGCATATAGCATGTTGAACAGGAGCCACTACAGCTTTGATATGTTGATGAGAACCTTTTATGTTGTGTGTGTACGGGTGTGTGTGTTTGCGCATGTGTTTTACTCTTTTTGCTGCGAGAGGAGGAAGGCGATGCTTCAGATGTGTTGTCCTTTCATTCCAGAGTCCTCCTTTGAGGAAAGAGGATCCCATGGAAACTTAACATTTCATTGTGGCTTGCTGCAGATAAAGATTGAATTATCTGTGTTCTCCTTAAATCCCCATTCAATTTTTTTTTAACAGGGATAAAAGATTTTGTCTGTGGCGCCTGAGGAGCTGTGTATCCCGCTGTTTGGTAATATCTGAAATTAATTCCTCCAACCGTCCCAGTTGTGCCTAAACAATTCAAGGGCAGTGTTAGATCCACAAATTGAGAATTTACTGAAAGGCCTTTGTATCACAGCCAGTGATAGTGGTTTTGTTAAGCATGATTCTATTTATCATCACTGTGTCCTAGCACAAACTGGTTTGTATTGCCCAAACGACAAACTATATGTGACGCTCAATCACTAGAGCTGTTACCCATTAATAGAAGTAGATTTTTGTTCGGCGTTAGGAGAAAAAGAACGGTTGAGATAATCCTTTCAAGTGAAAGCAAAAACTCTCCTTTGAGTCGCCACAAAGACTGATTTCAAGGAACTGAAGGCAGGGTGGGAATGAAGAAAGGTGAAAACAGGACTCTGAGGTTTCTTGATATCACGCATGAATACTTCATTCTTTCCAGGTAGAGCTTGCTCCATAATTCAACAGTATCTGGACCTGAGCTTCTCATCCACACAATATCTCTACTATATATACACACAGGCATGTGCACATTCACCTTGTACACTGTGTGAATGGCCTTTGACCTGGCCTGCCTTTGAATGTGGAGCCTTTCTGAATGCAGATTCTGCTTTAGGGTCTCTATTTAATCTTCAAATCTAACAAAATAGACACGGTTAATAGATTTTGGCAGTCTTTGGGTGAGGTTAAAAGGGCGTCCTTTCCAGCTTTTTATTTTATTTGGTGATAAAGCTAGATGCTGGGTTTGTAGAAGTAAAACTTTTCTACAAAACTGAAATAAAAGTGACACGATTTTGCCTTTTATACCCTTAAAAATAATTGTCTCAGACAAACATCTGCTGCGTAAGACAAACATCTTAGAGCGGACACTTTAGATAGACCTTCATCAGTTTATGTATTTATTCGTTCGCTCACTTGGGGGCAACGCAACAAGCTGTAAACACATTGAAATATTAGCACTTAAGACAATTTGTATGGGGAATGTGTTAGCAAGTAGTGGCTTATTTACACATCTAGAAAACATGAACAATATTAGCATTCGTTTGAAGTTGTGTTCGTGTCCTGCTGATAAATGATAGTCCAATATTCAGCTCTGTTTCAGTGGCCGCCTGAGAAAAATATCTGACTCTTTAGCTGCTAAATGCTCCACTGTGTTCACTATCTAGATGCTTACTGTGTCTGCCTGCAATTTAATGCCGGTCAGTCAGTGTACAGTGGGTCTATCAGAGATTTTTTCTCTCAATGAAGCTGAAAAGTGGCATGCTTCACCTGAAAAAGCTCCATTAAACGAAAAACAATGAGTTTAAAGACGGTAAAAAGTGTAGTTTAGCTGCGAGGAACTGCAGAGTAGGGAGATATTTTTTTCTCACATCCACATAGTCAGAGGCTAAGCTGTAATATTACTTTAGGCCCCGAGGCTATGGACATTTTGGAGGCACTTTGCTCCCTTACAACAGCTTTTAGTTGGTTTAAAATATTGGCTGTATGTTTGCCAATATCCAGTAATAAATATGTGATGGAGTTAAATAAAATGCCCCCTGAGCTGCTGTCCATGGTGCTGAGCATGCAACTGTCACTGCTTGCTGCTTTGTGACTTTGCTTTGTAACTGACTTAGGCCTTGGCATATCTATGTATGAATAGTAAGGTTTAATAGTGAGACTGCAAGTTGGTAGCATACTCTGCCATTCTTTTAAATAATAGGCTGTAGGGCTGCACGATGAATCGTTGAAAAATTCTCGATCTCGATTCGCACATACACGTGATCTCATTTCTACACACATTGATTCTGAAGCATTTTATATCTCAAGCTGTATCGGAAACAAATGCTCTTATTTCCTCCCAGATTTTTTCAAAGGCCCCTAAACGCAGCACTGCTGCTCCCCTCAACCAATGGTAAAGCGTCTTTACGTTAACTCATGATTCAGTGGAGGAAGCCCTCCTCCTCTTTTAATCTTGCGAGATCTCGTCACACCCCTATTTATAATACATATGCTTAAATAATGTTTTCTACCCAGTTGCCAAAATAATTATTGGGGTTTTATTTTCTGTACAAACCACAGATGTGTTAAATCTCAACATTTCTGAACTGCAACTATGTTGGATGAGTTCTAATGTGACACTGATTTAAACATGCAGCAAGCACATGATGACCGCCACGTGATTATATGTTGTTATGTTATAGATGCATAGGCTCAAAAAAAACCCAGTAGTTCTCCAAAAAACAGCGGGATGCAAACACGATCTCCCAGTCCTAGGTTTGTTTGTGCCATCAACTTCCCCTCCTGGTCACCAGGCAACGGTCCTATGTGACTTCAAAAGTTGATTTCTTTTGTCACAAATGTTTCATATTGTTTCTGTGGTTTGCAGGAATGTACAGTGCCAACAACTGATTTTTTCAACAAGTTCTCCAATCTAAACGACAAAAGAGGTTGTGTGTCAGTACCACAAATTAGGACACGTAGGTACGTATCGCGTCTCACCTTTCACGGCTCGCGGTAGAGCAGCGTGATCTTAAAATAGCACAAACGTTGCACACTTGTGGTTGTTTTAAACAACACTCTGATGTTGTGTTTGGCCCTCTACACTGTTAGCCCGTACTGTCACGCTTGTGTCAGCCCAGTGTCCCTGGAAATCACTTTCACAATGAATGATTCTGCACCATGTGAATTGCAATTTTAGAATGTGTTTTAGCTGTAAACATGATCTTTTCATCATGCACAGATATTATATAAATTAAGGCATTCAAATAGATACTCCAGGATTTTTTTTTACATTGAAATCCACAAAGTTGGGAGACTGACACAGCTTTGAAAAAGAAAGCACAAAATTAAAGCTGTGATATCCAGACTTTTAGTCCCTTATATCAAACTTCAAAACGGCTGGATCCTACATTTCCCATGATGCAACTCAATAGCAACTTCTGTTAGACCTTTCCTGTTTCAAACTGCAGTCATGTTATTTTTGGTAATTTTGTGTATTATTTGGTAATTTTGTGCATTTTTTAAAACAATGCTCGTTCTTCGCTGCCTGTACACACAACCTATACTGGCGTTTTTGGGGAGAGAACAGTTTTTTTTTTTTTTTAAAGCTCATGAGAGCTGATTGGTCTACTTGTCCATAGGCTCAGAGTCTGGGACTTCAGCCCATGTAAACCTGTGCATAAAGGTCCCAGTGCAGTGTCATTAGAGGCATTGTTGATATAACAATATAAATAAGTGCAGCTTTGATTGTTAGTCAAACTATTATAGTTTCATTATAGTGGTGTTTTGCAAACATAACGACTGGCACATTTGCTATGTTTGGACCTGGTCCTAAGACTCTCTGTGGGTGGTGACCCCTTCAGCTGACAGCACCAATAAAGTGTGTTCAAGCGAGAGAAAATTACACAGGAAGTGACTTTTGTACTTTCACACACAATCAATCAGCAGCTTAAGTGACTAGAAAATAACACACTTCGGGTGCTTCTGCGTATTTCAAAACATTTGCAAAAGCTGCAGGATTCAACACATTCTGCTGCACAGGGTGTAAACAAGAGGAAACGTCTATCTGAGGCAAGCAAATATCCCAAAAGCGAGAGAGAGGCAGAGCTCGCTCAAAGAAGAGGGTAAATATTGGCTCGGGAGCCTTCACACTAACAACTGGCTAAAGGACAGGAGGGGATTGAAATATGACTCAAAGTTAAAGATTCCAGCTTTAAGCATTAAAACAGGCAAAAAAGAGGTTTAATAAAGCAAACAGCGGCGATGATTTAGTGCGGCCAACCTGACTTGTCACAGAGGCAATCCTTCTAATAGAACCGCTCTGATTTATGCCCTGGACTCTCCACAATGGAGACTGTAATGGGCTTTATTCATATTTTTATTTTATGAAACACGATGAAAGGGGTCATGGTGGCCATTAAGTGGATTAATGGTATGTGTTGGGTAAAGAAGATGCTATAAAGTCTTAAAAGTTAATGCTGTCATCTGCGGACTGCTGTCCTGATGGAGTGGGAGGGGCCACGCACAGCTAATAGACATAATTCAGCCAGGTAATGTCGGATCACTGGGGGACAAGATGGATATCACTTGGCAATGTTATGGGGCGTGTCGTGGTGTGCCGGCACATTTACGCAGGTTATTTATGCTCCATAATGAAGAGCATAATGAAAATTGGACACAACTATAAATATGAGCAGGGAAAGCGTAATGTGGAGGGATAATCATCGATGCAATTAAGGTGTCGTACACATGCAGCGTGAGCCTGGCCTCCCCTGACTTCCTCCTCTCCCTTTCACCAAGGCTGTATTTTATCCTGAAACATCACATTTAATCAGCCGGTGGATGTCAGTGTAAATCCCCTGGTCTTCCACAAGGAGGCTGGCATTTTAAATATGTTAATGCCAAAGCAATAAAGCCTTTGGTTAATCTATCTGTGAGGTTATTGACAACCAGTGTGACATTGTTAGCGGTATTTCCTCGTCTTAATTGGCGCGCGGATGTGTGTCTCTGTGGACGCTGTGTGCATATGTGGGAGAGCGTGGAAGAAAAGGAACATTGAATGCACATTTTCTGTCAGAACTGTCAGTCCATGAGAGAGAGAGAGGGAGAGAGAAAGTCAGGTCAGGAGATCTGGAAAGGAGAGAGATGGAGACAGATGAGAAAGGGAGTCCGGGAGCTGAAGTGACCCTGCGGACCAGATGCTGATAAACTGCCATCACTGAGCACTCTGTCAGCTCCGGCTCTCATCTGTCACTGTCACCCTGCTGCGTCTCACCCTTTTCTTCTCCTCTTCTTATTCCTCTTCCTTCACCTCCTCTGCTTCTCACATGTCTCCCTTTTTCTTTTACACGTTACTCCCACATCAATATCATTCGTGTCTTCACATGCTCTCTCTCCTCCCGTAAAGATTTCTCCCCTCACCTTTTGCTTCTGTTCTTTAAATACATTGGGTGTTTCACAGTAAGCGTGTCCGGCTCATTATTTTTGACAGACTCAGACAGGGCAGCAGACAGGGACGGAGGCTTTTCACTGGATATTTGGAATCGGCTGCTAGGTGCCAACCAATAGTTGCTTTGTGTTCGTTAGAGAAAGGAATCAAATATGCATTGGGAAGATTCAGTTTCCTTTGAAATATGTTGCAAGTGGTTACATGTGCCAATGTTTGTCTTGACTTTCAGTACAAAGCCTGTATTGACAAAAAGCTAGAGTTGATGAATGTCATTATATATTTTTTATGTGTGCAATAGTGGTTGTATATTAAAGGTGGGAATCAGCAGAGGACAATACGATATTATTGCGATTTTAGCATTTTGCGATATAGTGATTATTGCGATACAATATATTGCGATTTAACTGTTTAACTGCATTTTGTGTCCATAAAATTAAATTCAATCAAGAATTGTTTTGTCAAATAAGAGAAAATTCTCAGTCTATTCATCTCACTTCAGTCTTTTTATTTCTCCACAATGAGAGTCAAACCCACAGACTGACCAACAAAGTATTCAGTGAAACTGAACTGAACTGATATCAAACATGTATGGACGACAACAACTGCAGCGTTTCTTCAAACTTTTGTTAAAGCAATGGAGTCACATACCTGGGTTCCAGTGTGTTTAGCATGTAGCGAAAACCATCATAACTTTGCAGCGTTGTTTCGACAACTTCCTGACAGAACATCCTGATGCACATGGTGCCTATTTTTTCCTGTCACTAGTGATCACATTCCTCATCTTCTAGTTTTATATGATACCAGTATATCCAGTATATTCCTAAAAATGAGCCGGCTACGGCCTCCGAAACCCCCCCCCCCCCCCCCCCCCAAAAAAAAAACGGCGGAAATACTGATGCTAAATAAATGCTAAATATCTATACTTGGCAGTCATGAATCGATATAATATCCCCATACTATGCTGTATCGATCCCCCCCCCCCCCCCCCCCACTTCTATTGTATATGCTGATACATACAGAGTTATGTTAAATGTAATAAAAATAATAATAAATGAGCAATTTTCTGCTACTAGGGGTCTCTCAAGGAAACAACTACAAAAGACTTTTGTGAAAAGAGTTTGGTGAGGACGGGAAGTGCTGTGGGATTGTGGGAGTTATTGTCTTCACCTCCATTGCCATCAGCTTCTCCTGGTTAGGATTCCTTAAGTGTTCATCAATTTCCCAGAGCTGATTATCCACGGATGACTCGTCTCCAAAACAAACAAACCATGTGTTAAAAAACACTAAAAACACTGAATAAAGCAGTTTGACGTTACAAATCAGTATTTCACCAATTCAGTTTGGTAGACACAGGATGTCCTAGAGGTGCTGTGAGCTGAGCTGCCTGCTTGTCCAGATCCATAAGTCAGATGAATAAAAACCTTCATCCGGTTAGAATATATAATTGAAATGATCAAGACCTAAAAAGTGTATTGCAAAAATATGTCTTCTAACTGGATGGAGTTTTTATGAAAGCTTCTTGCAGACAACAACTATGCTGACTATACCAGACCATTACCATGATCTTGATAAACTTCTCAGGTTTCAAACTAGTTGGAAACATTTGGGATAAATACAAAAGTAAACCATTTAAACACGTTTAGTTGTTTTAATGCAGAAAAGTTGCACATAATACCTTTAAGTGGAGTTAGTAAACCCAGTTGGGGATGTGATGCACATATAGTGAAAGGTCACGACCCTTAACCTCTGGCATAAATAAAATAATGGCGGCTGCTGGCTGGGTGGTCCTCTGAGTATGTAACATCATTCTAATGCAAGCGTGAGGTGAATGCCTGAGCATAACGCAGCCTTATCCCCACATCTGTCTTTGAAGCAGTGATCTGATATAATGTGACAGAGAACAGAGGATTCCAGGTATTTCTTCATGAGCTTAAATGTCTAATGTAGTGTGTGGGTGTAGTTTTCAGTTTTCAGATATTAAAAATCAAAGATTTGACATCATATCTGACAGAACTTTAATCTTTTTTGAGAGTTTCTGCATAATGATGCAGAAGCACAAAATTCAAAGATTGCGAGCTCGTAAATTAGTCCATTGAGCTCACTTTTTTGGGTCATGTAACATTCATTTTTAAAGTAAAAAAAAAATGCAAAAGGCTCAGAGAATGCTGTGTCCTTGCTCTGCAGTAGGGGTTGGGGAGAAATCCCTCAGGTTAATCTGTCTAATAGCAACTATCCTGGCTGTCACAACCAGGCTGGGACAGCCACTTGCAGGCTCAGATGACTTTGTTTTGTCCCTGTCTGAGAAAGCCCAACTGATTGGGACTGTGTGTGTATGTGTGTGTATTTGTGTGTCTTTATGTGTGTGTGTCTTGAAAATAGAGCCACATAGACATTGATTTGTGTTTGGTGGAACAGATCAAATTGTCCCCTCATGCTTGTAGCCACTTTTCCATGACTGAGTGTGTATGTCTGTGTGTGAGGATTGAGCGTGTGTGTGCGCACACACAACATGGCACCCTGATTCCTGGGCCAAACCGTCATTTTGCGCCTGTCACATTCTGTTAAGTGTAGCTCACACTCCTTCCTTAATTCCCCACATTCCCTTGTCGCCTCCAACGTCAATCCAGACGCTCATAAACAGCATTTCTCAAAATGGCATCTGATTCATTACACCCCACCACACACAAAGGAGGGAGAATACAACCGCCTCCGCCCACACACACAGCAGTTGATGGTATAGTGCCAAATCTTAAGCTTAAGTTATTTCCCTGTCTTTCCGCCACTTTGTTTTGCTGCTGTCTACCAGGCTCTCTGCACTTGCTATGTGGCAGACACCTCTAATGTTTTAAGTGTATAGATTTTACCACTGCTGATCCCATTAGTCTAAGGTGAAAATCTCACATTTTTTTGTGCTAATTGTGCCCACCGGATCTGAAAAACACAAGTCAAAACATCAGCTACATATGCAACAATTCTGAAACTATATATTGAACTGAGGCATCCAGATCAGAGCCCGACAGATACATCAGTTGACAGATTACGTTTAAGGGCGTTTTCACACCTGAAATTCCGAACCAAGGTCCGTGTCTTGTTACATTGTATACATTTGGACCTGTTTTGGTTTCACAATGCAAAAGGAATAACGGACTTTACAAGACAATTCTACTGGACACGTCATCTCCCTGTGGACTTCCGCGGCTCATTTTGTTTTGGTTACGCTGTGTTGTTAGGGCGGCTGGCATCTGACGTCAGTGCTACTTCCTCCATGTGTTTACACAAAACGAATCCAGCGAGCCACCTTTTACCTGTGCTAATACTTTTGCTGGTCTTTTGCTACCAGCAGCACCAGCTTAATGAGCAATACGTGAGAGTGCTTGGTATCCACAAGATGAGCCTCCTCATCATGCCAAAACTGTATCACCGTCGACAAGAGAGGAGGAGAAAACGGCTCGTAATCCTGCCAGTTATGGCAAAGTCTTGTCCGGAGAGAAGGTGAGTGTGTTATCTGCTAGGCTAATTGTGTTTTACTGTAACAACTTCCTGTACTGTAATTCGAGAGCAGAAGAAGAAAAAAACTTCCTGTCATTGATACAAAGGTCCGATCTACAAAAAAAAGTTCACACTTGGTCGGACCAAACTTTGGTCCTTTGGTGCGGACCGCGGCACCTTTCACACCTGGAATTTAGGTTCGGATCAAACTGAAAAGTCTTAAAGTCCAGACCAAACGAGATAGGTGTGAAAGCGCCCTCAGAGTACCTTAGTAGTCCCACAATGGGGAAATTCAACCTCTGCATGTACCCTTCCTTTTGACACACCAGTGAACACACCATGCTGAGGAGCAGTGGGCAGCACAATCCTGCACCCGGACAATATCGGCTGATATCTACCTATCAAAGGCCTATCTGTAATTTTTTTATTTTTTTATTTTTTTTATTTCAAGACAGGGACAGCACACAATAAGACATTAATGACAGAATATGCATTGTGCCAGATTCTAGCAGATTGCTATTTTCCACCTGTAGTCCCTGGGCAGGTTGATGGAACAATTAGTATAGAAACAGTATTGTGAACTATGGACATTAACTAGTTTGTTTGAATCTGTGTCAACTGAAATTGGTGCTATAGCCCTTGTGAAGTGGCATTGAAAAGTGGCAACACATTTTGCCATACACTTCTATGGCTAATGTGATAGCAAATAATAGAATACTACTTACATATCCAGGAAACAGAGGAACATCATGATGATGTTTCAAATGGAAAACACTTGTCGTTGATGGTGAGCATGAGCTATGGCAGTAGCTGCACAATCAAGCCAAGTACATTTTTATCCATCCATCAATCCATCCATCATCTACACTGCTCGTTCTTTGCAGCGCCCCAGGTGGCTGCAGTCCATCCCAGCTTAAATTGGGTGAGACACAGGGTCAGTTTTATATATATATCGCCTTAAATCACAAATCAAACATTTGCCTTAGAGGGTTTTTCAATCTTTACAACATACGAGACTCTCTATTCTTAGACGTGGCCCGTTCTTTGAACTGGGTCACAGGAGTAAGGTTCCACATGCTTTAGAGAAGTGCAAAGATCTAAGGGAATAGTTGATCAGTACAAGGATTACGGCTAAAGCTAGCTTTGCTCTGTGGAAATGTCACAAATAAAGGATGAACTCCTGCGATTTTATCGTGTTTTATTGAGCGTCCAGGAGAGATATGATTGGTGTAAATAAAAATAATATGTTACGATAAGTTAAAAAGGCCAGGCTGGTGGAAAAATACAGAAATAAAAAGTTCAGTCCCACTTAGCCCCTTAAAATGTCCACATGTACTCCTGCAGCAAGTGTTCATGCCCAGCATCCTGAGCTGAGTGGCACTCAGCAGCCCTAAAAGAAGAAAAAATGTGATCAGTGGTGACAACCTCCTCAATCAAAGTTTATCAGGGCTCAGCCACCTCAACTAAAACCCCACCATGTCCTATAAAAGTGTCAACAACTCAAAGGCCCAAATGCAAGTCGTTTGTTTGGGTTATTTGGTTGAAGTGGGGTTTTTGTGTGTGTTTGGTAGTTTTGGCTGTGCAGTCTACAGGTTCACTCATATATTTTATTTTGTTAGGGGTCTTTATGCACCCCGCAACCCCGGCGTTGTGACATAATCCAACAACAGTGTCTCACCATAGTTAAAGGTGAAGAACTAAAGCTTGTGTGCATGTGTTTGTGTGTTTTATTGAAAGAAGGTTGTAATGCAGGTATAATCAACTTGAGTGGCGGAGGCCAAATAATACACAAATACTGATCATTTTTATCATTTTATCCCTTGTGTGGTGTTCAGGTTTTTATTACTCAGCCAATGTTTGGGTGTCATAGTTGATCAAAATGGCCTTCGTAAACCATTTCTTTGTCTTGGTTGAAAAGTAAAGCTATCAAAAGATACAGTTTATGAAGGGCATTGTGATATCAACTATGACATATGGTTGTGAATCATGGACATTGGACGCAGATACAGAAAGACAAGCGAATGCATTTGAAATAAAGTGCTTAAGAAAGATCTTGTAATACCATACGCAGCACGCCGAACTAATGAAGGGGTTAAAGATAAAATTATATAGAAAAGTGGAAACCATATTGTAGCGATGCCTTCATACGCCCGGGAACGCCCCGGACTCGAGAACGCCCACGGTTCAGCAAATCAAAAAAATGCCGGTATGGGGAATTCAAGATGGCGGCCCGCGGCTACTGACTAGGAAGAGGTCTAGTCCATCCAGTGTCGGCTTTGTTAGCCTGCCAGTCCCTGGCAGCAGGTTTCAGTCCGTATTATATGTTGTAGCGTTCACTTCTCACCATTAGATTAATCCTCTTGCTCCAAAACTCCTGGCTTCAACCCGATGGTCCTTCTCCGACGTCTGCCACCAACCGGGAGGTAAAGCCGCGGTCAAAGCTGGACGCCGGAGGCGGCACTTACTTTGGGTTTTGGTTGACCAACTTTTATTTTCCAAAAAACTTACTATTTTGTTTATTTATTGGGTACTTGAAGAGGACTATTTTTAGTTGAACGAAAGAGACTATTTTCTGGTGTTTGGCTGTTTGAATTATGGGTTGAATTTGGGAAACTGTGTTGAATTGCAAATTCTTGTGTGTGTGACTTGTGTCGAATGGGTCACCTTTGGAAAAGGTCATACTTTATGTCTGGTTGTTAGTAGGGACCATGCATGGGTAGGCATGGGTCCTGTGTAAGTTTGACAAATCAAAATGCAAAAGAAAATTGATTATCTCTGACTGGCTTTGGTTTTACTCTCCACCATCAAACAAAGAAAACTGAGATAGTTTGGACACATCATTAGTCATGGTGATGAACTGACCTGGAAAGCGAGGAAGGGGAAGACCTAGAAAGAACTGGCTCTCAGATATTGCAAGTTGGACTTGTATGACACCGTATGATGCAACAAGAACTGCAGAAGACCAATCAAAATGGAAAAAAACTTGTGAAAACATCATAGTGCACCTACGGCCACTTGGCTACAGATTATGATGATGAATTTTTGTAGGTCTGGTTGACCCAGTGCATTATTGGGTTTTTAAAGCAATACAGCCATAACAATTTATGTAAGAATACTTACCTGATGTTTACTTCATACCAATTACAAGCAATAAAGAGAGCATATATGGTTAATATTTACTATTTATCTCTGTTAGAGGTCTCTCATATTCAAACGTTAAAAAAGTATCAATATTTCAATATTATATATCAATATTTATTTTGAACAAATTAAACAATGTTAAGTAATTTAACACATTTATAACTCTTTTCTTCAAACCTATTGACACCGCTTTCATGCACACAATAATTAAAGAGGAATGAATGATTGAATGAATGAATAGGCCCATAACTCATCATTCTTTGAAAAACCTTTTTTTTCTCTTCACATTAACTGACTTATTAACTGACAAAAAATGATTGACATGAGGTTTGTTTGACAGATAAGTCCCATATTTGATTGTATTGAAAGCGTTTGTACAACATTGAACACAGCTGGAAGCTCCTTCATCATGTATCCACTCAAATGTTGGAATGATTCATAAACATAAACATAAACGGCTCCTAACAGGGGAAGTAGAATATTTAGACCTGACCTTTAGATTGTTGTCTAGCATCTTTTTTTGATTTGATTTACTCGATCAAACATGTCAGAAATGTGCGTGACAACAGCCAATCAGAGTCGACCCTTTCCTGCTCTGTTTGTACATTGCCGAAGGAGTTGAGGGCAGCAAAATAGATGTCAGCCATGACTTGGAGCAATAAACCAGTGAGGTACAGGTGAATGTTGGGAAAGAGCAAAGGAAATTACAATCTAACCGCCGCTGTATCGAGAGAAAACTAACATTCACAGCACGGCAATTCACACACAGGTATAGTGCATTCAACAGCGTCGGAACGACAATGGTGTGTTCAAAGGCATGGGACATATAAAAAAATAAAAGTTTATAAAATATTGAACTAATCTCTAATTTATTTAGTTTTAAGTACAGATGCTTTAAAATGGGCAGTTTAAAGACAGTATAAAAATTGGGATAATAATCGAGATCGGATGATATGAAAAATTATATGATGATCATTTTTTCTGCCATATCGCCCAGCCGTTGTGCATCCCTCCATTCATTCTCATGAGGAAGTGTCAGGCAGTGGCACCAGCTTCTTTACTGATGCTAAATATTCGCCTACCGTGAACATTTCTACATTCAAATAGTGGCTTTGGTTAATTTTTGGCTCCCTTCCTCATATCACTCTTACTTATGTTGTTCTTGACAAATAATAGAAGAGTAAATGATAAAGACTCACTTGTGCTAATCACTCTTATGCAAAGCTGTTAAAACAGATGGTGTTTTCGCCAATTAACCCTTGTTCACACATGCTCATACATATGTGACAGAGGCTAACTGATGGTCTGCTCGCCAGCAAAGCCCTGTTAGGCAGGATGCAACGATTTGCTAAGCCACTTTCCAGACTTGAGTGGCAAAGCAGAGGGACACCATGAAGACACAATGAGTATGTTGGTGTGAGGAGCTTCAGCTCACTGCTGGGCAGAGATGTGAGACAAAACATTTATACAACACTAACACATCAGCTCCCAGAGCCAGAGGAAATGAAGAGGGAGGACTGGCCACAGGAGATCTGTCTCGACTCATTGTTGAGGGTTTCTGCCTCACCCACAGGGAAGTGGGACAATGATTACTGTAAAGCACGGCCATCGCTATACTACAAGAAGAATGTTCTAAAGTTGTTCTCACAGCAGGCAGGCCTCTGCATTTCAGTGTAGTCACACAGCTATTTGTTGGTCCATCATGAAGTTTGTTTGTAAAGTTGTACTAGCTGGTTTCAAACTAGTGATTTAGCACCCAATTTATGGAAAGTTCTGCTGACATCTTTACAGTCTGCTGATTCTGTGGATTCTTTAAAAGGACATCTGAAAACCAGCCCGTTGTGAGACGAACCGACACGTCCAACACAGAAGCAAAGGGTTCCATGTATCACACGACGGGAGCCGTGATAAAAGCGTCAGATTCGGACTAGTTGGGAGTGTAGCTCTGAAGCACTCAGCTATTTGGACAGGAGGTCAATGTAGTATCACAAGGTAAAACAACTTAGCAAAATAGCAGTTTTATATATACATATTAAGAATGGGAATAATTAATCGATGATCGATTAATGTTTGTTAAGAATTTGGTCCATCACATGGAATTTTTAATCCATCTGTGTATTATTTAATTTGAATTTTATCTATGACTGCGTATCAGTACTCTCTGAACTGAAACACAGCCGATCGTTCAGTTCTGCTGCTGTACGTCAATAAGCCAATGAGCTGAGAATTGGATAAAGCAACAGTTTGCAAACTGAAAGTTGTAATAACAATTATTAACACCCCTCAGTGAAAAGACATATAACCTTCATCTAGGCTGGGGAGAAACCGCAAGCAGGAAGCAAGGTCTCATCCGGGTTGCTAGCTGCAGCTTGCGACTTTCAGCTTAAGGTGGACCTGGGGAGGCAGCTCAAGTTCCAGTTCATTGCGAGGACGCCGCTCAGACCAGAAGTGGTGCTATCATCAGACTCCTCAAGGCAAGTCGTGCTCCTAGAATTGACAGTCCCTTGGGAAGACCGAATGGAAGAGGCTCATGAGCAGAAGAAGGCCAGCAGAAAAAAACTTCAAGATGGTTGTGGAGCAAGAGAGAGGATCCTTGGTGTAGCGCGCTGCTTGGACACAAGCTGGGGAATGATCAACCCGACTGGGTCGCCCAGGTGAGAGTGTCTGTTAACCTGAAACACCCTATGACCCTGGTTTCATCACTGACGATGTCCATGCTGCACCTTTCAGCTGTTTCTAAGATTTAAACAGAGAGAGATACAAGAGGATTAATTTGAGCAAAACTAGCTTACTGTATCAAAGCTTGCTAGCATGAATTACTAGGTTTAATTTTCATCCCAAACCTATTTAAACACAAAACACTTAAATATGAAAGATTACTGTTGAAACTAACCTCATGCCTCTTCGGGGGCTAAAACATAAAGCATTGAACTCCTTGATGTTATTTTTGAATTATTTTTACAATCGACAGGAAGTTTTCGTTCTTTCAAAATAAATGCATAGTACTGTATATATATATATATATATATATATATATATATATATATATATTTATATATGTATATATATATATATATATATATATATATATATATATATTATTTTTATTTTTATTTTTTAAATTTTGCCCATGTATGCATGTTTTTATACATACTGGAGTATGTATAAAACATAGCGATGAATCAATTAATTGATCGTTAACGTTATATAGGAAAATATACGGCTCTTTAGCGGCTTCATGCTCCTCGACGGTCTCCACCTAGTCGCTAACTTTGTCTCCTGTTTGGTGTTGGCTAGTCAGGGGACAGTGGGCTGGTCAGCTGCCTGCCACAGCTGGAAACAAGCTTAATTAGATGTCTGAGATTTCATTAAAAACAAAGTTGAGGGCCATAACAGCAAAAACTGTCTTTGAAAAAACAGGGTGATGAAACATGAAAGAAGAGAGGAAAATGTTGAAAAGTTGTGCAAGAGACGGATGTTGTGACTGCAGAATAAACAAATGAGTTAGCATACATTTTAAGCCATTTATAAGTATACGAGCTGATAAGGCAAGTGTCCTTGATTAATTAACGGAGAGTGACTTTCCATTTAATCACTGCTGCAGATGCTGTAGGGCATAAACTCCTTCCAATGGCCTGCGTTTTATGATAGCGATACATGAACCTATGCCAGGACTGAGGATAAACTAAACATATTTTTGTGGTTTGTTAATATTATGATGACACACCGCTGTAAACATCAACAAATGCTTTGAGGATTTGGAGGTAATCATATCGTTATTGTTGATAAAGATGCATGACATTTGCTGAAGTCCCCTCAAGCCTCAGGAGGCACACAAAGTACACATAAAGTTCCCACTGATCTTTAATCAATTTATCCTGCAATAAGCTGCAGAAATAGGTGGTGGATGGCGCTGCATTAAAATTCTGTTTCATTTCACTTCAGAAGAGGCTTTTAATGTTTGACATGTTTACCTTTGAAAATGGACCTCTTTGAACGATTGCTTTATTGGGATTGTATGGTTCCTGGAAATATGTTTGAGAATACTGAGTAGTTACTGCAGCATCCTGGAAAAAGTTTGACTAAATCTAATGTTTGTGGTTCTGGAGAGCCCCGGCCTTCTCTCACAGCTCACAAAAACAACTTGATATACATCATGACTTTTTTAATTGCTTAGAAATGTCAATTTTGAATTCATGGCATGTTTCAGAAGTCCTGAAATTACAAATTTACTCCAGCTCCAGTTATAAAACACGGGTTTACAAATCTGTAATAAATGTTCTTGACTTTCTCATATTCGTTTTTATTTTTATTTTTATTTTTTTACCAGTTTGTTCATAAGAGGTCTTAGACCTCTCCGGGGTATAACTGACCTGAAACCAGTGCTGTGCAGTACATTTATTCAAGTACTGTACTTGAGTACAATTTTGAGCTACTTGTACTTTACTTGACTATTTCTTTTTTATGTAACGTTATAATTCTACTCCACTACATTTTGAGGCAAATATTGTACTTTTTACTCCCCTACATTTAGCAGTTACAGCTTTAGTTACTTCTCAGGTCAAGATTTAACATAAAAAACATGATACATTTAAAGTGATTAGACTTTTATGTTTATTTGAGCACTACCTTGAGAAAAATATAAATGCTGCTTATATAAATGCATCAATACCAATATATTTAGAATATTCAAAAGAATCTGAGTGGGTCCATTCTGCATAACTATTACTTTTACTTTTGATACTTTAAGTACATTTTGATGCTGATACTTTTATACTTTTATTTCAGTAATTTTTGAATGCAGGACTTTTACTTGTAGTGGAGTAATTCCATAGTGTGGTATTAGTACTTTTAGTAAGAGATCTGAATACTTCTTTCACCACTGCCCGAAACATAGCTATGTAGGATAACAAGCCTGTCTTTGAAAGCTACCAATTACTCCACACTGGAAGGCAAAACTACCCTAGAGAGAAATCCGGTTTGGTTAATTAAAGACTCTTCAGAAAAGTAGTCAAAACCACTTAATCATTAAATTAACTATTTACATGTGATCTGAAATACCAACAAAATATAAAACAAAAATGTTACATTTCCAGTAAAATGTGAGACTTATTCACAGGTCATACATAAACTGAAACAAATTTAAACCGCACAATCAATGGGAAACTGCGAGGAATTTTCTGCTTTAGTATTTTTATAAATGTGGTGGTGGATGCCTGATGAATGCACTGCCTGGGCTTGTCTTCACAGTGGGCAGGATGAAAGGAAAAGAGGGCTGGGGCTGGCCAGAATGGTTCAGTTACACTAGTTAAAAAATATATGTATTATAAAAATGTCCTTTTCTTTTATGGCCCAAAAGTGTTTGATGTTTCAGTAGTTAACGACAATAAAAAAGGATTCTGTAGATATGCTTTAAAATATGTGGAAGTTGATCCAACAGCAAGCTACTGCAAAATGTAATGAAGCTAGTTCGAACACATGGAGTTCTTTACTTCCAAACACTGACGATAACATGCTGTATTCCTTTGTTTGCGATTGACTTTTGGCGAGTAAAAGGAAATTCTGTTTCTTGAATCATAGCCCACTTTACAGGGAAGTGTTTTCATTTCAATCCCTTTCTTCATATTGACTTTTCATCAGGTCAGAAGAGAAAAATATTTAAAAGGCAAAAAAAAAGGCTTTTGCAGTAGTCTGTGAAACCCATGATAGCATTATTATTAACTATGAATCTCTGTTTATCTCTGTTTACATGTATTTTAACTATATTATATATGCCATATACCACTTATACTGTGTAAATCTCTGCATATATTTAAATGTATTCATTGATCTTCATACTACTACATGCAACAACTTATTTAACCTATTTAACATGATAAAATATATTTTCTCCAATGTGCAATATCTGTAAAATGCATTCAGGAAAACAACCAAACACAAAAATACATATTAATAATGAATGCCAAATAGCAGAAATGTATGTATAGAATGTGTATAGAATGTATGCATAAGTCTTATTTTGTATATTCTTTATATTCTGTCTTCTATATATATGTGTCTGCATCTTGAGCCGCTCTGACGACTAAATTTTCCCACTGCAGGATGGATAAAGTCTTATCTTATTTTATCTTATCTTATCTATTAGACAGTAAGAGAAGAGGATAATAATGCAAAAAATAGGCAACAGAACATTACATATGTGTGTTGAATATAAACCAGTTTTCTAGATTACCTAGAAACGGACTAATGAGGACCGTTCGGTAAGCCTGAAACATATCTGTATGTTCAGCATCGGATAGGTTTCCTATATTTTTTTCATGGGAACCTGAATATGCCTGATTCCTAATTCCACTAACAGATTGCTGTAAAGGTTGCTGGCAATTGATTCCGGGCCGCACCAACAACATTTAATCCATGTATCCTGCATAAATCATACACTAACCTTGAACGTTGCTTGAGCCAAACTCTCCATCTCTATTAAATCTGTGAATTTTAATTAACATTGCCGGCGAATCCGGTATTAGTTACTGTGGCCATATGCTCGTCTCCCTCAGCTTCACAACAGCTGAATCAGTGGTTGTCTCTTTTAACCAGAAAACACAATATGACAGCATTTGGCAAGGCCTGCTCTCTCATCTTAATGCCCCTGCCGGTGCCAAAGCTTCCTTTACTTTTTGATGAATTGGAGGCGAGTGGCAGCAGGTGGCAGTGTTGCTCTTCAGCAGTTCTCAAGGTTTCTTGGCCTCTGCTAAAGCCCAACATTGATTAATTAGTTTATAGAATGTTGTGTAGACTTGGGTGTATTGGCTCTTGTCCGCTTTGGCTCTCCACCTCCGGTCGCAGACAGATTAACAGATAAATGGATCACCATAGAGTATTCCAATGTGCGGTAGAATCAATATCTATTGTCCAGTAATGACTGCAGAAAAGAGACAAGAATCTCTCTCTTCTTTTTCCAAAACCCCAAACCTGAAATACTTTAACCAACTGAGGATTGAATCATTTTAGAATGACAGTTCACCCCAAAATAAAAAATGCTAATTTCACATCTCATCTGCAGTGCTATTTATCTTATGTCTGCCTTCTCCTCTCCTTCTGAATGTAATGGAACTAGATGGCACTCAGCTTGTGATGCTCAAAGTGCCAAAATTTATATATTTTTTACAAACTAAACAGCAATGCCAATCTCCAGAAATCATGTACTGGTCACTGAATATAATCTACAGACTTTGCAGTGAGAAGTTTTATGTAGGAACTACAAGTTGGAACAATTTTGTTTTCAGACACAATCCTCTGTTAATTGTGGTTTCATTTTCATTATGATGGTTGGAGGAGTTTGATTAATACAGTTTTGAGAAGATATACACTTTATCTGTTAATACAAAATCACATTGTCACAATCGTTTCAATGGAAAGAGGTAAAAAATATTTTATTCCAACTTTATTGGCGACCGTGTATTTTCTTTTTTGTTTACTTCCTACATTAGAGTTGTAAGAATTTCAATCCAAAACTGGTCGAAATGAGCTTCCAGTTTTAAAATTGTAACCATATGGGCTCGGTGTGGTAGCATGATGACCTTTTTAGAGAATAATTTAAAAAATGTGAAAGAAAGTTGTCAGATCTGTTAATGATATTAATTAAAGAGTTGAGAGTCAAATAATGACAAAGCATTCAGTGCTGAAACTTTCCATGAAATGATTGTGACAACGTGATTTATGGGCGACCGTGTATATGCTGTGTAATGATATAATGGAATAATGTTGTCTGTTCAGTAAATGAACTGACGCCCTCTCCATGTGTGTTGTAATCCGAGCTTCTGTTCTCTGTTGTGGCAGCAGGTCCAGTCGTGCGTGTATGTCAGTGCGGGAGATTACTCAGTGCATTTAAAAAATGACACCAGGGGGCGTCCATAAGCATCCATATGTGACGCATGTGGAGGTAATCCCGCCTCTGTCTTTCAACCAAAGATACACTCTGAATGTTGTTTAATAATCAATTAATGAATTCGTTAATTTTTCTTAACCGATTATCCGCACTCGGGTCGTGGGGAGCTGGAGCCGATCTGATCCCAGCAGACATTGGGCGAGAGGCGGGTACACCCTGGACAGGTCTATCACAGGGCTGACACATAGAGACAGACAACCATTCATGCTCTCATTCACTCCTACGGGCAATTTAGAGTCACCAATTAAACCTAAAATGCGTGTTTTTGGACTGTGGAAGGAAGTTGGAGTACCCGGTGAGAACATGCAAACTCCACATAGAAGAACTGAGGCCGGGGTCAAACCAGAGACCCTCTTGCTGTGAGGCAACCACTACACCACCATGTAGTAATAATAATAATAATAATAATTAATTAATTAATTAAATATATGCAGCGCCTTTCAAGAAACCCAAGGACACTTTACAATACAATACAGTTGGTGTTAAGACCTTAGTTTGATGTCTAGGGGACACAGGAAGTACAACTAAACACCACAGAAAAAAAGGAAGCAACTAAATCATCAGGGGCTCCAATGCCAAAATGACAAACAAAAGTCAACCACTAACTGGAAAATAAGATTTAGCTCACCTACCAACAAAACAGACAATACTAAGCTTTCCAACTCAGCAAAAACAGGAGAAAATGGTTAACAAAAATGTCAGGGAACCCCCAGCAGGCTTCCAGACACTCTAGGTAAAACAAGTTGACTCAAGATGTAGCTGTAACAAAAAAAAAGGTTAAAAATTGGGCACTGATGACGAGTAGAGGGGGTTAAGTGAGCCCAAAAGCCTTTGTGAGGAAATGGTGCTTGAGAAGTTTTTTGAAAATGTCCAGGGAGGCAGCATTTCAGGTTTCGGCCAGGAAAGAGTTCCAGAGGGTGGGCGCTGCAGAGCTGAAGGTATGAGCCCCAATAGTTTTTAGTTTGGTGCGGGGGGTGATGAGCAGACTTGTCAGAGGACCTCAGGTTTCAGGATGGTGTGTAGGTGGAGGAGGTCGGTGAGGTATGGAGGGTCGAGGGCGTGGAAGGATTTGTAGGTCAGGAGGGGGAGTTTGTATTCAATGTGTGATTTAACCAGGAGCCTGTGAAGGTGGATGAGGGTGGGGGTGATGTGCTGCCAGGGCCTGGACCAGGAGAGAACTCTGACGGCAGAGTTTTGAATGTACTGGAGCCTGTTCAGGGATTTGGTTGGGACCCCTATCAGGACAGCGAGGTGATGAAGATGTGTATTAGGGTTTCTGCCACGGAGTCAGGGAGTGAGGGTCTGGAGATGTTTTCAGGTAGAAAAAAAAGTGGGGGTTTTTTGTAACTGATTTTATGTGGGATTGGAATGAAAGGGTGGAGTCCAGAATGACTCCCAGGTTGCAGATCCCAGAGGATTGGGAGATGGTCATGGAGATGATCCCCAACCGTCCCCAGCAGTGCCTTGGGGGCCACGACCAGGAGCTCTGTTTTATTACCGTTTAAATATCGGAAATTGAACTGAATTGTGACCTTAAAACCAGAAATCTAATCAAATCTCTCTGTGGATTTTCTTGAGTAACCGCATCATGATGTTGAGTTTTTTCATCTTTTGTTGTTTTTTGGCGCTTTGAGTTAAGTGCCATCTAGTTCCATTATATTAGACAGAAGTCAGAAATCTTCAACACTCAGGAAAACTCGCAACAATGTGTTATCATTCATCAAAACAGTTTTTACAAATCAAGGCTCATTCACTGTTTATAATATTGAATGCATAAACACCTTAGTGCGAAATAAATAAAAAAAATGATATTTTCAAAAAAAGTCATACGTGAGGTGATGGAAAACCTTTCAACCTTTGCTAAATTTCCATTGGTTGTTAAGCATATTGTTAATTTCAATGAAAATTAATTTCCTTTCATTTCAATTTTGTAAGGTCAACTAACTTTGAATAGCTTAGTGAGAGTCCACCATTATCATTAAATGTGTGCTGATTGGGACTGGCCTCGACTGAACAGTTTATATGCTTGAAATAGAACAGGAAATTGTGGGTGCAAACCTTCAGGGAAAACGATAAGAAGAATCCTCTCTTTTTAATGAATCAATTGTGTTTCCTGCAAAAGAAATTAATTACATAACTAAATATCGCTTATTGAAATAGACAAAGAAGTTAAACACTCAGCAATCAGCGGAGATAGAAAGGCACTTAATTTGTCATATAAATGAACACTGAATGAAACATCATTAATTAGGAAGAACAATAAGAGTAGTTGTTTGAAGGATACAGCGAAGGGTAAAGGCATGTGCTCTTGATCAAAGCTCTTGAGTTGAATCAAACTTTCGGATAAAACGAAACACTTAAATCGACGGCTCCATCAGTAACAGCGTTGTATTCCCGTGCACGTGCAGGAAGACGGCGCGCAGATGTTAATCAAAGTTGTTTAAATCATGTTGACTCGTAAAGGCATGAATCATCATTCCAGTGGACGTTAGCAGCCCTGAAAGTGTGTCTCTGTTACATAAATGTGTTTCTTTCCCTCCCTGTCAGAATGGGATGATATGAAGATGTTAAGATTCTGTGAGTAACATGGACTGCTGAGTTTATCCTTCCTTCTCTGAGGAGGAAAAAAAATATTATGACAGATACTAGGGCTGTGTTTTCCTTCTTCCCTGACAACGTGTTATGCATTTTATATATAAAACCCTCCTCGAGTGCAAACAGCAGGAACCAGAGATTCTACAAATCTTCAGCTGGATTGTTGAATAATTGCTGAAGCACCGTTTGTATTAGCAGAGCAGAGTGCCCTCTTAAACCTAGGCTCCGACTCTCAGACAGCCCTCTTTTACGAGAGTCACGCCATGAAGGTCATCACTAATTCAACACTCTGCACCCTGACCAAGCAACAAAAATGTCCCCAAGAAAGAAAAAAGGAAAGTCTGTGCTTAACATATTTTATACGGACCGTGTGTGTGGATCTAATCATACCCATTCTCTTTGAAACCCTAGAAAATGGTAATTAATTTTTCATGGCGTGAATTAGAATCCTAATTTGGAAATGTGAGATCAAAAGAAACAATTTCAATAGCTGGCTAGTGGAAGTAATCCTTGGTGGCCAAGGACAAGAGGCTGTGGTGTTCAAGATATCCCCAGTGGCAGCTTCACAGCAGAATGCAAAGAGGGATTTACTAGTTTTTGCTGAATCACATTAATAAACCATGTACCTATTAAACCATAACGACATTCATAGGAGCAATGAGTCATGCCGGTTTTTATTTATTTATAAAAAAAAATCATGTTTTTTCTTTACATACAAGTCTCCACTCGTGGTCTGGTCAATGCACATACCCATAGGATGTAGTTCATGTTTGACAAGGAGCTAAACGAGCAGAGCACACATTCAGTACATTGCAATCGGAGCAATTGCATTAGGTCGGGATCAGTTCTGCAGGCTGGATGGAAAGGTCGCCGAGGTTGTGAATCACAGAGGAATCCTAATCAGGCCTTGTTGCAACTCTAATTAATTACAGCCCAGAGGGCAAGAGATCATACAGAGACCTACAAGCCAGCACACACGCAAACACTGACTCACACACGCACACAAAAAGGAGAAATTGTACCCTTGGATTGTCTTTCTCTGCTGTATCAGCCGGATGTTGAATTCTTTCCAAGAGTTAGTTGATGAAGTGTAACTTAACCTTATATTCTACCACTTTCCCTCAGCTGGCTGCCTCAGTTAGAAATTTCCTATATTTCCACATAATGATTTTTGACAATCTCCAGAGCACTTGCCCTGACTTGTTGCACGCAGCTGTTTTATGTGTTGGAGAGCAGCGAGAAAGTGGAAGTTTGCACTTGAGAAACCACTGATTTCTGTTGGGCAAAATAGTGAATCCAGAGAGAAATCGAGTCTCATCAGTTTTGAAGAGCTGGTAACAATGCAGTCTTTCCACTGCGTGGTTTGACTTCACTTGACTCAACTTGCTCTTTTTTTGGTTTTCCATTAGAAAAAGTTGAGGATACTACCCGGTACTTGGCACTCTCTTTAATACCTTCTTGGTCAAGGATTTTGAGCGAGCTGAGTTAAAAACTAAAAGGTGGAGTTAAAACATAACGAGAGACATGCACAATTGGAACATCCTGTACAAGCGAGCCAAGCTACCGTAAAAGCACTGCAAACTTTTATTCACTCAAGCCTGCCCACGACCCTAGACTACACTAACCTTAAAGCATATTGTAATTCAAGTGGTCTAAGAGAAAACTTGACTTCTGCTCCTCCTCTTGGCTGTTTTCAGGCTTTTAAAAAATCTAAAGTCCCTGATGGGAGACTTTGGCCGCTCACAGGTGATTTCAGAGACATGGAATTCGTTTTGGCTGTTTTACAAATGCAGATACTTTCGCACGTCTCTTCAGATGCTGAAAATGTGATTTAGTAATAAAAATCTGCAGAAAACAATGCTATTCCAGAATGGCAACAACTCCAAAGCAACCGAAAACAAAGACGAACTCACCAAAAAGAGTATGTCAATAATCGGAGTGTTTCGGATATGAAGAGAATGAGAATGAGAATGAAGAGAATTTGTTCATAATCAAGCCTTCTGCTAACTGTAGACAAAGTCTTACAGCTGTGGCTAATGCAAGTTCATGCTTAAGTGTAGGAAGCTAGAGCCTTGAGCCACAGTCATCCAAGCGGCAACAAGGCAGTTTGGAAGTGCCTTAAATCTGTATTCTTTCTAATGACCAATTGATTTATTACCTCAGTAAACATTTTCCTAATGAGTTTATGGTCTCAATCGCTAGTTTCTAGTCTTCTTCAACACAGCATGATGTTCATTTTGCAACTTATGGTCCCATTAAGAGTAAAATAGACATTAAAGCAGTGTATGAAATGAGTGGCCAGTACTTGTAAAAGTTATTTTATAAATTGCTGAAGATATTTAAGATATTCCCTTATAAGTCCCACTATGGGGAAATTCAACCTCTGCATTTAACCCACCCCTTTACACACCAGTGAACACACACCATGCTGGGAGCCATGGGGGGGTTAAGTGCCTTGCACCCCAGCTCTCGGTCTGTCAGTCCTGGGACTCTAATCGGCAATCATCCAGTTACAAGAACAAATTCTCTACCCACATTTTGGGCAACAAGTTCTCCAACATTGTTGCCCAACATTTTGGGCAACAAGTTCTCCAACATAAACTGCAGAAGAGGTCGTGTGTCAGTACCACAAATTACTGCATGTAAGTACGTATCGAGGCTCGCCGTACCACACAGTTGTACGGTCTGCAGTTATAAAAAAAGACTGCTGTTTCTGTGGATTTAGGTTTAGGGTAAAAAAACTTCTGGTAAGGCATTATAAAAGACAGTTTAAATGGTAAATAAATGTACTTAAATACCGGAAGTAAAGTAGTCAAGTGGCTGCGGCAAGTTACGTAGAAAACATAAGTAACGCTGAAAAACGTGATTCACGTAACTTAAGTTAAAAATGCTTTGCTTTTGTTTAGACATGGGACGAAACCCCGCTCTCCTGGGTGAATGTCAGACGTTTATTTCGACCCATCCACCACCCCAGCCTCCAACCGAATGTGGGAATCCGCCCTTTTAAACTCGATTGGCTGTCAATCACTACTACGTCAGCAAGATGGCAGCGGTCGATTACAGCGGATGGTGAAATACGGAGACATGGCTCGTTTTTCACTGCCTGTACACACAATCTATATTGACGTTTTTGGAGGGAGAACCGGCTGTTTTGGGGCAATAAATTAACACTTTATTTTAACTCGTAAGGTACTGAGGTTCCCCTCATTTACAGTGACGAGGAGTGCATTTACAAACAGATACAAAATACAGATAACAGACAAGATAAATTAATAAGTAAAAATGCTATTTAAAATGACCAAAGCTAAAAACAGTTGCAGACAGTTGCAGGAAAGTCTGCAATCAAGCGTATTGATCCTGAGTGTAAGTTAAAGATCATTCCAGGTCGCGGGGGCATTAAAACAAAAGGCTGCCTTCCCCAGTTCAGTCTGCAATGCTTGTCCTTTTCTGACTGAGACTTAGATGAGGATATCAATGTTACACGCTGTCCACCTTACAAGCTCACTAACACATTTCCTCTGATTGTTTAACTGATACCAAAACCAAGTTAAAAGACAGCAAGTTGTGCACAACTGGTTACACTGGTGATGTGCTGGACTATGGCTTCCCTAGAGGCAGTGACTTCATTCCTCCCCTGGCTGCCTGCCACCCTCATGTTGATGCTCAGACTCAGGCCTTTATGCGGATTAACCAAACAAGATACAGCATGTTAATTAATGAGTATAAGAGGGGCTTGTGGGCAGATTTTGGTAACTTTAGACTGAGCCAGCTAGCTGTTTCCTCCTCTTGTCTCCTTTCTTTATACTAACCTCAGCTAGGGCTGGGCGATATGGACCAAAAGTCATATCCCGATATATTTAGGCTGAATATCGATATACAATCTATCCTAATATTTTATGGCAAAGTGAGAGCAAATGTTCAGTCAAAGTCAAATATGACATGTCACAAGTAGTTTTATTGAAACCATTTATTTGAAATAAAATGGGCCGATCTTTTACTGAAGTGAATATAATTATGTGAGAAAAGAATAACGAACATTACAAAATAACTAAATATGACAAACCCTAGTAAGGGCAGCATTTATATATAAAGTAAGAGGAATTTTTGAAGTAATCGATATATGCATTATGGTCTAATTCCATATCACATTTACAAATATATCAATATATTTTTTCTATCAATATATCGCCCAGCCCTAACCTCAGCTAATCACCCCCTGACTCCAGCTTCATATTAACTGGACCGATATGAGGCTGGTATCAAACTGCTCATCTAACTCTTGGTAAGAAAGCGAATAAGCCTATTTCCCTAAATGTCACACTATTGCTTTAGCAGTGGGGGGTTTATTTTACACGACTCCTTAAAAAATACCACCTACCACACATATTCAAGCCCTGGATAAAAGACTACAATGTAAAAATGATGGAACATAACATATTGAGCTTTTCAGAAAGGTTATTGTCTGTTTTAATATTGGATCCTGCACTTGTGTTTGTGGCAGCAGCATGAGAAAGGCCAGTGTGTGGGAGCTCTGATTAGCAGCGGAGAGGCCAGCCAGAAGCTTCCAGGGCAGCTCTGTTTGCAAACAGCGAGAAGAGCAAGGGCAAGCCAAAGCAGGAGATCACAGCAGTGTGAGTGTGTGTGCGTGCAGGGAAAGAGTGCGTGTGCATGCATAATGCCATTTTTTTTTTTTATAAATTAGACAGCGATGAGTAAAACTTTGCTGACTCATATCCTGGCAGTCACGTCCAGATCATCATTTGCTGTAAAATCGTGATCTTTGACAGGCCGGAGATCAAAATAGACGGATCAGAAAAAAATTAGGGTGATGAATCATTGACGAACAAAAAGGGATGGCCACTGTGAATATGTTAACCTTGAGTTTAACATTTTTGCTAATGTGCTGAGTAGGTGAAAAACACTGACTTAACTTCAATAATGCCAAGTTCTCAAACTCATACTGATGCAGAGTACATATTTTCCTAATCGATTTGGGAGCAAATCCTCCACTGAAGGCAAACAGGACTTTAGTATTCATGGGGGCACGTATGCCTCTCACTATGTTAATAATGCTGTCCTCAGACGGGCTCCGGCTATAATGAGGATTTGCGAATTCAAATCACAGTCTGCTACATATGTCAATGCCATCAATATACCGCAGCTCCAGCTCTACAGTTTCCTCTCCATTTCTGACACTGGCCGACTTCTTGACCCTTCCACCCAAACAAGGAAGCAGTAAGGAAGTTATCGGTGCTCCCATCAGATAATGACAAGATGACGACAAGATGATGACTGGCCTCTGGCCCCAAGCTTCATGGTTTACAGGAGAGTTGTTGGCGAGCAAAGGGCATAAAAGGGAAAAAATAGAGAGCAAAATGGAGAGGTCTGAGTACTAGCACTATTTACTACTTGTCAACATATCAGCAAGTGATGCAAGCAGGTCGGTGGAATTCAATTCCCTCCACTTCTCGGAAAATGCACTTGCAATCTTTATTTTTTCTTTTAAATGTCTATTCCACTTTCGCCGTAGCGCTTTTTAACTGTGTTTTCTTACAATGAGACCCAATCTCTGCTTTAACTATGTTTAATAAATGTTTAATAGGATGGGTACATGAGAGTCAATCTACTTTAGCCTGCCTGCTCTCTGTGTATTGAACAGTAAGTGTTTATGTAAATGAGCGTGGCTAGCAATGCTCCCTCTGGTCTGGTCTCAATGGATGCTATTTATTCACATGAAAAAGAACGAGTTTAAAAAGGGGAAATTGTTTTGGCATTAAGTCAGACGTGCATGCGTGAATTGTGATTTTTGTTTGTGTGTTAGTATGTTCGGTGGGTGAGCACCTGAGCAGCTTAAGTGCATTTCCTCATCTTCCATATCATCATTATACAAAAGACTTCCAAGCTGCAGTGTTTATTTGCTACATTATCCCTGGATCTCTCTTTAAGCTTCCCAAGCTACTCCTCTCTCTTACACTTTCACTTTAAATAGTTACTTTGAAGAATGAACTTCAGGTCATTATAGCCAAAGTAGTTGATTAATTAAGTAGTTAAAAGAGAAAGCACAGAGCAATGGTTTGCTGCCTTTTGGTCAACACTTGTTTGCTACTGTTTATTATAAAGGATCCTTTGGGTGAGGAGACCTCTTAAATGGGGTTAGAGCTTGTTGAAAGCGGCATTTCGTGGTGAATAATTGGATTGCGGCTTTGAGCACGCGCGTGTTTAAATGTTGAGATCGAACAGCGCCTGGGGTGTGTTTACCTGAGAAGGCTCTATCCCCCCTCCTATCCTTCTTTTCTCCCTCCCACCGTCCATCGCTCCTCTCCTCCTCTCTAATCAGTCTGATAAAGGATATCCTCTGCAGTCCCCCAGCCATAGCTCTGCAGCAACAGATTAGGCAGTCTGCACGTACGCACACACATCGTCTGCTGCGGGGAGACAGTGGCCAGGCAGAGGCAGACAGAATTACAGATGGACAGTGGTACAAGCAGTGGGCTGCAGATGTAAAGTGTACCCACACAGATTTACAGACATATAGTGTCTATTTTCCCTCTTGCATACAATAAAATGCTCAGGATACATGCATATACAGTATATTAACATGCAGTACCATGCCAATGTTCTGATGTCTGATTGCTCTGATAGCAGTCTGAAGATAGTGATAATTTCAATGCAAAACCACGCTCTTTTCCTAACCCTAACCAAGTGTTTTTTGTGCCTAAACCTAACTAAACTCTCCTGTTATGTTCATTTCTCAGGAACAGCAATAATGTTTGTGGGTGAATTTGACCCGGGCATGTTTATCCAAAAGTGTCAAAAACTGAAAAATCCCAATAAACATTGTTTATATTTAATTAATAACTCCATTACTAACCATTTAAATCGTGCAATGGTGTTCTTTACCTCTCATAGAGGTTTTTCTTAAAAAATGCATTTTTTTAACTTTTTTTTTTATGTACACTGGAAAGACCTAAATATAAAATACAATGGTTTTAAATGATGTTGATCTTTTACAAAAAAATTTTTACATTTCTTTCTTTTTATGAAAAAATACCTTTAACTATTTTTTATTTTTTTTATTTTAAACTTTGAAATGGGTCAATTTGACCCGCAACATAGCAGGAGGGTTCAAGGCATATGTCAAAATACAACCAAATTCCAAAAAGTCAAAAAGTTCCAATGTTTTTGTTATTGTAGTTGTGCATGGGGGACCCAAAAATGTAAAATTATCAATACGGCTCTAGAAACAAAAGCCTGATCGATGTATCGGTTAGCCGATTTCATTTGCCAATATTGGCATATCACAGACACATACAGACACTGTTAATTTAGCTCATTATTTTATTATTTTACATTTTTATTATTTGAATGGTAAGAAATTGACTGATACTTAACACACATGGCTATTTTGCAATTTATTTTATGTGTATTTATCATTTATTTATACAGTATGCAATTAATTGATACTGAACATACAGTAATGATTTTCATTTAGCTATTTATATTTCTTTTATTCTTCTTAATTTTTTCAGTGTTCATTTCTAGAATTGCTACAGTGTAAAACATTGTATGTATACTTAATACTACATTTTACAAGTACTACAACTACAAGTACCCCTATGTAGTCATATCAGTGAAGAATCAGTGACATTCCAAAAGTTTTTATTTTATTTTTGTTTTATTGGTTAATACTTTTTAGAACTCTACTTGTTTATATTGTAAATTGTTAAGACTTTATTTTATTTTTCCTTGCTTATTTGCTAATACCTTTCTTCTATTCTAGTTTATACTGCTTTTTACTATTTATGTTTTTTGCTATCCACTTTGCTGCTGTAACTCTTGAAATGACCCTGCTGTAAGACTAATAATGCTAATCTTGATCTTAAACTGGTGCAAAATCCACTCAGAAAGGATCTATTTTCACTTCAGCTCAAAAATTCCCCTCATATACTGTAACCTTTTCCCCTCTAAAGTCTGTATCAGTTATAAAAATTGTGTGGGCTTTACAGTAGCAGGACCAATGTTTATAATCACTACTATACTACTGTGCCGCCGGAAAAAAGAGCAGTCCTCGTACATGCTTCCACACATGTGTAAAGCGCGCTGGCATAAACACTAGAGTTAACAAACTCAGACTTGAAGTACTCCGCTAACAAGCAGGAGAGAGCGGCTCTGACAAATTGGCGTGTGCTGATGAATTGGTGCGTGCGTACTTTGGCTAACAACACTTGGAGTAATGAGCTGGTTGCCCCTAAAGTAACCTCTGCATGCTGAGCTACAGAGATGGATGCCGCCTTGGACGGCTTCGGCGAAAGCACATGCTTACACATCTCTGTGTGTGTGTTTGTAAGTTTGCATAAAGAACTCGGCGAATGAAAGGACTTTTATATGTGAAAGCATGACCAGAATCCTCTCGGGGTCATAACAAATGTCCCTGACTTTTATGTGATCACTCCAGCGCTGGGCTATTTGTGTGCCTATAAACACAGAGTAGAGCAGAAGAGCTCGTTGAATGGCTTTTACTATTCTAGGGATGTTGTATGGACACTGTTTGCTTATCTACAAATGGCACGCGAGATGCCAAGTCACAAACATTAGTAGATGGTGTTGCTGATTTCAGACACGTTTTTATTTACTCTGAGCATGAAATTACACCACTCAAGCTGTTTGCGGCACTAGAGCTCCTGATTTTGTAACCTCCTGGTGGCACTCGGAGGTCTCCAAAGCCATTGTTCCCAAAATACACGTGCCAACACTGCTGCCTCTGTGACAAACCTATCATGCTTTACTTGCAATGGCTTTTATAACTTCACGGAACAGGACGGCGGAGAATACTTTACAGCGGCGTCTGTCTGAGGCTGTACGTTCATTAAACGCACCAGCTTGCCGGTTTATGCGATTCTTTATCAAAACAATGAATGCAGGCATATTCTTTGTGAGGTATTTATATTGGACAATGCTTGTTCACTCAAAATACACTCTCTCCATGTTGGCTCCCAAGTGAGACAAGACTTGCTCTGTGAATAAGCTTGTGCATCATTGTGCCCTCATTTAGCCTTCCCTGCTGCTGAATGCAAGCTTTTACAAGCCCAGATTCTCACAAGCAATCGGCTTAAATCACACTCTTTTATGGCCCGGCTTCCTACCCTGACGCACAAGACTGAGTAAGATGACATGCTTTATAATTGGGGAAATGCTGCACCTGATTCACCTCTCAGTGTTGTGACTGTAGGTGGCTTTAGATTTACAGTTGATGGAGTTATTAAAACACAAGTCAGTGGGGCCTTTAATGTGTGTGTCTGTTTGTGTCGTGTGAGGCGGCTGTTACAACACAACACCAAGGACTAAACAGGCTGATTCACAGTGCTGGCAGTGATGGTCACGCCTCTCCTTGACCGCTGGTTTATTTAAGCAATAAAAACGATGCACACCACAACTGTTAAAAGTCAGAGGTTGTCAATTTCAGAAAGTTACCTTGAAACAAAGAGCAGGCTGTTTGAGCTGAGCAAAATGTCCCGGGAGCATGGAAAGTTTACCTAACAGGCCTACCGGACACAGGCCCAGGGGTCCGAAGGGTCAGGGCCCCTACTGGCCTTCACCTACAAAATGTAACTAAAAAAGTCACGTACCATTCATGAAGAGACTCCAAATGACAATAAAGAAGCATAAAAAGACTGCAAAGAGACCAAAACAGCTAAAAAGAGATGCAAAACAGCTGCAAAGAGACACAAATAAACTTAGAACTATGAAAAGGGGCAAAACAACCACAAAGAGACACAGAATGACTAAAAAACGGAACAAAATGGCCATAGACATAAAACAACGCCACAAAGACCTGAACTATTACAAAGAAACACAAAATGACCACAAAGAGACACAGAACAACAAGAAAAATAGGCTGTGCAACCATGTTTCTTGCTCTTCTGTGCTCCAGGGGCACATTGTCTCATAATCAAAGGGACATCTAGCAACCAGGAAGAGACACAAAATGACCACAAAGAAACATAAAAGATTAGATATCAAAACCACTACAGAGAGCCATGGTAGCTGCAAAATAAAATAAAGAGGCTAAAATGACTACAAAGAGGGTCAAAACAACCACAAAGAGACACAAAATGACTATAAAAAGACAAAAGGATCACAAATAGACACAAATCAACTTCAAAGAGAAACAAAATCACGACAGAGACTCCAAATGACTACCATGAGACACAAAATGACCCCCAAAAGACACAAAACAACTTCAAAGAAATGCAAAATGACCAAAAAGAAACTCAAAATGACCACAAAAACACTCAAAATGACCAAAAAGAAACTCAAAATGACCACAAAGGGACACAAAATAACAAAAAAGAAACACAAAATCACCAAAAAGACATGCAAATGGCCCTAAAGAGACACAAAACTACTACAAAGAGATCCAAAACCACTATAATTATGTGTAGCGCGCTTCTATGCAGTAGAGGTGGTGAGACTTCCTGCATCAGAGACCCTTTGTCTCATAATCTGTCCTTGCCAGGGACACCAAACTGAGACGGGAAGTTTTTTGTTGTCGATACCGCCAATACTGGAGATGTACAATTACAGAATGGTGGAGAAAGGTTAAACCAACATGGGATCAGTAGGTTACTTTATTTGTTGGGAGCGTGCCTACATTTACACATGCATCCAATTTCTCTGTAATAAGGTCTTGAACTTCATCAAGACACACAGCGTGATACTATTATCTTCACCCAGAGAGCCACGCAGGGCCCCAGTGGCTGATGGGATTAGGGAACAAAGGGAATCATGGGATTAGTCGGGTACTGGAGTCTGGAAGGGAACCATTTTGTTTACCTTTGTCTTTATTCTTTTATTCCCTTTCCTCTATGTTGTGTTGTGACTCCCTGTCGGGGGGCGGGCGGAGAGTGATATCTTGTTTGGCTCCTGACAGCACCACTTGGAGAGGAAAATGAAAAGAGATGGTGATAACACGGAGACTCACGCATTCACACACACCTCCTGCCGGCCTGTCCACCCCACGCTGTTCATAGGGCAATTCAGGCCTGGCAATTTAGGGCCGAGTTAAAGTGGAGGGAAAAGCCTAAAATAGTGAGGCAAGGCGAAAGAGAAGGGGAGAGGAGGGGGAAAAAAGGAGACCTGGGGAGTGATTGGTGGAATGGTGAGGGACAGATGTAATTTTCAGACAACGGCAGGGAAGTGATGTAATTTTCCTGGATGCAATTTGTGTGTGCGAGTGTTTGTGTGCATGCACGCGTTTGTCTATGCGGTGTGTAATTTGGGGCAATGCAGATGCTAAAGTAGCACTTGGATGGAGGACTCATCAACTGAGAAACAAAACATCTCATTTCGGCACTTAGATTTTTCTGGCGGACAAAAATTGATGCAAGTTTTTGTGCTATAAAGGCCACCTTCAAAATAAAAAGGAGCATCTTGTGTGTATAGGCTTAACTAGTTTGGTCACAAACATATTTCTCTCTAGACTATATTAAATGAGCTTTCACTGAAAGATTGATGATTGTCACATAACTAATGTTTTCCTTTTTACTTCATGCTTTTCATCTTAACAACCCGGGTGATAAAACAACATGCTCAGCAACTGTAATCTCCCGCAAATGAGCTTTAAATTTTGCGAAGGACACAATTGATATCGCTATCAATGTAAATTGTGACTTTTATTTTGTCTTCTCTGTTGGACTTGCCTAACTAATGTTGTGCCGGGACATTATTTGATGCATTGTGCTCCTGGCTGTCTCAGTAGACAATTAGTCTGACAGATGAATTAAAGAATACGAGGCCATTTCCTGCAGGAGATGAATCCCCCCTGCCTAAGCACATATCCATTTATGGGGGGGGGGCTATTTTCATATCATAGGAGAAACATTAAAATTTTAGCGTTTGGTAATTGAATAGTTTAATGGCATCACTCTCAAAGTGAACCAAGGGCATCTTTGTTTTTTAATTTGAACTCTGAATGCAAACTTTGGATGCAATGACACTGGACAAAGAGTCATTTTGAAGGATAAGACGGGCTATATTTTTCTTAAATCCCATTAAAAGACTAATGATGCACTTATTCGAAAAACAAGTATGCCCAGAGAAGCTTAAGTTGACAAATGTGTGAGTAAACAGTTGCCAGAGAAGGAATTGTGCAGTGACAACTTTTTCTCCAGGACGGAAAAGGAACCAAGTTAGCTAGCAAGCTAGTTAGCTAAACAGGAATGAAAGACAAAAGGTAGAAATTAGCGAAGCTGTTATCTGTAAAAAAACAACGATAAAATCTAATCAGAAAGTCTGAAGGCAACAAAGGGTATTGAACTAACTAGTTTGCTAAACAGTAACATAAGACAAAAGCTAGAAATTAGCTAACATTATCTGTAAAAATGATAAAATGTAATGGAAAGTTTGAAGGTAATGAAGTGTAATAAACTACCTAGTTAGCTAGCTAGGCTACTAAAAGTGGTGGAAACTAACTAATTACATTTACTTAAGTACTGTACTCAAGTACAATTTGAAGGTACTTGTACTGGACTATTTCAATGTTTTTGTTACTTTTTACTTCAATTCCACTACATTTTTGACAAATTTTGTACCTTTTATTCCACTACATTTAGCTGACAGCTTCAGTTACTTTTCAGGTCGAGATTTAACATGAAAAATATGATCAATTTAAAGTGATTAGACTTTTTAAAAAATTAAATCTTACAACATATTTAGAATATATAAAACAATCTGAGTGGGTCCATTCTGCATAAGGAGTACTTTTACTTTACTTTTATTTTTTTAACTTTTGAATGCAGGACTTTTACTTGAAGTGGAGCAATTTCACAGTGTGGTATTAGTGCTTTTACTTAAGTAAGGGATCTGAATACTTTTTCCACCACTGCACACAGCAGCATAGACCATAATGAGGATGTGAGCCACTGGTAAGAAAGAAGAGAGGGGTAGATGAGATGTTCAACAAGGTATAGCAATGCTATCTTCCAGGAATTAATATGGGAAACATATTGTAGTACTTACCATTACAGGTAAGGATGATATACAAATGCAGACACTGAGCAACATTTGCATTCATTTGATTAATTTCATCATGTTGAGTCAAATTTTAAGTTCATTATTTACTCTCTGTTTTGGTCTCCACCAATTACTCCAGAAAACACAGTAACTTAAAGACACTAAAATGATCCCTAGAGCTGAAGAGGACTGCAGAGTTGGGTGATAATTCTTTGTGGGTTGTTTGGGGTTGCTTGTGACACATTTAGCTTTACACATACTAATTTTTTAAATTGTAAATATAAAATATTTAATAGTGCAGATGTAGTATCTTCTAAACTATAGCACATGCAGCTGTTTTAGAAAGAAAAAAGGGCAACTCTTTGTTGCTACCTGCTTATTGTGCCAAAAAAGGGCCTGTGAAGTTGTAATATTGAAAGTGTTTTATGTGTTGTTCATGGAAGTTTTTGACATGTCACTAAATTGTTTGGAGATATAATACAAACAAACAGCTTCACACTATACAGTTGGTTATGAGCAAAGTATCCATTGCCATCACTAAACCAAACGTTTGGACCTTCCATCTGGAGCCTCGTTTCCGTCTTGCCCACTCAGTTCACCCTCCAACCTTTAATTAAATTCAGGATTTAAGGTGAGTGTCACGTTTAATTCCGTCCTCTATAATTGTGACTGATGGTGTTGAATTAATCTAAATAAAGCTGGTGATGTCATGTGGTCACCATAAACATGGCAGAGCAGCCCCCGTTGTTAAACTGTCCTCTCACCTCATCCCTCTCTCATTATGCAGACAGCAGGTCAGCCGTGAGGTTAGAGGGTGTCAGAATGAAAAGACAGATTCTGCTAGTTACACCTCCTGCTGCTCTGCGCATTAAATGGGCTTGATCAGCTTTATTGGCCTGTGTCATCATGTGACTGAGTAGTTGATTTAATAAATCCTGTAGCCAGAGGTTACTGTGAAAGGCAGATGTATTACAAAACTGCTCATAATCTGCTTAGATAATTGGGTACTTTAAAATAAGACCCTATAACCGATCAGGGATATAACCGATTTTTAAAGGTGTAAACACACAGGTCATGACCTCATGAAATCACAAAATCTTTGCAGCCCAGCAGATTTTATTTGAGCATTCACCTGAAGATAAGACAGCGTTTATTGGCTCCTCTCGTGACCTCCTCGTCCTTGTGAATCTCAGCGGGACTGTTAGTGTCTTGATGGAAGGTTACCTCCTAGTATAAAACACTCAGCCTCTGCAACAACAACTTTATAGAACACCTGTGGGAGCGGGATTTTATGAGCTCATCGGCTGCATGATTTTACATTTTCCAGTTGGCAAAGTGACATATGCTGCAGGAAACAAACAAAGAGTCCTCGAGACACTCTCGCGAGCCGCATGCAGATGGCTGGAGTCAGTCATGTTGGTCCATACCAAAATGCTGTGACCTTTGCTGTCCTGCTAAGATACTACAACTATGTTTTTTAACAGGAATATACATAAAGTAGCTTCTTTGCATATGACATTAGACACCAGTGTACTCTCCAGATGGAGTAAAGGCAACTGGAGGCAGTCTCTGAGACAGAGACTGCTAACACAAATGCTTATGATTTGTTTACGGCTGTTTCAATCGATCGGATCGGGTGAAACAAGGGTTACTTTTGAGTCCTGTATATTGGTAGTACATATAGGGGAGAAGTAAAAACAACAACTCTGAAACAGTGGCTCACATGGTTCCAAAACCTCTGTGTTAAGTCTGGAGGAGTGGAGTCACTTAACATTAAAAGCATTGCAGTAAACATGTCTATACTGCCATGCAATTATAAGGTGCTGTGACATCTTCTGAGTTCCACAATCATGGTTTTAAAGTTGTTTCACCAGACCCCTATAGAGATGTAGGTACAGAATAACAGCTAAAGTAAGCTATTATAGCATCTAGCTTGACACCAGTGATGCATCGATGTACATTTGAGTTGAACAGCAGTTGTTTAATACTACGTTGGTTCCAGTAGTGGAAGAAGTATTCAGATCCCTTACTTCAGTAAAAGTACTAATACCACACTGTGAAATAACTCCACTACAAGTAAAAGTCCTGCATTAAAACTTACTGAAGTGAAAGTACAAAACTATCAGTATCAAAAGTAAAAGTACTTGTTATGCAGAATGAACCTCAGATTGTTTTATATATTCCAAATATATTATTACATTATTTGTATTGATGTTTTTATGTCAGCAGTGTTTTAATTTTGTAAAGACAGGGCTCATTTAACTACTTAATAAACTGTTATAAGATTTAATAAAAAAAAAAAAAAGTAATCTCTTTAGATTGATCATATTTTTTTTGTTAAATCTCAACTTGAAAAGTAACTAAAGCTGTCAGCTAAATGTAGTGGAGTAAAAAGTAAAAAGTAACAGTAATAAAATGGAAATACTCTAGTAAAGTAAATTGTACTTAAATACAGTACAGTACTTGACTAAATGTACTTAGTATAAGTCGTAAAAGTAAAAGTACTCATTATGCAGAATGGACCAACTCAGATTGTTTTATATATTTTAAATATATTATCAGATTATTTGTATTGATGCATTTATGTAAGCAGCGTTTTACTGTTGTCCAGATAGGGCTCATTTTAATATGGTTTCATTTATAAACATGCAATCATTTTGAATTTATGGTATTTTTTCCTGTTGAATCTTAGAAGTAACTAAAGCTGTCAGCTAAATGTAGTGGAGTAAAAAGTACAATATTTGCCCCTAAAATGTAGTGAAGTAGAAGTAAAGTTACATATGTGGAAATACGCAATTAAAGTACAAGTACCTCAAAATTGTACTTAAGTACAGTGCTTGAGTACATTTACTTCCACCACTGGTTGGTTCTGATAGTTAATAATAATCCTCTAGACTCTTGTACATATTCATCTGACTCACTGAGTAGTATGAGGTCTGGAGGATGAGTTCATTTGTAAAGACGATTGCCTCAACATCGGCAAACAGGCAAGCTGTGGAAGGATTCGTTTTTGTGGGAAAATTAGCTTTACCTATTACAGATCACATCCGATATAAGTTTCAGTTTTCTGACAAAACGTGCAACAAGCAGGTTCATCCACCCCTGTTAAGTAGCAATTCACACAGTATATAGACTTATCATATTCTGCCCTCCATCTGAATTTCCCACGTCATAATAGTGATGCAATTACAATCAACCCATAGTCATCCTGAACCACGGGGCCAGTTCTCATAAAGAATATTTGATGATTCTGCATCACCTACAAAATGCGTCATTACATTTTGCTATAATCAAAGTCAGAACGATGAGTCAACAGCAGTTGTCCAAAGTGTTAATACTCAATTAGCACTTTTTTTTAAAGAGCATCCTAATAGCTACGCCCATTTGCATGCATTTTGCATAACCAAGCTGGCAGAGGCTGACTTAGAAGAGCTGCAGTTATATATCTCCTTGCAGCAGAGCACCTCGATTCTTTTGGGGGCAGTTGAAATTCTGCAGAAGCCCAGTTTTCATTTTCATGGCTGCATTTACATGCTGTCCTACTGTCTGCCCCTTTGAGTTATATCAGGGGGCTTTATCACCTGAAATAAAGCAGAGATAAATGTTGCTGAGGAAGTGTAAAACACAGGCCCCTCAACAGTATGTATGTGTGTTGTGTATGTGGGTGTACGGAGGTGGGCATGTGCACGCCTGTGTGTGTGTGTCTGTGTGTGTGTGTGTGTGTGTGTGTGTGTGTGTGTGTGTGCGTTATTTAATGCTCTAAATCTTGAGCCTGTTTGTGTGTGTAAACTATGAGCATTCTGCAGACTCGGCTTCTCACGCCGTTCTTGCCGTTCTGCTGAGGATGCGCTTTCAAGCTCAGGGCTGCAGGAGGTCACAGTCTGACAGAGTGCACACTCATGCGCACAAACACACCGTACACGTGTGCCCACGTTTGTACCTCTCCTGACATTTGACACACATATGGATCCGGCTGCCAGTAAAAGAAGTCTATTCCCCTGCTGACATTTACCTGGGGTGACCAGAAATCATTAGTTAAGGTCAGTTTTATACCTTCTGAATAGGGAGGGGGGGTAACAGAGTTGACTCCATCTATACCTCTCCAGTGGGCTGTATGGCTGGATACTGTATAGAAAAGTGTGTGGGTGCACTGAACAAAAGACCTCTGAAGAAGAGCTGCCACATTTTGATGAACACTGTGAGGAAATATCTCTCGATATATAGCCACCTCTTATCCTCTAACAGAACCGTGCTTAAACAATATGAAATTTGAAAACAGTCCCTCACTGTATTCCCTCCATTAAGGCCCTAGATTCTGTTTACCTGCACCTATGGTGCCTCTGTTATCTTGTTTGTACTTAAACACTTTTTCCCAGACTTTAGCTCCTTTATTTGGGGATGTTTTGGTGAACTTTTGAATTCCTCCTGAGAGGCTGACTCCGCTCCCTCTGAAAACACAACTCTAGAGAATAACAGGAGGAAATCAAAGTGCTGTGCTCAGAAATATGGTGAATACAAACACAATTGTGTATAAGTTGTGTGTGTGTGTGTGTGTGTGTCTATATGTTTGCAGCCGAGAGGTAATGAGTACCAGTGGAGGGATTTAAAAGAGGCTTATGCACAGAGGCCTTCTGAATAATTATTTTCCGACTAACTCGCTATAGATGGAAAAAAAAATCACTTAAAAAGCCTCTTTTTAATTCTATATACGCAACCTTGATTCCTCACAATGTATCTAGTTACAGTAGAGCTTCCACTGACTTGGGATTCAGTGAAGCTATAGCGCATAGTAATAAGTAAGTGCGTGCACAATAGAATCCCCAACCTTTTCAGCTCACAGATGCAAATGTCTTCATAAGAAAGCAACCTCATTGGCTCACTTAGAATCAGTTGACAGGAAAGGGACAGAAATATTCCGATCAGGTACCACTGGCGTAAGTTATTTCTTTCTCTCTCCTCCTTTTTCTCAGTCTCAACTGACCGGACTGGAGTGTCCGTGCAGACTTATAAGTGGTTAACTGAGTACTGCAGTGGATCACCAGTCATTTAATGACATGCCATGAAACAACAATAAGACATAACGCAATATCACAGCACAATCCAATTTAATCATACCTGGGGGGTAGTTGATGGGGTCAGCAGTGGAACAGTGACACAAGTAAAATCCAATAAAGAAAACACAAGTGAAGGAATGATAAACTATTCTTATAGTCTCAGTGAAAGGGAGAACATGGTCTCACAGGAATCCGTGAAATAGCCACGGATTCGCATAACTCAAAATCCGTGGAATAGCCTTGGAATCACTCAAATTTCTGTGAAACTGACACGGATTTCGCTACAATGCAAGTTAATGACAGTCATATCCCGTGGCTATTCCATGGATATTTTTTCCTATTGGTTTGTTCCAAGTCACGTGACTTTCAAGGTCCTGGCGGTCAAAACAAAAAACCATGGCGGACAGTTCTCTCATTTTTTGTGCAAAAATAAATATTTTGACTTAGTTTCTGCATAAAAATGGGTTTTGATCACATTTCTAGCGAGAAATATATGTTTTATTTTCTAAATATTCACTCAGTGAATGTACATAATCACTTTGTATGTTGGAATAGCCACGGGATATGACTGTCATTAACTTGCATTGTAGCGAAATCAGTGTCAGTTTCACGGAAATTTGAGTGATTCCGTGGCTATTCCACGGATTTTGAGTTAAGCAAATCCGTGGCTATTTCACAGATTCCTGTGAGACCATGTTGGAAAGGAAAGTGTCTAGCTTCTCTGCTGTTTCCCAATGAAACAGTACATGTACAGTTACAACATGATGCAGAGCTACTGTTATTGTTCCACACACTTTCCTTAGCTGTTGTTAGATCAGGAGGAGAAGGAGTGAGTTGTGAGATGTAAAGGAAAACTTTGTGGGCCGAGGCCCTCCATGCCGCCATCAACCCCAGAGCTCCCTGCTCAACACCTGACAAAAGTCAGAATTTACTGCCGGCTCTGAAGCAAAACAGAGCTGGCCGAATGCCTCTCAGAGATAGACCTCGGCTATATTGTTTTGGAAATATAAATGTCATAACCCCTGGAACCCCAGATTTGATTTAATATAGGTGTTTTTCCCCACGGATATACAAACACACATCTTCGCATCACTCTTCATTTTGCTCTGTTTGCTAATAACAACCCCAAATTGCAAAAAGTGGTTTAATGTCACCAGTGTAGCTAGTTAGTCATAAATCTTAAAAATCCTAATCCAATTTAAATGGATTATTTTTTGTTTGTATGTGTCCCTATGAGTAAACTATAAACTAACATTTGAAACAGTTTTCTTGGTTTTACAGGAAAAGAAAAGTTGAGGACTTTAATGAAACTCTTTTTTTTCTGCATGGGTATCTGAAAGAACCAACTCCTCATTGTTGCATAACGGTTTTCAAGCTGGGACTGACAACCTGGTAATTCTGGCAAATGCCGAATGGGTTGGCCGACCTAGTGGGCTGCAAGACCACTACCAGCAATGTAGTGAAAATAATTTGATGGGAAAAAATGTACATGCTGTCAGCAACCCACTTGATGTTGGAACAGCCCATCTGTTTAGGGATTACACAATCCTAAACAATAAACAGGCTGCCTATACTGTAAGGGAGGCAGTGGTACTAATCGAGTGTCTGTCCATGTAATGTCAGAGGTCAAATGAATTAAATCAAGAAAGAAAAGAAAAGAAAACAAAACTTGTCTAAACATGAATGAAACTGAATGCAATTTGTGACTGTGGCTCAGTTGATAGAGTGTCCGTCCAGTGATCGGAGGGTTGGTGGTTTGTCGAAGTATCCTTGAGCAAGATACTGAACCCCAAATTACTCCTGATGCTGCGTTCATCGGTGTGAGAATGAATTCCCAATGGTGGCAGGTGACACCCTTTAGCGTAGCCTCTGCCACCAGTATGAATGTGTGTGTGAATGGGTGAATGAGAGCAGTCTGTAATGTAAAGCGATTTGAGTGGTCGTAAAGCGACTACAAAAGTGCTATATGAGTGCAGGTCCATTTACCATTTACCAAAATAGTTGTAATCCTTTTATTCTATTAAACTGTACAAAGACAATATATTTAACCTCTAAAATCCACCTGCCCAACTGTGGGTAATGGTTGGGTTAGACCTGGTCCAACCCTTTCAGTTGGGTTGTAGCCATATCCTAAATTAGACTAAAATGGCAGAAACTAGAAAATGTTACATTTCCTCATACATACAGTTCAGCCTTACAGTTCTACTTGATATTTGGCTTGATATTTTTTAACCTAATTTAACCTAATCCTACCCCTACTTTGGCAGGTGGGTTTTAGGAAGTTAAAGTTCAAACTGATAAACTTTTGTGTTTGTAAGTAAAAAGTAAGTAAAAACTCTGAATTCTGTATTTGGTACTTTGTTTTATAACAGTCTGCCGGCACCAAATGAAGAAGAGAACTCACGGTACTGTGGACAGATGATCAGCGGGAAGCTGAACTAGGAGCTCACAGTGACTCAGGTGTGTTTAACTTTTGTCTTCACTGAGAGTGTTTTAACATGCAGTTGGATTTAACTGAGTGTACTTTGGGGGTTAAATCCTGTGCTGATGAGATACAGAGGAAATGAATACTAAGTTACTGTTGGATTGTAACGTTCCTGTACTGTGAATCCATCTGTGATGCAGGGGAATGTATGTCTTAGGTAAAATGCAGTTGCTGTTAATAGGGCTGGGTGATATGGACCAAAACTCATATCCTGGTATTTTTAGGCCGAATGGCAATATACGATATATATGTATTGGTATTTTAAACAAAACATGCAAAGTTTTTAGTTTTAACTCAACGTCACAAGTAACATCGTCAAGCTGTTTTATTTAAATAATTTATCAAATCCACCTTTTGAAGCAATTTGCTTGTGGCATGTTTTGCAAACAATGACGCATTGCTTTTCAGCTGAAATCTGAAATACTTCCAAATTACATAACCATTGTTTTTTTTTCCTTAGGAACTAGCTCTAGCTCTTTATCAACCGGCACCGTCTCCGCCATGTTTTTTATGAAAAGAGTGTTGTGTTGCATCGTCATGGGAGAAACCTACGTACGCGTGCAAGGTGCATGGTTGATCCAAAGAGTGTGATTAGCAGAGAATGTTTTGTGCCTGTCGGGCTCAGAGAGTAACAAATGGCTGAAACAAATAGTGGTCATAGGTTAAGGCATCATCAAAAGATATGATATATCGGTATGGCGGTATTGTCTCAACTACATATCTCTTTCTGAAATATCGGTATAACTCATAATACCAATATACCTCCTGGCCCTAATTGTTAATTGTGTGCATGTGTGACCAGGAACAACCATTCATTTGTATTTTTCTTTGCTGATTTTTTTTAAATTTGGTTACAAATAGTGATACATTTGGATGTAAATCTGGCTTATTTCTGCAGCCAATGGCTACAACTGCTTATAGCTGAGAAGAGCTACTATAAAAAAAACAGAAATACTTGCTTGTTTACACAATTGAAATTCATCAGATGCAAACATACTTCATTCTGACCCAGCAGTGATGAGCACAAGGCGCTGTTCTGTTGCCAAGCTGTGCAGAGCTGAGTAGACTGTGAACCCTTTGCCAAGCCTCGCAAGACAGGATTAGACTGGACTGGACTTGGATTCCCTTGTTGTGTCGCTGGAAGTCCACATGTATTATTTGGGGAAGGAGGAATGGATAGAGGCAGGTAGGACGCTGGCTATGCAAGCTTTAGGCTCTGAAGAGAGGCTTCATCTTCTTCTGTACTCAGCACTTCCTCGGGCCCGTGGAAACAAACTTTGTTCCAGTCCAACACAAAAGAGATTTCCTTTCTGTCAGCACAATTCTCTGTTTTTGTTGGGTCTGAAATAGCCTTTCATTGGCCACACACACACACACACACACACACAGGGTGGAATTCTATTATCTATCATGCTACCATAAAGCGTACATTTGTGCTCGTGTCATTGTAAGTGTACACACAGAGTGATGTGAAGATATGTTCCAGAAAATGAAACTGCATTCTCAATTGAGAAACAACAAGCAGTAAGATTCAGGGAGTCTTGCTCTGTAGATGGAGGAGAAACATTAGTAAGGGCTCAGGAAGGTGATGGAGAGGAACGCAGCAGAATTTAAGGGATTTCTCAGTGTGTACCTGCCTGAGTCCTCCCTGTGGTGACTGGAATAAAACACTTCAAACCCGTATATTTAAATGATTTGATAATTATACGGCAAGACTCCTAATTAAGGTAACAAATCCTGAATATTAATGTCAATATTTAACTTGACTTGGAGTTGAACATTAAATGCTGCATTATAGCCCCCATAATAGCTACATTCAGTGAGTAGTGGCCATACTGCTGCATGATATGTTTAGATTTTAATTTTCTTATTTAATTTTTTTTATTAAACTTTCTTATTCTTATTATTATAGAGTTTCTTATTTATTGTTATACATCAAAAATGATGCCAGTAAGTGGTGCTGTTATATTGATAAGACTTGGTGGTGAATGTTCAGCACAAGCTAATAAACATGAACAGACAGAGTGCGCTCCCTCAGGCTTACTTAGTTTTGACACTTTGTGCACACAAACTATGTAATTCACACATCGAAAAATGAGGGAACTTCGCTCGAACTTATATAATACAAGACAAATCGTGTTCAGACAACTAAGCAAAGTTTTTGCCCTGAGTGTTTTGTGTGAATTTAACTGCCTGACCATTTGTGCAGTCTTCGTTCACACTTTCCTCAGCTGTTATTAGATCAGGAGGAGGATGACTGAGATGTGAGAAGGAAAACTTTGTGGACCGACGCCCTCCATGCCGATATCGACCCCCGGAGCTCCCTGCTCAACAGCCGGACAAAAGTCTGCATTTACTGCTGGCTCTGAAGCAAAACAGAGCTGACCAAAAGCCTCTCAGAAATAGACCTCAGCTATATTGTTTCGGAAATATAAATGTCGTAACCCCTTTAACCACAGATTTGATCAATGTAGGTGTTTTTGCCAACGGATATCCAAACACACATCTTCCATTTAAAGTTATGCATCAAAATGATGCCAGTAAGCGGTGCTGTTACATTTATAAGACTTGGTGGTAAATGTTCAGCACAAGCTAATAAACATGTACAGATAGAGTGCGCTCCCTCAGGCTTACTTAGTTTTGACATTTTGTGCACAAATGTACACACAAACTATGTAATTCACACATCGAAAAATTAGGGAATTTCCGTAGAACTTATACAAGACAAATAGTGTTCAGAGAGCAAAGCAAAGTTTTTGCCCTGAGTGTTTTGTGTGAAATTTACTGCCTGACCATTTGTGCAGTCTGTGTTTATTTGCCTCAAACAGCTGATGTACCAACAGTACAGATGTTAGCTATAAGCTAGCGAGCAACAGACTTGCTAGCTATATGTGTGGGAGTGTGTCTTTGTTTGGCTCAGCCACTCACCAGACATTACACTTCTTTATGTTATTTTGCTCCCCTCTGTTTGCAGACTCATGAAACTCTGGGATAAATGAAAACATTTTTTGAGTAAAGTGAAACACTTTGATCTAGCAACTTGCAAAATATGTGTCTTTGGTTCAGTACAAGCAGCGACCTCCAGGGCTGAAAAACAGGGAAATGCAACAACCTGCAGTTCCTCCAAGAACCACTTGAGGCTGGCTTCAAAAACATTTTTGGTCTATATATTTAATTTTACCGTTCATTACAACTGTATGGGGGATTTTTTTATTTATAAATATCTTTTTACAGTCTGAACACAGTCAAGCTGAAGCTATGCAAGCCGTGTTGTGAGACTTTCATCTAGATGCTAAAAATCCTAACATGCAATGACGATGCCAACACGTCTAACGTTTACAATGGCTACGTACCTTATCTTAGTTTAACTTGTTAGCATAACTTCACACTCGAGACGAAAAAGCTGATGTTTCAACAATAGGCTACAGATGTTAGCTATAAGCTAGTGAGCAACAGACTTGCTAGCTATATGTGTGGGAGTGTGTCTTTGTTCAGCTCAGCCACTGACTAGACATTACACTTCTTTATGTTATTTTGATCCAGTCTCTCTCCTTTCCCCTCTCTTTGCAGACTCATGAAGATAGATTATAAATGAATTTGATAAAAGTGAAACACTTTAACTTCCAAAAAAATGTCTTGCGTTCTGTACAAGCAGCTACCTCCAAGACTGAAAAACACAGAAATGCCTCAAACTGCAGTTCCTCCAAGGACCACTTGAGGCTGGCTTTAAAATATTTTTGGTCTATATACTTAATTTCAACATTCATTACAACTGTATAGGGGATTTTTTTCTAATAAATATTATTTTACAGTCTAAGGTTCTGTCTGAACACACAGTCAGAGTCTGAGGCGAAGCTACATGCAATGAATATGCTAACACATCTAATGTTTAAAATGGTCACCTACCTTATTAACTTGTTAGCATAATAATAAGGCAAATAATCTGATATAAAGTAAGCTACTGCTGAGGTTGATGGGAACTTAAGTTAACTTTTTAAGCAAACTTTTCGTCAAACCAGTATTGGACTAACAATACTTTTTCAGCTCTTACAATTTTGACCTGATGATGACTCTAGATGAAAGGCTAAGAGATAAGCAGAGTTATTACAGTTAATCCCGAGGGGGACATGAATGTCTGTACAAGTTCATGGTAATGTATATGGCTAATTGAGATATTTCAAAGGTGGACCCACCATCCCACATTATAGATGCAGCTGCTAGCAAGGCTAAAAATGCAACGTTGCTCATACATATTTGAATACATTTTGTTGTTTTGCCTATCTGTCTTTCTATATATCTAATGTATATAGCATTTACTCACAGGACTCTGACTAAAATGCTAATCATCCTGCAGTACACTTTGAAAGCAAAGAGATATAGCATCATAAACAGAAACAGGTACCCCACGGACCGTGGACACAGAGGACATAAACTTTGCAAAAAACAAGTGGATTGTCTCTCAGATTGATCCAAATGAAATAAAAAACAACTGAAAGGTTATTGTGGGGACACTAGTGAATTCAACGCTTTAGTGTTTATGTCAACTCTTTTGTACAGCTATTGCTGCGAGTAGTTTGTCCAGGGGAGTTCTCATATTTTATTCACATCAAGACACCATCGGCTGTTTTTTGTTTCCACAGGAGGGAGTAAGAAATAAATATGTTCCAAACTATGTTTCAAAATATCTAGAGAATTGAAGTGTCTGCATGCATTTATCAAGTTTGTCAAACTTGCCACAACACTCCATGAGAGTTTGCTCGGCGTTGTCACTGAGCTACAATGTCACCCTGATAAATTAATTGTCTGCATTCCTTATGCGGAGACAGAGAGGGGATGAGTATAGAGAACAGTAGGGGACAGTAATTGAACCCCAGAGTTATTGATTTAGCCAGAGTATCACTACAGGAGACCTACGGCCAAGATGAGTTGTCTGTAAAACTCTGATTAGCATTTGCTGTGCTAATAGCGGGCTTACTGTAATAATCTCACTATCTCTCTGCGCTTTTATTCCCTCTCTCTCCTCCTTACTTTTCTCTCTCTCAGTCCGTCTCACGACTCCTTTCTGCTCACATAATGTACAGTAAGTACTTTTCTTCTTTCTCCTCCTTGTCCACCTCCCACCTCACGTTTTCTCTTTGCCCTTTATCTTGCTGCCTTCAGCTGAAGCCAACACCCCACAGGACCTTTCTGCTCTCCCACCCTGTGTGTCTAATTCCCTCGGGACTACTGAGAGCATATATATGCTTGCGAGTGTGCACACTTCTTCCAGCAGCAGTAAAGTCATGTTTCTCTCCCTGGGCCTGAAGCCAAAGGCCAGCGCCGGTGTTTTACAACGAGCTACCGTGGAGGAGCGCGTGGAACTGCAGCGACGGCACTTTCCCTCCTCAGTCCCTGGCCTCCTCGCTACTCCCCTCCAGCCTCGCAGCCCCCTGGGGATCAGTGAAGATAAGGATTGAACATCTCCGGATGCCACTTTGCATAAATGTTTAATAGCAGGGAAAACATTAGCATCAGTAATTAAAGCAGTAATTTAAGCCTAGACGCCATCAACAGGCGAGCTACTTCCACGCTGGAATAACACCACTGAAACACAGTAATTAGCTTTGCGTTGATTGGACGGGACTGGGTTCAGAGATTGTGTGTTTGTGTGTGTATGTGTGCACTTTTGTGCGTCTGCATGCACATTACAAAGGAGGGCGTACTTTCCGTGTTTGCCCTCCTTGCAGGAGAGTTTTGCAAATAGCTCGTGCTTGCACTGGACTCACGATTGATCAGCTACTCCCTGCATGGCTGCACCGAGATTGATTGCGTGTGAATGTGTGCACACAAACAGCCAGTGCGTGCATGTGTGTCGGATGGCATTTGACATTGGTTTGGACAGTGTTTAACATTGGCCTGAGGAGGTCAAATATTGTCTAGGACTTCCCTAAGGAAGCTGATGTTGTCCTATGTCATCATCCATGTCCTGTGAGCCCCTGCCTCCATCTAATTCCCCCTAAACTCTAGACTCTAACCTTTCTATCTGTCTGGGACCTCTGGGACAGTACCCTGCATTCTTTTTCATTAAAGTGCTATGATAGCAATATGGCTGTGAGGGGGGATGATATGTTTTGCTTTTTTCCACTGGCATCAAAAATCGTTAGGAGTGCAAGGAGGTCAGCCTGGCTCGTATCTGGCTTTTAATGGCTCCTTAAAGCCAGGCCCCAGGGATGGGTGTACACACACATACACACACAGAAACTGCAGGGTGTCTGAAACCAAGCCAAGACCTTGCTCTCATCTCCCCTCTCTCTTTATTTCACTCTTTTTTTCCCTCATTCTCTCCCTTTCTCTAGCCAAATAGCTGCAGCCTTTGATGTATTGCAAAAGACTATTGCTGGAGCATCAGCGCTATTGTATGATTCTAACTCATCCTTGGCTCCAGTTGAATCTGCACTTGTGATTGTTTCTTTCTCAATTCCATCCAATCTTTTTCTAGTCATTCCAAAGCACGGATTTGTCAAAGAATATTTCTATCATGGCTTTTCATCCATGTGTCATCACAGTGAAAAACCACGACCTTTGACCTTTTTTCAGAAAGAATACTTTTCACTTATGGAGGCACCCCGCTGCTTCTTCTCAGTATGCTGATAGAGTTTCTGTGCAGTTTAATTAAGCGTATTGAGTTTGCATCAGCAGTGGGGTGTTATATAGCCAGCTGGATACGCACACACTCACATAAACATGCACACATGCTCGCAGACACACATTCCCGCTCTGCCATGCGCAGTCCTATCCATCCCAGCTGACAGCTTGTTAATTGCCAGGGGGTTAACTGGAAGTGGTGGTGTAATTGCATCAGAGTTTTAATTTACCCCGGCCTCTTATTTATTTACCTAACCGTAGATTTTAAAGCAGCATTAATCGTCCGGGCGCGTCAGGACAAAGTGGGGATCGACAGGCTGAATGTCAGTCCGAGATTCAGTCCAGACAACCTGTAGATTGTTCAGCTCGACTTTGCAGGAATAAATTACCTGCGCTTTGATGAAATCGAATACAATGCTGCATACGTTTGAGGCAGAATGTTTAAAGCTTATTGAAAAAGAAGATAATAATTGAGTCACTGTGATGTTCTTTAAGGCTTTAGGGTCTTTTTTTCCTGAACTGCTATAGTGTTTTATAATCTGTGGCAGTGATGAATGACTAGCCTCTGCATAGCTGTCTTATTATCAATGCTTTGTGTGGCTAGACTATTCTGAAAAATACTGAATATTGCGGCTCATGAGGCCTTGATGCTTGAATGCATGGCATTTTATGACTGCATTGACTTTTTTTTCTTTTTCATCGCTTTTTTCACGTCTGACCTCGGGGAAACGGCAAAGCAGGAAGGCCTTGGTAATCAAATTTATTTGACAGGGAACAAACTTAAAAGCTCTGCTGCAGTCTAGCCTTTAGTTCAAGGCTTTGAGATGTAAGAGAGGGAGACACTCGAATACCTATGAAACACACTTTAGAGAAATGTCATCTCCTTGATCCATCTGACCACATTGCCTTTGAAAAATGACTAGATTAATTGGAAAATTATAAAATGTGTTTGAGTTAGGACTTCTTTTTTATGTTGAAGGGTTTCTTTGTATCCGTGCGTGTGCAGCTGTGTGTGAGCTCCACGTGTTTATTCACATTGTACATCAGAATGACATCGGGTGAAGAACGTTAGGAAATGGGATAAATTCCCAGAAGCAATCCAAATCTGCAGCTTGATGCCTTTATCTATCCAACCCCCTGCCAGACCCCCGACATGCACACCAACACGCACACTCACTCACTCACCATGAGCCCATCCATCCATCTCCTTGACATGATTGTTCCTCTCTTGTTACTTTATGTTCTAATCCATCAGCTATGAGTAAAACGGCAATTACACCCGGCCATCGATGCAGCCAGCAGACAGAGTCAGAATTATGGCATGGTGCATTACTGCAAATTGCTATTAAAGTTCCTTTTTTTCCTCTAGAGCATGGGGAGCAAGTGGAGAGTAATGGACACTCATAATAGGGCACATCATTAGGATAGATTTAGTCATCTCACGGTTTTAATTGCAGCCTGCAAATTTTCAATACATGCAAGAGTATCCTGCGGAGTTTGAGTTGTGGTTTTCCTCTCGCTGCCCACTTGGCTCCCAAAGTCAGAGTTCTCAATTCGTCTTACGGACGGTGCTGCCTCTGCTTCCGTTTCTCTTTTTTCTTATCATTTTAATCGCATATTTTCCCGTGAAGTTATTTGCAGCCAACCGAAAGCAGCTGGGGTGCATCGTTGCCAATTTACAAGCCGACCGTTCTCGATTTCATCTGGACTAATGCACGCTAAAGGTGAAACTGCAACATGAAATATGGCTTTAGCTCTTGATACATCAGAGTGATACATGAAACTCTGCAAGAACAGTCCCAAATTCAATTACTTAATGAGCAACAGAATAACCTACTAGCGTCATGCTTAGACAGGAATAGACGGTACACGGTAAAAAAAAAGAAAGAAAAAAAAGGAGAGTGATAGAGGATAGATGGAGAGAAAGGTGAAGTGATGAGCGGTGTCCTATAAGCCAGTGCTCGAGGAGATGGATGGTGTGTGTGTGGGTGGAGTTGTCCTTGGTGTGGTGCTGATTGTGTATGAGGTGGTGCTCAGCAGGACAGATGGTGCTAGTGGGCAGATGAGTGAATAATGATGTTTCACCACAGTGCAGTAATTACCTGCTCCTAGGCCCGCACGGCCGCATGCATGCGTGCATATGGATGCTTGTACACTCACATACATCCAGCCATGCCCTCATGAATCTTCACATACATATACACATAAATATTAACATATACTGACAACGCCGTTCTGCAGCGCTCCGGATTGATCGAGAGACATATGTGATGCAACACCCTACGATGTACCTGGTGATGTGGAGTGTGCGAGAGATTTAAGCACATTTCAAATCAGGTTAAATCTATGCACCTGCATGGAAATTGCCGGGCTGATATATGAGTGTATGGTGATTTTATACCCACTGCACTTGGAAATGTTGGGCTACTTAATGAATCCTACTGTTGGAATTTGGTGTCTGAAAAAATAAGCTTTAATGCAGTCATGTAAATCACAATCTTTACACCATTGGGGACAAAATATTACCCAGACAGAGAGAAAGCAGCATAAGCTCCTGACATGAATCTGTGAGTAATTCTATGTGGTTTTGTTTGTGTTTACAATGCGGTGATTAAAGTGTAACTGATTTAATTTCTTATTCTAATTCTAACTTATTCCGACCCTACTTCTCGGGTAACTGTGAACTAGAGGTGGGGAAGAAAACGATACAGCATAGTATCTCGATATTTCTCGTGGCAATATTTAGGCATGTCACGATAATTACTATATTGACTTATCATTCAATATATAACAGTGGACACAATAGTTGTTTTCTGGACTCAATATATTGTCATTTACATGCGTTACTTTTTGTGCTTTTTGTATGTTTTTAAAGTAATGCTGATATTTTAATATTTATTTTCCACATTTCAATTCCAATGTTTAATATTCTCAAGACAGACAAAAATTCATTGCTGTGGAAAAGGATGTACTTATTATACTCTAATATCATTATAAAACTAAAACGACATAGATACAATGATGCTATCGTTTATCATGATAGTTTCTGGTACAATATATCGTCCTAAAAATGTGTTATCGTGACAGGCCTAACGATATTATATTGATTCATGACCAAGTATTGATACTTAGCGTTCTGATGGCTCTCCATTTTTGCCTTTTCAGAGAGGGTAGTGGACTCACTTTTAGGAATATACTGGATATACTGGTATCATATGAAACTAGAAATATCTAAGGCATCTGCAGACACCATATCGTGTTGGGCAATGGCCGCAAAATTAGTTTATTTTTTTATTTTTCATGGTGATTTTCAAAGTGGTCATGTGACCACTGACATCATGAGATCTCAATGAAAATAGGCTCTCTGGGTTTCCACAAGTCTCCTCTTTACATACATGGCTGCCTCCCAATTCAATTTTTTCTCTTATTTTAATTAAGTTAATTTTGTGGACACAAAATGCAGTTTAACGGTTCAATCGCAATATATTGTATCGCAATACTCACCATATCGCAAAATGCTTGAAATCGCAATAACATTGTATTGTGACTCAAGTATCATGATAAAATTGTATTGTGGGGCCTCTGCTGATTCACACCTCTACTGTGAACGACTACTGGCGGTGTTTGCTGGTGGGAAGCCAGTGAGGGATCACATCCTTCATCTCACATCCATTATGAAATTTACTGACCCCTAATCAATCATGGAAAAGGACAAAATTTGAATTTAAAATCCACTTCAATAAATTTCAGGAAGATCGTATCTATATAGAGTTTTGCACTTTGTACTTAAAGTGATAGTTTGCATTTATTGAAGTGGGGTTGTATGAAATACATATACACTCACCAGCCACTTTATTAAGCACACATGTTAAACTGCTCATTAATGGAAATATCTAACCAGCCAATCACATGACAGCATCTAAACGCATTTAGCATGTAGACATGGTGAAGACGAGCTGCTGGAGTTCAAACGGAGCATCAGCATGGGGAAGAAAGGTGATTTAAGTGACTTTAAACATGGCATGGTTGAAAAAGAGAAAAAGAGAAAACATCCAGTGAGTCAAAATACCTTGTTGATGCCAGAGTTTAGAGGAGAATGGCCAGACTGGTTCGAGATGATAGAAAGTTACAACTATGGTTTGCAGAAGAGCATCTCTGAACACACAACATGTCTTACCTTGGCGCAGATGGGCTACAGCAGCAGAAGACCACACCGGCTACTTTATAAGGTACACCAATAAAGTTGAGTGTGTGTACAGTGAGCTACCTGAAGTAGATGGTGCTCTGCTGACACGGAAGCTATGCAGCTACTGATGTACTGCTGTGGACGGGGGCAGCAAAAACGATAACAGTGTTTTATTTATTTTATTCCCGTAAAAGGTAAAAATATATATTTTTTCAGTGGATTCTGGTAGCTTTGAAGAAACCATAGATAACAGCTTCAGTTCCGCATCAATAAGAGCTTTCTGACAGCAAGGTAAAGCAGTGAAAATAAAATCGAAATACAGGGTATACTTAAACTGATATTTTTCTTTTAGGTGTCTTAAATATGTGTTCCACTGCAATACATTGCTTAGTTTCAATGTCGGTACTCCTGTCTGTTTCTCCAAACTGGAGGTGTGACAATTGCCATCTACTGTAGGTAATAAACTAACTGAATGATAATTAAATGGATAAGTATCTCATAATACCCACGCTTCCAAAATTCTTCAATTATTGAACCTTTTCAGGTGCAGATACAGACAGAATGTGTCCTTGATCTGTTCAATGTTGAAGCTTATATTATTTACCCTGTGGTGTCATCTGCACCAATAGCTTCTTGTGGCTACTTTATAGTTATTTTTTGTTGCATATTTTCTCTGAAATCTTCCTGTCAGCTCATTCACATAGAGTCAGAGCTAGTGGTTTGACACACTGGAGATTCGTCAGTAGTTTAACACTCTTTATAAACATTTTTTTTCTCTTCATTGTAGATTGGAAAAAAACAAAACATGGTAGCATATTTAACAGGGGTCATAAAAAGTTTAGTTTTAGTTTCACATTTTTAGTATTCCCTTAAAGTAATGAACGATAAGAGTATGCATTGCAAACAACACATGAACCCCTAGTACTGCAAGTATTAAGAACCAGGCATATAACATTTATACTATTCTATGAGCTAAATTTCTACTCAACTGTTTCTTCCAGGCTTTGCAAATTGATTTCAACCACCAACCCAGTTCTCATAATATTGACATAGAAACAACAAATAACTGAAGACATAACATTTTTTCTTTCCTGTTTTAAAGCGGCTCCAATCAATATTTTTATACGATCAAATAACTGCGTATGTAAGAGGAGTCGCCTCACAGTGATGAATCCAAAGATAATTATCACCCGACTTTGCATTTCCCTGCAGCATATGGCACATTTCATGTTCTAATAACTTTTTTCCCTTTTTTTTCTTCTTTTTTTATGGCCCACAACTTTACTGTTTTGATTCACTCTCACCACTCTCATCAGCATCATTTCCAGCAGGAGCAGCAGGCAGCTGTTTTCACTGAGAAAGCTCTAATAAATCTAATAAACCTGTTCGGCACCGAAGAGCTGACAGACAAAGTTAGTGACTAGGTGGTGGAGCATTTAGCAGCTAAAGAGCCAGATATTTCCCAAGTGAATATTGGACTTCCATTTCTCAGGAGGTCAGACACATGACTTTAAAAGAATATTAATGTTGGTTACAGAATATTTCTATGTCCAATCAGGGATATTTTAGCCCCTTTAAAAATGTATTTCGACAGTAAATAGGTCTTAAAAAAAACACATTTTTTTTTACCATAAGCTCTTGATAAGGTTTCCATATACATTACATGAGCAACTTGTAATTCTCAGCACTTTGAAGGATGCATAATTCCCAGGCAGGCTTTATCAGTTCATGTGCAAAACAGATAGATTGCAGAAAAGTTAAACTATGGAGGAAGAAGGATGCGGTATGTGATGAATTTATTACCCTGCCACACACACAGTCTATGGAGAGACTACCAAACAGACTTTTTTGTCCTGCTGAACTCATTGGGAAAAACTCCAGGTGCTTCAGATGGCCAGTCGTGCCCTGCTCCTCAATATTGCCGGTCCTCTCCACCCTGTGTCTTGTCCTGAGTACAGATCAGTATGGATTTTGTTTCATCAAGAAAAAGCCTCACTTTATTTATTTATTTACTTGTTTACTTACTTACTTACTTACTTACTTACTAGGGCACAACAAAATATTGCTTTTGCCCCAATAAACGGGGTCTAACAGCACCCTGGGCAAAGACGCACGCACAGGAAGGGAGGGAGATTTCCATAAATGATTAATGCTTGACCGTCTAAACTTCACATAACAGTTTTTTAAGTGTGTCAGACTGGTACGGGTCACGCAGACTAACAAACCATCACTCCAACATGCGCGGCACCTTTTCAGGTGCAGATGCATTCTGTCTTGAGTTGTTAAATGTAGAAGCTTATATTCAGTGCTGGAAGGAGTATTCAGATCTCTTACTTAAGTAAAAGTACTAATACCACACTGTGAAATTACTCCACTACAAGTAAAAGTCCTGCATTAAAAACTTACTGAAGTTAAAGTACAAAAGTATCAGCATCAAAATGTACTTAAAGTATCAAAAGTAAAAGTACTAATTATGCAGAATGGACCCACTCAGATTTATATGTTCAAAATATATTATTAGATTATTTGTATTGATGCAGCGTTATAATTTTGTAAATATAGGGCTCATTTTAACTAATAAATATGCTGTTATGAGGTTTGATTTCTTTTTTAAATGTCTAAGCACTTTAAATTGATCATGTTTTTCATGTTAAATCTCAACCTGAAAAGTAACTAAAGCTAGTAAAAAGTAAAATATTTGCCTTAAAATGTAGTGGGGGTAGAAGTATACTATTACATAAATTCAAATCGTCAAGTAACGTACAAGTACCTAAAATTGTAATTAAGTACAGTATAGTAAATCTACTTAGTTACTCTCCACCACTGCTTATATAATTTACCCTGTGGTGTCTTGTGGCTACTTTATATTTATTTTTGTTGCATATTCTCTCTGAAATCTTCCTGTCAGCTCATTCACATAGAGTCAGAGCTAGTGGTTAGACACACTGGAGATTTGTCAGTGGTTTAACATTCTATAAACATTTTTTTCTCTTCATTATAGATTAAAAAATAAAACATGGTTGCATAATTAAAAGGGGTCATAAAAGTTTTGTTTTAGTTTCACATTTTTATGATCAATACTTTGGGCAGACACAACACCAGCTGACTGACTTTTATGCTTAATAAAATATTTAAGGTGGTAGCTGCAGCCCTGACTATTCCCAGGTGCTATTATGTGGAATTTTTAATAAAGCTCTTGGTTGAGCTGGATTTAAGAGTGACCCTTTAATCCAACTTTGCACAAATGCTGCCTTTTTTTCCACATGTTCAGATTTTCAGTTTCTCCAGTCTTTGAAGAGTACTCTGTTCCTAAATTGAAAGAATAAGTTTGAAATAGGTCAAGCTTGCAGTGGCATGAGTTATTTCATTGCTGTGAAACACCATGTTTAAAAAGTTTGGGTCCAAGGATTTAATTGTTTTGTCTATACTGAGTCAACTTCATAATTTGAGGATGTTTATTTTATTAATTTGCAAAACTTCCCCTTCCCCTAAAAAAGACACCCCATATGCTTTTGCTGACCCATATTTATTGGTTTATATTTAAATGTTTATTATTCAGAAGAAACCTCTGTTGGCCATGTTAATAATGACAGAAGCCTAGACCAGTAATTGTGTCCCTAGCGAAAACGAGTTAGATATTATTTTAAGTTAGATATGGAGCTGATCGATGCCAAGCTAATCAATGAGACCATTTCCACCGGGCGCACCGCGTAAGGTCTCAGCAGCGTCCCAGCCGCGGCCCTCCGCTCTGCAGCGCCATCAATCCTTAGCATTTCTATTTTTGACGGGAGCTATTGCTAAACCGCATGAAGCTCAACAGAGCAGATTGCACCAGACAGGAAATCCGACACAGAAACAATGTAATACACTTCCTCCCCCTTTCAAAATAAAACACAATACGCAGTTCATGTAACAAGTTCACATCAACATTACGTCATGACTGGGGGCACCAGGTCAGCAGTCAATCTATCAAAGGGTCTCAGAGGGTCGGAGACATGGACGACGAGAGACTGATTGTTGAAGTGGAGCAGCATACAATCATTTATGACATAACACATTATTTTTAAAAGGATAGATGGCCAGATCAACAGCCTACTTTGCTTCTCCGACGTGGAAGATCTGTTTGTTGATGTTGTTTCCTTTTTACACACAGTTTATCACAGGATCTCGCGGTCTCCTGTACGTTCAGGATTATCGCGTGTTCTCATGATCTTGCTAAATACGGCTGGCTTGCTATTCTGCTGTTATGCGCCCGATGGGGATTGATGTCAGGCAGAGGATGGAGCAAAACCATGGAGCGGCCGATACGCCCCCATCCAAGCCTAACCTGACCTTCTGTTGGTGTAGAGTTGGAGATCAATACTGAGCTTAGTGTTAATACTGGACTTGCTTTCATTATGTGGCCATTAACATGTTATGTTTATGTCACTACTAATGTTATTCTGTGTCTACTAGATGTGTGAATAGTAGAGGTGGGCGTGGTTTAGAAGTCAAGCTGAACTTGGTGTATTTGGGGTTTTTATAACCATGTATTCATTGGCAATCTTGAGCATCAGAGCATCAAACTCCTTTAATACATACAGATGAGTCAATGATAATAATAGGGAGCAACCTCAGATAGAAAACAATATCTATTTCCGTCACATTATTTGTGCTTTCCTGAATAACATATTAAGATTCAGGTACATCCCAAGTAAACAGACAACTGCTTGCTTACAATAAGCAGATAATATGTCAGTGCTTGATTTGTAGCGTATTGCCTGAGCCAAAAGTGGCCCCAAAAAAATCCATAATGCTGAGGAAAACAGCAAAACAATGAGCAAGCCAGTCACGTCACTATTTGAATATGGTTTTGCAATATCTCTCATCCTCCAAATCATACATTTTGTCCTCTTATCAGTGGTGCTATTTATCAATCTGAATTGTTTTGGTGCAGGTTGCCAAGTAGTGGAGATATCCGCTGTAGGGATGTCTGCCTTATCTTGAATATAATGAAACTATATGGCACTCAACTTCTGGTCCTTGAGGCCGTAACACAAATAAGTTTGAAATTAATTCTGGAAAGACACATTACTGTTGAGGTTTGATCACCACAAGTGTCTAGTTCACAGACTGTACATAAATAATGGACGTGGTCACCGTGACGACATCCATTGGTTTATGGACTGCCCGTTGGAAGCATCAAGTTCAGCGTTACACTCGTTACCATCTTGCGTCACCATCTTGTTTCCGATACGGGGAGCAGACCATATTTGGACTGTGGAGGAGCGAGAGGGATCTGATCACTGACTACAGCCTCTCTACACCGGCAACCTGATTGAGAGAAGCTGCTGCTAATTCATGTTAGCATTAACTGGAGCATTAACTGGGATGTTCAATTTGGCTAGCAAAAAACAAAAATTATGTTTCTTACCTCAGGAAAATGAACAGCAACTCCTTGTTGTGTCTGTTATTCCATCCAAACGATGAACAAGGTATTTTCAATAAACAAAATGTTAAAAAAACTTTAATTAGCTGAGAATTCAGCGTTATAGGGTCAAAGTTATGAGACCAAACCACAAAATGTCCTTCCCCCAACCCCACTTTATTGATACATTGCCGTGGATACGCATTGCTTTTCTTCTCTCCTGATGATGGCTCGCCTTGTTTGCCACCTGTCAATCAAAGGTAGCCACGCCCCAAATCATACGATTCACCATCTTCTATTTTCTTCTAAATGTGGCCATTATTTACTCTATTAACAAAGAGATTTTTTCCTAGCGATTTAGACCATAGTGTTGTCCTTAAAAAAATTTCTGAGGTAATAAATCAAGTGAGAAGTTTTCTCATTATGTATTTAAATGAATAGACCCAAATGCTTCTGCCGCCGCCGTCAGCGCCCCATGTTGGAATTTTTGGTAGAATGCAGGCTTAAGGCACTTCCTGGTTTGCCTCACTGCTCAACCTGCCGCTTGGTTTGAAATAAATTCTGGAAAGACACATTGCCGTTGAGGTTTGATCACCACAAGTGTGTAGTTCCATTATATTCAGGAGTAGGCAGAGTTGACCTGTCCATTTAAAGCTAGTAAGGACAGATCCCACCACTGGCTAGTCTTAGATACTCCACAAACCAATTAGGAGCTGGTTTCCAGAACTGTGCACTTCACATCTACAGTGTATGACTTGCAGGTCACCAGTTAGCTATTCTACATTCTGCAGCTGTCGTCCCCCGGTCCAGACAGAAACCACTTCATCAAAATCAGCTGCTGGAAAGTCACACAAATTACCCACAGGAACCAACTACAGAGCTTGAAATAGCAATCAATTTCACTGCTATCACAGCTGATGTCATATGCGGTAAACACTGCTGTGCATAGCTTATGCTAATGACTGTGAGGCAGGAGGAGAGAGATGGTCCTTGGATGATAACGTCCTTTATTGTGGTTGGTTAAGTGATGAGTGCTGGTGTGAGGTGCCAAATAAATTTACCCTTGGGATACAATTATAGACTCTCATCGGTAGATCACTTGTAATGGTGATCTATACAATTGCTTATAGATTATGGATTATAGCTCCCTATTGCAACACATAGAAACGACCTCGGGGACATTTTCTTCAAAACATTTCAGACAACAGAGGGGATCATGTTAACACTTTAATGTGCCTTTGTAGATTTTCTTACTAGAGCTGTAATTGCCATCATGTCCCAAGAAAACCGTTGTTTTTCTTTTTAAACCTCTCATCATTATGATTAAATAGTACTGCAATCTCACATCATTAACAAAGTCTCTCGCTTTCACGGCTCTTTACAAGTTTGTTGGCTGCAGCGATTCTAATAGGATTTTGAATCTTTGCTAGTTCAGGCTCAGCATATAAAAAGAGGGAAGATAAAAAGTGCAATTCCGGCTTTGTTTCTCTCACAAGAATTTTTGGAAATGAGAAAATGAAATCGGGCTGTCAGGATGTTTGTGATTAGGCTTAAATGGGGATGAAACAATGTGAAACTCTGAGCCTGCAGAAGCAATGACCTGTCAACAAGCTAGGCTGTACAGCACAGCTGCAGCCTCCTCTGATCCTCCCCCACCTCCCTCCCTGTCTCCCTCTCGCTCTCAGGGGGGATGTATCTTCATCTCAAAGGCCACTGCGTCACTCACTCGACACATGCTATTTTCAGGAGGAAGAAAAGTTGCGAGTTTGTTCCATCCTCTGATTTCCGCCTCTTTTCATCTTCGCTCTCTCATCCCCCGTGGGCTATGTAGTGTTGGTGGACTTGTTGCAGATATACCATACTCTCTCGTCAACACAACAGACTCAACTTATATCTTCCAGGAGCACAACAGAACGCTCCCAGGAAGATACCTCAAGGCGGTGCGCCTCTGTAGCCGCTGAGCTGCTTGAGCGAAGTGGTTTGTCGGATAAAAGTGAGTGTACCACCTGCATTCAAGGCAGAAGCAGCGGCCTACAATTTAGCCACTCTTGACAGTATTTTTATTCCTACTTATTCTTAACTGCAAGTGTATAAATTCAGGTACTTTTCTTCAATCGGGCACAATCATTTGCAGCAGATGTGAAAGAAAGGGCTCTAAGTGTCCGTATATTGATTTCTTTTGTGGTTGCCTTAAAGTAGATCTTTTCTTGCAGCTGCTCCCACAGGCCTTGTAGAACCTGATAATGTAATAAATTCCCGATAATGTAATAACCCCGATAATGTAATAAAAATCTGCACTTGAGTCCATTGAAAATGTAATAAAACCTGATAATGTAATAACTTCCCGATAATGTAACAAAGTGCATTTCCCAATAATGTAATACACTTTTTTTTTTAATCAATAATGTAATAAAGTATAACACCAAGCAAACATTCAACATTGACCTGTTGGTGGCGCTAGAGCTCTTGAGCTAGTGTTGCCTACACAGTATCACCACTTGAACTCAAGTAATGGGTGGTCTGCTGTTAAATTATTACAATATTGGGGAATTATTACATTATCAGGACTTGCGAAATGAAGGCCAACCTGATAATGTAATAACCTCCCATTAATGTTATACTTTATTACATTATTGGTAAAAAAAAAAAAAGTATATTACATTATTGAGAAATGCACTTTATTACATTATCGGGAAGTTATTACATTATCAGGTTATATTACATTTTCAATGGACTCAAGTGCAGATTTTATTACATTATCGGGGTTATTACATTATCTGGAATTTACAGGCCTTTTTTTAGTATTTTTTATTTGAAACAAACACACGTGAATATGGATAAACACACTAACAGGTGGGACATATATGGGAAAATAAAATAAAAAGATATAGAGATGCTGGTAAAGTGCGGTAGAGGTGTGTGTGTCTGTGCCTCTTCCCAAACTGATCTGTAACTGAAGTGGCAGGTCTGATCTTGTAAAGGTCATCCATGACATCAGGACCCGGCTGCTTTGGACTTGATGCGTATTGGTGCTGATAGCTGCACCACTGGTGAAAACTGTCTTCTCTTTCTTTCCTTTTCTTTCATCCTCCTACTCACACGCACTCGCTCACACAAATAAAGATACGTGCATGTGCATAAGCAAGCCTCAGGTATTTAGTGTGTCTGAAAAGGTCAGTCCCACTCATTCACTCTCTTTACTGCTGACCAGTGGGAGTGTGCAATAAAAAGCTTTCATGATGTCCTGCCATGCAGGGAGGAAGAGTGTGTGTTTGGTTGTGCTTGTGATGATGTCTTTGTGCATGTGTGTGTGCCATTCAGGCTCCTTTCACTGGAACAAGAGTTAGGAATAGGGGACAAGTCAGGACAAAGTCAACACAACAAGCGCAGTTACACTAATAGAGATGTTTCTTGTAAATACACTTTTTGGCTTTCCTGCTGAGAGTTAGATGAAAGATTCATGCAGTAAATTCTCAAATAGTGACCTCTAAGCCTCAATCTCAAAGACAACCAAGTCTTTATTTGGAAGTTTATGTAGATATATGGTTTTATTCCCAGTATTCACTGTTATATACTTTACCACAACACTACTGATATGAGAGGGAGGCTTTTGACTTTCTCTGGCCCATGACTATACAGATCAAGTGGACTTAGCTTCTTTTATACAGTCTGAAAATCAAAGCCAATGTGAAAGTGCTTTAAACCTGCTTTCTCTCTAATTGCCAGCAGGGGGTGACTCCCAAAAAATGTCTATAGAAGTCTATGAGAAAATAACCCTACTTTTTACTAGATTTTTTACCTCATTTCTAATGAGCCTTCTTTCAATACAGCATGATGTTTATTTTGTATGTTGTCCGCATTGTGACCACCACCTTAAGACCAGATTTGTTGTCCTGTCCACCGAACAAGCAGTTCTGTTGGAGCTGACAGTGCCTTGGAAGAGGCCTTTGAAAAGGAAGCTCGCCAAATACGAGGGACTGTTCAGTATTGTCAACAAGCTGGATGGAGAGCAAGGTGTCTCCCAATAAAGGTCAGATGGAGTTTCAGCCCAATAACTGTCCAAAGCCTTCAGTAAGTTCAACATTGAAGAAGTAAGGGAGAGAACAGCCATCGGCAACACCACCGAAGCGGCAGAGAAAGCCTCACAATGGCTGTAACTCAATAAAGGAGGACCATGGGGGGCAAAAAAACTAGTTAGCCACTTGGACACAAGCTGGGGCCTCAGCAGGGTTGCCTGGAGGAGGGCATATGATGTTGAAAGACCCGAAACACCCAATGATTCCAGGAACATCACTGAAGATATTTCCAGAAACATCAAAAGATAACTTGCACAGCTTGGTCCCATTATTAGAGTAAATTAAACAATAAAGCAGGGTATGCTTTGGGGCGTGGCAACCATGTGATTGACCTGTCAGTCAGGATGGAGGCCTAGCAATGTGTACCTATGGCAATGTGTACATTGAAAAGGATATTTCTTTTTGCCTGATCTCCATGTTTTCGTCATTTAACTTTAACTTTCAATATTTCAGAGTGTTAATTGCACCTTGCTAAATAAGCTTGCTGGTGCCAGTGTTAGCTGGTAACTTTGCTATGTGGTACCCGGCTCTGCTGGGGATGGTAACCCCCCTCTCATCGACAGCCAAAATGTCAAACTTAAGGCTTCAAAAAGGTAGTCCACAAATCAGTGAGTGACAACATGGCGGCTACGTCCATGTCTTTCATACAGTCAATGCTATGTCCAAGACTACGTTTTTTTAGGGGGAACAGAGCCCGGCTAGCTTTTTCAGGAGAGATGTCATGTCAGGATATGGTTTAGTGCACAGTGTTATTCATGCTTGCTAGTAATCAGAGAAAGTGCTGTTTCTGGTGTTCTCACTCATTCCACTCTAATGACTCAAGGGTAGGAGGCCTTAAGAGGGGACATGCAAATGCATGAAAATGTTTCCCATTGTTGACCAAAAGTGCCCTCAAGCTTCGTCCCCCAGCCTGCCTGGTCTGTACACAATGTATTTGTTCTGTGCATTTCGTAGAAAACTCCTCAGTCAAATTGAGGTGAAAAGCAGAGTAGTGAAATTGAGAGCCTTCCGTTAATGTTAAGTAGCTTTTTTCCCACCAGGGGCCCCTGAAGCTCCGACTGCTCTAATGTCAGACGCGAGGCGAGAATGGACTTGGCTGGACTTCACCATGGCAACCATCGTCATCACGAATTACCCAAGATGCTTGTTGCTCTGGTGTGACTTTTCCCCCTAAACCTTAGAAGCTCCCAGCTGCTGAGAGGTTTATTTCTCTTTGTTTTGTCCTCTCACACTTTTTCTGAGAATGATGAAATTTAGAGACATTTTTGCTTAACCTTCATAAACTATGATGTAGGGACTTCTGCTGCCACCCAATTTAAAGAAAGTTGTGTACTCCCCCTCCCTAACACACACACAAACACAGTCTATCTCCCTTTCCCTCAGTGTCGGCTCGTGTCATGATGAAGGCTCTGTCACTCCATCCTTATTACCAGTGGAGAGGTCAGTGTGAGTTCACCCTTACATCACTCAGACTGTGACAGCAGCAGCACTCTGTGCTAAGAGAGAAAAAAGGGAACAGACGTATAGAGAGAGGGGGAGAGAGAGGAGGAGAGAAATGATTCTAGTTTATGGGCGGCTATATCCATCGAAGCAGCCCTGTCTCCCACTGCCAGCCATTGTTGGTGCGAACTGAAGGAGTCAGTCAACCAGCTGAGTCTTGTCTGTGTTCGCCTGCCATTTAGTGAGACGTGGAGGCGCGGAGGAAAAGAGGAACGAGAGCAGTACAGCGCATATCACAGGAGGAAGCTTGGGCCTGAGTGCTTCTGTGTCCAGAATACCAAAAAGAAAAAAAAAACACCCACAGAAAAGAAAAGCAGCAGAGAAAAGAAGGATCTCCCATATGCTTTTATAGGAGACGGTATAGTATTTGTTGTTACCCAAACTTCAGAGAGCATTGATTTCCTAGGAACTGGATGTGGGGAGCCATATTTTTCCACTTTACCTTTTCAAGTGTTTGTTTGAAGAGCGGGTATTGGAATCCTTCCTCTGCTGCACTATTTTCAGCACACCTGGAGGGCATCCAGCGCTGCTGTTGAACATATGTAAGCTGCTAACCATGCTTCCCATGCTCCTGTTTTTTACTTTCCCCATTTGATCAATCACTCCTTTATTCAACATGACCTCTATTGTGAGTTTATATTTCACTCCTCTCTCCAGGACTTGCCCTCCATCCCTCTTTACTTTTGACTCCTTCCGCCTTAAAGTTACTCCGCTCCCCCTGCGCTCTTTTACACTCCGTAGGGGAAAAGGTGGCTCCACTTGAAATACCTGCGCCCAGGCTTCTCTCTACATTCTCTTATCTCCCCGGTAACCACACCTTCTCTTCCTCCCCTCCTTCTGTCCTCCTCCACCACCTCCCTTTTCCGCTTCTTTTGAAAGGTATAAGCCACAAAGAGAGTCATAGTGCAACACAGAGGTCCACTGCTCGCCTGAAGAGAAATGCAGGGATAGGGAAAGGCCAAACTTTGTTTTATTATTGACATAATCCTAAAAGCTTGCGCCTGTGAAGCCAGATCAATTTTCCGCACCTTATCCTATTATTAAAAGCTGGCCCGAGGGCTAAGGACACCTGATCTTACAAGGAGAAATAGAAGGAGAGAAAAAACGCAGCGAGATGCATGGAGGTGCACAAACAGCAAAACCTCTCTCCTGCCAGCTCCGGCTGATAAAACATGTATCTAGTATGAATTTGATTTTCCAATACTGTCATTAATAGATGAGCTGGCTGGGGCTGGGGGTTGCAGCCTGTGGAGCGGGCAGGCCTGCTGTAATACTCACGGACAGGAGTGAAGATAGAGACAATCACGGCTGCTATGAACAACACTTCATCACTGTCACGTTTGGGCAGAATTCAATTTGCAGATGTCGAACTCACCCCCCCCCCCACCCGCCGTCTCTGTGCCATGTCTGGATTGTGAAAAAAGGCACACACAGACACACATGTACATGCACAAAAAGCACCCCACGCATACACAAATGGCGCATGCTTGCTTATTATGTGCTTCTTACAGTACACAGCTATATCCGGCAGAGATAAGTGTGTTGTTCAGAGTAGTCACAGGAATGCACTCCAAACCCTTTCTGCTCCAAACATATGATCAATGTGCTCTTTTGTGTGCTTCATGCTATGACAGCATATTTTGTGAGGGTGGTATCACTCACATTATGGGATATACACTAAAAATAACATGTCATGCAGTGGTAACACAAATAACAAACCAGAAAAACTTGCTTCTTTAAATTGCACGATGATGCACAATGTGTAATCAGTAATCAGAGGGATCTTTCATTGCAGGCTGAGGGATTTAAAAGCGGTTTAGTGTGCATTTTCTTAACAACAATAAAAGAGAGAATTTATGATTTTCTTAATAGTTTGATTTAGTAGACTCCGGGAAATTGCCAACCAGGAAAGAGCTGAGTATAAAAAGAAATCACCCATCCTGCAATTAACATAAATGATGGAAAGTTTAATCAACCAACGGCAAATTATGATGTGACACTAGATGAGCAGCAGCGTCAGTTGAAATTGTGTTGTAGCGAGTAGACATGTAGTCCGTGTTAACAATACCTGTCATCTGTATGATGTGTGCGCTCCGTAGTGTATTGATGTTTATAGATTATTTCAGCAAACTGACAAGGTTGTCTGTGCTTCATTATTAGTGCTTGTTGTGATTACTGCTCTCTGCTGACAGTGGCTGAATATAATATTGATATGCTTGTATGCTAAGTGATTAGTACCAGACAAACACATCTGAGAAATAGTGAGTTCAATAAGAGATATGGCACATTATTAGCCCTGAATTTGCTACTTTTTTGGCATGCAGCACTTATGAAAATGTTTCAAATTATAGCCTTAAAGTTTTAGTGTAATTATTTCGTACATATGGGAATATTACAGGGTAAAATAAATATGTAGATAAAAGGGCAGTGTTGTGTTAGTTGACACAAGAACAGCTAGAAGATTAGTTGACACAGTTTAAATGAACTAGTTTACATTCACAATTTTGAATTTTGAAGTCTGCAGTCATGAAGTTTATGTTTCTTCAGACCCGGTTGGCACAGTTTGCGTAGAAATGGACATGTCATGTAGGAATTTGAACTGATATGTTCATAAGCCTCCTACAAATGTTCATACAATACGAGTCTACTGGTGTTTAAAGGTCCCATATGGTAAAAAAAAATTGACTTTGAGTGTGTTTTGCTTTCAGAGTTTTCAATTAAGAACATGAGTGACGATAGTAACTGGTGACTTTCAGTCGAATGTGTCGTCATAGCAACTTACATCAGTGGTTGGTATTGATAATAAACACAAATGACTATGCGTTTAAAGTAAAATCAAGGTTTTTATAAGGACACCTACATGTTCTGTTTTTTTTTAATAGCTAGTGATCATGAGCAACCACAACGCATTCAGATGAGTCACCAGTTAACACAGTCACTCATTAAATTGTAACACCGATCATCATTTCAGCAGAAGGGAACAACAGGAGAAAAAACACTATTGCAGTATATAGCACTATAGTGCTGTCAAACACAGCGTTAGCGACTTTCACTGTTGAAACTGTTGGAAAATTATGTGTTCTGTCAAAAACATGAGCATGTTGAATAAATGCACTCCACTGGTGGAGGAGTACCAAATTAGTATCAATGCATCATCATACACAACAGCTGGTATAAATCCTGGAAATCCTTATGCACAACAGTTTACATAAAATATTATGAAATATGACCATCTATTTTACATTGTGAAACTGTTGCACAATTTCTTTTTTCTTTAAAGACTTGGTTAACGTCATGCAAGGGAACTACTTGGTTAGGTTTAGGCACCAAACTACTTGGTTTAGTATAGATTGCATAACTTCACATAAAAGCATTGACATTTAGTTTCACAGGGGAAATTAACACAGATAGCCTTCTTCTCTATACGCAGACTTTGTCACTCTTTATACTACCTAACCTGATTCCTCCTTTGCTCCTGTCGTAATTATTACTGGCTTAATAATAGTATAATAGATAATACTGGCTTACTCTTCAATGCTACAACACAAGTATGAAACAGCTTTTATTCTCAGGGGCCTAAATCTCTTAATACTATTAGTACTTTTAAAATAACATATTAAACATATTCAATAGTACAGTTTGCAGAAAGAATTTCTTTACTTTATAGCCCAAATACCCCAGACTTGCACTGTAATATAAGCACTTGCTCACAAGTTTTTAATGACGTGTTATAACACATACATACTGATATCTGTCATAACCTTGGCTGGATTTCTTTATGTATGCTTGAAAAAAAAATTGATTTAAAAAATATAAAACTGATACCTTTTTTGTTGATTTTCTGAACGACTTGCCACATTTCACGTTGATGTCCACTAAACTTCAGTTAAGTTTATCTTCGAGTGAATTTTTGTCTTTGGGCCCCTCAGTTGTTTTAGGATCTAAATATAAAATAAATAAGAATGTCTCCTTTACTGGCATCATTTTTTATGATAATCATTTAAAAAACATAACTGTTTTATAGATGTTGCTATAAAAGTTGTTATCTAATCATCTTTATATAACCTATACATATATTGTTTGACATACCCTTAGTGAAAAAGACAAAAGTAATAGGACCGAGCTTATTGAAGAAGGTTTAAAAGGTATTTTTATGTCGACAGAAACTATTAAATTACTAATGCAAAGCTTAAAATGAGCCAGCCAATTTCAATCCATGCAACTTGAAATGAGCTTTCATGTTTCCACTCATTACACCCATAATAAAAGTGGCAGAGCTGTCAAACTTTCCCAAATAAAATCGAGACAAAGAAATTCAGGATCTAATAATTGTCAATTACACTTTATCTGAGCTTGTTTGCCTTTTACTGCACCGCGGTTTGAAGAGTGGACTGGACAGGAAAACTCCAGGTTGTAATTCTGATATGACAGTGTACCATTTCCCTGTTAAACCAAAACACATTCTTCCTACCAGCCTCACTTCTCCACCGAGATTGTAAAATCAACACGTTGGGAAAAATCCACATTGCTTTGTGCATGTTTATAATTTATTGCATACAATGGATTGTTCTTCTGTCTGCGAATTGACACAATAATGGCTGCCTGTGATGTATTTGACCACTTTGCTTCTTACTTTGAAATCAACACATAATAGGTGGTGATTACACCAGGCAAGCTGCACAACCACTACAAATATTTCCTCTGAAGAATGGGACTGTTTGAACCGCTTTCAGCCAAACACAAATGGAATCGATTAATGATTGCTTTTTCTTCTCGAACAATGAGTAGTTATTTCATGTTGCCATTTGTGCGCCGTTTGATTTGTGTGGCTAGTGAGGCGAAGTTTATGTGTGTGCGTATCCGGGGAATCAAGCCTGTGATTTGTCGCGTCGGTACCTGGGAAATGTATTCGTAATTGCGTCGAAACCTTGTTACACCCGCAGACTGGCAGGTCACAAATAACTGGCCAGCTGCTCTGTGGCTGTGGGCGCACGGGGGAGAGAGGAATATAAAATGGATGGATGAGAGAATGTGAGAGTTCGGAGGGGAGGAGTACTTCATCCCCTCATCAGTGAGGCTGCAGGTGTCCTGCTGTCAGATCTGGATGGGCAGGGGTGTGATCTGAATGTCTGATCTACACCACCCCTTTCTGGGGAGGAGAGGCCGCCTTCAGGTCATTTTTAAATTCACATTGGAGCATGTTGGCATGGTGCTGAGTCCAAACAATACTGTATATTAGTACAGTACAATGCTATGATGAAGTCATGGGCAGATTATGAGACAATGGGGCCCCGGGCACCGACATGCAAAAGGCCCCAACGTCATAGGAAAAAGCCCAAATCCTCAAAATGGCTTTCATTTTCTCAGATGCGCAAGGCGGAACAGAACACAAGCATGGTTTTTCTAATGTATTAAATGGATGTAAAATATAGAAAAAAGTGATGACACTGGTCAATATGTTATGCCAATTTTCGACCAAGCCGGTTCCTGGCCAGTGTCCAATCGCGAATTGGTTGGTTTTCAACTTCCAATGAACCGGCTCTCGGGCAGGTAAACTGGTTCCACAGCGGCACCAACTCTTTGCTGGTCTTACACCACGAACCGCTTACATCAGGGCCTAGGGGCAGGGTTATCTGACCACCAAGTCCAACTCAGTGCCGTTTTACTTCAATGTGATTGATACAGGCTAACTAGCGTGCTAACTCTAGCAGACTATCGCTAGCATGCTAACGCAAAGTCCAACATTAACATCTTACGTTCAGTGTTGATAAGAACGTATTCGACGTGCATAGTGATTAAGATATGCAGCACAGATGTGTTGTAGAGACATGTAGTCTGTTGTTGTTATCATACTTGCAGAGAGGGTGGAGACATAGACATGTAAACAGTGATGTAATGACGTGGCTCTCGAGCCTGTCGAAGGGCAAACAGGTTCAGAGCTGGTTCGCAAGTTGAACCAACTGTGAACCAGCACTAGCACCGGCTCCGAATCGGCCCTGGTCCAAATTGGGGTATTACTGAAAAAGTGCAGAATAAAATCACTCCTGTTGCTTGGATTCAGATCAAACTTGCACCAGTTGTGGCCTGATGTCTGCAACTCACCTTTAATCTGTTATAAGACTAGAGACTTGACGATTTAAAATACAGAGCTGTCATAAGCAGAAAATTGGCACAGACACATTTTCTAAAGAAAGTTAATGTAACAGAAGCAAATGATGGTATATTGGCACAGTTTAGGCTTTCATATTAATTAGGAAATTTGGCACTCACACACAAAAAAAGTAATATATATGTAACAAAGTATGCACAAATAATGACGAGGGAGAGCAGAGGGGAAGTTGGCAGAAGGGACTTGGAGCTTGAGCAGGTGCTGTTTCAGTGTTGTCCTTGTGTGTGTTCCTGTTTTTGAAAAAATAAAATGTCAGTTTTCAGACTGTAAAAATATTGCCTCTTAAAAAAATGTGTGGGTGTTCATGCCCTTTAGCAAGACAAAGATTTTATAGTTGTTAAGCATCCTTTTGTTGTGCTTTTGCATCTCTTTGTAGTCGTTACACACCCATCTGTGGCCGTTTTGTGTGTCTTTGTACTTGTTTTGTGTCACTTAATAATTGTTTTGGTGTTTCTATAGTTATTTTTAGTCAGTTTAGTCCCTTTTGTTTCCATTTTGTTAAGTCAATTTGGGTCCCTTTTGAGGTCGTTTTATGTCTCTCTGTAGTCACTTTAGGTCTCTTTGAAGTCGTTTTATGTCTCTCTGTAGTCACTTTAGGTCTCTTTGAAGTCGTTTTGTGTCTATTTGTAGTCACTTTTTAAGTTGTTTTGTGTCTATTTGTAGTCACTTTGAGTCGCTTTTGAAGTTGTTTTGTGTCTCTTTTTAGTCACTTTGGGTCCCTTTTGAAGTTGTTTTGTTTTTCTTTGTAGTTACTTTCAGTCCCTTTTGAAGTTTTTTTTGTGATTCTTTGTAGTTACTTGGAGTCTCTTTGTAGTTGCTTTGTGTCTCCTTTTGTCATTGTGTGTCCTTTTGTGGTTATTTTGCCTCTTTTCATTGTAGTTTTGGTCTTGTGATCTGTCTGTTGGCTGACTCTTTGGATCCTTTGGCCTGTGCCCTGTAGGTTCGTTCCGTAATCCATCCATGGGTGAAGTTAAATAATACACAAGTAACTGTGGACTATTTGTTTTTGTGAGTTACTGATGTTGCCTGCAAGCCTTATCCATTAATATTGTTGATTTATTAATGCATGTGCATATGTGTCAAATGAGAAAAAGCATCCCCTCACTTCCTTGATCAGGTAGATCAAACACTACACAGGGGACACCCTTTTAAAATGTGTCATTGATTTCCAGCCCTATCCATGTCTTGGTGATTATGAACAAGATTGGAGTGTTAGCTTAAATGGAAATGACTGATGTTTATTGGCTGCTAATAAGCTATTACCTCAACCTTGCTGCAAGCTAGAAGGCAATCCATGCTCATTTCACTTGTAAGGAGAAGGGAGGGGTGGCAGGGAGGGGTGAGAAGAAGGATGGGAAGGTTGGAGGTGTGGGGAGGGGTTGGAAGTATTAGGGAGACAGAGGGCAGAGTGAGATAAAAAGGAGAGAACATCCGTGTTTGTATTTCAATGTGCTGAGAGTAAGCCGCAGCTTAAAGCAATTTATATACCTGTGAAAAATGTGCCAACCATTTAATGGCTGTGGAATTAGCCGGGAATGGAACAGCACCTATTTCAAGGGCAGGACTGCTTGCAGATAAGCATCACCATTTACTGTAATATTGGAGCCGGAGGATAGAGTCCTGTTACAGAGGAGATTAATGAGGCCCGTGTGTGTGGGTGTACGTGTCTGTGTGGATATTGTATTTATATCTTTTCCTGGAAATGTTAAGGTTTCCAGGAGCAAAGAAATTAATATTTCCTCGTTTTTGACACAGTACACCACACATGAATTGATTCTGGCTTTGAAAAAAAGAATAAAAGAAACAGAAATTCATAACAGTGCCATCCAGTGGACTGTGCTCTCCTGTGCACCTGTGTGTGTGCCAGCACTCATGATTGAGCCAGCATTTTTTGACCCTGCCCTGCTTTGGCTTATTTGCAATATTTCTGTCTGAACATAGACATACTCAAACATGCGTGCACACACACTGACACACACAGTTTCCCCTATTTGCTTTTTTTTATTTTATCAAAAATGATAGATGAGAGTACAGTTTCTGCTGTATTGATTGCATGCTTTTATGGAATTACATCTTTGGAGCAGGTTGGGCTTTAGAGGGAAGACAAATAGGCCTGACTAAATGAGAGTAAGCACAATCCACTGTGAGCTGGCTGGAGATATTGGGCGAGGGGGGCACCTAAGGGCCAGGACCAGTTCCAACACCGCAGACAGACATCCATCCTTCCTCGCCTCCTGCATGTCATCACTCAGGAAAGAAAGATAGCGGTCCCCAAGTGGAGATTTTCTTGAAATGGAATCCACTCCACTTCTCCTCCTCTACATGCTCCACTCAGTGATATGGTAACACACTGCAGCACTGAAAACGTCGGTTCAGCTTGATGGGTTTCTCCTATTGCCACAACATTTAAATGGACCCGCTCTATTTCCTTTATTGATTATTATGAAAGCATTTCATTATACAGGAAGTTATATGGCCAACAAGCAATTATGAATTCAATACCGCAAATGTAAACTGAAATGTGTCTTCAAGGCATGTGTGAGAGGTGAAAAAGTCATTAAGCTCCCTCTCCAAGCACAAGCTCCCCTAAACACACACACACACACACACACACACACACACACACATTAAAAGTAAGGGGAGTGCGAAATACCGCCATTTTTGGATATTAACCAATTCACTCACTTGGCTGGCGGTGTGGTTTCGGGGTAATTTGGTGATGGCAAGGCTTTCCATTATCAGAATCAGAAATATGGAAATGGTGCTTACTTAAGCTGTTTCACATGGAGGGGCTGCAACAGGCTCTAAAACCCCCCAACACCATCACCACCTGCAATATCCGAAAGCTTATGGAGGCAAAAAAAACCCTGCATCTTCGCTTCAGTGTAAAGTAAAGTAATGCCCTTCAACTTTAAAGTTTATTCAAAGACTGTAGACCCTCTCTTTCTTTGAATCGTGGTTGGTGCAAGAGTGAGAACCCTAATCTTTGTGATTGTTGAACACTTTATTTCTAACACAATGGGCTTTCCTATGCAGCTCTTCCGAGGAGACTCTCTAGAACATTTTGGAATGTGGCTGCAGATATTTCTTCCACAAAGTGTTGGAGTTAAGGTCATTGGCTGCATTCACTAGACGTTCAACATGCCCTCGTTGACTTCCCCTCAGCACTTGGCCTCAGGGGGAATCCCTGCCACTACATGTTTTGTTCTTTTCGTCTGAAAACTGAGCGAGGGAGCAAGTCAGTAGGGAGGGTCACTCCAGAGGTGTATGTCACCCAGAATGAATACATATTGATAATATTATTATAGGTTAACAGTTACTTTGTCAGATTGTCAGCCCAGTTTCACTTGAAAATCATCACATACCAAGGCTCTGTCACGGTTGTGTGGGTTTTACCCACACAAAAGGCACCTTTTAGTTTCTAAATAAGACGCACCAGGCTTTCCATTGTTTGTCATGTAAACCCATTTACAGCAATAATAGGCATAATACAAAAGCATGAAGGATGGGAGTGAGATATGTCAAACAAACTGACTTCAGCTTAGTAGACCCATGTTAGTTCACTGTGTGAAACCAATAGTCAGTGTTGTTATTTGTAGTCAACCTGTATAACTGCATCTGGTAGTTAAGTGTTGAAGTCGTTGTTTTTAAGCCAGCCTGGTCTCTGTCAAAAACATCAGTATAGATCGCATGTACAGGCATCAAAAAATGAGGTACGTACGTCTCCAGCCACTGTATTGCGTTCGTTGCCATCTTGTTGACGTAGTAGTGATTGACAGCCAAGCCAAGTTTAAAAAGGCGAGCGGGGGTCGCGTTTGGTGAGAAAACAAAAGTAAACCATAACGTAACTTTCGTGAATCACATTTTTTACGTAACTTGCGGTAATCACGTGACTCTTGGAAGTACTTCACTTCTAGCCTTAACGTACAATTATTTACTGTTTGAACTGTCTTTTATAACGCCTTACCAGAAGTTTTTGCCCTTAACCTAGGTCAGTAGTTTTACAACATAAATCCACAAAAACTGCAGCCTTGTTTACAACCGCACATGTGCGCTATTTTTAGGATATCAGATATCAAGTTTCAGCGCCTTCAGCAGACACGCCCCCAACATTTCAGAACAACGAATCAGCTTGTTCTCGTCATTAAAACGTCATTATAGGTTGCGTGTACAGGCAACAAAAAACAAGTTTTGTCTCCGTATTTCACCCTCCGCTGTAATGCGTGCGCCACAATCTTGCTGACCTAGTAATGATTGACAGGTAAGCAAAGTTTAAAAGGGAAGATTCCCGCATTCGGTTGGAGGTTAGGGTGGTAGATGGGTCGAACCATTGGGACACATTCACCAAGGAGAGCGGGGTTCATGTCCCATATGAAAACAAAACCATTTTTCACATTGTTTATTAAAGTTGAGTGAATCACGTTTTTTACACTGACACTTGTAATTACTTCACTTCTGGCATTTATATACATTTTTTACTGTTTTAACTTCTTTTATTTCATTTATAACGCCTTACCAGAAGTTTTTTGCCCTTAATCTAGGTCAGTAGTTTTACAACATAAATCAACAGATACTGCAGCATTTTTTACAACCGCATACCGTAAGTGGCTATTTTTAGAACGCGCCGTTGTACCGCGAGCTGAGATTTCTACCTACGTGCTGTAATTCGTGGTACTGACACATGACCTCTTCTGCAGTTTATGTTGGAGAACTTGTTGAAGGAATGAACCAAATTTTTCATATGGCGATTCGTCGCTGCAAGTTGTGGTACGTTCATATGTGCCGTGATACGCGAGCCTCGATACGTACCTATGTGCCATAATTTGTGGTACTGACACACGACCTCTTCTGCTGTTTATGTTTGAGAACTTGTTGTTTTAGGCCCAACCATAACCCTAACTTTTACCCTAAGTCAAGTATTTTAATTGCCTAAAGTAATTTCTAAAGCTAAAGTTTATTTTGAAAAGCCAACATGTGTTTAACTAGCAAGAACTGACACACAGTCCCTGACACATCCAAAACCAAAGCAAAGGAGTCCCATGTGGGTCAGTATCACCCATCCAGGTACATTTGCAGGGTGGGCTTCAGGGTCCAGCCCTATAGGGGAACTGGCTCACTTGATATGAAGGTTGGATATCCACACACAAATCAGATGGCTTGATTTTATTAGTGTGTAAATTGTCCGGTATTTCAGAAGGAAAAAGTACAGTGGCCCTGAAGTGCAAATCACAACGGCAAATCAGAAAACACAACAACAAATTAGAAAACACAACAACAAGTCAGAAAACACAACAACAAATCAAAAAACAACAAATCAAAAAACACAACAGCAAATCAAAAAACGACAAATCAAAAAACACAACGACAAATCAAAAAACACAACGAAAAATCTGAAAACACAATGACAAATCAGAAAACACAGCGACAAATCAAAAAACACAACAACAAATCAAAAAACACAACAGCAAATCAGAAACACAACGACAAATTAAAAAAACACAACAACAAATCAAAAAACACAACAACAAATCAGAAAACACAACAACAAAACAAAAAACACAACGACAAATCAAAAAAACACGACAATTCAAAAAACACTGTTGTTGTGTTATTTATTTGTTGTTGTGTTTTCTGATTTGCCGTTGTGATTTGCACTTCAGGGCCACCGTAAAAAAGGCTAAGACTTGAGAAATACCAGCTCATTTAACATCATTGAATGCCACCTTTCCTTTACTGTCAATCATCTTGTGACCTTTCAGATTTATCTCATCATCCTTTTGCCAGGCCCTGACCCCGAGGTTGTGAATTACCGGTATAAAATATCATTGTGGGTTATAGCCTTAAAAACTCTCTTAATCACAGCTAAGGGGCTTATAGTCTGAACCATTAAAAGCACCCTGGGACAAAAAGTATCTGTATGGAAAGCCCTCTCCGCGTTCTTTAACTTTCTGTAAGCATGCCTTAGCTTCTTCTCCTTTATTCTGGTTTTTCTCTGTATCATCCAGAGTGACTTTGAACAGGGATGAAGTTAGCTTTAACCTACATGTAAAAGTTACTTGGAGGAAGGATTATTCACTGGATTTACAGCATCAAGATAGCTTCTGCCTTTTATACAGCGGTGGAAAGAACATAAACAGTAATTATCTGTCATTGTCCTTTGATACCAAACAAGAGGTAACAACAACAATCCTTGAAGCACAAGATTCCTTGTCGCTGCTTTACGGGCTACCAAGGCTACTGTCAGTGTGAAATTGGTATGTCTGCGTCTTTCATGTGGCCAATTATCCACATGAAAAAGGAAAATACATCATTAAACAAATTTGACCCATGAATGCAGCTCAAATTCCCAAGAGCTGTTTTCGCCTGAACCTTATTAAACGTTTCGGGGCTTCTTTTCATCATACTTTTAGGTAAATTTGGGAGAAAGCTACACCCACGCTGACTTCATGTGTTATCTGTAAATTCACTGCGATCATGAATAGGAATTTAGATGAGGGAGAGGGGACCCATTGCAGAAGGATATTTAACCTTTGAGCCATTTCAGACATGGATTATGCAAAAGCTGGAATAACTAATGCTGGATCATAAACCGAAAACTGCAGTCAATTGAATACATAAGATAATGCAATATCAATGCTGCTTAAAACGCATTACATAAGTTAAAAAAAAGTTTCACATTAAGCCCAAAGTGGACATGTAACTTTTTTTTTCCAGCATGAGGGGAGAAGAGGAGAAAAATCAGAGGTAGATGCAAGGCAAAAAAGGAAGTGAAGATTTGTGCTGTTCTTAGCGCCTCAATCCCCTCGAGTGATCCTGGTGAGCGAGAGCAGAGAGAAAAGGGAGAGATGTTCCTGCTGCAATTTCTCTGCCTGATTTGTAACAGACCGATAAGCTTGGCAAGCATCCCTGCAGGACAACTGACCAATGGCGGCCCACTTCTTAAGCTGAGAAGGACAGGAGGAGAGGGAGGGGGAGAAAAACACGTGCTGTATCACACAGGCAGCATTCGCCATCTCTCACAGTCTCTGATTGTCATACATGAACCGCCTCCAAGGACATCAATTTTTCAAGTGCGCCGTGCCGATGTTATTTGTTTGCAGTGATTTGATATTTCTCCATATGAAAGCCTGTCGGGTGGCGTGTCTGCGAGCGACGTGGGGTTATCACATGCATTATATAAACATAAACAAAAGGAAATAAAGCGAAGAAAAACAAAGGAAAATGATAGCTCGTGCATGCTTTTTTCTCCCAGTGTAAACAATACAGTCGGCGGTGTTAATGCACTGGCTAAATACATGCATTATAATGATGCCTGCAGAGATCTCGCAGAAATGGAAATGGGTTTAAATTGTGATCATTGAGCTGCAAAACAGAACGCAAGACTTGCTGTGCACAAAATTGTGCACCGGTTGAGGCCATCCGCTCTGGACATAATGATATTTACCAGTAATCATTGCTCTTCCCTACGGGCCTCTGCTGCTCAGAATATCTATTGGACGATAATATTGATATTCGATTTGCTTAACTGAAGTCGCTCTTCTTAAATAACACACACCGCCATGCGCTTTAGAGTAGGAGAGAGTGTGTGTATGTGTAGCTGCAAAGCTACAAGAATGATTTGAAAGGTTGGCCCTTTATCAGATATATCACCGGGAGCAAATTAAACCACGTGGAGTCAAATAGCCTCAATAAGAGGTCTGAAACGACTCAACACAATATTCTTCTTCCACCAGGAATCTATAAATGGCCCATTTAGCATCTGTGACCCCAATGCCTGCTACTGAAGGAGAGTTATGGCCTTTCAAAAGGAAACTATCATAGATTTTAGTGAAGTAAGAAAATGTCCCCAGGTAGCGCTAGAGCAAATGAAATTATGCATGACCTCCTCATTACTTGGCTTAATAAGTGATCTATGGACTGGGAACAATAAAGATCCAGATGTCATGGAGACATATGAACAGGAGAGCTTTTTAAATAATAAAAAAAAGGTGATGGAAAAATCCACAGAGGTGCATATTCCGTGCCGTAGGAATGAATGAAAGTCTTTCCCATTCACGTACACACACATGCACATAGCGAGCTGTGATATCTGTCGCTCATTGGTATTCATTGACCCTGGGATGGAGAAATGGGCATCACAGTTTTCATTTAATCAGACTCTTATGGGGATCAGCTGTATGCGTGTGTGTGAGGTGTGTGCGTGGTGGACATAGGCTGTCAGCAGATATTAACGCAGACTTGTCAAGGTGGAGGAGCAAAGAGGGCAACGAACCTGAAGCTGGGTTAAGTAATTGGATTCTTGTTCAATAAAAGTTGGACTGAGGGGGTATGCATGAGTGTCTATGTATGTGTATGTGGGTTCATGTGTGCTTGCATGTGTATGTTGAAGGAGGGGTATAATTGGTTTTGTGTGCATTGCATGTTGAAAGGTATCAGCATGCTTAAATCTTGTGTGTTTCGGAGACTGTGGTTGCTGTTATACCTGGGCTTTTTAAAAGGTGAGGTGGATCTCCCCAGGGGGCTTTGGAGAGAAGTTAGGTGAGGTGCATGAGGTGAAAGGGACGGCTTCATGCCCATGTTCTGAAACAACAGGATTACTGAAGTTTGGCCTGGTGATTTTTGCCCACTCAACAACAGAGTTGGAGCTGCAGCTGTGACAAACAGCTCATTCAAAACCCTTAGCGCCTGATTGCTGCAATTTGCGGTGAAAAATTCTGATTCATACCTCCGTCAAATCTGAGCACACAGACGTGATGCACATATTTTTAGATTCAGGGTGACTTATGTGTTCCGATTGGGTATGTGAGTTTAAGTTAAATCGCAAGTAAACATCCATAAAATTGCTGAGAAATCCTGGAAAAAAAGAAAGTCCTTATAACCGCAGAACTTCGAAAATCATAGTGTTTTTAAGTATTCTTCATAATCAAAGTCATCCAGTGATAGATGTTTTTTATGGGCGGCTGTGGCTCAGTTGGTAGAGCGGGTCGTCTTCTGATCCCAATGGTGGCAGGTGGCACCAGTGTGCCCTGGTAGCCTCGGCCACCAGTATGAATGTGTGTGTGAATGGGTGAATGAGCGTAGAGTGTAGTGTAAAGCACTTTGTATAAAAGCGCTATATAAGTGCACCCAATTTACCACCCCATTTGTTTTTACTTCTATGGGTGCATTGCTAAATGTTGGCAGCAATATAGGCCAAAGAAAGGTAGCTCACGTTTCTATCAGAGTGTCAGATTTTGAAAAACCTTGCTTTATACTATAGATATATTTTCTACCTCTGGAACGATGATATTTGGAGCACAGAGAGTAAGAGTAAAGATTTTTAGTTATGTGAGGCACTAACGTTTAGACATGAAGCCAAGTTCAAACAGGCAGTGATGGCGTAGGCGATTGCCATGGCTGCACACTACTAATAGCTCTCATAGGATCAACAAGTTCCGACCCTTGCACAGTGTAAACCTCTAAACACTGCCATGTTGTCACAGCATATATGAAACTATATTATAAAAGTGTCATAGAAACCATCATAAAACACTTGATTTTTCAGAAAACCTTTGGAAATCAAGACAAATACATTTTCTTATTGAATCCATATGTTTCAGTTGTGTTCATTGTATATAGCTAGTATCTTTCTCTCCATAACAGGTTGTTTACAATGTCTCCAGGGGGGGATGAGGAGCTCTTTTCAGTATCCGAGGCCGACATACGATTTGCATTCACATATTGACGTGACATTGCATACTCAGGATTCTTACTGTGAATAGCACTCTTATGTTCTGCAGCCAACAGTTTTAGAGGCTATTTAGCTTGGCTGACCTACACCACACCACAGGGACATTTCAGTATATTGATAATAGGTGTGTTTCTGCAGAAATTTGAATGTCTTTCCTGTGTGTGGGTGCATAAATTCCTTTGCACCAATGAAGTTAAAGCAGCATAGTGACCACACCGTTTAAAGTCCGGGTAAAGCAAAAATTCATATGCAATCTGAGTTTTCCACCCCACAGAAAAATGTCTTACGATTGAACCCAGCCAAATTTGATTTAGAAAAAAATCGCCATATGAAAAATTTGGTTCATTCCTTCAACAAGTTCTCCAACATAAACTGCAGAAGAGGTTGTGTGTCAGTACCACAAATTACGGCACATAGGTAGAAATCTCAGCTTGCGGTACAACGGCGCGTTCTAAACATAGCAGACACTTACGGTATGCGGTTGTAAAAAAGGCTGCAGTATCTGTTGATTTATGTTGTAAAACAACTGGCCTAGATTAAAGGCAAAAAACTTCTGGTAAGGCGTTATAAATTAAATAAAAGAAGTTTAAACAGTAAAAAAAATTTATGTAAATGCCAGAAGTGAAGTAGTTACAAGTGTCAGTGTAAAAAACGTGATTCACGCAACTTTAATAAACAATGTGACTTGAGTTAAAAATGGTTTTGTTTTCACATGGGACATGAACCCCGCTCTCCTTGGTGAATGTGTGCCAATGGTGTGACCCATCTACCACCCTAACCTCCGACCGAATGCGGGAATCTTCCCTTTTAAACTTTGCTTACCTGTCAATCATTACTAGGTCAGCAAGATTGTGGCGCACGCATTACAGCGGAGGGTGAAATATGGAGACAAAACTTGTTTTTTGCTGCCTGTACACACAACCTATAATGACGTTTTTGATGGGAGAACAAGCTGATTCGTTGCTCTGAAATGTTGGGGGCGTGTCTGCTGAAGGCGCTGAAACTTGATATCTGATATCCAACTTCTCCCCTGACTTTCTACTGCTGGTTCTCTCAAAATGTTAATGTCAAACAAACTACAGAGAACATGGTTTACGATCCTCCAGAGCCGTTTATTGGGTGCTACGAATGTCCATCAAAAGCGTCTGTACATAGCTCTTAGCCAATCGTACCAGTTATACCAGATGACGTATGTAGAGCGACAGAAATTGATGTTTACATAGCCAGACTAGCCCATCTCTACTTTGAGACTAAAATGCTCAATTCTGCTTCTGCAACGTTTTCTGTAGCATGTTCTGACTCTGGCTGCTCACAGTCTACCGGCAGTTTGGTGTGTGTGTGTGTGTGTGTGTGTGTGTGTGTTGCTTGCTGCTTTGCTTCTCCAGTTCTCGCTTTCTGCAAGATTATTTATTTTTACGCCTTATTCCCCTCTCATGTCATTCAGCCACACACATCCACTGATTTTATAAGCAATAGACGAGCTGCTGCGGGTCTCTCGGTGGCTCCGCTGTCCCCCGGCTCGTAGCGAGATCACCGGCGTTACAGCAGCGAGCGGTAGTGGGGCTAGTTGGTAGATTAGGCTTCTGCCAAATCCTGTCGGAAGCAATACTAAAACATCCTTTTTCCTGGTGAAACAGGAGTGTAAAGTCAAACGCTGTTCTTCTTTTGAAATAAACCTTCGCTCTAAACTATTTAAAACAGCATATACAGCTAGATCCAAAGAGTTTCGCATCTGCTGCAGCCATGTTGGATCCGTAAGAAAACTACAAAACTACGAGCTTCCATCTGTCGAGTAGTACGCGTCATTGTCTTGCCGTCCCTCCCCGTTCTGTAATTGGATCCCTAAAACAGGGCTAAGAAACGGCCTTAGTTTCCAGACCGCCTGTAGGTTCGAAATGAAATCGAGCGTGCAAGGCAGTATGGGTATACCCAGGCTAGCATATGAAGGATATTACTTCAGACACTGTAATCTTCTGTCACTATGACCGCTGACAGCTTCAGCAAACGTTAGTAAACTAACTTACGATACGTAAACTTATCAACGTTAGGCACTGTTGGTAAAGATACTTACATAGTGTTGGGGGCGAAATTATGTTAAGGAGTCTCCAGTGCATCATCGAGCCATGACTTCAGACACACCCAACAAACCCTGAAAACAGAAGTGGAGAAAAACTGTTTCATAATAATAACTCCAAAATTAAGTGAGACATAGTTTTTAGTCTTTTTACATGTTTTCAGCCATTATTTTGTACCTTGTTAAATGCATTTTCATACAAGTCCCTGATTTTACTTTACCCAGACTTTAAAGTCAGCAGGGGGAGAGGGTTTGGACGGATATGAATGGACAAGACAGTCTTTTGAAGTTCTTCTTTGAAGAGAAAGAAGGGAAAAGATTCCTTGTGGATTCTGAAAGAAGGATGGTTTTTAGGAGTTTTCAATTGTTGTTAAATTGTACAGATGCTAGACTGAATACTTGTTGGGATACAAGTGCACAAACTCTGCACATCAAAAGTTTTGAGTAGTTCAGTGTCATTGCCTCCCAAATATTTTGCTATATTAAAAAAAGTCAGAGTATGTTCAAGCTATTTGGTCCCTTTCACTGGCAGCTTTAATTCCCTGGAGTTAGATAGGGAGTCTCCCATATGCTAGCAAATGGTGGACAAAGCAGATAAGCAGCCTATCACTGAGGCACACTCCTGTAGGCCTCAGTCAAGCATGAAACTCTCTCTCTCATACACACACACACACACACACACACACACACAAGCCCTTTGTGACTTGCAGAAAGAAAACTGACACATAAAAAATCATCTGTGAACATCTTGGCCGTCCTAATATCTCAGTAATCTTGAGTTCAGTAGCGGCAGAGAAATCCTCCATTGATCCATCTTCTGTCTCATCCTCATTAGTGTCAAGCAGACAACAGAGTATGAACGTCTTTCAGCTGCACCCTGGGAGTCATCTCACCCTCCTACACCAGCAGGAGGCTGTAGTCCCTCCAGCGTGTCCCAGTTCTTCCCAGCAGTCGGCCACGGCCTGTCCACCCCCATAGCACTAGTCCCAGTAGGTGTCTTTCCTCGGTCCCTGATCCACTTCCCTTGCTCCAATTAAGCCCTTTTCCCACTGGATATTAAACCCACTAACAGCCACTAACATATGGCTTTTGTCTTTGGTGGGAAAGACTACAATCAGCATTCATTCAAAGGACAAATTACTCTCCAGCAATCGGCTCCTGCTCAGATTGGCAGTGATGGAAACATGACACCCCAGTGCACCCACTAATTTTGGCTCGATGCAGTGCAATTTCTATATTACAGAGTTCTTCAGCTTCATTCAGCATCATGTTTCACAGAAAAATGTGTACAATACATCAAATGGGCAGACATCATTATTTGGAAAATATCAGTTTTTTTATTTTACATGGAGGTAGAATCCACCTCGCCCCCAACAAATTCTCCAACCTAGATGGCATAAAAGGTCGTGAGTCAGTACCACCCATTATGACACATAGGTACAAATTCCGGCTCGAGGTACAACGTCACGTTCTGAAAGTAGCACACACGCGGTTGTAAGAAAGCAGAGTGGACTTTTAGTTATTGGGTTATAAGGTGCTCAAAGAGCAGCATTTGAACATATGCAGCAAAGTTGCCCTCAGAGCAGCCGATGAATGTTGGATGGAAATACTGTAAGGTGCTCTAAGAGCAGCATTAGAACATATGCAGCAAAGTTGCCCTAAGAGCAGCCCATGAATGTCGTTGCAAGTAGCTATGACAAAATGACCTGAAAGTAAACTGCTGCAAAAAAAAAATGGCTGCAAAAATCTCCTTAGACCTAACATTATCAGTTGCAATGAGAGGAACAGATTTCATCAGGCTAAGATGACATTAGCTATGATTAGTCTAGCTAACATTAGCTATGATCCTGTTATTGCTATGAGCAAGCTAGCTAATGTTGCAAGTTACATCAGTAGCTAGTTAAATAAGTGGGACTCAATAGAAACAAGCAGCATTTGTTTCATTCATATCTTGATATCATCTAATATAGTTCAATTTAAAACATACTATTACATCTGCAACAATCTCCTCATGTTTAGAAAGAGTCATTGCCATGAGCTAGCTAGCTAGCATTGCAAGTTAGCTTACTCACATTAGTTAGTCTAGATAGCTACTGGTAAATAACAAGCCTTACTTTAATACAAACACACTACTAATATCTTGATATTTTATAATATATTTCAACATAAAACATGCCATTACCTTGACTGCAACGATCTCCTGGGAAGTGATTCAAGTAATCCAAGTCCCGCCTCCTGCTGTCTCTGATTGGGCGGCCGAGAGAACCAATGGCATGCAATGCTGCCCTCAGAAGGTTTTTCAATAACTAAAAGTCCAATCTGCTGTACAAAAGGCTGCCATTTCTATGGATTTATGTTGTAAAACCACTGACCTTAGGTTTAGGGCAAATAACTTCAGGTAAGGAGTTATAAAAGACAGTTGAACACTAAATAAATGTACGGTAATGCCAGAAGTGAAGTAGTTACAAGGATCACGTGACAACAACAAGTTACGTAAAAAACATAAACATAACAAACGTAACGTAAACAACGTAACTTAAGTTAAAAATGGTCTGCTTTTGTTTTCACACGGGGCATTAACCTCGCTCTCCTGGGTGAAAATCCGCCGTTTTGTTTGACCCATCCACCACCCCAACCTCCAACCGAAAGCAGAAATCCGCCTCATGAATTAGCTTCGCTGTCAATCACGACTATGTCAGCAAGATGGCGGGGGAGGCATTGCATCGGTCAATATCGTTTGTTTTTTGCTGCCTGTACACATGACCTATATTGACGTTTTTGACGGAAGAACAGGCCGTCGCCCCACCCGCCCTGATGGCAACTTTTCAGCGACTCTATACTTTGTTTCCTTTTGCTTCCCTCTTCACTTTCACACTCCGTTACATCACATTTCTACAGCCTGTTGAGGGCGTTTCTGAATTAATTCCTATTACAGATTTATGACTGCTTTCTACTTTTATTAACTCTGTTTACCTGTACATTCATGACTTTAAACGTGAAACACCAGAAAAAAAAGGGTGTTTGTGTTTAGATGCTGCAGCCTGACCCATGCTGTCATGGAGGGTGAGGCCAATCAACCTGTGGATAAAATCTATTTTGGCTAGAGTTTTTTCTTTCAGTTACTGTGAAAACTTGTGACCACAGGTGAGGGTCAGAACAAAGAATTGAGTGGTAAAATGAGAGTTTGGCCTCGTGGCTCTGCTCTCTCCCTTTGCTGCGGTGGTCCAATACAGCAGCTGCATTACGGTAGCCATTGCACCAAAATGACAGAGAATTTCATCATCTATTTCAAAAAGAAAATCATGGTTTCACATATCAAAGTACAGAAGAGGGAGACATCCTGTTACAATTGGACAAAAGCAGAGGTTTGGTTTCAGTGAAGTTTGATGGGCTCACGGCTCCCTCTGCCTTTATCTTTCATTAGTCATAGGATTCAATGATGTCATATGCATCAAAGTTAAAGGTACAATGCAGAAACACTCACAGGGTGAAATGGAATAGAACTGCTGGGAGACACAGACAAAAGATAAACAACAATGAAAGTCAGTCTCAAGCTATATTTCAATGTATTACCCAGGAGAGCTGTTCACAGTGTGATTGCACAAACAAATAGACTAGTATAGTTTTTTTAATTTATGCAAAGTTGCCTTGAGATTGAATTATATAATCCAATTCTCAGCTAAATAAAAATGTGAGACTACATGTCAGAGAGGACTTTTGACTTGTGACAGTAGGAAAAGCACAGGTATAAATCATTTAATAATTGATGGCTGAATTCCATTTAGCTGCTTCTGTCTCAGGGTCCTGGTATTGTGCAGGCTGGCTCACTAGGTCATGACTTACTGGGACACTTGAACAGAATAGAGCACTTTGCTTTTCCGACTATGGCAAGTGAAATTGTCTGGTATTAAAAAAAAAGGTTATAATTAATACAAGCAGCAACACCCAGGCCTGATAAGTGAAGACAATGCGGAAGTGGATCTAATCTAATTCTTTCTAATGGTCAGCAGGGGGCGACTTCACTGGTTGCAAAAAAAGTATATGGTCTCTGTTGCTAGTTTCAAGTCTTATTCAGTAGAATATGATGTTAATTCTGTAAGTAAAGGTCCCATTTAGAGTTAAGTAGGGTGGTCATGGTGTTTTCAGCTTATCAAACTTCATTGAACATTTTGGTTGCAAGAAATGTCTTGTTCAGTGTTTGGGTGGACTAAAAGACTGTCTGGTCATTTTGAATAACAATTACTCCTTGCTATCCAAGGTAGTGCTAGGTATAGCTGATCACATAGTGCAATCCACCCCCATCCATCGCTCTCCGTCCGTTGACTTAGTATTGAAAGAAGGTGCCTCTTTGACAATACCGTCGCAAAGCAGCATTAACAGAATAATGCATAAAAGCTGCAATGTGGTGAAACGCATTACCAACAGGGCCAAGAAACCAGAACCAATTTGTTTAAATCTGACAAACCGAAAAACGAAACTTTTAGGAGAAAGTGATACAGATGTCCACAGACGTTAGACATCAGCAGTCACAGTGGGGAAAACTGCAATTTTGAAACTCATGATATTTAACGTTACTGGCAGTACATAATGTCACTAAGTCATGTATCCAAAGTTAGTTTTAGGCTAACTATATTTCTGTAAGTTAAGATAAAGCATTTGGCACTATGTAACTCATGTTGTAGTAAAATGTGGATAATTCAGAAAGCTTTTCAGTTTTAAGTGCCTTAGCTTGCTAACAGCCAACTTGACTTTTCTGGTAGAAATAGAGTGCTAAAATAATAATTTGATATGTTTAAATTTAACAGTTTTAGCTAGAAACAGGCAGTACAGCCCATGGTTGTGTATTGTGGCACCTATAGTTTTCATTATAGTCTTCAGAGTAAGATGCATGGCGCTCTGTTTGTATTCCAGCTCCTGATCTGCTTTGCACATGAACTGGTTGCAAAAATGGTGATGGCCATAATGCCAAAGCTGCGGCTTCAAAACAGCAGTCCACAAACCAGTGGGTGATGTTCACTAACCCTACGGTCTATGGTTTAATAAGACTAGATACGAAATTCTTGATATATGATTTAAAGACAATGCACCAGGTTATATAATCCACATTATTTATTAGTCATTGCCAATAATGATTCTAAATAATGTTTTTACTAGGGCAGGGACTCGATTAAAAAAAAACCTTCTGTAAACTATAATACTTTGTTTTTTTAAGTAAAACACAATACTTTCAAGTACATTCAGAACATTGGAAGTTTTAGAGGACTTTTTAATATTAGAAAACATCTCTCTGTTGCTTCAGAGGTCATAACAGACTTTGTTGATTTACCAACATATAGCAGCTAGCGTCCACGCTAGGTGCAAAAATAAGTTCGATTAAAATGCGTCAATTTTTTTAACGCTAAAGTCCCGGCCCTAGTTTTTACTGCTTCTAATTATCATATAGTAGTAGAAGTAAATTTTTATTCGATAAGCTGGCAATGTTTCTGTACTGTATGCAGTGCAGTGCAGGTCTTTGACTTGGTACAGAGCAGCACTCAGTCTCTATTACTGGAAAAGCAGGAGTGTCTGACTGCAGCCAGGGAAGCTCAAGGTAGCATCATAGATTTGACCAGTCAGTCGTGTAGAGCACTAAGTCCTTCATTTACTCCCCACATTCCCCTGCCTGCCAACCTCACACCACTGCCCTCATGTGCACACAAACACACAACTACATGACATGCGAGCACGCAGACATTTTTTATGTAGGCAGTGCGTCTGCTCATTCTCTCTCTTACACACATCAAGCTACACACGCACACACACACATCCCTTGTTTCCCAACTCACTCACTCCACCTCTTCACACACACAATTTTAGCAGCCTTGAAAAGCTAAATGGTGTGAAGTTGAGTGTTGGTCCATCTGTCTCCTGGGTGTTTGGAAGGGATGAGAAAGACGGTGAGCAGTGGGAGGGACATAGGGGGAGAAAGATTGGAAGAAGAAAAAGGAAAGAAGGGATTGGGGTCAGGTCCATTAATATGAATCACCAGCAGAACCCCACAGCGGATCCATCTGTGGTTGTACAGCGCCCAGAAACAATTCACAGCCCAGACAACAGGACATTAATAGGTGAATAGGGGTAAAAAATGCTTATGTCATGCATGAATTCCTGACAGTTTTTGCTTGTGGTCCAAGGTTTCACTGATATTACCATCTTTCTCTCATAACTGAGGTAGTTGCCAATGCAGTTCTGAAAATCAAAAGTTACTGCTGAATAACACCTAAAATTGAAGAGTGAATCTTTAAGGTCAAACACTCCTTTGGTACCTGCCAAATATGGTTTTCAGTAAGAAGGTTCAGTCGTATATCTAAGACGGAGACTTGAAGAGACACTTTATGGTGTAAATTTATTCAGCACAACATGACAGAAAGGCCAGACTATTGGTGCCGAAATCAATATTCTCCTTTCACGGATACTTTAAACAGTAAATGCCCCTCTTTGAGGCAGAGCTACAGAGCCAGGGGCCAGTGTGTGTCACACACACACAGGTGAGTGTCAGATTGGCTGCTGAATAATGCAGTCTACTATAGATATTATACGTAGCAGAGGGGTGAATTTGTGTTATATATGGTTAAGAGCTGCCATAGTTGCGTTACGGATTAAAAGTTATTTTCTGAAGGCATTCATAATGTAAAATGCATGAGGGAAAAGAAAAGACAGAATAATTGGTTAGAATTCTGAATCTTTTGCACTGTGTTGTTAAAAAATGCTTTTGAAGAAAATATAGGAGGCCATGGCATGAAGAAAAACCTTTTAAACTATTTTCCAATTGTGTGGCTACAAAGCACTTTGCCTATTCACCACAAGATACTGTAATGAGCACCAACAGCAGACAGGGTGTGGTAAAAACTGTGCCATTGTGTTTTGGTTACCCCAATTATGGATTGGAGAATGAAATTCTGACAAAAATATTGACTTTCTTTTCTGTGAAGTGTTGCTTTGTTTGAAATTATGATTCAGATTCATTCACATTTCACTCTTGGTTGAATTAGTAAGACACATAGTCACTAGTGGTAACAGCTGGTGTGTTAGTGTTACATGTATTAGACATTGGGGGGGCTATCCCATTGTTAGCAGACACTTGAGTATCACCCAAACAAACTGTGCTGAGAGGATTCAGTGCATCACGCTGTTTCAGTAAAGAAGACTAAAGAAAACAGTCAATAAAGTCAACTGGGATAATCAAAGTGATACTCAAGTGAGGATCTGAACCAGTATGTGCATGCAGTGTTTCCTGTGGATCTCTGTGGCTTCACCAGTATTAGTAAGACATATCACAGATGGAGATTACAGAATACTTAACTGAGGAAAGTATAAAGGATCACATCAAACACAGACTGCTATCAGCCAGTACTGATCACCGATAACTGATTGGCAATTCACTTCTATTTTACATGTAGCATTATTAAATTAACAGTAACATTGTGTTTTAAATATTAAGATTAAGAGAGTATCATGACTTGACAACTGTATATTTACTGGAAGGCGACGTGCAGCATATTCCATTCTCTACTATATAATACAGCAATTATACATTTTTTATTACGTTTATTCTTCATGAAAGCTATATTTGTTAAGCTTTAGTCGCCTCTTACCATTTCCCCCCATTGGCCTTGACAGTGACCAAACTATACATAATATCAACTGATTACAATCAGAGGCCGTTCAAACTCTACATTATTCATAACATTTACCTGGTTACTGATGTCCCAGGTGACTCCACCATCCATGCAGACGGACTGGTATCCCCTGAAAAACATCAATACAAGGCAGTGGCGGAGCCAGAACGTAGCTAATGGGTAGGCCTGCAAACATCTGGGTGGGCCTGATTATTTTTTAAAGCTAAAAAAAATAATCTGTCGGACCACTGTAAACATGGGCGCCGATTTATATTTTTGCCCGTGGGTGCCCAAATTAAATAAATACAATCATATAAAGATCATATAATTCTGACTATATAGGGGTGCTCACTGCTTCTGAACATCTGATTTTACAAAGAATTGAAATCATGATATAGAGCCTGTTTTGAGGAACTCGGAACACCGAGACTGTGCTGTTCTATTCCGGCGGGTCAGAGGGAGAGAGAAGGTCCTGGGTCGGGAAGGAGCCGCCGCCCATCTCTCTCTCTCTCTCCTCACTTCACGTCGTTTACGTCAATAGAGGGAAAATTGAATTCGGACCGAAAGTTTTATTTACAAGATTAAACTGAGTGACACGGTCTCTGTCTATCGATCGCGCAGCACCTGTACACACACAAATATCTTATAAATCTGAGTCCGACTCGCAATTTACACCGCAAAATAATGACACGAAGAAGTTTAATTGTGTCCGATGATTAGAGAGAGAGAGAGAGAGAGAGAGAGAGGAGAGAGAGAGAGAGCTTTGGTAGAGAGACATAGAGTAACAACAACAGAGAGCGAGCGCCGGCCTCGATAAAGCTGTTATTAACCAGAGAAATAAAACGTTATTTCGTGATTGTTTCACAGCGGTTACATTCAGCAGGTATAGACACGCCCACGGCAACACACCTCAGCCCCCCTCACCCCCCCCTCTACCGCACTCTCCCACCACCGGTTGCCGGTTTCCCTGAGTCTGTCTGAATACGCACAAACAGCGCTGTCCACGGTGCTGTGACACTGAACCGGCTATACAAGCACTGATGCGCATATCATATCATGGCCACACAACGATGGGACTTACACGTTTTTATTCACCATACACACACTTATTAATTCACAGCACTGTTATGCCCCAGTCTACTCTCTTCAAACTGAAAGTCATTTTTTTTTTTTTTCATGAATCTTACTGGGTGGGCAAGCTGTCAATCTGGGTGGGCCTGTGCATACCCAGGCCCACCCATAGATCCGCCCCTGATACAAGGCATTCGTCCATGCTGCAAAATATGACTCACATTTACACACACAGGATGGAAGGGAGGGAGGCGGATGGGTCGAACCAATGGCAAACTTACACCCAGGAGAACAGGGTTTGTGTCATGTGTGAAAACAAAAGTGAAATACTTTGAATATAACTTACGGGTCTCACGATTTGTGAATTACTTTTTTTTTAAGCGTAACTTACTTAACCCTTGTAATTACTTCACTTCCAGCATTTACATAACATTTATTTACTGTTCAAACTGTCTTAGTGGCCTAAATTCACAGAAACTGTAGCCTTTTTTACAACCGCTAACCGTACCTGTATGTATAATGACGTGTGTGCAATTTTTAGAAAGCTCTGGTACCGTGAGCTGCAAAACACTTAATTTTACAAATACTTATATGTGTCGTTATGCAACATATTGACATATGGTCTATTTTGTCGTTAAGGTCTAAGGTTAAGGTTAAGGTAAAGGTCTGCATCTTGTTGATGCAGTAGGTGGGCAGGGATGTTTGGGTACCGTCAACTTGAATCGTAGTTCACACTAATAATGCCATTATTCCCTTTTGCTGTGTGAGAAGGTGAAGCTTCTGGTCCTCAGCTGATCACGGAGAGAACATGAATCCATCCTCCACATCAGAGGCAACAAACTGACTAAAATGTCATTAGTTCCAACATTAATGGTGATCTCTTTGACGCCCAGATGGTTCAGTATCATTTTCCGAGCCGAGTCACAAACTATGATGCTTGGCGCATTTATAAGTTTGCTCTTAACATCCCTAATTAGTTTCTCTCCAACAACAAGCATTAGTGATGGCACTGGTCCTGCCAGCGATAGGCCTCGTCTGACATTAATATAAGTGTGCTGAACCCAGAAGCATGCGTGGGCTGGTTGTGATGTCTGTCTGGAGGAAATCTCCTTCAGTGCATGAGCCAGGGATGAGTGTCATCCAAATCTTCAAATGAGGTTTGAAGGTTAGAAGGTCTGAGTTCAGTTTCAACACCATCCACAGCGTTAGACTCAGAATATTTTATTTTCCTCATGTAGCTCATGTCATACAGAGATTCCACAGTTCATCAATCCAAAATGAACTTATAGCCAAAAACAAGTTTGCCATAAATAACAGGCTATGTGTCCAGTATCCAAATAACTCTTGGTTATAAAAATACAGCAAATACACTTACTAATTCCAGTAGAATCCTATTGCTTCTGTAATTTGGAAGTTGACTCTTACTATGTGTTGTCAGGAGGTTGATGGACATCAGATTCATTTCAGTGCTTTGAAGAGACAGACTGCTTCAGGACATGTTAGGAGTATGAGAATGGTTCGGACTTCCACATACCTACAATTTGTTCCGTGTGGCTACTATGCTACACTTGCTATCTCTGTCCAGCTTGTTAAGCACATAGACTGTATATAAATAATAGACGTAGTCACCGTGACGTCACCCATTGGTTTGTGGACTGCCCGTTGGAAGCCTCGAGTTCAGCGTTACACTCGTCGCCATCTTGCGTCGCCATCATGTTTCCGATACGCGGAGCAGACCATAATTGGACTGTGGCGGAGCGCGGGGGATCTGACGACACTGACTACACGCATCTCTACACCGGCAACCTGACTGAGAGAAGCCGCTGCTAATTCATGTTAGCATTAACTGGAGCATTAACTGGGATGTTAGTTTTGGCTAGCAAAAAAACAAAAACAAAATGTATCTTTCTTACCTCAGAAAACTGAGCAGCGACTCCTTGGAGTGTCTGTTAGTCCAACCAAACACTGAACAAGACATTTTACTGAACAAAACGTTCAAATAAACTGTCATTAAGTGAAAATATAGTGTGAAAGGGTCAAAGTTATGAGACCAAACCGCTAAACGTCCTCTTTTCTATCTATATAACGTTATATATAACTTTATTGACACGTTTATTGCCGTTACGCTCTGCTTCTCTCCTGGTGACGGCTCGCCTTGTCAGTGACCTGTCAATCAAAGCTAGAAACGCCCCAAATCATACGATTCTTTATCTTCTATTTTCTTCTAAATGGGGCCATTATTAGAACTATTGACATCAAATTGTCTTGAAGAAGATTTTTTACTAGCGATTGAGACCATAATGTTGTCCCTGAAAAATTTTTCTGAGGTAATAAATCAAGTGAGAAGTTTTCAAATTTAGCACTGAAATGAATGGGCAGATTTCTTTTGCAGCCAAACTTAGCACCCCCTACTGGAATTTTCGGTGAATTGCAGGCTTTATGCACTTCCTGGTGGCTTCCATGCTCAGGCACGGAGATTGCCGCCTGGTTAAGCATCAAAGCATGTTGCAATTAGCAGGCTAGCTAGCTAACTAGCAAGCTGCTAAATGAGTAAAATTAAACTTTATGATTCATCTGCACACTTATGTCTCAGTGGAGGAAAGCGCCAGATGGGTGACAAATTTGTTTTGGTCATTCTCTATTACCAGTGTAGCATGAAATAGTGCTATAAGTGGTAGTGCAAGCAGCAAAGTACTAAAACTACAACTACAGGACGTCTGTGTTGTCTGCAGCTGTCCATGTCTGGTTCCGGTTGGGAGAATAACCAAGGCTTTGGCCTCTACCCAACACGACTCCTAGCAGCCCATAAGGGGGTAATTCTTAGATTTCCAAGGTGTTCCTCAGCTCCATATAGCACATAATGGGAACCTAAAAGGGTGTTCCCCAGCTCTGTATTTGCTTTTCATGGGCTATGGTTTGGGGTTTTCTGTGGAGAATGTAATCCCATACATACATATTTCAGCCCTAAACCTAAAATAATCAGAATTAGTCAATTAAGAGAGAAGAAAAACAGAAACAAAAGATGAAAATAGGGAGAAAAACTATCACAACATATTTTGATAATGCTAATTGATCAGATTTATAAAGCGCTTTGAAAAATACTCTTGCTTTACTTGCTCTACTCTTGCTTTCAGTGGTGGAATGTAACTATATACATTTACTCAAGTACTGTACTTAAGGACAATTTTGAGGTACAATTAAGAGGTGTACTTTACTTGAGTATTTCCATTTTATATTGTGTGTTTTACTCCACTACATTAAGCTGACAGCTTTAGTTACTTTTCATGTCGAGATTTAACATAAAATACATGATCAATTTAAAGTGACTACACATTTTATTAAATTAAACCACATAACAGTATATTGATTAGTAAAAATGAGCCCTGGAGTGAGAAAAGTAAATACTTCTCACATAATCGCATCAATAATATTAATCTAATAATATATTCGATAACCTGAGTGGGACTGTTCATTTTAATGCTAAAACTTTTGTACTTTTACTTCAGTAAATTTTGAATACAGGACTTTTAATGGAGTAATCTCACATTATAGTATTCATACTTTTACTTAAGTAAGAGATCTGAATAGTTTTTCCACCACTGGTTGTATTACATAGAATGCATGAACAGATAAAAAAAGATAAAAATAAGAGTTTATGACAGTTCATGTTAGGCAGTGGGAGTTAGGTTTTGTAGGCTGTCTTGAAAAGTGGGTTCTGACTTGACTTTTGAATGAGTGGAGATAGTCTGCTTGGTCCTGGTTATGGGGTCAGAAGGTTGGTGTGGGACGATCGGAGGCGATGAGTGAGGGAGTGACGGTGGAAGAGATCTGTAAGGTATTAGGGGTCGAGGTTATTGAGGGTTTTGTAGGTGATGGTCAGGATCTTGAAGTTGATTTGTTGCTGAATAGGGAGCCAGTGAAGGTGTTGAAGGATAGGTGTGATGTGTTCTTAGGAGCAACTGGGCAGCTGAGTTGTGGACTTGCTGAAGTTTTTGGGGGTCGGTGGAGGGGAGGTCGTAAAGAATGCTGTTGCAATAGTCTAGTCTGGAGGTTACCAAGGTGTGAATTTGTGATTCTGCAGCAGAGGAGGGGAGGGTGGGACGAAGATGTGCGATGTTATGAAGGTGGAAGAAAAATGTTTTAGGAATAGAAAACCAATAGTAGTTGGCTATTGTCAATTCCAACATAAAAAATGTTGCCATTTTCAAACAGCTTAAGTTGAGGAGAGAGGTCAAAGGTCTGAGGGTAAGAGATCTCCAACAACTAACCTTTGCTATCAAACATTTCAGCTTGTTCTCCCGTCAAAAACATCAATATAGCTCGTCTGTACAGGCAGTGAAAATTGAGCTATGTCTCCGTATTTCACTATCCATTGTAAAGTGTCCGCCGCCATCTTGCTGATGTAGTAGTGATTGACAGCCAAGCAAGTTGGATCCAATGTTGGATCCAATTGCATTGTGAGTACAAACAACAGGACCCAATGATCATGTTAATGTGGTTGAACCAAAAAAAAAATAAAATTGAGGGTTTTTGGGGATAACCAAAATTGTTGGAATTCTGCAACACTGGGTCTTACAGGGTTAAAAGGGCGCTTGGAGGTTGGGGTGGTGGACGGGTTGAACAAGCGGTGAAAACAAAACAATGAAAACAAAAGTAAACCATTTTCAACTTACTTAAAAACTATGTTTTTAGGTAACTTGCATTAGTCACGTGACCCTTGTAACTACTTCACTTCTGCCATTTACATATATTTATTTACTGTTTAAACAGCCTTTTATAACGCTTCACCAAGACGTTTTTTGACCTAAACCTAGCTCAGTGGTTTTATAACCTAAATCCACAGAAACTGCAGCCTTTTTTACAACCACGGACCGTACATGTTTGCTATTTTTAGAACACACCATTGTACTGTGACCCACGAGCCATGATACGTACATATGTGCCGTGAAACATGAGCAGCGATACATATCTAAGTGTGGTAATTTGTGGTACTGACACACAATCTCTTCTGCCATTTATGTTGGACAACTTGTTGAACATTTTAAGACCAGGAAGAGGTTAGGGTTAACTAGATCATAATAAAAAAACCATTTGGTTTTCCTACATTCGGTTGGTAAACTTTCAGTCACTAGGGCATGTTTGCTGTTGATGGTAATGGAAATTTGTCCTCACATGGATATTAAATCATTTAAAGTTAACTTCTTGATAATGGGTTGAGTAACTGATGACATCTGATTAATAAGCAGATTCCTGCACACTCCAGACGAAAACATTACTTCACTGAAGGACAAGTGCGACACAGCCATAATATAGCTTGGTGAAGAACTGCTGTGCTGAACCTCGTTTCTTGATGTATTGAAATTACCCAAGCTCCAGCAATTTCCCATGACATGTATCTCAGAGACTGTGTGTGTCTTTCTTAAAATATGTTCTTTGGTCCTCCATGACGCATTTGATGAAGTACCTATTGGCCGTAGTACAATCTCAAAACAAAAGGAAATGCAAGGACAGAAGGTGAATTATAAACCTTGAGGTTTACTCACAGATGAGGATGAATACAGAGCCCCAAGGCTCGTCATGAGGGTGATGCATCATATCTACAGAGTGCTTAAGGTAGACTATAAAATTGTGCTGACTAAACAAGGTGGGGAAACGAAGACTTGTGCATCATCGAGATCATGAGACTTCAAGAAGACAGTAAATCTGCATTCTCTGTGCACATGTTCCTCAGAAGTTTGTTCTATCCTCGACAGCTGGGAGAAAAACGACCACCTTGGCTTTCTTGGTTTTGATAATCACCAAACCTGTGTGAGGGCTTTTGTGCCAGTAATGTGCATTCAGGCTAAGATTAGATCTCCCTCAGTCCAGTGTGAGTGAAAACATTACTGGGCGTATTTAGGGAAGCTGTCAGAGCTGTCCCTTCCAGACTATGTTCAATTCCACCTCCAGCCCCAGAGGGGTGGTGTCTGGGAATTAAAGCTGTCTTATTCTCTCTCACCCACCCACCTGCACATAAATCCACACACATAAACAGCACTGTTGGCCATGACCCATGTGGTTCCTTTCTACTTCTGCGGTTTTCCGTGTCTGAAAAGGGAGCCGGAGCTGGTTAGCTGACAAAATTACATTTAATTACCCTCAAGCAACCCACCTACCCACATACCCAGACAAACAGGCAGCCTGACAGACAGACACATACACACACAGACACATAAACACACTCTGTCTCTCAGTCTTTCACCTTGCTTTCTGGCCTTTCCCCAACTCATCACCTGTCTCACTCTGACAGTCTTATGTAAGTGTCCTTAGGCGAGGGGAAATCTCACTGTGTTTGCAGATACAGTATGTGCACACACTCAAACACACACACACACATGAATTTGAGCAAGTGCTTGGGCTTGTCCAGAGCTAGTTTCTTTTTGGCGGAGGGTCAGCCTGCGAAATGGCCTGTCCATCCACTTTAGCTTGTTAAAGTCTTGGGGGAGTAGATTGACTGTGACATGTCTAGTCTACCTGTCAATGTGGAGATGGTTACATAATGAGTCAGTTTGAAGGTCTGGAGATTGGCTGATGGGTCAGCTCAGAGGGCGTGTGGGAAGACATGTACAGGTTTGAAAATGAAACAAGAGACAAGGCCAAAAAAAAAGTTAACGGTAAAATAAGTTTTATACAACTTTAGTAATACTGTATGCTGACCGCCAGGCTGCAGCAACAGAGACAAATGTTTTTAACTTTTTAGAGATGGGACTGCATTTTAACTTGCATTCAATCTGTAATTTTTTTTGTTTGTGGAGATAAACAAGAAACCTTGCTGTTATTGTGAGCAATAGTCTTTTTGATTCATCCTTACAACCCTGATTTTTAAAAAAAAGGATGTTGTGGAAAATTTAAATTAGACTGCATCAGATTCAGGATTCAGAGTATAAATTAAAAAAATGAAAGTTTATGAGTTTGGAAATAAAATACACTGTTTGTGTATATTTTTTAATTGAATGTATGCCACAAAGGATAAGTACATTATTGCATTTTTGTTTAATTTATGTTTTAGACAACGTCCCAGCTTTTCATAATCAGGGTTGTACTCCAATGTAGGCAACAAGTCAGGTACATGATTTCAATCTATGCATCCATGTATCAATCCATCTTCCTCTACTTATTATGAAAATGTCCTCAGCCCAGATAAAGAATGCCTGTGGCTCTATTCTGAAGCAAAAATAAAAAGGAAATCTCAACACCTACAAAGCACTGTTTTTGGATATTTTCCCACACACAGTGCCTTATCCAAGTATAGTGGCACCCACGAAATTGAGATAGCCAACAAACATTGGTTTTGGATTGGTTTTGGGATATGTTGCAGCCACACAAAAAATTAAGAAAAGATGCAATTAGGGAGCTTCTGGTTTTGTATTCTTCTGTCACATGAATTGCATGGAAGGTGTAAAATCCCCTTCAGCAACTTTATTTCCAAAAGCTGCCAAATCTATCACCTTTTTGAGCAGACACATAGTTTCCTGCACCTGCTGTGGCTCCTCAGCTCAAATAACAGCTGCCGGCTATGCAAGATCAGTGCCCTGTTAGGTGGACTGACCAGATGTGTGTCTGAGGTGGACTAAGACTAGGTCAGCCACACTAGTGGCTCTGAGGCTGTACACAGCAGTGCTTTGAGCTAAATGCAGTAGTCTACAGTATGTGAGGGGGTTGCTCTCTGCCTTGTTAGCAAAATGACAAAGTGCAGGGGCAGAGGGGTTGTTTAGTTGAATATGTTAGTCTGGTCTGCCTGAGTCAAGGCAGAATCTATGGCCCTGACCATGGCTCCACAATATCAGTTGTGCTGTTTGATAAATCCACAGCGCTGTCCGTGGTGCTGAAGTAGCATAGGAGTTTCTAATTGCAACTTTTTCCACTGAGTCTGCCCTTCTCCCAGTTTGTCTTGGATCTTAATATGACTGTAATCTACATATATAGCCATAGACTGAACTAATGGACCTATAGTCAAAGTGGCATCACCCACTAGTTTGTGGACTTTGAGACTGGCAATTTGGCCATTGGCATCTTTGGCATGCACACACTGGATCGATAGCTGGAAGGACGCTAAGTTATCAGCTGATGCTAATGCTGGCTAGCTTGCTTGGTTATCAAAATGCACAGCTGACTCCTCAAAGTGTATTTTATTCCAGTCAAACACTGAACAAGACGTAGCATTCTGCCCTCTTTTATAGGGTAATAGGGGTTGGGAGATAGCAGGTCAACAGGAGATGTCACATAGAAATGGTATACACCATCTGGAAGCTGGGAACCAGATTAATTGGATAGGCAGCTCAGCACTGTGTGTCAAATTGTTGTAGTCAGACAAGTGATCAAAATGTGCAGTTAACTTGATGTTAACCCCTTTGTTGTCTTAACTTTCTGTATGCGTCACTTGTCCTAAGGGTCAAAAATTACCCACCTTCACTTAACCCCTTAAAAAAAAGCAGCTTGATTGAATTTTTTGAAAAACCCAATTTATATTGAGGGTTTCCCTCTTTACGGTGCAGAAAATTTAATCAGTGAAATCCACTAATTTCTTGTTACAGCACACCTGTCATTATTGGTTTACTGTTTAACTAAAGATGTTTATTTTCTACTACTTTTAATACTAAAGGTACTGCATAGGTGTAAAGATAATTATTCAACAACTATGCATGAATACGTGCCAGCATGTATGCATGTTTTTTATAGTTTTTGAAAATGATTTTATAGCAGCTGGGTCAAAAACAACCCCCAAGACTAAGATTTGTACCCTGTTGGTGAATAGCTTTCATGGAAATATGAAAAAAGGCAATGTTTTTTTCTCATGTTAGGGTGATTCTGGGAAAAGTAACCTAATTTCAAGTTGAAAAAAGATCATTAAGAGGGTTTCCTCTGCTGTTAAACATAGTGGCGGGCTCTTTTTGACCCCTAAGACAACACAAGGGTTAAGTGAAAAAACATGCAACAAGAGTCAAAGTTCTACAATGAAAACATGCAGCGTGCCGTGGTAATGACCTTTCACTCACAAGGTAGCCCCGCCCTAACATAAGCCTTGCCTAATTGCCTATTTTACTCTAAATGGGATCATAATTTTAAAAATGAACATCATGCTGTATCGATGAAGACTTGAAACTAGCGAATAAGACTAAACATTGGGAAAGTTTAAAAAGTAGGGCCATTTTGTGATGGTCATGTGATTGTTCCCGAGTCTCAATGATCACATTGACAATGCTAACATGCTGTTATCTAGCAGGTGTAATGTTTACCCACCATCTAAGTTTGGTGTGCTAGCATGCTAACAGTTCCTAATTAGCACTAAGCCTAAAATACAACTGAGTCTGACAGAATGTTATTTTTATATATATTTCAGCCAAAGTGGTGGAATGACCGACTGACAGACCCAAATTGCCTTCTCTAGAAAACGAATGAGCCTAATTTGCACAAGTCAATGACAATCATTTGTTGTTGTTTCCAACTTTCCAATTTTATATGGATGAATAAATTCTGTGATCTGGGCTTTAGTATGTGCAGCATATTTAGTGTGCATATGGCTGGCTCACATTAAAAATGTAATAAACTGTTTACTAAAATTGCAGAGCGATTTAACACTGTGACAGCACCATGATTCTTTAGAGCAGTAAAACAAAAGGTGTGATTCAAAAGCCCGGGGCCTTGCAGTGTTAATAGTCTGGCACCACCCCTGCCTATGGCCACGTGTTTCCATGTGCAGCCTGGTGACCTGGATAAATCAGTTCAGGCCAGCCTCAGGCAGCTGTGAAATGTGTAAGTGTGTTTCAAAAGGTGTTAAAATGGTGTTGTAACACCCTTTGTTACTTTCAGCTCTAATGTGAACACCCCTGCTCAGACATCTAAATAGCATAATTTTCAAGTGGCTAAATGAATGTACTGAGTGCCTGTGTTTGCCATTGGCCACCTGTTGTATAGTAAATAACTCATGAAATCATATCCCACCACTAGACAATTGCCACCAATTACAAACATAACCTTCAGAAAAGCATCTCGCTACATATTCAAAACAATGAAAAACTTATTCACAACAGCCAAGCCAATATGTTCCAGGCCACAACACACAGAATATCAAGCATCTTGGCAAGTGTCTCTTATCTACTTTGAAACAGATTCCATCTCAAAATACCACTTGCTTTCAAATCATTCCAAACAATGCTGAAAAAACAACAGAAACTAAAGAAGGAGAAACACCTCTGGTTGTTATTGCACCTTATATTTTAGTGTTTTTTTAAAACAGGAAATTGACTTTGTGAAAACCCTTGACAATTTAAAATAGTACATATTTTCAGACAATGATAGCATGCAGCTGATAACATTGTTTTAGCAAAAGCGCCAGAGCCAGAGCAAAAACAGGTCTGAGATTTTCATATGGAGCAGACCGGAGAGGCAGAATATAAGCGAAAGTGATTGAAGGTGAGGGGAGAGGAGATTGACAGCTGGACATTAACAGAGAATAGAAAAAAAAACGGAGTGATTGGTGGACTGAGACAGGTGGATACTAATACAGAAATGGTGTGAAGGCAGCAGGCTGTAGAGGATCTGCATGTTGAGTATCTTAAGCAGACAGGAAGACATATCAGTCAGCCCGTGCCCTGAGGGGCGGGGCAGGGCTGCATCCCATCTCTCCATCTCATCTTTCAGTCAGTGTTAGGGCGGAGCTGGGGTCAACATGTCCGTCTGTTAGGGGACAGGCACATCTGTCACCCACATAAAAACCCTACACAAGCGGATACACACAGCTATATAAAAAATGTCACAGGTGACAGACAGTGATCTGCTCTTGATAGAATAATATATGTGTTTGGTTTCATTTCAACATTAACGTTCTCATTTCTATCAAGACCTGTGTCCACCCTCGTACAAATCCAGCAATGGATCATTAAACACATCAGCACTTATAGTAACCAGCCACAGCTGTGATTTTTCATATAATCAGTGGTGCATGATAATGCTTCCAGCCTTGAGGACAGGCAAGCCATACAATCGCTCGCACACACAAACCGTAAAGGACAACTTAGCTCAGGTAGTGCAAAGCAATCTTGGCAGCCAGCCTTGGCATATTCGCAGCCTTTTACTATCAACACAGTGAAACGGAGGGCTGACTCTCACAGCGTGCTGGCAAGGTAAGGTGTCCTTGGGTAAACCGATGTACAAACGGAGACAGGAAGAGATGATGCTCTGCTTCTAGATTGTAAGGCCTCACCAGCTGGTTTATGGCTCAGTTAATTTGAAGTTGGCAAAATGACAACTCTAAGTGTCACTCAGGAGGAAGACCGATGGAGAAAGTTAAAAAAAAAAAAAAAAAAGAAGAAAAGTTAGATGGGGAATGAGCAAGAATCAACAAAAGCTAGATAGAACACTCAGACATAGCAACAGATGCTGAATATTGTGCTCATTTATTCAGGGCCTGCTGAGTTAATGGCTATGTAAATCTGCTGGTCTCACAGAGTGGTAGAAACTAGCATTGGCAGGCCTCAACAATGCAGCCTAATTGGAGATAAGCCTGAACAACAAGCCTATAGCGTGGTCTCATAAATTACAGCTCCTACACCGCCCAGTCCATTCCTGTCTTCTTTTTATACAAGCCCTCCTCTCTTTACCTCTTTGTAGTGTGCAGTGTGGGCTCTCATTCTTGGCTTCCTGCAAACATTTCCCTGCTTATTTCTTTTAAGATGTTTTTAATTATACACTGGTGGTTCTAAGAGGGGGCAGGGGGAGGCCAGTGCCACTGTATTATTAAGCCTAGACCCCCGCTCTGGCCTCGCTAGATCTCAGCCCACATGTCTCTAAAGCCAGACAGACTACAAGAGGTTTGTGCTTACTTAACCCTGATTCACCCCTTCCAACAATCAGTGGAGGAATCTGGTCCGGACTCTGGGTCAATCCCTATGTTTGAATCGGATTAGGGTCATCAGCATGTTTCAGATTTGGGATTTAAAATCTGAATGATTATGTCAGTACTATCTACGGAATTATTAGTGTACTTAAAACTCATACGTTTTATTCCAGTTAATCAAATAGAATAGACAAATCTGTAGATTGAAGTTCCTCATAAGAGGATCAAGCAAAGCAGCAGTTTAAATCTTGTTTACCAGAGATGCACTCATAAATGTCTTAGAAATAAGACAGAGAGCATAAGAAAACAACTTATGGACAAAATAAATCTTAGTTGACCAAGAACAAATTATTTGATCCCTTGAATAATCCACTAAAATTGGTCAGCCATACGTACTTTCAAAACAGACCAAAAAAGCAAATGAAAGACAGCTGATGGTGTTTCCAAGCAATGTTAAACATTCTTGCCCTGGAGGATAACATCACCAGCTAGCATGCTGTTGTTGACAGATACTGTTAAAATCCGACCTCCAGTTTTTGCTGTAGGCAACCCGTGTTGACAATGTCTCCTCAACAATTTTCCCATCCAGACTCATTAAGCAAACAATTTTAAGTTTACTTTTTTCACGTAAGTTACTTTGTTCAGGTAAGTTACGTGAATCACGGTAATCACGTGACCCTTGTAACTACTTCACTTCCAGTATTTACGCACATTTATTTACTGTTTAAACTGGGTTTTTTTAACACCTTACCAGGAAGTTTTTTGCCCTAAACCACTGAGTCACTAGTTTTACAACATAAATCCACAAAAACTATAGCCTTTTTTACAACTGAGGACCGTATATGTGTGCTATTTTTAGAACGGGCCATTGTACTGCGAGCTGCGATATGTACATATGTGCTAATTTGTGGTACTGACACATGACCTCTTCTCCCATTTATGTTGGATAACATGTTGTCACATGAGTGTCCACAGTATTCTTAATGATATCCTGTCGTGTGTGATGCACCATCAAATCTTGTCGTGTCTGCATGTTTGAGATCAGAGAGAAGAACTGTGAATATTCTCCTGATTGAGGCTGATTTGAAAATCCACACTATGTCATTATATCTTGTCAGAAAGGGTGAAAATAACACTTAGCCTCATGAAACTATACAAAAACAAACTAGAGACCTAGGGCATTCAGATCATGAATGGCTCTCCTAGTTATATCTACAATAAGGGGGGTTTCCCAGCAGTTTCCAGAACAGAAATCCTGGTCATCTATTTGCCAAAAAAAGCCAATTATTGCAGTAATCACCAAAATGTTGGGTGTGTCCCCAGCCTGGCCCCTCCAACTGTAAATAGTCTATAACCAGCACTGTTCTTATCCCACTCTGTGACAGGACCATCCTCCACGCCTCCTTCCTCCCTTCCCCCTCTTTCCTACTTGCCCTGGCCTTCCCCGGGTTGTAAAGAGGGCTGTGCAGATTGAACAGTAAATTAAATTAATGTAGGCCATTTCTCAATCATTTTTCATCCCCCTAAAATGATTAAGGCTGACGTAAGAAGTTCATTAAAACAGAAAACATTAGGCTCATTAAAAAGCCATTAAAACTATCGCGGAGAGGTGATTTATGCTGGAGTACGACTGGGGGAGGAAATGATTGGACGGGGGGGAGGGAGGCGAGTCCGAATGGGAGGAAATGGGAGAGCGAGGAGGTTGATGGTGGGGAGTCAGCTTTTTAAAAAGGAGGCCACAAATAGTAAACTCGTAGGAATTGGAGAGGAATGGAGGCAAAAGCGAAACAGTGGGTGGCAAACATTAGAGGTTTTTAAGTGCCAGGATCTTCCTTTCCGTTGCACCTAAACAGCAGCCCTGACTGTTAAAGAAAACAGCTCCGTCCATCTTTCTAATGTCTCCGCACTAAGTCAGCAGAGCCTCACACCAGACATCATTAACTGTTCTTAACTCTGCCCATTAGGCCCTGGCATTTACCAAACTAAATGTCATTGTTCCTAATCATCATCTGTAAAGCTACACACAGTATGTTTGCACGGGACCTCATGCACGTGCAGATGCACCCATGCATACTAATGCCTCAAATTTCACCCCTGTCTAAGTAACAAAACTCTTCCACTTGTCTTGTTCTATATATTCCATCCTTTGTGAGTTACATCTGTTCGAAATACGCCGCGTTCGGCGAGATAGCATCTCAAAGCCCATTCTCTCCGTTTGACGAGGCAGAGGGAGAGCTTTCAGCCTACTGTTGCAGGTACAAAGTGGCAGAGAGATCGGTGGAGATGGAGAGGCGGAGGGGAATATTTTGAAGAAGGTCTTTGAAGCAGCAGGCAGCAGCTCTGTGTCGGATAGATTCAGCTGCGTGCTAACGTAGCAGCCGGTGACTCAGACAACAGTGAGCCGGGTTTCTGGCGCTCAGCTCACCTGGAGAGGCTCAGCAGATCGGATGGTTAGATTCTGCTCACTCTCCGTCTAGCTGGAGGCAAGGTTTCACTGATATGTCTGCTGCTATCAAGCAGACAAGCTGTCTGTGATACTAATGCATCGCCGCATATTTAACTTGGCAAACATAGAAGAGCCCCGGTTATATTTCTCCTCATATTAAAGCTTTTGTAGGAATTTGACCGAGGCTTTGGTTAAACACTGTGTCAGGCTCTCCCTAGAAAAAGGAGACGCTATTAGCATGTTTATTATGTTACTTCCTTCCTTCTTTTAATTCACTCTTCAGGTATGATCTTTTTTTTACATTTGTTCCTCTCTATCTGCTCAGAAAAAATATTTTAGCTGAACTTATCAAGAGAGAAATCCCTTGCACATTATTCATTCTGATTCTCTAAAGCATGCTCTGTCAGTTTGCAATTTATTCAGATATTCACTGTTCTCTTTGAATGTGGAAATGCATACATATTGTTACCGTCGGACACATAAAGCATGCAGAGTAGGCTTGAAGGGCTGGTACACTGCAGCTCTTTTGCTCCCTCTAGGTATGCTCGGCTCTGCTGCATTTCCTCCTTTAAAGACAGAAGAAACCTTTACATGCAAATGTGCGAGTGGGTGCAAACAAACACATCGGGCCAAACAAGCTCCTGCTTTCATGCAGATGTTTTTGTGTTTAAAGAGAATTCCAAATGGCGCCATATGCAGGCCAGTTGATGCTTTTAACCCAAAGGGATCCTGTTGCAGGCTTCCTAATTGTGTGTGAAGCTGCCAACTGTTTTTCTTTTTTTCATGAGTGTGTGTTTAGTGTCTAACCATCCAGCTGACAAAGACACACTTTGATTTATTGGCAAACAGTTAGGCTAGTTAGCAGTCTGCAGAAATGGATAGAGTATGTGTTTATGAGTATGTATACATGGCTGAGGATGTGTGTGTGCTCCACACAGAGAATGTCAAAGACGTTGTTGGCTGTTGGTCACATACTGTATCTAATTTGCAGTGGTTCAAAGTTACCTCACTGAGTATCAACCCTGTCTTTAAGAAAAGTTTCTGTATTACTGAATAAAATACATTCTAGAACACAACGCTTATTATTATCATTTTTATTCACATAACTCAGATACATACGACGGCGTATTAGAGCCAAGTATGAAAAGTATACAAAATACGGACCCGGGTGAGCATGGTAATATTTCGAGAAAAAAGACGCAAATTTACGAGATTAAAGTGGCAAATCTACGAGAAAAAAGTAGCAGATTTATGAGAATAAAAGTAGGAAAAATAGTGGTTTATATTTGACAAGGAACCTGACGGACAGTGAGGAAGTGCAACAGTATAGAACATAAACGTATAAATTGCAGTGAGTTCGGACAATCGGCTTCCCAAATTCTGCCATTATGGAGCCAGTAAGGCCCGGGTCTTAGAGGGCTGTGCCTATACTCACAGAAATGTGTTGATGTAGTACCTAGAAAAACAAAACACTAGCCTACTTTCTGATGTTTTCCCCATTAATCTGTTTTTTTCTCGTAGATTAGCTGCTTTTAATCTCGTAAATCTGTGACTTAAAAAAATTAAATATAAAATAAATTTGCGACTTATTTCTCGAAATATTGCCCCCCTTCCTAGGTATGTTTTTTTTTTTTGTCATACTCGGCCCTAATACTGCATCGTAATTAACAACCATTATTTGGATAGTCACAATATTTTGATATTGAATGCATCTGCCAAACCTTCCCTGAAAAAGCTTTCAGCAACTAAACTTTTTTATGTTTCTCTTGAAGCACTCAAAGCAAATTGGTTAAGAGTTCTCTCTTGGTTAAGATTTGAAAAAGTCAACAAGAGACTTGAAGCATGACGTAAAACGTATTTAGTTTGACATTTAACCAAATCCACAATCTCCCCATAACCTTTTAGAAAAAGTTTTGGCATTTGGGGAAATTTCATTTTCTTGGCAAGAATTAGATTGATTCTGCTCACATTTCTAACAGTGAGCTAGCTTACCTTGGCAATGAAGTGGCAAGTTCTTTTGCTTCATTCAAAATCATTACCATTTGTTTTTCACTTTAAAAACTGGAAATGGAAGAAACCAGGTAACCAGAGACTTTAAGGAGTTACTGGACCCAGCCAAAAAAGTGATGATACATAACTAACTGATAACATTTGCACAGACTGGATACAGGAGGATTTTTGTGTTTGGCACCAGAGGCCAGGCAACCATTGGAGCCTCCAGGAAGTTTTAATTAACCTGGCACACAAGCTACTGTTAAAAAGGTACATTTAAAATTTTTACCTTTAGGTTTTTGTATTAAAAAAAGAGAGACAAAATCTTAAATTGTGAGTTTTAGAGGTGCTGGTTTGATGATTTTGTCTAGCTGTTTCCAGTCTTGCTACTAAGCTAGCTGGCTGCTAGCTGAAGCTTGATATGTACTGAACAGATGTGAGATCTTTTCATCTAACTCTGGGCAAGAAACTTAAATTTCCCAAAGTGAGCAATTATTTCTTTAACCTAATTGCTTTTGTTGCCTAAACCCAGAGGTGAAAGTACGATCTGTTACTCCTCCAAAGATTCAGTGGCGGTACATTGTGTGTCGGAAGACGGGACAGCAGCTGCCAAAACCCACATACAGTACAGCAACCTGTCGGCCTCACATTTACACCCAGAACACACACCTGCTAATGTCTCATCATCAGACACAGTTACTTTTCTTATAAATTGCTTTTAAATTGCTCCATTGTTGGTGTGTATGTGTTTAACCAGGGACCTGAGGAGTTTTAATCTGAACTACAGGGAACCTCGCTGCTTTCTAAAACTGTTTAGTCACTGCAGCCGACTGTCTGGTATTTGGTGGCGTGGGTGTTTGGCAGGCAGACTTTTCTTGCAAAAACTCCCAAGCAAAATGACAAAAAAGGTTGTGATGTTTCGTGATGTTCACTTTAAATCCAACAACAAGGACAGCAGGTCAAATAACCCACGCAACCTCTTTCTATACACACAGTGCTTGGAAAGGTGCGTTTGATTTATTTTCCCCAAACTTTTAATTTCTTCACAACCCCACCATGTGATGCTAAAATACTTAGAAGTTATCACCCATTTTAATCGCACATTAGAAAAGACATTTTGAGACATTTTCCTCATCATCACCTCTTCTTTCTTAATTATTTATAAGCACAATGTTCTGAAAATTCAAAGACAGGGACTTTTAATCCATTGTCTATACATTTAGTTGTAAATTTCTTTTTTAATTAAAACGAAACACGTATAAATTTGAAAGTTCTGTGAACACATATGACAAATGACTCATTTATTGCATCATTTAAATAAATCATCTGCTTTTCATGATGCCAAGTGTTTCCAATTGCCTTCTACACCATACAGGTGTTAAAATCAAATTGAATGTGTGTGTTCAGGGGTGCATGAAGCTGAATATGAAGCAAGGATGGTTTGGATAGGAGTAGCTTCACTCTCCTTCACCCCCAGCCTGAATGTTGCCTCATGCAAAGCTCTGATTGGTTTCCAGTCCTGAGATTGGTACTCTCTCCATTGACCTCCACCAACTAATTAGGAGCGTTAAATTCTAGCAGAATTGACATCTCCTTCACAACTTAAAGTATCTGTATGTAAACATAACTAGGAGACAGGGTTGCATATACACTACAATGAGAAATTATTCATTTGATCTGTTCATCTCATTGATGTCTTCAAGAAACTTTCTCCCAACTTTAACTTGTTTTTGCCTTCCCTTTCACATCCCCCCCTCTTTTCCCTCGTCACTCTCTGTCTTTGCTTTTATTGCATAATTTGCTCACAAAATCCTCTGATCTGTTCAGCTCCAAAGGATCCTGTTGACACATGAATTATGGAATTGGAAAATGTTCAACATTGTTTCACGCTCCTCTTTACATTGTGTTGCTATGCATTTATTGGTATGAAAGTGCGAATCGGAATAAAACATGACAGGGACGCTGATTTTAGTTGCAGAGGCTGATGCAATGTTTGCTTCCAGCTGTTCTGTGCAGCTACTGTGTAGTTCTACTTTATACACACTGCTCCCCTTTTGAGTTGTGTATAATAATGCATACGCAAACATCACATACTGTCACGCTCTAATATGTCGCAGATACTCTTTGTGTGTATCCTACAGAGATGGACTGGATCTCTATGGAGTGAACACATTAGCACGACTTGTGTATTGTCTTGTGGTTTCTTGCAGCTGTGCAAACATAGTTTGGAGCTTTGTTGAGCCCCACAGAGTAAAACCACACTTGGCTGCATATTCATGGCAACTGTGGATGTATACATTTGTGACTTTTTTATTCAGTGTAATTAACTATTTTTCTGGGAGCAGCTTGCCGTGTGTGTGCATGTGTGTGTAGCGCTTCCTGTCAGGAGAGCTGGTGGTGTGGTGGTCAGCATGAAACACAAGTTTTCCCACCCAAACTCTTAACCGTGCTTCACTTCACAACACACACACACACACACACACACACACACACAGACACACGCCCCACCCAGGCCGTCCAGTGGACTCCCTCAACCCCAATGAGTGACATGCACGACCAGCTTTAGCTTTTTAATGAATTAGTCATAACTGCCATCATCAATCAATCAATCTATCAATCTCTCGGTCACTCCAGCAGCGCTGCCACGGGGGCATGCATTATGCATCATCTGCTCGTCTGAAAGGGAGACAAACTGCTCATTTCACATGCATAAGTTTGTGTAGGGCTCTAAAGCACCTTTTGTAAGCTTATGAAGCGTTAAGGTTTTGGTGATGCTAACCGCGGGGCACCAGCTGCATGATGAGTTTAGCTCTGATGGAGTGACTAGCAGCTATCTTGACTTCCTGACAGCAGACCATCATGTGATTTTCGCTGTCCAGACTGATACCTGTCACCCTTAGTTTGGTAACTAGACAACTTTGACCTGCTGTGTGCTTGTTTTTTATTCCAAAGTTTTTAAGCTGAGTGATATATTCATCAAGGCTCAGTGGTTGTGAAATCACTACATTTGTATGCACAGGTCTCCCACAGAAAATAATAGAATAAAATGAGCTCATTACTTGCACTGTTTGTGTTAATTTCATTCATTTGACTCATTTTTACTGAAGGGTACAATAATCTCAAGAATGTATGTGTGTGTATTATGTATTCATTATGTTGTGGGGGCAAAAATCATAACTGATCTTTTGTCCTCATTTGAAGGATAAGTCTGGTGATTTTCTGTATTTTTCTTAATGTCAACCATTCTCACAAAACTGATAGAGCCTGATAGCTCACTGTGCCATAGACCGCCAGTGCTGTTGTTGTTTACACAAACAAATATTGTCTGTGTAACTAAAGCCTGAAGTCGCTTGTTTGCCATAGACCTCTGAATTCATCCAAAACTGGCTAAAAACACATCAGTGAACCACACTGTTGCACCATCTGACATGTTCCTTTATTACCATAGGATAGTATGAATACCATACCATTATTATAGGGTGCCTAACATCTGGCAAAGGCAAAGCTGATGAAAACTAGCCTTTAATCTAATGAGGATACATTTACATTTGTTAGATTAATGCATATTGTCCCTTTCTAAATGAATAAATTACAGGAGCTCTGCAGTTTATTTTGACTCAATACCACAAACACCTTCTGCTGCTGTAAATACTCACTAGTGCATTACCCCAGCCAATGCAGGATTAACTACTGTTTAAATAATCTTTACCAAAAACTACAGAGTCCAGCCGTTTAAATAATACTTCACATTTAATTTAGATGAAAGGAAACAATATATTTGTGGCCTATCTCCTTTATCGGGCAAAAACCATTTTTAATAACTTCAGCTGACATCGAAAATGGGGTCCCATGCCTCTCCGGGAGGTTGTAGAACCACACGTATTCCTCCCAGCTAATCAGCCAAGATCAGGCTATGCCACAGATAGTGAGACCATGGCATCTGACCAGTTATTAATTCATTAATTCATTAATTCATTATCCTTAACCACTTATCTGAACTATCTGAGTTGCGGGGGGCTGGAGCTGATCCCAGCTGACATTGGGCGAGAGGCGGGAACACCCTGGACAGGTCTCCAGACTATCACAGGGCTAACACATAGAGACAGACAATCATGCTCTCATTCACTCCTATGGGCAATTTAGAGTCACCAATTAATCCTAAAATGAATGTTTTTGGATTGTGGGAGGAAGCCAGAGAACCCGGAGAGGACTTTCTGTGAGGCAAGAGTGCTAACCACTACACCACCGTGTAGCTCCCATCTGACCAATCAGTATAATAACAATGATAATAATTATTATTATTAATAATAATAATGATGTCCCTCTCCCCAGCCACAACGTCCAGCTCCTCCTGGGGGACCCCGAGGCGTTCCCAGGCCAGGAGAGAGATATAATCCCTCCACCTTGTTCTGGGTCTTCCCCGGGGCATCCTACCAGTCAATTGACCTTGATTTGTAAAAATAAAACCTTTTGAAAAAAGTCACAAAAGTAAAAGTCTTGTAATATCCTCCAATAACACTTTGGTTGGGTTGAAATTTTCAATTTCCAAGTATTTCAATGAGTGTTCTATAAAGGGCTGCAGGCTGCTATAGGAATGAATGTGGTTATAGCTCAGAGCCACAGGAAAAGTAGGAACACAAGAAGTACCCAGTGACAGACTAACACATTTCTGTTGGATCAGTTTGAAACATACGGCACAAAAGTAATTTAAAGGGCCAGGCTTTTGCGTTACTGTCGCCTACCCTCTCTGGTGGACCAACCATTGCTGGTTGAAAGATCACTAACTGTGCACCACTTGTGATTTTTCCCACCCAGTTCGTACTGCAAATGCAAGGGCTGTCTCAGTCGGCTCAATCACAATTGTATTACCTCATTCAGTAACGGACATAAATGGTAAATGGAGTGCACTTATATAGCGATTTTTTTCATTCACTATGCTCATTCACCCATTCACACAGACATTCATACTGGTGGCCGAAGCTACCAGGGCACACTGGTGCCACCTGCCACCATTGGGAATTCATTCACACACTAAACGCAGCGTTGGGAGCAATTTGGGGTTCAGTATCTTGCTCAAGGATACTTCGACATAGGCTTCCATGGTCAGGGATCAAACCACCCTCTGAACCCCACCGGTGGGATTGAAATGTATGTTTATCTTTGAAAGATTGCCAAAAATACATGAAAAATATAAAGACAAATGCATTATCATCAGACAGTCCTTGAATGAAAGGAATGAATCATGTAGGTTATGCAAGTTTACATTAGCAAAAGTAACCAAAACAAAGTTTAAAATTGTGATATTTGTGTCAAAATCACTTTATTCGACAATCAAATTTTAAAAAATTAGACAGAACTGTGGGCTGTTTTCTCAGAGCAGAGAGGAGAGGACAAGAGAGGTTGCAGGCACAGGTTCAATATGTAAAATGTGTAAAGACCCAATTTGTTTTTCCAATATTCATGACACTTGTAGGCATTTGGTAAAGTGTTATATATATATATATAATTCAATTTTATTACATTAAAAAACAATCATCTTTATTTTTCTATGATTTGTGTCATTATAGCTGTGTTATCCTGCACAAAGACATTTTTGAGTTATTCTCCCTGCTAGCCATGATTGTCCTGATTCCATCGTGGTGCAGGACTTATAAATTGCGGTGAAATACAAGGACACAGTGAGTGAAATGTAAAAAAAAGTACGAAAAAGGCCATGGGATGGATTGGGGTTCAAGGGGTTAACAGAAACTTTAAGATTTAGTTTTAGCACTAAAATTAGGAAGTGCAAACTTTCAGGAAATTCAGTCAACAATACACTTTCCTCACAAGTACAGTGGTGAAACTCTGGGTGAGACAGATTCACACATGTGGAGGATAACTGCTCCATCATTTCACCTTTACTGAACCATAAACACTGCAGAAGGTGGTTGAAAAAAAAAAGACACATTAACACCAACGAGTGTAATTCTAAAAAAATACTATGTTGTTATTTCTCAAATCTG